>NC_086444.1:1100759953-1101504953 GCF_028390025.1 Pseudophryne corroboree | reverse complement strand
TACTGGGGGACATTATTACTGGGGGCATTATTACTGGGTCCAACTACAAGGGGGCAAACTACTGGGGGTAAGCTACAAGGGGGCAAACTACAAAGGGCTAACTACTGGGGGTATACTGCAGGAGGGTATTACTACTGGCGGCGTAACTACAGGGGCATTACTACTGGCGGCGTAACTACAGGGGCATTACTACTGGCGGCGTAACTACAGGGGCATTACTACTGGTGGCGTAACTACAGGGGCATTACTACTTGGGGGCTAAACTACAGGGAGGCCAAACTACTGGGGGCATAACTACAGGGGCCAAACTACTGGGGGATAACTACAGGGGCCAAACTACTGGGGGCATTACTACTGGGGGCTAAACTACAAGGGGGGCATAACTACAGGGGCTAAACTACAATGGGGCAAACTACAGGGGGGCATTACTACTGGTGGCTAAACTACAAGCAGGCAAACTACTGGGGGCATTACTACTGGGAGGCTAAACTAAAGGGGGGGGTAAACTACTGGGGTCATAACTGCAGGGGCATTACCACTGGGGGGCATAACTACTAGGGTGCTAAATGACTGGGGGTATTACTACAGGCAACATTACTACTGGGGGCAATACGGGCATTGCATAAGGGGCACCACTACTATGGGGTCTATATAAGGGGCACTACCAGTACAATGGACATTGCATAATGAGCGCTACAACTGTGGGCATTGTATAAGAAGCGCTACTGTGGTGGGCATTATGTGTATTACGGGTTGCTACTACTGTGGGCATTATTACGCTGCCCCTCACACACTGCCCCCTGTACCCAGCACCTCACACACTTCCCCCTGCACCTTGACCCTCACACACTGCCCCCTGCACACTGCACCATGCACCGAAGCCGCACGCAAATGTACTTGCCCCTTCCATGGTGCCCCCCCCCCTATCATTTTCTTCTGGATCCGCCCCTGTGAGTGAGTGAGGGCTTTCACACACACACGCATATATATATATATATATATATACAAATAGAAAATTCAGCACTCACCATAGCAAGCTCACTTTCTATTTGTATGTATTTGGGTAGGTGGCCATGGGCTGCATGCACCCCACCCTATGAGTGGTGAGTGCAGACACTGCACCCCGCTTCTGGGGTGGCGAGTGCTGTGGTTTTCTATATTTGTTTGTTTGAACAACAAGATTAACTGGAATAGCATTATGTAATAAAATAGTTGAGTGTAATATGGGATCTGACCCATGGAGTTTGTATGTGCTCTCCAATAGTATTATGGGGGTCATTCCGACCCGATCGCTCGCTGCAGTTTCTCGCAGCACAGCGATCAGGACAGAACTGTGCATGCGCCTGCGCCGCAGTGCGCCGGCAGCCGTAGTTGCCTAACGATCGCCTCTGAGGCAGGGGCGGTCGCTGGGCAGGAGGGGGCTGGATGGCGGCGTTAAGCCACTGTTTAGGCGGCGCGGTCCGGCCAACTCAGGTGTGGCCGGACCGTTGGGAGGGCAGGCCGCGGCGGCTGCGTAACGTCACACGCAGCCGCTGCGGGCCGGGGAACGACGAGTAGCTCTCGGCCAGCATGCTAAAGCTGCGCTGGTGGGGAGCTACTCTTGAAGTGCAAAGGCATCAGTGACGTGCACCCTCCGCAGTCTGTCATGCCAGATACACATATGCCCCACAGTGGCAGATATGCCCCACAGTGCCAGTAATACATATGCCCCACAGTGCCAGATCAATCCCAGATAAACATATGCCCCACAGTGCCAGGTATGCCCCACAATGCCAGATATGCATATGCCCCACAGTGCCAGTTATACATATGCCCCACAATGCCAGATATACAGTTCATATGCCCCACAGTGCCATATATACATATGTCCCCAGTGCCAAATATGCCCCGCAATGCCAGTTATACATATGCCGTACCAACCTCACACCACCCCTCCCACCATCAGGGTCGGGGGACAGAGAGGAGAGCGGAGCACGGTCCCATCCCTCAGTGCTGCTCAGTCAGACTCTTGTGGTCTCCAGCCGCGGCGTGTATCTTCTCAATTGAGCACCGGTTCGTTAGCCAATCAGAGCTGGCGGACCAGCAGCCGCAGCTCCTGATTGGCTGCCGGGCCACGAGCTTTGATTGGCTAATGAACCGGTGCTCAGTTGAGAAGATACACGCCGCGGCCGGAGACCAAAGTCTGACTAAGAAGCAATGAAGGACGGGACCACGCTCCGCTCTCCTCTCCTTCCCTGACACAGCAGCGGGCTGGGAAGGGGAGGAGGAGAACATCGGTGGCTTTTACCGTAATAGCCGCTAACGGCTGCTATAGTGTGTGTGAGTGGCGACCCGTGAGTACGGCATACGGGTGGCTAGATTCTTAACGGCACGCCGTACCCGAGCATTCAAACACACTTGCAGGCCTGGTCTTTCCTATCCAGATCTGTGACTTTATGACTGAGTGCTCCTAGCCACACCCAGCATTAGCAACTGAGTCATAGAGTCACAGATATATATATATATATATATATATATATATATATATATATATATATATTAGATATATATGTATATATTAGAGATGTGTGGCGGACACTTTTCAGGTTTTGTGTTTTGGTTTTGGATCTGGATCCCCGCTCGTGTTTTGGATCTAGATTGGTTTTGCCAAAACCACCCTTTCGGGTTTTGGATCTGGATGATTTTTGAAAAAAACTGAAAAACAGCGAAAATCACAGAATTTGGGGGTCATTTTGATCCTACGGTATTATTAACCTCAATAACATTCATTTCCACTCATTTCCAGTCTATTCTGAACACCTCACATATTGTTTTTAGGCCAAAAGGTTGCACAGAGGTCGCTGAATGACTAATATAAGCAACCCAAGTGGGCGGCACAGACACCTGGCCCATCTAGGAGTGGCACTGCAGTGGCAGACAGAATGGTAGTTTTAAAAACTAGGCCCCAAAGAGCACATAATGCAAAGAAAAAAAAGAGGTGCACCAAGGTCGCTGGATGACTAAGCTAAGCGACACAAGTTGGCGGCACAAACACCTGGCCCATGTAGGAGTGGCACTGCAGTGACAGAGAAGATGGCAGTTTTAAAAACCAGGCCCCAAAGAGCACGTAATGCAAAGAAAAAAAAAAGAGGCGCAAGATGGAATTGTCCTTGGGCCCTTCCACCCACCCTTATATTGTATAAACAGGACATGCACACTTTAACAAACCAATCATTTCAGCGACTGATTGGTTTGTTTGTGCCCCCACAAAAAAAGAAGCAATTAATCCCCCCACCAAAAAAGAAGCAATTAATCTCTCCTTACACAAACTGGCTCTACAGAGGCAAGATGTCGTCCTCATTCTTATCCTTTGATTCCTTACCCCTTTTAATGGTTTCATCCTCATCCTCACAGAGTATTAATTCGTCCCCACTGGAACCCACCATCACAGGTCCCTGTGTACTTTGTGGAGGCAATTGCTGGTAAAGGTCTTCCTGGAGGATTTTATAATTCATTTTGATGAACATCATCTTCTCCACATTTTGTGGAAGTAACGTTCTACGTCGACTGCTGACAAGGTTACTGGCTGCACTAAACACTCTTTCGGAGTATACAATGGAGGGGGGATAACTTAGGTAAAATAAAGCCAGTTTCTGCAAAGGCCTCCAAATTGCCTCTTTTTTCTGCCAGTATACAGTACATACAGACTGTCTGACATGCCTACTTGGATGCTGCCACCCATATAATCCACCACCATTCTTATCAATGGTGACAGCATCATATGTAGTGAAAGTAGACATGTCAGTTATTGTTAACAGCTCCTTCAGTCTGGATCAGATGTCAACACTTGCTCCTGACTGCCCTGCATCACCGCCAGCAGGTGGGCTCAGAAATTTTATCCTTTTCCTCGCAGCCCCAGTTGCTGGAGAAAATGAAGAAGGAACTGTTGACGGGTCACATTCTGCTTGAGTTGACAATTTTCTCACCAGCATGTTTTTGAACCTCTGCACACTTGTGTCCGCCGGAAAGAGAGATACAACGTAAGCTTTAAACATAGGATCGAGCACGGTGGCCAAAATGTAGTGCTCTGATTTCAACAGATTGACCACCATTGAATCCATACAAAGTGAATGAAGGGCTCTATCCACAAGTCCCACATGCCTAGCGGAATCGCTCCATCTTAGCTCCTCCTTCAATTTCTCCAGCTGCTTCTGCAAAAGCCTGATGAGAAGAATGACCTGACTCAAGCTGGCAGTGTCTGAATTGACTTCACATATGGCAAGTTCGAAGGGTTGGAGAACCTTGCACAACACGGAAATCATTCTCCACTGCACTTGAGTCAGGTGCATTCCCCTTCCTTTGCCTATATCGCAGGTGGATGTATAGGCTTGAATGTATTTTGCTGATCCTTCATCCTCTGAAGCATATAGAGTGTTGAATTCCACCTCGCTACCACCTCTTCCTTCAGGTGATGGCAGGGCAGGTTTAGGAGTGTTTGCTGCGCTCCAGTCGCTGAATGCCGAAAGTGTCCACAATGTTTCGGCCCACCGACAGCATCTCCTGCACGCCACTGTCATTTAAAAAAAAATTCTGCACCACCAAATTAATTGTATGTGCAAAACATGGGACGTGCTGGAATTTGCCCACATGTAATACACGCACAATATTGGTGGCGTTGTCAGATAGCACAAATCCCTAGGAGAGTCTAAGTGGGGTAAGCCATTCTGCGATGATGTCCCTCAGTTTCCGTAAGTGGTTGTCAGTGGGGTGCCTCTTATGGAAACCGGTGATACACAGCGTAGCCTGCCTAGGAATGAGTTGGCGTTTGTGAGATGCTGCTACTGGTGCCGCTGCTGTTTTTGCTGCAGGAGGCAATACATCTACCCAGTGGGCTGTCACAGTCATGCCCTGCTCCACATGTCCGTGGTTAAGTGGAGACTGGGTACAACTGCATTTTTCAGGACACTGAGGACACTTTTCTTAATGTCCCTGTACAGTCCAGGAATCGCTTGCCTAGTGAAGTGGAATCTAGATGGGAATTGGTAGTGGGGACACAGTATGTCCATCAACTGTCTAAATCCCACTGCACTAATGGCGGATACCGGACGCACATCTAACACCAGCATAGTTGTTATGGCCTCAGTAATCCGCTTTGTCATATTTCATCTTCCTTGCAAAGGACTGTTGGACAGTCAATTACTTAGCTGAAGTAGTAAAAGTGGTCTTCCGACTTCCCCTCTGGGATGACGATCGACTCCCAGCAGCAACAACAGCAGCAGCATCAGTAGGCATACCACTCAAGGATCCTCCGGAGGAATCTCGGTTAGGAGAGGACTCATCTGTCATGCCAGTGACATGGCCTGCAGGACTACTTATGTTCCTGACCGAGGAGGAAATTGACGTTGAGGGAGTTGCTGGTGTGGCTTGCAGGAGCTTGGGTACAAGAGGAAGAAGGGATTTAGATGTCAGTGTACTGCTTATGTTCTTACCCAAAGTTTCTGAACTTGACAATGACTTCTGATCTGCAGGTGACGTATAAGGAATTATGTTCCTAGGTGGTTAACGTCCTTACCCCTACTTATTACGGATTGACATAGGCAACACATGGCTTGACACCTGTTGTCCGGATTTGTGGAGGAATAATTCCACACTGAAGAGGTGGCTTTTTTGGTATCTTGCAGAGGCATGACAATGGGATTTTTCATCCCATGGACAACAACTGTCTCCACCGGTGCCTTATTCAAACAAACCACATCACCATCAGAATCCTCATCATCAACTTCCTCCTCAGCGCCAGCTACACCAATATCCTCCTCATCCTGGTGAACTTCTACAGTGACATCCTCAATCTCAATATCAGCAACTGGACTGGCGGTGCTCCTCCCAGCACTTGCATGGGGTGTGCAAATGGTGGAAGGAGCCTCCTCTTTCCATACAGTCTTGGGAAGGTCAGGCCTAGACATCGCAACCACGGATACACTTGGACTCTCCTTGGGGATTTGTGATATCTCTGAACGCACAGTTTTCTCATACGTCCTAGAGGATGCTGGGGATACTTCAAGAACCATGGGGTATAGACGGGATCCGCAGGAGACTTAGGCACACTTTAAGACTTTGAATGGGTGTGAACTGGCTCCTCCCTCTATGCACCTCCTCCATACTCCAGTTTAGATTCTGTGCCCAGTGAGACTGGTCACACACAGGGGAGCTCTACTGAGTTTCTCTGAAAAGACTTTATGTTAGGTTTATTATTTTCAGGGAGACCTGCTGGCAACAGGCTCCCTGCATCGTGGGACTGAGGGGAGAGAAGCAGACATACTTCTGTGAGTTTCAAGGCTCTGCTTCTTAGGCTACTGGACACCATTAGCTCCAGAGGGTCCGATCACTTAGTACGCCTAGCTGCTCGTTCCCGGAGCCGCGCCGTCACCCCCCTTGCAGAGCCAGAAGTCAGAAGCCGGGTGAATAGAAGATCAGAAGACTTCAGTGACGGCAGAAGATTTCATTGACGGGTTTGCGGTACCGCTGCGCGCCATGCTCCCACATACAAAGTGCACTGGAGGGTGCAGGGCGCAGGGGGGGGGTGCGCCCTGGGCAGCATAAAACCTCATAAGCACCTGGCATAAGTGTATACAGTGCCTGGGCACAAAACACAGAACCCCGCCAGTATAAAGATATAAAAAATAAGCGGGACTGAAGTGCGCCATTAAGGGGGCGTGGCTTAGCCCTCACAGCTCTAACCAGTGCCATTTTCTCCTCACAGAGACGCTGGTCCTTCCAAAACACTGCTGTACAGATCAGAGTGATAAACGAGGGGGGGGCACAGTTGTTTGGTGCAATATAAGTTAAACATAAAAGCACACTATATCATAAATTAAGCGCTGCGGAAATGAGCTGGTAAACTCCTTCTGTGTTTCCATGACAGAATGTACTGGGGTCTATCCCTTATAGCCAGTTTAATGTCAGTGGGTGTTTGGTACACGTGTGTCGGCATATCTGAGGCTGAGTGCTCTGCCACAAAGGGAATGACTATATGGGCGCTGTCGACTCCTAATAGTATTGGGTACATGTAAATTAATGTCAACATGTCAGTAGAGGTATATTTTTCCCAAGAGAAAACTATATGGGAGACACAGACGTGGGGGGTGACCCTGTCAGCACCAACAATGTCTGACTGGATGGATATTGACATGACAATGTGATGCATGTCAGAAAAAGCTATAACTAAATGTATATGTATGTATGGTAAAGTTACATAGGTCTGTGGCACGATCACAGACGCGATAATATATATGGAGGGAGTTCTATTTATAGAATAGATTTCTTTCAGACCCCTCGGGATCGCAAAATGTTTTTTTGCCCAGTTACTAATCCCTGAAATCGACTCGAATAATATTTCTTATGTCGACCATAATGTTTCCTGATCAAATCCACAAAATCGGCATTCAGTACCTGTTCATACACATTGGAAAGTATTAACGTCACTAGGGACCCTGCTGTTCCTGACAAAAGGATATATGTATACGTATTATATATATATATATATATAGATAGATATATATATATATAGATATATATATAGATATATGTGTGTATGGGTGCATTTGAAGGTATATTTATGTATATATATATAAATATTTATAATGAATGCTGAGGTAAAAGTTATTCCTTCTCATGGATAGAATAAAGTGAGAGTCACCCCTGTTCTGCACAGAGCTCTGTCACAACGGATCGTATGCAGGAAGATATGTAATACTCTAATTATTTGTCCGCATGTACGTTGATTATATTAGCATTACATGCGCATGGGGGAGTAGTTGTATGCAGGGTACTCCTGAAGTTGAGTTATGTCTATATCACTGCAGCATACTGCAGTGCGACTACAAGGGATATAGGACTCTTGGGTTCGAGGGCCACTTCCATGGCGGTCTCGACTAGGAGGACGTTGTGGATTCACCAGTGGAATGCTGAGGCTGACTCTGAGAAGTACTGGAGTATCTTCCCTATGAAGGTAAAACCTGGTTTGGGGATGGCTTTGTTAAGTTGATCTCGGCAGATACCACTGGTAAGTCTACCTTCTTGACCTATGTTCCCTCACAACGGTTGGTGACGCATTATTGTAGGATGCAGTCATTTCGACCGAATGGATACGGTTTTCCCTTTCTTTGCAGGTAGAGGAAGGTGAAAAGGTAAGAGGTCAGCAGCCTTTTCAAGTTCGCAGAAGCAGATATCATCCTCTGTTTCTACCACATCCACAGCATGTCGCTGGGTCTATCTTGCAGGAGCCCACACCGGTGGGACCACGTCTACTACTCTTCAGTCAGTCCTGGAACAGACATGGACCAGTGAGTTTAAGAATAGAGTCCCAAGGGGGACATACTGGAGTTTCCAGACGATTCCCCTCAATATTTTTTAAAATAGACCTTACCGATTCTCCTCTGGACGGGGAGGTAGTATGCAACGCCATACAGAAGTTGGGTCAGGATCAGGTCATTGTCCTGCTGTCTCGGTCACAAAAAAAAAAAAAAAAAGAGAGAAAAAGCTGTTATTCAAGCTTTTTCGTGCTTCTGAGGCCGGACGGCTCGGTCAGAACAATCCCAATAATTTCTACTTAAGAAGTTGAACTACAAGATGGAATCTCTCAGGGCAGGGATATCCAATCTGTAAAAGGAGAAAGAGGGTCTAAGTACGGTTTCTACCGCATTAGGCTTACCTGGTTTTGCTATTCAGGATTGTCATTGCCAATTCACCGGAGTGATGGCGGTATGATGGTTTTCCTTCAATAGTAAGAAAAATTATTATTCTGTACTGGGACGCTCTCCTGAGTACGGCGAGGTAAAGAAACAAGTGGTGCAAAACGTTGTTTTCTCCCTGTCAGTTCTTCAACAAAGTGGTTGGCTCCAGAACTTGTCAGAATCACTGTTGATCCCAACGAAGCGGTTGTCGGAGTTGGGAATAATGTTAGATACAGAACTGTTGAGAGTTTGTTTCTTCCAGTGGAAAGAGCTCTGAAGATCCAGAGTCGGATCTGATCTGCAACAGTGTCGATTCCATCAATACGTTCCATTGATGAAGAAGATGGTTGCGGCCTACGAGGCCATTCAGTGAGCAGGTTAAATGCCAGAGTGGTTTTAGCGGGACCAGTTGGACATGTGGTCCGGGTCTCTCCTGCACATGCACCGGAAAATAATCCTATATTCCAGGACCAGAATCTCTCTCCTGTGGTGGCTGCACAGTTCTCACCTCCTAGAGGGACGAAGGTTTGGGATCCAGGATTGGATTCTGGTGTCCATGAATGCAAGTCTCCGAGGCTGGAGAGCAGTCTTTCAGGGGGAAGAGTTTCCGGGGAAGATGGTCAAGCCAGGAAGCTTGTCTGCAATAAACATTCTGGAATTGAGGGCTATTTACAACGGCCTTCTGCAAGCGGAACACCTTATTATCGATCTGCCGTCTTAATTCAGCCGGACAACTTAACAGCAGTGGCGTACGTAAACCGCCAGGGCGGAACGAAGAGCAGACCGGCAATGGCAGAAGCCACAAAAGTTTTCCGCTGGGCGGAAAGACATGTAAGCGCTCTGTCAGCGGTCTTCATTCCGGGTGTAGACAACTGGGAACCAGACTTCCTCAGCAAACACGATCTCCATCCAGGAGAGTGGGGTCTTCATCAAGAGGTCTTTGCAGAAGTGACAAGTCGTTGGGGAATTCCTCAAATAGATATGCTGACAAGAAACTTCAGAGATATTGTTCCAGGTCGAGGGACCCTCAAGAAATAGCGGTGGACTCCCTAGTGACACCGTGGGTGTTTCAGTCGGTCTATGTGTTCCCTCCACTTCCACTCATTCCGAAGGTGATAAAGATCATAAGAAGAACAAAGGTTCAGGCGATCCTCATTGTTCCGGACTGGCCAAGGAGGGCTTGGTATCCAGATCTTCAAGGGACCTGTTACAGCAAGGACCGTGCGTGTATCAAGTCTTACCGCGGCTGCGTTTGACGGCATGGCGGTTGAACGCCAAATCCTAGCCCGAAAGGGTATTCCCAGTAAAGTCATTCCCACACTGCTTCAGGCTAGAAAAGAAGTAACGCCGAAGCTTTACCATAGGTTTGGAGAAAATATGTGTCTTGGTCTGAATCCAAGAAGGTTCCTACGGAAGAATTTCAGCTGGGGCGTTGGCTCCATTTTTTTGCAAACAGGGTGGATGTGGGCCTAAGGTTAGGCTCCATTAAAGTACAAATTTAGGCCTTATCTGTTTTCTTTCAGAAAGAGTTGGCCTTCTTTTCAGAAGTTCAGACCTTCATGAAGGGCATGCTGCACATCAAACCTCCTTGTGTGCCCCCAGTGGCACCATGGGATCTTATTGTGGTGTTGCAGTTCCTGCAATCTCATTGGTTTGAACCCTTGCGTAAGGTTGAGTTGAAATTCCTTACTTGGAAAGTGGTCATGATGTTGGCCTTGGCATCTGCAAGGCGGGTGTCTGAATTGGCGGCTTTGTTGCACAAAAGCCCTATTTAATCTTCCATGCAGATAGAGCGGAGTTGAGAACCTGTCAGCAATTTCTGCCAAGAGTGGTTTCATCGTTTCACGTAAACCAGCCTATTGTGGTGCCAGTAGCTACTGACGCCTTGGAGGAATCGAAGTCTCTCGATGTGGTCAGAGCTTTTAAAATCTATGTCGCCAGAACGGCTCAGATTAGGAAAACAGGGGCTCTGTTTGTCCGGTGGGTTCCCAACAAGATTGGGGCTCCTGCGTCCAAGCAGACTATTGCACGCTGCCATTCTATGGCAGGATTGTCGTTACCGAAATCGGTGAAAGCCCATTCTACCAGAAAGGTGGGCTCATCCTGGGCGGCTGCCGAGGGGTCTCGGCATTACAGCTTTGCCGAGCTGCTACTTGGTCGGGATCAAACACCTTTGCGAAGTTTTACAAGTTTGATTCCCTGGCTGATGAGGACCTCTTGTTTGGTCAATCGGTACTACAGAATCATCCGTACTCTCCCGCCCGTTCTAGAGCTTTGGTATAAACCCCATGGTTCTTGAAGCATCCCCAGCATCCTCTAGGACGTATGAGAAAATAGGATTTTAATACCTACCAGTAAATCCTTTTCTCTTAGTCCGTAGAGGATGCTGGGCGCCCGTCACAGTGCGTACTGTATCTGCAGTTATTGGGTATGTTTACACACATGGGCCAAAATTTACTAATATTCGTGTTTGTGTCGGTTTGTGTAGTGCTTAAACTCGTCTTGTATTGGGTGCATTTTCATGCAACTTTTTGAAACTATATACGCCAAGTTACTAAGCATTCGAGTTTATTGTTTTCGTGTTTTCCGATGTCGATGCCAGTCGGGTTTTTTTGGCACATTTACGGCCGTCATTGTCGTTTTCGTACGTGTTTGTGTTGTTTTTGCTGAAGTTTTTTCTAAGTTAAACGCGGCAGGGTTTTTTTTTTCCCGCGGCCGCATTTTCACTTTTAGTTTCGGTTTTCATCCCCGTTCGTGATTGGTTGTGTTTCAGATGGTAGGAGTGTCTGTGCGCAACCATATAAATACGCCCCAAACCGTCCGCACCTCGTGGGTTTAGTTAGTGCTGAGGAGACAGGTTGTGCAGTGGAGTTTGGTGAGTAGTGTTTGTTTGGAGGAGTATTTTTTGCGAGTTCTGAGTGTTGTATTGTGTTTGAAAGTAGTTTTGTCATTCTTGTTGTCTTGTATTTTTTGGTCTTGTCTCAATTTTTGTCCTAGTTTTTTTTATTTATAGTCCCTTGTCAGTGTTTGTGTGTGTGTGTGTGTGTGTGTGTGTGTGTGTGTGTGTGTGTGTGTGATTAGTGTAGTGGTAGCGGAGGAGTGTTTTGTTTTGTCTTTTTTTTCTGTGTTAATTGTTTAGAAACACAATTATGTGTGACTCAGAGGTGGCTGAGGTGAGTGAGGTGGAGGGTGTTAGTGAGGGGGAGGAGGTCGGTCAGGTGGAGGAGGTGAGTGTTAGTGAGGTTAGTGAGGTGGAGGAGGTTGGTGAGGTTGCTGCAGCAGCCTCAAGTGACAGTGATAGTGACAGTCAGACAGCTCCGCAGCCACACACCACTACTAAGACTGGGCGGAATGTCAAGTTTAGTTATGCAGAAAATGTGGCATTGGTGCGGGAGCTGATGAAGTATCAGCGGCAGCTATTTGGGCCTGAGTCCGCCAAGGTGCCAACACGGAAGAAGACGGTGTTGTGGGCGAAAGTAGTTGCTGCTGTAAATAGTGAGGGGGTGGTGAAGCGGACGGAGGACACGTGCCGCAAACGGTACTATGACATAAAGCGACGTGTCAAGTCCAAAATGGCCAAGGAGGCAAAGTCGGCTCGCAAAACCGGTGGTGGTCCGCCCTTTATTGCCACATATCTGGACTATGAAAAGCCCATGCGGACTATAATCCCTCCAGAAGTAGTGTCTGCAACCCATGTCCGGGATTCCGATCACCCCAGGAAGGATGGTGAGCATGTGTATTTGCCTTAACATTCTATGACATTACTTCTGGCTTACTGTATGTTTTAAATGTGTGTCATGTGACGTTGCATATTACTCCCATCTTCAAGTGTGCGTCATCAAATACATTGTTTTGGGTCATGTTTCATACAAAAGTCAATGTAACGTCTTACTTGCTTGTATGTCATGTGGTTTTTGGACAGTACTTTTCCATGTGTAGTTTGCACTTGGTGTGTCATTGAATTGTCCAGCAATAATATTTTACTTTTGCACATTGTACATTTTGAAAGTTGGACTATGTTTTTTTATTCTGTTATCCATGTGCAATGTTTCCAAATCAGTGGTTGATATGTTAGAGGCTGGAGTAGTGCAAAGTGTCTTTGAAGGCAGTTACATGTGTAATTTCATTAGTACTCAATGGGGTCGATTCAATTCGGCAACTTAAGAATAGCGCCGGGAATTAGCTCCCGACGCTATTCAATTCAGCTGCTAGTGACCCGCAGTTGTCGGGAATTCTTCTCTCATCCCGGGGGATGAGAGAAGAAACCCGACAAAAGTGCTGCCTTGCGGCCGGCGCAAGGCTGATTCTGTCGGGAATCAGCCTCGCGCCGGGGAGTTAAGTCGGAGAATGCCCGTTCTCCCGACAATTCAACCTGTTTAGTCGGCGAGAACGGGACATCGCCGACTTAACTGGAGCTGAATTGAATAGCGTCGGGAGCTAATTCCCGGCGCTATTCTTAAGTTGCCGAATTGAATCGACCCCAATGTAATATTGTTTAAGTCAAGGCCACTATTTGCTGGTTCATTTTGAGTCTGTATTTGTACACTGACACAACTACTGCAGACTTAGTTACCTTACTGTTTTTTTTTTTTGTTTAATTTTTTAAATTTTTGTTGGCCTCATATTGTGTTAATGTGTGTTTGGAGTGCCACATCACAGACCTATTTCTATATCGCATCTGTATTTTTTTTTTTTTTTTTCATTTTATTTGAAAATGAAGCTGTGTGTGTTTTGGCTTGTTAGTGTATGTTTTTGGAACTGTGTCCTATGTCTGTGTCCTGTATATGATTCCCTGTGTTGCACTTTCCGTAGTGCATATGGCTATTGGACAATGTTTTGGGTTTGTTGTTGTGCTTTTTGTGTTTAATGTCCTTATTTTTAGATTCATAATAAAACATCCATTTTTTAAAGATGTAATGTTTATAAGCATAATGGGTGAATGTATTAACAATATCATGAATATTTTTGTTGTTGTTTTTTTGGATTTACAGTGTTGAAAAAAAGCAGTACTGGTCGTCTTACAGTGACTCCCATCACATCTGATGATGATGACGCTGCGGAAGCAGGTAAAGTGTCCATTGTAGTATAGGTTAGGTTTGTAAATGAATGGCCATAACAAAATGTCACTTTCAATACTAGGTCCATCCAAAGAAGTCTTAAGCAGCAGAAGGCGCACTTCTGGAACACACCACAAAAAACATCTGCCAGCAAAGAAAGGTCTGATGTCCAGGGCCAACCACAGCAGGCTACCCCGCCACGAAGATTATCTACTGTTTGTTCGGTGCCCCCACTCCAAATTTTGGACACACCTCCAAGACAACAACCACACTCCCCTCATCTTGATTGTGAGTAACAAACTGTGATAACAATTAAAAATGTCAGATCTTTAAAAAACCATTTACTTAAACTCATTAAGTCAATACCCATCAAAATCTGCTATACTTACCCAAGTCAGTAAAACATAAAATGGAAACCAAACAAAATGGCCAACACAACATCCAGTAAAGATATGTATGTCCACTTCAGCCATACAGTAGCACATTGTGTGGAAGATGCTGCAACATAAACTCATGTGTAAGCTTTGCAAATAGTAAGGTTGTTAGAATCATTTACACATGTGTGCTTGTCCTAACATTGCCAACTGCATACAAAAACATTACTATGTTTTGGTTGGAGACACTGTAAGGCAACACATTATGGATCACAATGTGTTTTTAGGCAGGAGTATGTCTGATGTACCATACAACTCATGTGTTTGCTTTCAGAATGAAGTAACCAGACACATTTGCCACAAACAGGCATATGTATGTATTTAAGTAATGAGTGATGATGTTGCTAGGCCGGATATCTGAAAGCACCAGTCCATTACATGTGTTCCATGTTTAGTGCTTTGTACCAATGTATTAAACATATGGATAAGTAATGGATAAATGTTTATAATTTCAGCTTCTAGTCCTGATACCAGCATCCCTCCGCAACAACAGCAACACAGTGACATGGATGACACAATCATGTTAGAAATGCATCCAGTAAGCGAAGGAATCAGCCCCCCAGCACCTGTGAGTACTCACCCACAGCAAAGCACCCCACCACCCCAACACAGCCCAACAACACCAGTAACACAAGGCCCAGATCAAGTGTTCTGGACCATTTGGGCTAGACAGCAGGCCACTAATGAAGATTGCCTGCGTAGGCAGACCCAAATGTTTGCAAGCCTACCATCTCACCTCAGACGAATCAGCAGAAATCTGAGTAGACAAAATGAAACAAACACAAGAATTGCAAATGCCATGGAAATCATACGTGCAGACATTACACATGTCATGGGCAACTTACAGCGCATAATGGAAGAACAGCACAGACAACAGCTATATAAACATTTTAGAAAGCAATCAAATGATCAATGAATCCATGTCCAGCATTGTAGACAATCAAAATGCTGCAACACGTGAACTCAATGCCACCCTCAGTAACCTCAATGAAACACTCAGATCCCTGCAGCAACAGCAAACAAGCAGCAGTTCTGGTACGACTACTCCAAATGTAACGCCAGTGTCATCACCACCAAGGCGCTCCACCAGAGCACGCCAACACGACAGTGGTAAAGGCAAAGGCCAGGACAAGCAACCACCCAAATAAACATAAACAAAAAAAACCACACCCATTTCTTTAAAGAGAAGAGAAAAAAAACACTTACCAAGTGTATGATTAACAGAATATATATAACACTTAGCTCCTTGACAATTTGTATAACATCATTAATTATAACTGGTACAAACAACAAAAGGAATTTTGAACACTCATTTCTTCTTTACCATCTTTGTATTTTTTGTTAGCAGGAAACTGTTGTTTGAGCTGCACATAGATGTTAGCATGCAGAAAGCAGACCACTTGATATTTTTCTAATCATTACTCTTTCTAGATTCTAATCATTCTTTGAGCCAGAAGACAGACTAATTGGCAGCCAGGCAGATTGTCTTAAGCAGGCAGAAAGCAGACCACTTGATTTTTTTCTAATCATTACTCTTTCTAGATTCTAATCATTCTTTGAGCCAGCAGACAGACTAATTGGCAGCCAGGCAGATTGTCTTAAGCAGGCAGAAAGCAGACCACTTGATTTTTTTCTAATTATTACTCTTTCTAGATTCTAATCATTCTTTGAGCCAGCAGACAGACTAATTGGCAGCCAGGCAGATTGTCTTAAGCAGGCAGAAAGCAGACCACTTGATTTTTTTCTAATCATTACTCTTTCTAGATTCTAATCATTCTTTGAGCCAGCAGACAGACTAATTGGCAGCCAGGCAGATTGTCTTAAGCAGGCAGAAAGCAGACCACTTGATTTTTTTCTAATCATTACTCTTTCTAGATTCTAATCATTCTTTGAGACAGCAGACAGACTAATTGGCAGCCAGGCAGATTCATCCATGACCAATACAATTTACAATGTGAATTGTAACTGTTTTACATTTCTTCTCTAGACGAATTGACAAGAAAAACACAATTGAGTTGGCTAAAAGTGTCCTAATATTTTGGGAGTAATAGTTAGATAATTCAGTCCGAAAATGACTGACATTATTGTTGTGCCATGTTTGTGTGTGTTAAAAATAAGTAATCAGATTTAAAAACATGATGCAGAAACAACAACATTTGAAATATTTGAAAGTTAAAGACAAATGTGTGTAATAATGGATATATGTTGGTAAATGTGTATTGCCTTACAAATCTACAATTTTTGGCCAGCAAACATAAGGAAATAAATTATTTTGCATGAGAGAAGTTTGTGTCCCTTTTATAGGCATCCTAATTCAGGTTAGAATGATTTGTAAGTGTCAACACATGTAAACACGGCTGAAAAAAGCAGGTCTATTTTTTTGCCGCTTTTTTTACCGAATCGCAAAAAAATACGACCGCAATTGAGCACTCAGAGACTAATACCCAAATGCGAATGAATAGTGAATTCCCGTATTGTTTGAAATAACAGCCGCGTTTGACCGATGGTCTATTCATTCGTATTTCGGAACTTTGCCAATCAAACCATTACGAATAGTCCAAACACTGCCGAGATTGGTGCTTAGTGAATTCCCGGATTGGGACTTAGAAAAAAAAACACAAATCGGACAAACTCGAATTCTTAGTAAATATTGGCCATGGTGTGTTGCGTTTAAGTCAGCCTGTTGCTGACGATATTCATGCCATGGCATGCGTATGCTGTTATTGGTTGTGTTACACACACAGGTTGTGTTACGCTTTATGTCAGCGTTGTGCTGTATATTCTTCATGCCGTCGGCTGGTTTTCTATTGAATGTCACGTTCTGCGGCATACTGGAGGTGTGAGCTGGTAAATGCTCACTGTGGTTTATCAATAAATTCTTTCCTCAAAATGTCCGTCTCCCTGGGCACAGTTACTTAAACTGGAGTCTGGAGGAGGGGCATAGAGGGAGGAGCCAGTTCACACCCATTCAAAGTCTTAAAGTGTGCCCATGTCTCCTGCAGATCCCGTCTATACCCCATGGTTCTTGAAGCATCCTCAGCATCCTCTACGGACTAAGAGAAAAGGATTTACCGGTAGGTATTAAAATCCTATTTTTCCTGTGCTTTAACAAGATTAATTTTTTTTTTTTTGAGGAGGGCTTCCATCCTCATGAGAAGCTGAGCCACCAGTCATGAACATAGGCCAAGGTATTAGCTTTCCTTGCCACTTCGTGTCATGAATGGCATGTTGTAAATTTTTAGTTTCTTATCAGATAATTTCTTTTTTTCCCCTGATTATTAATTTTTGCTTCTTGGATTTTACATGCCCTCTATGACATTGGGCATTGGCCTTAGCTGACAACGTTGATGGAATTGCATCGTCAATGTCATGACTGGTGGCTTCAGCACTAGTACAAGGAACTGGAAGTGGTTCTTGATCTTCCACTAAATTTTCCTCCAAATTGTTGTTCTCCTTTTCACAGGACAGCACCCCTTTATTATTACAGCACACAGAACAGTGCCCCTTTATTTTCACAGCACCCTTGTATTCTTACAGCTTACAGGACCAGTGTGCTTTTATTTTAACAGAAGCACCCCTGAATTTTTACAGCATAGACTGAGCCACCAGCACCCCTGTATTTCTACAGCATGCAGGACCAGTGTGCTTTTATTTTAACAACTGCACCCCTGAATTTTTACAGCATACAGGACCAGTGTGCTTTTATTTGATCAACCGCACCCCTAAATTATTACCGCATACAAGACTGGGCCAGCACCCTTGTATGTTCACAGCATACAGGACCAGTGTGATTTTATTTTAACAGAAGCACCCCTGAAATTTTACAGCATACAGGAATAGTGTGCTTTTATTTTAACAACTGCACCCCTGAAATATTACAGCATACAGGACCAGTGTGCTTTTATTTTAACAGCTGCACCCCTGAATTATTACAGCATACAGGACCAGTGTGCTTTTATTTTAACAGAAGCATCCCTGAATTTTTGCAACATACAAGACTGGGCCAGCACCCCTGTATTTTCACAGCATACAGAACCAGTGTGTTTTTAATTTAACAACTGCACCCCTGAATTTTTACAGCATGTAGGGCTAGTGTGCCTTTTTTTAACAACTGCACCCCTGAATTTTTACAGCATACAGGACCAGTGTGCTTTTATTTTAACAGAAGCATCCCTCAATTTTTACAGCATACAGGGCCAGTGTGCTTTTATTTTAACAACTGTACCCCTGAATTTTTACAGCATACAGGACCAGTGTGCTTTTATTTTAACAGAAGCACCCCTGAATTTTTACAGCATACAAGACTGGGCCAGCACCCTTGTATTTTCACAGCATACAGGACCAGTGGGCTTTTATTTTAATAACTGCACCCCTGAATTTTTACAGCATACAGGACCAGTGTGCTTTTATTTTAACAACTGCACCCCTGAATTATTACAGCATACAGGACCAGTGTGCTTTTATTTTAACAGAAGCATCCCTGAATTTTTGCAACATACAAGACTGGGCCAGCACCCCTGTATTTTCACAGCATACAGAACCAGTGTGTTTTTAATTTAACAACTGCACCCCTGAATTTTTACAGCATGTAGGGCTAGTGTGCCTTTTTTTAACAACTGCACCCCTGAATTTTTACAGCATACAGGACCAGTGTGCTTTTATTTTAACAGAAGCATCCCTCAATTTTTACAGCATACAGGGCCAGTGTGCTTTTATTTTAACAACTGTACCCCTGAATTTTTACAGCATACAGGACCAGTGTGCTTTTATTTTAACAGAAGCACCCCTGAATTTTTACAGCATACAAGACTGGGCCAGCACCCTTGTATTTTCACAGCATACAGGACCAGTGGGCTTTTATTTTAATAACTGCACCCCTGAATTTTTACAGCATACAGGACCAGTGTGCTTTTATTTTAACAACTGCACCCCTGAATTATTACAGCATACAGGACCAGTGTGTTTTTATTTTAACAACTGCACCCCTGAAATATTACAGCATACAGGACCGGTGTGCTTTTATTTTAAGAGAAACACCCCAGAATTTTTACAGAATGCACTGGGCTACCAGCACCCCTGCATTTTTTACAGCATGCAGGACCAGTGTGCTTTAATTTTACCAACTGCATCCCTGAATTTTTACAGCATACAGGACCAGTGTGCTTTTATTTTATCAACTTCACCCCTGAATTATTACAGCATACAAGACTGGGCCAGTACCCCTGTATTTACACAGCATACAGGACCAGTGTGCTTTAATTTTAACAACAGCACCCCTGAATTTTTACAGCATACAGGACCAGTGTGCTTTTATTTTAACAACTGCACCCTTGACATTTTACAGCATACAGTGTCGGTGTGCCTTTTTTTATTTTTACAACTGTACCCGTCAATGTTTACATCATACAGGACCAGTGTGCTTTTATTTTAACAGAAGCACCCCTGAACTTTTGCAACATATAAGACTGGGCCAGCACCCCTGTATTTTCACAGCATACAGAACCAGTGTGCTTTTATTTTAACAACTGTACCCCTGAATATTTACAGCATATTGGGCTAGTGTGCTTTTTTTTAACAACTGCACCTTTGAATTTTTAAAGCATACAGCACCAGTGTGTTTTTATTTTAATAGAAGCATCCCTGAATTTTTACAGCATACAGGGCCAGTGTGCTTTTATTTTAACAGAAGCACCCCTGAATTTTTACAGCATACAAGACTGGACCAGCACCCCTGTATTTTCACAGCATACAGGACCAGTGGGCTTTTATTTTAACAACTGCACCCCTGAATTTTTACTGCATACAGGACCAGTGTGCTTTTATTTAAACAAAAGCACCCCTGAATTTTTACAGCATACAGGACTAGTGTGCTTTTATTTTAAAAAACTGCACCCTTGAATTTTACAGCTTACAGAACCAGTGTGCTTTTTTTAACAACTACACCCCTGAATTTTGACAACATACAGGACCAGTGTGCTTTTATTTTAACAACTGTACCCCTGAATTTTTGCAGCATACAGGGCCAGTGTGCTGGGTTGGGAAGAATCTTGCGAGCAAGGTCGTAGAGCTTGGTGAGCAAGGTCCCGAAGGAGGTGATCTTCAGGAATATCAGGGGATAGCTGGGTAAAGAGACGCTTAAGATAAAGTTTAAGGTGGGTCGTTTCTACATCTTCTGGGATACCCCGAATCCTCAAGTTATTTCTTCTTGACCTGTTATCCTTGTCTTCATGATCTTCCTGTAACTGGGAGATATCCAGATGCATTTGGTGGAAGTCGGTCTCGACTGCTTGTTGGAACGCCACCACCTCCTCCACTCGTCTCTCAAGTTGATCAGTTCTGGAACCAATCTCTGCAATATCGGTCTTCAGTGAGTGGAGGGCTTGGACAGAGGTCTTAACATCCCAAACTTCCTTGAGAAGGGAGAGAAAGTGTCGTCGGGTAAGGCGTATGAGATCGTCGACTTCAGATTAGGAGTGTGCGTGAGAGTGTTTGTGAGAGTGTTCAGAATTATCAAGTCTAGGCTTGGCAGGGGGTACATTTTTTTAGTAAGAAAGGGTGTGAGGTCAGACCCCAAGTACTTTTTACCTCCATTTGGCATCCTGTGAGGACAGAGAAGGTGGGGAATAGATGGCAAGAGAGTAGGTAGAGAGGTTGCTCCAGTAGCCCGGCTCAGGGTCAAGAGGGGTGAAGTAGCAGGCTTATGGGAGATTCATTGGGGAGTCAATGGGGAGCAGCGGGTGAGGCAGGTATTAATGCAGGATGAAAGTCTTCGACTCCATGGGAGCCCTTAGTTACTCACCCCTCTCCAGGGCCAACTCATGGAGCACACAGGCAGGGTGAGCCCTGCCCATGGTCCAGCCAGTGATCAGAACTCCTCCAAGGCCAGGGAGCAGATCAGGATTAAGCAGTAGGAAGCACACCCACAATGGCCACCGCTTCACAGGCCGCAGAAGCAGGGGATTCCGCTGGGTAAACCAGGGCAGATAAGCGCCTGGTCAGGGCTTCAGCAGGGATGGGACAGCAGGAAGGGGAGCATCATATCCTTGGGATTTAGTTACTATCCAAGGGTAATATTGCCTCAAATTCAAGGTGGCAATGGTGACAGTGAGGGCAGATAGGTGAACACAGAATTGCTGTACCTTGTTGAGGGGTCTGTAGTTACAACTGTGCAGGAACAGCAGATCAAGAGGCAATGTGCACATATGAAGCTCCTGCTAATATAAGGTAGTCCTGGGATATATGGTCAAATAGGGCTCTGTTCCCCCACTTTATGGCATCAATAGTAAGGCAACATGGAACAGGGTGACCAAACCAGCAGCTTATTGAAACTGGGGAAGTGTAGAGCGGCTGCTGCAGTGGTGAGAGTTGACTCAGTGTTCCAACACTGAGTCACCTGAGGCAGGAGTAACAGTACCCAGTCAGTCCAGGAGGTACAGCACCCTGCACCCACAGGAACCCCTATGCACAGCAGCAGGCTGCAACCTGTTATGCCCCCCACCAGTCCGCACCTCCGGGAGGACATGGAGGGCGGCCGCGGCAAGACAGTTACCGGCGTATGCAGTGAAAGGCGCCGCAGCCATAAGGAGCGCCAGCCAGCACACCTAAACTCCGCGGATCAAGCCTTCATATAACGGAAGCCATCCAGATGGGTAAGGTAACTGTCAGGAGAAGGGGGATGCTCACCATGTCACCGTTACTGTCTGTCACCCTGGCGGGTAACCGCAATCTTCCGCACTTCTGGCTTCTGGTCCTGGCTCGAGGTCCCGGCTTGCAGAAGGTGTCGAGGCCACAACCTGCAGGAAGGTTTTTACACCCTCCCCAGCACCGCAACCAGCACCACGGTATGCTAGGGGGAACAAATATATTTTGCGGACGATGAGTGCCCTCCAGGGCCCGCGAAAGGGAGGATAAGAGCTTTAAAGCTGGAGAGCTCAAGCAGCATGCTACCTCTCACAATGGATGCCAGGCCACGCCCCCAACAACTGGCCACACCCCCAACAACTGCATTACTGAATTTTTACAGCATACAGAGCCAGTGTGCTTTTATTTTAACAGAAGCACCCCTGAATTTTTACAGCATACAGGGCCAGTGTGCTTTTATTTTAACAAAAGCACCCCTGAATTTTTACAGCTTACAGGACCAGTGTGCTTTTATTTTAACAACTGCACCCCTGAATTTTTACAGCATACAGGACCAGTGTGCTTTTATTTTAACAGAGGCACCTGAATTTTTACAGCATGCAGAGCCAGTGTACTTTTATTTTAACAGAAGCACCCCTGAATTTTTACTGCATATAGGAGGACAGTGCCCCTGCCCCTGTACAACACAGTGATAGCCAGGACAGCAACAACACCCATATACAGCTGCAGCACCCCTAACAGCACATGAAACACCAGTGACAGCCAGGACAGCACCCCTAACAGCACAGGTACACCACAGTGACAGGAGCAGCACCCCTACAGAGCACACACTAACCCCACCCGAAGCCACCACACACAGGGAGACAGACCTCTGTCTCCCTCACTCTTCAAGTCCAGAGTGAAAATGGCGGCGACGTGCAACTATTTATATGGAATCCAAAATCCGTGAGAATCAGACAGCGGGATGATGACATTTTGCCTCGTTCTGGTTTATGAGTCTGGTGGGAAGTCCCGGGCCGGACCCGGATTCTGACTCGGAGTGTAAAGTTCGGGGGGGGGGGGGGGGTGTTCTCATCTCTAGTAAATAAATAAATATATATGCTAGAAACAAATCAGGAGAGTGCACTGGTAAATGTAAAATCATTCACTTTATATAGAAAAAAGCAATATCCACATACATTGCAGTTAAAACTTCCAAGCTCCGTGAAATTCACAAGACCATCAGTGTTGTGCTCAGTCGAGCTGGAACTGTCTCGCTGGCTCCGGACCCGGCGGGTGACGTCACAACGTCCTCAGCAAGTAGCCACGCCCAACGCGTTTCAACCAATCACAGTCTTCGTCAGGGGATGTGGTTGATGTGCATAGGCAAGATGTTATATACCCGTTCCGATTCAAAACAGCTGTTACTCATTACTTATACTAATTAGTAATGCATTCACACTTGATGATAATATAACAATATAACAAAGAAAAAACTCTCACCAGAGACAGAATATCTATACAGGCTTTTCAGCAAGAGGTGTCTATCCCATTCAATCCACATAATTTAATTCATATTTTACTATATTACAAGTATCCAGGTTTATTAAATAGTTAAAAACGGTCTCCCACAATCTAGCTGTCTGCTAGTAGAATCAATTAATCACAGCTGTTCATCTGAAAGCAGAGAACGGGATTGACACCTTTCACTTCACAAAATCAGATTCTACCTTTACTAGTAACAGTTAAAGTTGATAATATATACATTTTAAAACACGAATACCATATAAAAGAAAGAAACGACCTAAATATAGAACCAGTTTTCTCATATTGAATACGGAGGCTTATACATCTAGTGTTACAACGGGCTATATTCTTATTGATCACAAGACTAATTTTTATATTTATCTTTTCCCAAAGCAACACATTATCAAGGGTTTTAAAATGAGGGTCAGCTTATACCATGGTCATCTAACTAAGGAGGAAATTTTAGTGCTGTAAAAAACACAATATGTTAGCCGTGAACCCTCTCATAGATCCATTCGCCGGGACTACTCCACTGCCGCTCATAGATCACCAAAGCGGTCCCGACCTCCATACTAGCAGTGCAGAAAGGGTACTATATCACAACCCTCATTAAGACCGAAGGGTACAAATGTATTTAATGTGTAGATCCAATATGTTTCTCTTTGGGATAGTTTCTTCAACAAATCCCCCCCTCTCTCGTCCATACAAACTTTCTCTATTGCCTTAAAGGAGAATCCATTTAAACTGGATTTTGTACATTCCGCAAAATGACGGGGAACACTATGATTCTCTAGCTTGTGCAATATATTTCGTGTGTGTTCTAATATACGTAATTTTAAAGTGCGCTTGGTCTTTCCAATATATCGTTTCCCACATTTACACTCCAGCATGTAAACCACATGAGTGCTCAAGCAGCTTAGTTTGCCTTTAATTATCCAGGACTTTTCATTACATGAGTCAAAGAATTGTTTATTGTCTCTACTTACAAATTGGCACATTTTACATTTGTTACAGGCATAAAAACCTTCTAATTTATTTTCACTTTTACAATCTTTAATTTTTTTCATATTGCTGGGAGCTAAGCGATCTTTCAAAGAGCATGACTTCTTGTATATGATCCTAGGTTGTTGTGTGATCACATCCTTAAGTAAAGGATCAAGACATAATATGCCCCAATGTTTATTTAAGATTTTCTTAATCTCCCCCCCACCTTTATTAATCCGGGCCACAAAAGGTACTCCAAATTTATAATTAAATTCCTTGTCTTTTGTTCTATCTTTATATACCATGAGTTCTTGTCTGTCTCTACTTGACGCTTTTTCATAACATTTCATTTTCTGTATGAGCATATCTGGGTACTTCTTCTCTCTAAATCTTTCACTATAGATCTGGGCCTGTTCTTTAAATTTCTCTTGTTCCGAACAATTACGTTTCAAACGAACAAACTGAGAATATGGAATATTCTCAATCCATTTCTTATAATGGCAACTTTGAAAATGTATATAACTGTTGCGATCTATTTCTTTAATATATGTATAAGTACCAATCTCTGTTCCCTCACTCGATTTTCTACTATCCAATACCAGATCTAAAAATTCTATAGTATCATTATTATACTTATAAGTAAAATGTAGATTATATTCATTATTATTTAATTTAGCCATGAATTCATCCAACAGATCTATACCTCCAGACCATACTACAATAATATTGTCTATAAAGCGCTTATATTTATGTATATATTTCAGAAACGGGTTGTTATTAAAAATAAACTCCCTTTCCCATTTTCCCATATACAAGTTTGCTAGACTCGGAGCGTAAGGCGTCCCCATGGCTACGCCGCACTCCTGATTAAAAAATGTACCCTGAAAATTGAAATAATTATTCTTAAGTATATATTCAATACAATCCAAAATGAACCCTTTCTTGTTATCACTCATTTCTATATCTTCCTCCAAAAACATTTTTACAGCACTAATTCCCCCATCATGCGGAATACTGTTCATGCTAATTAGTACACTAGAAGAACATACTGGGGACTTGGACTCATACAGTACTTGCATTTCAAAAGCACAGTATTTTCCACCGCCTCCCGCTAGCCAATCGCCTTTCCCCCCTGGGAGCCTGCACAGGTCATGCAGTAGACATGGAGGGAGTTATTCAGATAAACCAGGGCAAAGCTGCAGGAGCAGTTGTACTGTTAAGGTTCTATGCACCTTACGGTACACATACAATTCTGTAGCAGGGCAGACTCAATTGAAATGGCTACGTATATAGGGCCTCGATGTCAATCGTCACCCAATTATACTCAGTTTTCCACTCCAAATCACCTATTTCTTTAAGGACCTGTGTGGAATCCTTAATATAAGATGTTAGACCTAAAACATAATCCTTTATATGCGCATCAATAAATTCTGACATGTTAGATGAAGCGGACCCAATTCCAGAGATTATAGGGCGACCGGGAGGTTTATCCAGTCGCTTATGTATTTTGGGTAAACTATAAAATAAAGGAACCCTGGGGTGTGGAATGAACATAAAACCTAGTTCATCCATACTTATACTACCATTTTTTACACCCTTTTCCAAAAGTAACCTGATCTCTTCAACAATTCGTTCAGTAGGATCTTTTACTAATTTTTTATGTTTTATTGTCGCTCAGGAGTCTCTCACATTCCATCAAATAATCTTTTCTATTTAATAGAACTACACCACCACCCTTGTCTGCCCTCTTAATGACAAGTAGGGGGTCATTCTCCAAACTTTTTAGGGCTGCTCTCTCTCCTTTATTTAAGTTATCTTTAAATCTAAATTCATTACTACACATTTTATCCAAGTCCTTTTTAACTAGATTAGAAAACGTATCAATGAAATTCACCCTCGATTCCACTGGATAAAAATTTGATCTCTTTTTAAAGATATTAGAAGTATTTGCAACCTCTCCCGTTTCAATGATTTTTTTATTTTTAGCAAAATGACGTTTCAAAGTAAGGTTTCTAGTAAACTTGTTTATATCTTTAAACAGTTCAAAACCTTTTGGAGCAGTATTAGGGGCAAAAGATAGACCTTTTGACAATAGAGAAATTTCATTTTTACTTAACACATGATCTGATAGATTTAAAACATCTGTTTTTAATGGGAGTTCTGTTTCCTCATTTTTACCCCTCTTTCCTCCTCTCTTGCCTCTCTTTGTTCGTCTTTCTTTCTTTTTGTCCCAAATGTTGGACTGGGGTTCGACTCCCTGTTGTGTAAGTTTCTCCGTTCCCTCCAATTCTGATCTCTCTGAAAAAAATGTGTGTTCTGTTTTCTATAGTCAGGTGTTGCCAATGTTTCAAATTTATTTGTCACTGGAATCCTGAAGGGTTCTCTTTCATTACCTCTATAATACCTTCTATTTGTATACTGTGTTTTGTATTGATGGTTTGCTTTATCATTGGTATTCCAATCCCTCCTTTGTTTAGGCCAATTTCTGATCGTTCCCTCTCTATAATCAATGGTATCCCGTTTGAACTTGCTAACCTTAGTTTCTAAAATCTCACTCTCTAATATTTTAATACGTGTATCCCCCTCACTTTTAAGGTCATTCAACTCTTTTAAATCTTTAATGGGATCTAATTTTTTCTCTAGTTCACTAATCTCTTTATCTATATCAACCAATTCTTTCTTTCTTTCTAGAATAATAAGCCTCATTAAGTCCATTGAGCTATTTTCTAATATCTGGTTCCATTCCTGCATAAACGTCTGCCTCTCATTACCAAATGTCATTTTTTTAAAAAGCCTAAGCCCTCTTGGTACCATTTTATGCTCAACATATTTTTCTAATGTCGTAATTTCCCAACTGAGTTTCATATCCTTTATATACACTCTTTCTAACTTATTCCATAGGGAATCCAAATCTAAACTATTATCTTTACCTTTAAAAGTTCTTTTAAAACCAACATCCAAGTGTTCATTGAACATTTTATGGCATTCTTCATTTCTCAAATTTCTCCTATCACTTTTTATGTAAGCCATCAAGAATTAAATCGGATACAAACAACCAATGAATACTAATGCTGAGATATTAAAAAGCAAATATCTATATATGCATATATATATACAATATTTCTATTAATGCAATATGACACACGAAATGCTGCTGCAGCTGAACAAATGGCAAGTAATTGTGAAACAACAAGATTCAATCCCTGCGCTGCATGTCCGTGTTTTACAGAGTCTCTTTGAAACTAATGTCCCAGTGCTGCTCAATCCAGCTCCCAGCCAGGGAGCAAACGGTATTGGTGCTAGAAACAAATCAGGAGAGCGCACTGGTAAATGTAAAATCATTCACTTTATATAGAAAAAAGCAATATCCACATACATTGCAGTTAAAACTTCCAAGCTCAGTGAAATTCACAAGACCGTCAGTGTTGTGCTCAGTCGAGCTGGAACTGTCTCGTCGGCTCCGGACCCGGCGGGTGACGTCACAACGTCCTCAGCAAGTAGCCACGACCAACGCATTTCGACCAATCACAGTCTTCGTCAGGGGATGTGGTTGATGTGCATAGGCAAGATGTTATATACCCGTTCCGATTCAAAACAGCTGTTACTCATTACTTATACTAATTAGTAATGCATTCACACTTGATGATAATATAACAATATAACAAAGAAAAAACTCTCACCAGAGACAGAATATCTATACAGGCTTTTCAGCAAGAGGTGTCTATCCCATTCAATCCACATAATTTAATTCATATTTTATTATATTACAAGTATCCAGTTTTATTAAATAGTTAAAAACGGTCTCCCACAATCTAGCTGTCTGCTAGTAGAATCAATTAATCACAGCTATTCATCCGAAAGCAGAGAACGGGATTGACACCTTTCACTTCACAAAATCAGATTCTACCTTTACTAGTAACAGTTAAAGTTGATAATAAAGGTGGGGGGGAGATTAAGAAAATCTTAAATAAACATTGGGGCATATTATGTTTTGATCCTTTACTTAAGGATGTGATCACACAACAACCTAGGATCATATACAAGAAGTCATGCTCTTTGAAAGATCGCTTAGCTCCCAGCAATATGAAAAAAATTAAAGATTGTAAAAGTGAAAATAAATTAGAAGGTTTTTATGCCTGTAACAAATGTAAAATGTGCCAATTTGTAAGTAGAGACAATAAACAATTCTTTAACTCATGTAATGAAAAGTCCTGGAAAATTAAAGGCAAACTAAGCTGCTTGAGCACTCATGTGGTTTATATGCTGGAGTGTAAATGTGGGAAACGTTATATTGGAAAGACAAAGCGCACTTTAAAATTACGTATATTAGAACACACACGAAATATATTGCACAAGCTAGAGAATCATAGTGTTCCCCGTCATTTTGCGGAATGTACAAAATCCAGTTTAAATGGATTCTCCTTTAAGGCAATAGAGAAAGTTTGTATGGACGAGAGAGGGGGGGATTTGTTGAAGAAACTATCCCAAAGAGAAACATATTGGATCTACACATTAAATACATTTGTACCCTTCGGTCTTAATGAGGGTTGTGATATAGTACCCTTTCTGCACTGCTAGTATGGAGGTCGGGACCCCTTTGGTGATCTATGAGCGGCAGTGGAGTAGTCCCGGCGAATGGATCTATGAGAGGGGTCACGGCTAACATATTGTGTTTTTTACAGCACTAAAATTTCCTCCTTAGTTAGATGACCATGGTATAAGCTGACCCTCATTTTAAAACCCTTGATAATGTGTTGCTTTGGGAAAAGATAAATATAAAAATTAGTCTTGTGATCAATAAGAATATAGCCCGTTGTAACACTAGATGTATAAGCCTCCGTATTCAATATGAGAAAACTGGTTCTATATTTAGGTCGTTTCTTTCTTTTATATGGTATTCGTGTTTTAAAATGTATATATTATCAACTTTAACTGTTACTAGTAAAGGTAGAATCTGATTTTGTGAAGTGAAAGGTGTCAATCCCGTTCTCTGCTTTCGGATGAATAGCTGTGATTAATTGATTCTACTAGCAGACAGCTAGATTGTGGGAGACCGTTTTTAACTATTTAATAAACCTGGATACTTGTAATATAATAAAATATGAATTAAATTATGTGGATTGAATGGGATAGACACCTCTTGCTGAAAAGCCTGTATAGATATTCTGTCTCTGGTGAGAGTTTTTTCTTTGTTATATTGTTATATTATCATCAAGTGTGAATGCATTACTAATTAGTATAAGTAATGAGTAACATCTGTTTTGAATCGGAACGGGTATATAACATCTTGCCTATGCACATCAACCACATCCCCTGACGAAGACTGTGATTGGTCGAAACGCGTTGGTCGTGGCTACTTGCTGAGGACATTGTGACGTCACCCGCCGGGTCCGGAGCCAGCGAGACAGTTCCAGCTCGACTGAGCACAACACTGACGGTCTTGTGAATTTCACGGAGCTTGGAAGTTTTAACTGCAATGTATGTGGATATTGCTTTTTTCTATATAAAGTGAATGATTTTACATTTACCAGTGCGCTCTCCTGATTTGTTTCTAGCACCAATATCGTTTGCTCCCTGGCTGGGAGCTGGATTGAGCAGCACTGGGACAATAGTTTCAAAGAGACTCTGGAAAACACCGACATGCAGCGCAGGGATTGAATTTTATATATATACGTCAAAGTATGTAAATTTGTTTATTCTTTATAGACTCCTACATGCCTTGATGGATCTGGACAAAACTTGGTACACATACTATTATACCCACTTCATACATATACATATTATATACATATTATATTATATGTACTTCATACATATACATATTATCCCACTTCAAATACTGGTGGGGTTTTAAGTAAAAAAAAAAATCCACCCCTTGCAAGGCCAGGGCCCAATCACGAAAATGCATATAGAAAATGCACTGGTCTGTTTGTTTGTTTGTTTGTTTGTGTGTCTGTCTGTGATGTCATAATGATAACTGCCTATGCCAGGACTTTGCTGCTGTTGCTGCCCTGTCTCATACTCCTCCAGAACCCTGACAACACACAGCTCACCAGCAGTAGGCGATATCACCAGAAAAGTTACTCACATAAGTTAAGTGACAGGACAAAGATAAGAGCAGCTTCACATAACATTTGATCCCAGAAGATATACTAGGGAATTGGAGCCCCAGGAGTTCCTCAGGACTACTGGCGACACCTCAAAAACAAAAACAACACTAGGCAGACACCTCATGAGTGTGTTGGAAGACCTACTAAGCTACTAATTACTTTCAATATATTGACAGCTACATCCAACTCATTGAAAACTTGTTGACTGTAAAATGTAAACCCAGGCAACGCTGGTTACTTCAACTAGTATATATATATATATATATATATATATATAGCTCTTGTGATCCCTGTCCCGCAACCCGTCCTTTGAAGATTTTACGAAAATGACACTGCATGATTGTGCAGTGTCAAATGGTGAAGAGAGGACTTCCAAACATGAGAAATACGCCTCATTTGAGCCACATATTATTTAGGGGCAGGGTTTTATTGAAACCGCTGTCACTGTATATCTTTTTAATACATAGTGATATTTATGTTAAAAAAAAGTTATACACATCACTTAGGACTGTTACTTATTGGAGGCATTAAGGCTATTTGTAATACATAGACCCCCTATTCATTCAGTAACATTTACCAGTACAGCATCAGTATATTCCATTGCTCTTTACAATTAAGACAACAAGACTGTGTAATAACAGACAAAGAGGTAAGAGTGACTTTGCCACATGTTCTGCAATCTATCCTATGTAATTGACCTGGTTGCAATCTATCCTTTGTCACATCAGAATTCTGGCATGCCCGGGTGTTGGTGGAGGGGCATGGCCAGAGGACGGGGTATGGATAAATTTAAGAGGCAAGAGGTGGGATAGAGGAAGACAAGAGAGTAATAGTTTGGATAGACCAGGTGGGGATGACAAGTGCATAAATGAGAGATTTGGTTGCCTGAAGAGTGAAGAAGCATCTGAAAAGTATCTAATGGTATATCAGTTTCTGTTGATGGGCATGTCGCTGTCACATCCATTTTAGGGGTGTATTTATCACCAACTGTTGTGAGGTGATAATTACGCTCCAACTCATCACATCATCATTGCCTTGTCCCCGCCGATGACCGCGCAGAGCTGACCTGGCTGTCCCCTCCGAGAGTAAGTCAGCAAAAATGGCTGTAGGTCAGTGGTAGGCAACCTGTGGCACTGCAGTTGCTGTGGACTGTATAGGCCAGCATGCAATGCCACAGTTTTAACATGATCTAACAGCACAACTGTGGCAGGATGTGCTGGGATTTGTAGCTTTCCTTTGCTACCTTACGTGTCAATAAGTGGTGACTCAGTAGTGCTTAAGTCACACTGCCTTATGCTCCATTCACTATTAGTCCACACTTTTCCTGTATTTACCATCTAAAACCAGGGCGTCACCTCTTCCATTACACTGGCCCTGTATGTAAATAGATTATATGAAGCTTCCTTACTGTCATGGGCTAACCAAGCTGGCGGTGAGAAAATCCTGTACCAAACTCTGCAGTGCCTACACAGCTTGGGCATTAGCCGCTCGCTACACAGCTTGGGTATATATCCGCTGCCTACACAGCTTGGGTATATATCCGCTGCCTACACAGCTTGGGCATTAGCCGCTCGCTACACCGCTTGGGTATATATCCGCTGCCTACACAGCTTGGGCATTAGCCGCTCGCTACACAGCTTGGGTATATATCCGCTGCCTACACAGCTTGGGCATTAGCCGCTTGCTACACAGCTTGGGTATATATCCGCTGCCTACACAGCTTGGGCATTGGCCGCTCGCTACACAGCTTGGGTATATATCCGCTGCCTACACAGCTTGGGTATTAGCCGCTCGCTACACAGCTTGGGTATATATCCGCTGCCTACACAGCTTGGGCATTAGCCGCTCGCTACACAGCTTGGGTATATATCCGCTGCCTACACAGCTTGGGCATTAGCCACTGCATACAAGCTTGGGCATATAATGCCCAACATCACTTATCAGGGGTTCAGGCCTGAGGCCTAACAGTGGCACAAAAGGTGGCCTGGTCCTAATTCCCATAGCCACTAACAATGGGGTACAGCTAGTGTTGGACTGGGGAATAAAGGGTGCACTGGAGGAATGCAGTGATAGAGGCCATGTGTAGGGGTTTGACCAGTCTACAGAGGGGGTGTGATCAGCCACTACAGAGGTTTGACTAACAATTAGCAAATGTATGGTCTGGGCTCCATGATAAATACATTTAGTAAACACTGCTAGTGGGGTTGGGTTCGAAATGCCAGCGGTCGGGATGCCGGTGGTCAGAATATCGACTGTGGCATCCCAATTGTGAGAATCCCGACAGGAGGAAGGTAAGTATACTTACCCTCCCCAATGCCCCCCTAACCCTCCCTTTCTGCAGCCTAAACCTAACCCTCCCTGATGGTGGCTAAACTTAATCCCCCTTCCTTCAGCCTAAACCTAAGCCTCCCCTCCCACAGCCTAACTCTAGCCTTTCCCGCGGGTGCCTAACCCCCCCCCCCCCCACACACACACAGCCTAACCTAAACCTCACCCTGAAGCCTAGATCTAAAGCCCCCCGCCCCCACGTGGCATACCTCTCCAACTCCACGACAGTGTCTCTGCCGGGATCCCTGGTGTCGAGATGCTGACGCCAGGATTGTGATCTTGGTATTCCGGGGCTGTTTGATCTTCCTCAACCTTCACCTAGTTCGCAACGCCCAGTGCCACCTCTTTTGCTGTAGCCGACACATGTCCAGGGATTCAGGTATCTTACATCACAGCCACCACGTGCTCCTCTTCTCCGGGGTCTTCAGTTTTCAGGGCCTCTCTTCGTTCTTCTATCTACTGTCTCCACTCTTAGACTTACTTCCGCCACCTTGCGTCAGCCAATATACACTGGTACCGAGGGGATTGGCTTGCCCTGGCCATTTTAGAAACCTGACATGGCAAGACCTAATTGTCTTGCCACCAGCGCATTTTTCAAATAGCGGACGGCAAGCCTGGATTGGCTTGCAGCCAGCACTCCTCTGACCATGTACTCCATTGATCAGCAGGACTGGAATACCTTCAGATTCTGATACACCGCCATTTGTACAGCCCTGTTACACTTCTATCTAGAGGTATATTATTGTAATAGGTTTCACTGTGCAATACTGACACTGAGGGGCAGATATTCTAAGCATTGGAGACTGATAAAGTGGAGAGAGATAAACTACCAACCAATCAACTCCGGACATTTTTCAAGCACATCCATGTACATACATACATACATACATACATACATACATACATGGCAGTTAGGAGCTGACTGGCTGGTATTTTATCTCTCTCCACTTTATAATTCTCCAAGGCTTAGTACACCTGCCCCGGAGTGAGATCATACAAGTAGGAGGGGAGTGTAAAGTGACTGTTTAGATGTGCCAGGATATTGGTGTTTTCTCATGTTGGCACTGAGGGCTCATAGAACAAACCTATTTTAGAGCATATTGCCCAGTATTTAACCAAATAAATTTAAACGCACACGACCCTTGACTTGTCTTCCTCACTCAAATGGGCTGTTGTATTCAGGCTTGCAAGTAACATATAATGCTTCGTCTCCTATTTGCTTTTTATTTGTCCTTGCTCATTGCTTGGAAGTATATCTCTATTTGTGCTTTTTTAACTTGTTCCAACATCCGTGTGATTGAGTGCACCTGCGTAACCTTCAAACTTTGGTCTTTATCTTGTAACACTCACACTAGATGCACACCACTGTAGAGACTGCATTAGTTAACACATTAAAAAAAATAAAAAATAAAAGTTCTTTTGGAGGCTTGTTTATCTGGTGCCTTTGAATTATACAGAAACTTCACAGAAAATGACACTGCCAAAGTGATTAATGACTGTCATATAATATTCAAGTGCTCTGTTGGCATCTCAAGTCTGCCATCTAGTGGAACAATTGATAAACTAAAATATTTTTTCTCTGCAGTTTGAATGAAATGGAGTCAATTACTCTCCCTGCTGCTGGAAATGTTTGTGTTCAATGTATATTTTTTTCTGTAATTTAAAGCTTAATAACCCAAATCTCCCATTTCTGAGTGCTACTTAGAATGCCAGTGTGTGATGTTTAGAAAGGAAGCACGAAGCACATAGGCCCTCATTCCGAGTTGATCGCTCGCTAGCTGCTTTTAGCAGCAGTGCAAACGCTAGGCTGCCGCCCTCTGGGAGTGTATCTTAGCTTAGCAGAAGTGCGACCGAAAGAATCGCAGCCCTGCTACAAAAAAAGATTGTGCATTTTCTGAGCAGCTCGAAACTTACTCCTAGCTAGCGATGACTTCAAACTGTTCAGTTTGAAGCCCTGCGTTCGGCCAGCCACTCCCCCGTTTCCCCAACCACTCCTGCGTTTTTATTGGACACGCCTGCGTTTTTACACACACTCCTCGAAAACGCTCAGTTTCCGCCCAGAAACACACACTTCCTGTCAATCACTCACCGATCAGCAGTGCAACTGAAAAGCGTTGCTAAACCTTGTGTGAAACTGCATAGTTTTGTGTGAAAGTACGACGCGCGTGCGCAGTGCGCACCATACGCATGCGCAGAAGTGCCGCTTTTTCAACTAATCGCCGTACTGCGAACGAAAGCAGCTAGCGATCAACTCGGAATGAGGCCTTAGAACAGTCATGTTTAGTTTGCTGAATTTCAGCCTCAACGGTTTATTTTTACTTTTTTGACATCTGTTCTGATCATATCGAGGTAATGCGAGCCAAACATCTACCTGGCATTTCCCCAACGGATGATCAGGGAATAGGCAAAATACAGCATGTTGAAAATCCCGACTCGCCAATTCCAATCATTTTTAGGTCGGAATCAGCAAATGAAGGATTAACAACATGTTGGATTTTGCCAATAACCCATCCCAGCCATTACCAAAATAGGAAACTGCCCCAATTCATTGTAGATGTATGGGTCCCATAAGGCATATACTGTATGCCAGCACAGCAAATTACAATCTGGAGAACAAGTATATGACTTCCTTAATGAAAATGGTCTTAAATTACCTAAATCAGTGTTTAAGCAAAGACCTCATGGAACCATAACAGTACATGTTTACAGGATCTCCTCCTGATTCATAAATCGAATAATTGGGTTCGGTGTAATCTCCTCACAGTGATACTGTCAGATGTCAAAATGTCGACAAAGAATGCTGACACGTAGGGGTGCCACAACCTTTTTTGTTGGGGGTGGTGGGGGGGGGAAAGATATTTAATTTTGGTGCCACATATCGTCACTAAATGTCATCCCCTCAGGGGCAGCTGCACTTACCTGTCAGACCACCTACCAGATGACAGAGATATCTATCTATCTATCTATCTATCTATCTATCTATCTATCTATCTATCTATCTATCTATCTATCTATCTATCTATCTATCTATCTACGCACATACATACACATTTATGTAAAAAAACAGCATAGAGGACACTATGGAGAATTATTACTTAGGGGTCTATTTACTAAGCCTTGGATGGAGATAAAGTCGCTGGAGATAAAGTTCCAGCCAATCAGCTCCTAACTGCTGTGCCACAGGCTGTGTTCGAAAAATGACAGGAGCTGATTGGCTGGCACTTTATCTCCAGCGACTTTATCCCCATCGAAAGCTTAGTAAATAGACCCCTTTATTGTTTAATGACAGTTTCTTATATAGCTCATCAAATTTCGTTGCGCTTTACAATTCAGAATCCAAGTAATAGTGTATTAAAACAAAAATTCAACATTTAGGGGCCATTTAATGTTTATTGAGGTTTAGAGTTGATAAACAGAATTTATTATTGCCGCTATTCAGGCAATAACAAATGAATTTCCACTAAGATGTATAAAAAATGGTATCCAGGTACAGGCATTCCAATAGGAACCCATTCAAATGTGTAAGCTAAAGTGATTACATGAGTGATCTCTTTACTTTATGCTGCGGGCAGGGGCAGATTTAGGGGTGAGGGCGCCCCTAGGCATAACAGTAATGGCTGCTCCTCGCTTGTCTAATTTTATTATCTTCTTTGATAGTCGATAAAAAAGCCACTATGACATCTTTTTTTATTTTAATTACTGTATGTATGTATACATATTTATTAAGTAGGACAGCTTATAGGGGTAGTATGTGCATGTCGTACCCATTTACACTCCTTTCAAGATGGCATATGGAACAGTACAGTGGAAATATTTTGCAGTTACTGGTACATTTCGGGCTGACAGTACCAACACAAGCATCCAAGTGCCGCCCCTAGGCATGTGCCTAATGGTAAATTTGCCACTGGCTGCGGGCCTACTACACATGCGTGGTCATTATTCAGCATATGCACCAGTGGCTGTTACCGGGAAGGGATCCAGACAATCCCTTTCCTGGTAAGTTGTGCAATATGTAGCTCATAGACTGCAATGGCTAACGCCATCCCTCTTGTGATAGGAAACAGGGAAAGCGCAGCAGATATCTTTAATAGCGCCTATGCCGACATGGGGGGTCATTCAGAGTTGATCGCTCGCTGTCGATCTTCGCAGCGCAGCGATCAGGTAAAAAAACAGCGAAACTGCCCATGCGTATACACCGCAATGCGCAGGCGCGAAGTACGGGTACGAAGAGGATCGGTGCTGGGCAATGGATTTAGGGAAGATTCCATTCGCACAGCCGAACGCAAGGTGATTGACAGAAAGTGGGCGTTTATGGGTGTCAACTGACTGTTTTCTGGGAGTGTTTGGGAAAACGCAGGCGTGTCCAGGCGTTTGCAGGGCGGGTGTCTGATGTCCATTCCGGCAGAAAAAAGACTGAAGTGATCGCAAGCGCTGAGTAAGTCCAGAGGGTCAGGTAGGCAAGTATGCTATTAATAAGATGGAATGAGTCAGGAATATATCTCATAGAAACATAGAATTTGACGCCAGATAAGAATCACTTGGCCCATGTGTGCACACCATACTTGCCTACTCTCCCGGAATGGCCAGGAGGCTCCCGAAAATCGCGTGACCTTCCCGGCCCCCCGGAAGAGCAGGCAAGTCTCCCGATTTCTGTCGTCCTCCCTGTCCGGCCGCCCACATAGTGAGTAAAGTGGGCGGTCCGGGCAGTCGATGACGCGATTCTTGTTGAATTGCGTCATCATAGCCACGCCCCCTGCAGTACATACCTCCCAACATGACCCTCTCCAGGAGGGACAGAATGCTCTGCTCCTGGACTTCCCTCTTAATGTATGATTGCCATCACCTGTACTGAAACGCCTTTCTTATCCAGTAACCTGTTCAACACAGGTGCCAGCAATCCTAAATTAAGACAAAAGTACAGAAGCAGAGCATTGTGTCCCTCCTGGAGAGGGTCATGTTGGGAGGTATGCAGTATATTGCCGGTAACAGAGGCATTACACTGCGGGGGGCATGGCTTAAATGACGTGACCCATCAGCCCCGCCCCCTCTGCTCGTCACTACCCTGACCCGCTCCCTGCTGAGCCGACCTGGCTGCTCTCTCCCGGAGAGAGCAGCCATAAAGTCGGTAAGTATGGTACACACACACACAGATGCATGAGAGCCTAGATGCATATGAGAGTAGATGAAAGTGAGAGTAGATGCTGCATGTGAGCCTGCCCTAGGTGCATGTATGTATGTTAGTAAATGCTTGTGAGCACAGATGCATGTGAGTTTAAATGTGAGAGTAAATGCAGGTGAGTGTAGATGCACATGAGCTTAGATGCATGTGAGCCTAGGTGCATGTGAGACTAAATGTATGTGAGCTTAAGTAAATGCATGTGAAAGTAGATGCATGTGAGCACATACGCGCACGAAGGAGGGGTTTCCGAGTACCTGGAACCCCCCCCCCCCCCTGCACGCCGATCCATCTGCGCAATTGACCGATATTTTTTATCAATATGTGACGGAGCTCGGAGCGGAGCGCACCGCCCCAGGCATAATGAGGCAGAGACGCCTCCTTCTATTGAGAGGCTGCTGCGCTGGCCGGCTGCACGTAAGGGAAGCTGCAGCGCGCAGCTCCTCTCAGGCATTTCGAACTGGCCCTCCAGGTGAAGCAGCAATGATTGTGTGGTGAGTGCTCGAAATGCGACACGCATGTTGTTGAGTAGGAGAGGGGGAGGAGGGGGGCTTAAATAAATGATGCTAGGTGAATAGCCGGATGTGTAGTTGGGAGAGGGGCAGCATCTATAATAAGTTAGTATGCTTATGTACTTGAATTTATAGTGGTGTTTTAATATTTAATATATATATGTGAAAGAGGTGTGTGTATACCATGTGTTTGTGTGTGTGTCAGCTGTTTGTAAATATACTGTGTATCTGTGTGCGTATGCATGTGTGTGTAAGTATGTCATGTGTCCGTGTGTGTATGCTACTGTATGTGCATGTGTGTGTCTGCTATATTTATGCTGTGTGTATGTATGCTATGTGTTTGTATGCTATGTGTACGTGTGTATGTATGTTATGTGTGTTTTGTAAGTATGCTGTGTGTTTATGCTACTGTATGTGTGCGTGTATGTATGTCTATGTATATGTAAAGATGTATGTATGTATATATACCAAATAAATGACATGCTGTGATGTGGTTTTATTCATAAGATCCCCTAGAAGTGCTGATCGCTGTTTGTGCAGAATATATATGTCAAAAGTAGGCAGCAGTCTTTTGAAATAATTAAAGGTATATTGAAGTATCACATGATAAACGTTTCAGAACCCGTAGCCCCTTTGTCATATATTTATATGTGCACATACACACACACACATATATTCGTGTGTGTGTGTGTGTGTGTGTGTGTGTGTGTGTGTGTATGGAAACCAGGGCCGAAACTAGGATTTTTGTCACCCGGGGCACGGTAGTCATTTGACCCCCCCCCCCCCCCCCCCCCAATAAATAAATAAAAAAATAAAAAAATAAAAAAGTAAACATTTTAAAATAAATAAATGAATAAAAATATTATATATATATATATATATATATATATATATATATATCTCTTTCAGAACTTTTTTACCTGAAAAATTGCCTTTTCTAACATAAATTTCATATCCAGGAAAAAGTGTCCCCATTTTACACAGTACGACAGGCAAGTGTCCCCATTTTACACATTGCGGCAGACAGGTGACCCCATTTTACACATTGCGGCAGACAGGTGTCCCCATTTTACACATTGCGGCAGGAAAAAGTGTCCCCATTTTACACATTGCGGCAGGCATGTGTGTCCATTTTACACAGTACGCTGGCAAGTGTCCCCATTTTACACATTGCGGCAGACACGTGTCCCCATTTTACACAGTACGACAGGCAAGTGTCCCCATTTTACACATTGCGGCAGGAAAAAGTGTCCCCATTTTACACATTGCGGCAGGAAAAAGTGTCCCCATTTTACACATTGCGGAAGGAAAAAGTGTCCCCATTTTACACATTGCGGCAGGAAAAAGTGCCCCCATTTTACACATTGCGGCAGGAAAAAGTGTCCCCATTTTACACATTGCGGCAGACAGGTCCCCATTTTACACATTGCGGCAGACAGGTCCCCATTTTACACATTGCGGCAGGAAAAAGTGCCCCCATTTTACACATTGCGGCAGGAAAAAGTGTCCCCATTTTACACATTGCGGCAGGAAAAAGTGTCCCCATTTTACACATTGCGGAAGGAAAAAGTGTCCCCATTTTACACATTGCGGCAGGAAAAAGTGCCCCCATTTTACACATTGCGGCAGGAAAAAGTGTCCCCATTTTACACATTGCGGCAGACAGGTCCCCATTTTACACATTGCGGCAGACAGGTCCCCATTTTACACATTGCGGCAGGAAAAAGTGCCCCCATTTTACACATTGCGGCAGGAAAAAGTGTCCCCATTTTACACATTGCGGCAGACAGGTCCCCATTTTACACATTGCGGCAGACAGGTCCCCATTTTACACATTCCGGCAGGTGGTGGGGAGAGGGAGGGAGAGAGAGAGAGAGAGAGAGAGAGAGAGAGAGAGAGAGAGAGAGGGAGAGGGGCTGACTTACATTTGAAGCGGTTCTCGCCGCTCTTCAGCCGCCTCTCCCTCCTCGTCTGCGCGGCTCCCCCTTCTCCGTCCTCCCGAGTGCCCAGCTCGGGGGGCGGGGTTTCGTGGAATGACGCGTTTGCGTCGTGACGTCACGACGCAATCGCGTCATTCCGCGAAACCCCACCCCCCCGAGCTGTGCACTCGGGAGGACGGAGAAGGGGGTTTCAAAGTATAAAGAAGTGCCGCGGCACTGCACTGGCGCATAGGGAGAGGGTGTTAGGGGGTCTCGGCGCCCCCTCCAATCCGGCGCCCAGGTCGCCTGCCCCCCTAGCCCCCCCCTAGTTTCGGCCCTGATGGAAACCCTTCATGAAATTCTTAAGTTTGCCTCTGGAGCCAAGATGAATGTGAGCATAAAATCATGTGATCATATTTTTTAGTGATGTGCACCGGACATTTTTCGGGTTTTGGTTTTGGATTCAGACGCGTTTTGGCAAAACCTCACCGAAAATTTTTTGGCGGATTCGGGTGTTTTTTTAAAAAAAACCCTAAAAAACAGCTTAAATCATAGAATTTGGGGGTCATTTTGATCCCATAGTATTATTAACCTCAATAACCATAATTTCCACTCATTTCCAGTCTATTCTGAACACCTCACACCTCACAATATTATTTTTAGTCCTAAAATTTGCACCGAGGTCGCTGGATGGCTAAGCTAAGCGACACAAGTGGGCGACACAAACACCTGGCCCATCTAGGAGTGGCACTGCAGTGTCAGGCAGGATGGCACTTCAAAAAAATTGTCCCCAAACAGCACATGATGCAAAGAAAAAAAGAGGCGCACCAAGGTCGCTGTGTGACTAAGCTAAGCGACACAAGTGGCCGACACAAACACCTGGCCCATCTAGGAGTGGCACTGCAGTGTCAGACAGGATGGCACTTCAAAAAAATTGTCCCCAAACAGCACATGATGCAAAGAAAAAAAGAGGCGCACCAAGGTCACTGTGTGACTAAGCTAACCGACACAAGTGGCCGACACAAACACCTGGCCCATCTAGGAGTGGCACTGCAGTGTCAGACAGGATGGCACTTCAAAAAAATTGTCCCCAAACAGCACATGATGCAAAGAAAAAAAGAGGCGCACCAAGGTCGCTGTGTGACTAAGTTAAGCGACACAAGTGGCCGACACAAACACCTGGCCCATCTAGGAGTGGCACTGCACTGTCAGACAGGATGGCACTTCAAAAAAATTGTCCCCAAACAGCACACGATGCAAAGAAAAAAAGTGGCGCACCAAGGTCGCTGTGTGACTAAGCTAAGCGACACAAGTGGCCGACACAAACACCTGGCCCATCTAGGAGTGGCACTGCAGCGTCAGACAGGATGGCACTTCAAAAAAATTGTCCCCAAACAGCACATGATGCAAAGAAAAAAAGAGGCGCACCAAGGTCGCTGTGTGACTAAGCTAAGCGACACAAGTGGCCGACACAAACACCTGGCCCATCTAGGAGTGGCACTGCAGTGTCAGACAGGATGGCACTTCAAAAAAATTGTCCCCAAACAGCACATGATGCAAAGAAAAAAAAGAGGCGCACCAAGGTCGCTGTGTGACTAAGCTAAGCGACACAAGTGGCCGACACAAACACCTGGCCCATCTAGGAGTGGCACTGCAGTGTCAGACAGGATGGCACTTCAAAAAAATTGTCGCCAAACAGCACATGATGCAAAGAAAAAAAGAGGCGCACCAAGGTCACTGTGTGACTAAGCTAACCGACACAAGTGGCCGACACAAACACCTGGCCCATCTAGGAGTGGCACTGCAGTGTCAGGCAGGATTGCACTTCAAAAAAATAGTCCCCAAACAGCACATGATGCAAAGAAAAAAAGAGGCGCACCAAGGTCGCTGTGTGACTAAGCTAAGCGACACAAGTGGCCGACACAAACACCTGGCCCATCTAGGAGTGGCACTGCAGTGTCAGACAGGATGGCACTTCAAAAAAATTGTCCCCAAACAGCACATGATGCAAAGAAAAAAAGAGGCGCACCAAGGTCGCTGTGTGACTAAGCTAAGCGACACAAGTGGCCGACACAAACACCTGGCCCATCTAGGAGTGGCACTGCAGTGTCAGGCAGGGTGGCACTTCAAAAAAATTGTCCCCAAACAGCACATGATGCAAAGAAAAAATAAACGTTATGGTAAGAACTTACCGTTGATAACGTGATTTCTCTTATGTCCACAGGTATCCACAGGATAACATTGGGATATTGTCGAGCGACAGCGAAAATGGCACCAACACGGTCACGAGCTTTCTGGCCTCCCAGGATGCATTGGGGCCTCCACTATATAGTCCCGCCCACTGACTCAGTCAGATCAGTTCTTTCCACAGCGATTTTAGGCAGGAACATTAGGTAGAGACCTGTACAGGCGATAAGAACACACATGCACACCCTTCCATACAAGAAGGAAGAGGTTTTTAGTGTTTGTCTAGATCCTCAAATCAGATGCGTCAGGGTGGGATCCCTGTGGACATAAGAGAAATCACGTTATCAACGGTAAGTTCTTACCATAACGTTTATTTCTCTGGCTGGGTCCACAGGATTATCCACAGGATAACATTGGGATTCCCAAAGCCATTTTAGTGGTGGGGACGCTCCTGATTGCACAGGAGGACCTTTCGCCCGAAGTCTGCGTCATGAGAGGCAAAAGTATCCAAGGCATAATGTCTGATGAATGTGTTTATGGAAGACCATGTGGCTGCCCTACATATCTGTTCTGCTGATGCACCCTGTTGTGCTGCCCAAGAAGGACCTACCTTACGTGTAGAGTGTGCAGAGACATTAGCCGGAATAGGGAGATCTGCATGAGAATAAGCTTCTGATATTACCATTCGGAGCCATGTCGCCAGCGTCTGTTTACTAGCAGGCCAACCTCTCCTATGGAATCCGTAGAGGATGAAGAGGGAATCTGTTTTCCTGATGGCACTAGTACGATCTATGTAGATTTTTAAAGCCCGGACCACGTCCAGTGACGCTTCTCCCGCAGATAGTCCCGATACCTGAAAAGCTGGGACTACAATCTCTTCATTCAGGTGAAACTTTGACACCACCTTTGGAAGATAACTAGATCTCGTTCTGAGAACTGCTCTGTCTGGAAAAAAACTTAGGAAAGGAGACTTACATGATAATGCTCCTAAATCTGACACTCTTCTGGCTGACGCCATTGCCAGTAAAAAAAGAACTTTAACCGTTAACCACTTAAGATCCGCTCTCTCAAGTGGTTCAAACAAAGGACCCTGGAGAAATTTAAGAACTAAATTCAAATCCCGGGAGCTGCAGGAGGAACAAATGGAGGTTGAATATGTACTACTCCTTGGAAAAATGAACGTACATCCTGTAGGTCAGCAATCTTCTGCTGAAACCATACAGTCAACGCTGAGGCTTGCACCCTCAAGGAAGCAACCTTCAACCCTTTATCCAATCCTGCCTGCAGGAAATCCAAAATTCTAGCTACTTTAAAAGATCTTGGATTGTAATTTTTTCCAGAACACCAATGAATATAGGCTTGCCATATTCTATGATATACACGGGCCCAGTGGCGGAACAAGCAAGCGGTGGGCCCAGGTGCGACAAAATGCTTTGGGCCCCCCCCCCCCCCATCCAAGTCCACCCCGGGGGCAGTGCGCGCCGTAGGCGCGCGCAAAAATACATAGTGGCGTGGCTTCGTGGGGAAGGGGTGTGGCCACAAAATAATACCAACACAGTAGTCTCCATTATTCAAATTACGCCGCACAGTAGCACCACTACACCAGGTAGAGACCCTTTTACACCTTACAGCGAACAGATTCCTCTTTTTACACATTACAGCAGACAGCGTGCCCTTTTTACACATAACGGCAGACAGCGTGCCCTTTTTACACATAACGGCAGACCGCGTGCCCTTGTTACACATTACGGCAGACAGCGTGCCCTTTTTACACATTACGGTAGACAGCGTGCCCTTGTTACACATTACGGCAGACAGCGTGCCCTTGTTACACATTACGGCAGACAGCGTCCCCATTTTTACACATTACGGCAGACAGCGTCCCCATTTTTACACATTACGGCAGGCAGATTCCTCCTTTTAACACATAGCAGCAGGCAGATTCCCCATTTTTACACATAGCGTCAGGCAGCCCCCCTTTTTTACACATTACGGCGGGCAGATTCCCCATTTTTACACATAGCGTCGGGCAGATTACCCCTTTTTACACATAACGGCAGACCGCGTGCCCTTGTTACACATTACGGCAGACAGCGTGCCCTTTTTACACATTACGGCAGACAGCGTGCCCTTGTTACACATTACGGCAGACCGCGTCCCCATTTTTACACATTACGGCAGGCAGATTCCCCTTTTTACACATAGTGGCAGGCAGTCCCCCCTTTTTACACATTGCGGCAGGTAGTCCCCCCTTTTTACACATTGCGGCAGGCAGTCCCCCCTTTTTACATAGTGCGGCAGGCAGTCCCCCCTTTTTACACATTGCGGCAGGCAGTCCCCCCTTTTTACACAGTGCGGCAGGCAGTCCCCCCTTTTTACACAGTGCGGCAGGCAGTCCCCCCTTTTTACACATTGCGGCAGGTAGTCCCCCCTTTTTACACATTGCGGCAGGCAGGCACAAGAAAGAAAGAAGGAAAGAAAGAAGGAAAGAAAGAAGGAAAGAAAGAAGGAAAGAAAAAGAAAGAAAGAAAGAAAGAAAGAAAGAAAGAAAGAAAGAAAGAAAGAAAGAAAGAAAGAAAGAAAGAAAGAAAGAAAGAAAGAAAGAAAGAAAGAAAGAAAGAAAGAAAGAAAGAAAGAAAGAAAGAAAGAAAGAAGAATTATACTTACCCTCAGGCTCCTCGGTGCAGCTGCGTCAGACGACGATTCCCGGGCAGTAGAGAATGAGGAGGAGGGAGCCGGAGGACGGAGCCGCAGCAGCGCTTTGTTACTGGTGGAGGCGCTGCTGCTGCTGCCCCTCTGCTTCCCTATAGGCTGTTCTCGGAAGACAGCCTATAGGGAAGCAGAGGAGCAGCAGCAGCAGCGCCTCCACCAGTAACAAAGCGCTGCTGCGGCTCCGTCCTCCGGCTCCCTCCTCCTTCCCCCGTCTGTACCGCTGCTCAGCTCCTATCTCCGGGCGGCTGTGCGCTGCGGGCAGCGGTTGCCTGCAGCGCACAGCGGCATGTAATGAGTCAGTTTGACTCATTACATGCTTGGGCCCCTGGACAGAGGCGGGCCCCAGTGCAGTGCACTGCCTGCACTGCCGGTAGTTCCGCCTCTGCACGGGCCGAAGAAGGCTTTCTTGCTCTAAGCATGGTTTGGATTACCTGTTTTGAAAATCCTTTAGCCTCTAAGATAGAGGTTTCAACAGCCACGCCGTCAAAGACAGGCGATCCAGATGACTGTGACAACAAGGACCCTGCATTAACAGATCTGGACGTTGAGGGAGCAGTATCGGTGCTTCCATGGACATTCTCAACAGATCTGTGTACCAATGCCTTCTTGGCCAAGCTGGAGCTATTAGAATGATTGCTCCTTTTGCCTGTTTTATCTTTCTCACTACTCTGGGTAACAGAGATATTGGAGGGAACAGATATGCCAGCCGAAACCTCCATTCTACTGACAGTGCGTCTACCAGGATCGCTCCTGGGTCCCTTGTTCTTGATCCGTACCTCGGAACTTTGTTGTTTAGACGAGACGCCATAAGGTCTATCTCCGGTAGACCCCATCTGTTCACCAGTGTCTGAAACACTTCTGGGTGTAGTGCCCATTCGGTTTCCTGAATGGTGTGCCGACTGAGAAAATCCGCTTCCCAATTTAGTACACCCGGAACAAATACTGCTGACAATGCTGGGAGATGGAGTTCCGCCCATTTTAGAATCGGAGTTACTTCCTCCATCAGACTCTTGCTGTGAGTTCCTCCTTGATGATTGAGGTATGCTACTGCCGTCGCATTGTCTGAGCGGATCTGGACTGGTCTTCCTTGTAGATTGTCCTTTGCCTGAACTAGGGCCAAGTAAATGGCTCTTATTTCTAACAGATTTATCGGCAGGCGACTTTCCCTTGCGGTCCATTTTCCCTGGAACCATAGGCTTCCGAGTACCGCCCCCCAGCCTTGCAGGCTGGCATCTGTCGTCAGGACTTGCCACTCTTTTATCAATAAGGGTCTCCCCTTGTTTAAATGGTCTGTCTGTAGCCACCATGCTAGAGACCTTTTTACATTTACTGGAATCTTTATCATCTGCTTCTTTATTGTTTGATGATTTCCGTTCCATTTGGTCAAAATGAGATGCTGCAACGGTCTGGAGTGGAATTGCGCATATTCCACTATGTCGAACGTTGATACCATCAGACCCAACAGTCGCATTGCTGCATGGACTGACATTGTCTGGGCTTGCAACGCTTCCTGAGCCATGACCTGCACCTTGACTATTTTCTTCTCTGGTAAGAGAACTCTCTGTAGGTCTGAATCCAATATGGCTCTCAAATGAACCATCCGCTGTGACGGATTCAGGGATGACTTCTCCCAATTTATGAGCCACCCGTGTCTCTGTAAACAAACTATCGTCTGTTGGAGATGGCTCAACAGTAAATCTTGCGACTGTGCTAAGATTAATAGGTCGTCTAGGTATGGGAATATTCTTATCCCTTGTTTACGCAGACAAGCTGCCATAACCACCATGATCTTGGTAAACACCCTGGGAGCTGTAGCTAGCCCGAAGGGCAGAGCTTGGAACTGGAAGTGTTCCTTGAGGATGGCAAACCTGAGGTAACACTGATGTGATAGTGCTATAGGCACATGTAGGTAAGCATCCCGTACATCCAGAGATACCATATAGTCTCCCGGTTCCATAGCCAACATTATGGAGCGTAATGTCTCCATGTGGAACTTCGGGATCCATATGTAATTGTTCAACATCTTCAGATTTAGAATTGGTCGATATGACCCATTTGGTTTCTGGATTAGAAACAGATTGGAGTAATACCCCTGTCCCTTTTGTGATGGAGGTACAGGGACAATCACACCTGACTGCAGTAATTTTTGGACTGCTTCTTGCAGGGCATTGGCCTTCGACTCTATACGAGACGGGCTGGTGCAAAAAAATCTTTGAGGAGGCTGCCTCCTGAATGGGAACCCATACCCCTGAGATACTACCTTCTGCACCCAGGCATCTGTTGTTGACTGTTGCCATGTGTGTGCAAATTGCAGGAGTCGGCCCCCAACCCTGGAATCCTCCAGGCGGAGGCCCGTCTCTTCAGGCTGAGGGTTTCTGTTCAGGTTTGGAAGCTGGCTTTTTGCTAGCCCACTGCTTCCTACCCCTGGATTTAAACTGGGGTTGTTTAGGCTCCTCTTTACCTTTCGCTTTGCTTTGCCAGCGAAATGAGCGAAGTTTTAAACCCTTGGACTTAGGGTTATAGGTAGCCGGAAATCTGACCTTCTTCGATTCAGCCTCTGACTCTAGGATATCCGATAAAGGTTTTCCAAATAATATATTACCCACGAAAGGCAATGCTTCCAATTCCTTCTTGGACTCCGCATCTGCCTTCCAGGTCCGTAGCCAGACTGCTCTGCGAGCGACTACTGCCAGGGCTGAAGCTTTAGAAGCAACAGTGCCTACATCAATGGCTGCTTCTTCTAAATACTGGGCAGATTGTCTTAAACGGCAAAGACGATCCTCTTGCTCTGTTAGGCGCCGTGGTCCGCAATGTCCTCGCGGCCCGGCACCTAGCAACTAGGGACGCCAGGCGAGCGAGTCGCCGGGTCCCTAGCAACGCTGGGACGCCGTGCGCGCTTAGCCGCCGGCTCCCTAGCAACACTGAGCCGCCTGGACCCTAGCAACGGGGACGCCATGGGCGGACCGCGCTCCCCGTTGCAGGATCAATCTAACCAAGTTAAAACACTCACACATTTGTCTTCTGCTCGTGCAAGCAAGCCAGCTGCACGGCATGTTTGTTAATCAGGCTCCGAACATCTGATTGGAGGACTCCCTGCTAAATACCTGCTCAGTGCTTCACACAGACGCCGGTAATAGCTTCCTGCATGCTGTTTTGGTTTGCTGAACGTCTGTTCCAGTCCTGCTGTGTCCGGTCATTCCTGTCCTCAGAAGTCCTGTATCTTGGAGTTGTCATCTCATCCCAAGAAGTCGTTTGGTCCCCTGTAGTCCTCAACGATCACCAGAGAATATCGAGTGGTGTTCGTGAGTTGCGGCTCTGCCGTGTGTTGCGGCTCAGCCGCTTTATCTTTATATTTTGTTTCGGAGCATTTGCGGAGGGTTCCGCTTCCACAAGTCCTCTCCGGAACTCGGCGGTGCCGGGTAGGAGAGTGGACAAGTGGATATTTTGGTTGTCCTTTTCCCTGGCGATTTTTCCGCACATATTCTAGTTTCCAGTTAGCTTGTAGCCCCTGGCCTGGTTGTTTAGTCAGAGGGCCCCTTGTTATCACCCTGTCTCGGATTTCCCTTTGTCTCCCATTAAGACCTGAGGGGGCATCGGAGTTGGGCAGACATAATCCGCCCTTCAAACGCGGCTGCCATGGGCTCAAGCAACCATAGTCTCGCAGGGGATTTCTGACAGCACGGGCGAGACAACGGAGTTAGGGCGCAAGGGGCTATTTTCCATTCCCGCTCCCTTCCCCAGGATTACGTTCCAGTGCTCCGGTCCTTGCAATAAGATCTCCTCAGACCAGAGTGCTGGAATCATAACATTATTACCGGCCATACCAAAAACTAAAATTAAACAGGGTTTAATTTTTTCTCATTCAGTTTTTGTTAAAGTTTTTTGGCCTCATGAATCCGACAGGCTTAGGGCCAAATCCTGGCCTGCTCTTAGTCAATCAGATTCAAGAACTTACTCAGATGGTTCAGGATCTTTCTCTTCGGGTGAGGTCGCAGGAAGATCTTTTGCGAGCCTCCCCAAAGGTAGTCCCTGAACCAAAGATGCATTTGCCTGACCGTTTTTTTGGTGATAGAAAATAATTTTTTAATTTTAAAGAATCCTGTAAACTTTATTTTCGTTTGAGACCTACTTCCTCTGGTACTGAATCTCAGCGGGTTGGGATTATTATTTCTTTACTCCAGGGGGATCCTCAGACCTGGGCATTTGGTTTAAGAGCAGAGGATCCTGCGTTGTTGTCAGTAGACGCTTTCTTTAAGTCTTTAGGGCACTTGTATGATGACCCAGATAGAGAGGCGTCCGCTGAAAGTCAGCTGCGCGCTCTCAAACAAGGTAGAAATCCTGCAGAGGTTTATTGTACCGAGTTTCGCCGTTGGTCGAACGACTGTGGCTGGAATGACCCAGCCCTGCGCAGTCAGTTTCGCCTCGGTTTATCAGAGTTTATTAAAGACAGTCTCCTCCAGTACCCCGCTCCTGAGACTCTCGATAAACTCATGGAGCTTTCTATAAAGATTGATCGTCGCCTCAGAGAGCGGAGGGCTGAAAGAGGAACATCTGTAAGGTCTAGTCCCTGTGTTTATTCCATTCCAGAGGACGTCGAGGAGCCCATGCAGATGGGTCTCTCCCGGCTGTCTCCTGAGGAAAGAGCCAGAAGGCAAAATTCCGGTCTTTGTTTGTACTGTGATGGTAAGGGACATTTTGCTGGTAATTGTCCGAACAAGTCGGGAAACGCTTTGACCAGGTGAATTGTGAGGGGGTTCACCTAGGTCTGCAGCTTATCTCCTCGAATAACTCTCTTTTAGTCCCAGTTAAGGTTTCCTTTGGCAGCCTCAGTTCTTTTGTGTCGGCTTTTGTTGACAGTGGAGCTGCAGGAAACTTTATGGATTTAATTTGGGCTAAGGCCTTAGGCATTCCACAGTTACCATTGGATAGGTGTATCACCATGCACGGCTTAGATGGGAGTCCGCTTTCCAATGGGGTAATTACTCACCGTACACCTCCCGTAGCACTTACAGTAGGAGCCTTACATTCCGAAAATATTGTATTCTACCTAACACATTGCCCAGCAGTTCCAGTTGTTCTGGGTCACCCTTGGCTGGCCTTTCATAATCCCACCATTGATTGGCGGTCCGGGGAGATTTCCCAATGGGGTACATTTTGTGCTAAGGAATGTATTTCGTATCCAGTCAGAGTAGCAGCTATCATTCCAGAGCTCATTCCTGTGGAATACCAGGAGTTTGCCGATGTATTCTCCAAAGGCAATGCGGACATTCTGCCTCCCCATCGGCCTTATGATTGTGCTATTGAGCTAGTTCCAGGTGCCGCATTGCCAAAGGGGAGATTATATGCATTGTCCGGGCCAGAAACTTCGGCCATGAATGATTATGTTCAGGAGAGCTTAGAGAAAGGATTTATTAGACCATCAAAATCTCCTTTAAGTGCAGGTTTTTTCTTTGTGGAGAAAAAGGATGACTCGCTTAGACCATGCATTGATTTTAGAGCCCTGAATAAGATCTCAGTAAAAGACACCTATCCTTTGCCGTTAATTTCTGTACTTTTTGATCAGTTACGTTCTGCTGTTATTTTTTCTAAAATTGACCTTAGAGGAGCTTACAACCTCATCCGAATTAAATCTGGAGATGAGTGGAAGACGGCTTTCAGCACTCAGTCGGGTCACTACGAATACCTGGTGATGCCGTTCGGCCTGTCTAATGCTCCAGCAGTTTTTCAAGACCTCATTAATGATGTGCTCCGTGACTTCCTAGGGAAATTCGTGGTCGTTTATTTAGACGACATCTTGATTTATTCTGAATCGATGGAACAACATGTTACCCAGGTGCGTCTGGTTCTTCAAAAGTTACGTGAGAATCATTTATATGCCAAGCTGGAGAAGTGTGATTTTCACGTCACGAAAGTATCTTTTTTAGGGTACATAATTTCCCCTCAGGGATTTTCCATGGAACCAAAGAAGCTCCAGGCCATCCTTAATTGGGCGCAACCCACCAATTTAAAAGCAATTCAGCGCTTTTTAGGGTTTGCAAATTATTATAGGAGGTTCATCCATTCTTTTTCTGACCTGGTTGCTCCCATAGTGGCTCTGACAAAGAAAGGAGCGGATCCTACCAACTGGTCGCATGAAGCTGAGTTGTCCTTCCGGGCCTTGAAACAAGCCTTTGTCTCGGCTCCAGTCCTCAGACATCCTAATCCGGAATTGCCCTTTGTTGTGGAGGTTGATGCCTCAGAGGTTGGAGTGGGGGCTGTCCTTTCTCAAAAGGATCCGGAGTCTCTGGAGTTACATCCTTGTGCCTTTATGTCCAGGAAATTCTCCTCCGCTGAATCCAACTATGACGTTGGTAATCGGGAGTTACTGGCGGTAAAGTGGGCTTTCGAGGAGTGGAGGCATTGGCTGGAGGGAGCAAAACATACTATTTCGGTTTTGACTGATCATAAGAACCTGCAATACATTGAATCAGCTAAACGGCTTAATGCCCGGCAAGCACGTTGGGCATTATTTTTTACTCGTTTCAAATTTATAATCACTTTCAGGCCTGGTTCCAAGAATACTAAAGCTGATGCCCTGTCACGTAGCTTTCTTCCGGTTCACAATAGCAATCCTGTTGTTACCCCCATACTTCCATCTTCGGTCATCCGGGCAGGCCTCACACAGGATTTATTTACCCAGTTAAACCAGCTTCAACACCAAGCTCCTAGATTTACTCCTGCTGGTCGTCTTTACGTCCCTGAATTTTTGAGAGCCACTGTTTTAACTGAATTTCATGACAACAAAGTTTCAGGGCATCCGGGAGTCACTAAGACATTGGAGTTAGTCTCTCGCTCAGTATGGTGGCCTAGTCTTTCTAAAGACGTTAAGGAATTTGTTTATTCATGTCAGGTTTGTGCACAGCATAAGGTTCCCCGTTCCTTGCCTATCGGGCAACTTATGCCCTTAACTGTTCCTCTCAGGCCATGGTCTCATATTTCCATGGATTTTGTGGTTGACCTTCCCCTTTCAGCCGGATTCCTAGTCATATGGGTGGTAGTGGACCGTTTTAGTAAAATGGCTCATTTTATTGCTCTTCCTCGATTGCCTTCTGCTCAAGGGTTGGCAGTTTTGTTCCTCCGCCATGTGTTCAGGCTTCATGGGTTGCCCACTGATAATGTTTCTGATCGGGGTCCACAATTCATCGCACAATTCTGGAAATGTTTTTGTGCCTCCTTAAAGATGAAACTGTCGTTAACATCCGGTTACCACCCACAATCCAACGGGCAAACCAAACGAGTCAACCAGTCATTAAAACAATATTTGCGCTTGTATTCAGCCAAACTCCAGAATGATTGGTCCGAGTTTCTCCCTTTGGCTGAATTTGCTTACAATAATTCTTGTCATTCCTCCACTAAAGAGTCTCCATTCTTTTCAGTTTTTGGTTTTCACCCCAGAGCCAATTCTTTTTTTCATCATTCTCCAGTCTCCTCGCTAACCTTAACCTCCCATCTCAGAGCTATTTGGAAAAAAGTGCACCTTGCTCTCAGAAAAGCGGCCTTCCGAGAGAAGAAATTTTCTGACAGGCTCCGACGTCCTTGCACTTTTAAGGTGGGAGATAAGGTGTGGTTGTCAACTCGTAACATCAGGCTTCGACAATCCTCGGCTAGATTGGGACCCAAATTTATTGGACCGTTTCTTATTATTAAGAAGGTCAACCCAGTTGCCTTTCGGCTACGTTTACCAAGATCCCTTAAGATTGGAAATACTTTTCATTGTTCCCTGTTGAAACAATACGTTTCTTCCAGTAAATTTCCTCGGAGGATCTCTCAGGGTAGATCTCCAGTGGATGTACAGGGACAACAGGAATTCTTGGTAGAGAAAGTTCTTGACTCTAAATTGTCCTGGGGTCGGCTTTATTTTTTAGTGCACTGGAAAGGCTATGGTCCGGAGGAAAGGTCTTGGGTCCTGGACAAGGATCTTCATGCCCCTAGACTCAAGAAAGCATTTTTTCGGGAATTTCCCCAGAAACCTGGCTCTAGGGGTTCGTTGACCCCTCCTCAAGGGGGGGGGGTACTGTTAGGCGCCGTGGTCCGCGATGTCCTCGCGGCCCGGCACCTAGCAACTAGGGACGCCAGGCGTGCGAGCCGCCGGGTCCCTAGCAACGCTGGGACGCTGTGCGCGCTTAGCCGCCGGCTTCCTAGCAACACTGAGCCGCCTGGACCCTAGCAACGGGGATGCCACGGGCGGACCGCTCTTCCCGTTGCAGGATCAATCTAATCAAGTTAAAACACTCACACATTTGTCTTCTGCTCGTGCAGCAAGCCAGCTGCACGGCATGTTTGTTATTCAGGCTCCGAACATCTGATTGGAGGACTCCCTGCTAAATACCTGCTCAGTGCTTCACACAGACGCCGGTAATAGCTTCCTGCATGCTGTTTTGGTTTGCTGAACGTCTGTTCCAGTCCTGCTGTGTCCGGTCATTCCTGTCCTCAGAAGTCCTGTATCTTGGAGTTGTCATCTCATCCCAAGAAGTCATTTGGTCCCCTGTAGTCCTCAACGATCACCAGAGAATATCAAGTGGTGTTCGTGAGTTGCGGCTCTGCCGTGTGTTGCGGCTCAGCCGCTTTATCTTTATATTCTGTTTCGGAGCATTTGCGGAGGGTTCCGCTTCCACAAGTCCTCTCCGGAACTCGGCGGTGCCGGGTAGGAGAGTGGACAAGTGGATATTTTGGTTGTCCTTTTCCCTGGCGGTTTTTCCGCACATATTCTAGTTTCCAGTTAGCTTGTAGCCCCTGGCCTGGTTGTTTAGTCAGAGGGCCCCTTGTTATCACCCTGTCTCGGATTTCCCTTTGTCTCCCATTAAGACCTGAGGGGGCATCGGAGTTGGGCAGACATAATCCGCCCTTCAAACGCGGCTGCCATGGGCTCAAGCAACCATAGTCTCGCAGGGGATTTCTGACAGCACGGGCGAGACAACGGAGTTAGGGCGCAAGGGGCTATTTTCCATTCCCGCTCCCTTCCCCAGGATTACGTTCCAGTGCTCCGGTCCTTGCAATAAGATCTCCTCAGACCAGAGTGCTGGAATCATAACATGCTCCCTAGTAGGAGAGGGGATGTCATTCTCTAGTTCCTCTATCCATTCGCCCATTGCCTTTGCTACCCAGGCCGAAGCCATAGCAGGTCTTACCACTGCACCCACAAGAGAAAAAATATTTTTCAATAGGCACTCTACCCTCCTGTCTGTGACATCATTCAAAGAGGTAGATGACAGTGGCAAAGCAGATTTATGCACGAGTCGCAGAACATGTGCATCTACTTTTGGAGGAACTTCTCTCTTCGAACAATCTCCAGCAGGAAATGGATAATAAGAATCTCATCTCCTAGGAATCTTATACTTTTTACCGGGCGCTGCCCAAGACTCATCCATCATTTCCGTAAACTCCTCTGACGCTGGAAATTCAGCTTTCACTGACTTTGTTCATTTGAATACAGGTGCTTTTGCTTTTAACGCTGTCTTGGCTGGTTCTTCCAGAGAAAGCACAGCGTTTACTGCATTAGTGAGTTCAGCTACATCATCTGAACTAAAGCTCTGCGACTGATCATCATACGGAGTTGAATCTATTGTTTCCGCATCATCATCCGATGTATCCTCTTGTGTAGTCTGCCATACAGACGTATCTGTCTTAGTCTTACCTGCCCCTTGGTTGCTTGTAGAGGCTACTGGAACCAAACCATAGGAAGGGAGCTGCATGTATGGGTTCATAGTGTAACCTAACCCTTGAGGTGGTGCTACTGGAGCTAACCTGTCCGCTATTGAAGACAGAGTCTTTGCGAACATATTCCATGGTGGCTGTACTGGAGGTTAAACTAACTCCTGTTTTTTACTTTGCTGAAAAGCGAAACAGTTTGCACACAAACCCTCATAAGTGACCAATTGATTCATATCAATTACCCCTGACTTACAAGATAAGCATGTTAGGGCTATGGGAGTGCTTGACAAATTCTCCTCATCACTTTTGCCGCTCACAGACATTTTTTTCTGATATTGACTACACAATTTTGTGACTGAAAAACACCCTATAATCAGTATATAGAGGTGAAATCAATGTGACCACAGTGCACCCGATTTGAGGGTCAGAACAGGACTGACATTACACAGAAAAGTCAGCACGCATACTAGCAGTCAGTCACATGTTAAAGCATTAGACATTGTCATATGAGAATACAACCTCCATAATAACTTATACATAAGTAGGAAAATTGTACTTCTGTTTAACTGGTTCTTTTTTCAACATAACATGCAGAAAACACAGTAATATACAGGTCTCATATGCAATAGGTACTAAAAATTAACAATGCACACTAAGAAGTAGAAGGAATTTTTAGTACTGTATACCCTGCCTCCAGAGAGCGGGATACAGGGAGACTCACCACACTTCCATATCCAAGCAAAGACGCTCGTAAGACGCTGAGTGGATTCAGACGCTACTGGTGTACACTGCCGCTTTTGGTAACTGATAACGTACACGGACGCTCACCAACGGACACGGACGCTGAGCGACTCCATGTGCATGCAGACGCTAAAGGCCTGCGACTCGGTCTGGGCGGGTTTATATCCAGTGTACACAACCGCAGCGTCTAAGCAGCGACCGAGTACCCTCGTGGTAGCGTCTGACCAGAAGTGAGGTCATTCAGTTCATGAAACGAGAGACACGCGGGAACTGGCCATGAACTCGGAGGAGGGACGGCCAGGAGAGCGTCTGAAACCCCCTGTTGACTTAAACTCCCAGGATTGCGGCCTCATCTAGTGCTGGCGCCTATGATCCCCAGAGCGTAGCGCTGTCACACTCGAGATGTTCGGCGCATCAACACACTGTTTGCAGTCTCCACCAAATCAGTGTAGCTGTGTCCTGACCCCTCTAGTAAGAGGAAGTCCATAGACTCACCGTCTCCCCATGCTCCGGCCACAGCCTGGTAACGTCTGCTGGACCTGCTAGAACATCCGACACAGACGCCCGTCGAGACAGCACTGTACCGCAAAGGTAAGCGTTGTTGCGACCCGGTGGGGAGTTGTTGGAGCGACTCTGTCTAATATGCGTTTAAAACGCTGTTAAGAGAAGTCGCTCAAAAACCAAAACAGTAAGTCTATAAAAATAAAGTAATGATAACTTGAGGCTGCTTTCTCAGCAGCCCTGTGACCATGCGGCTTCCTGCCGCACCAAGCAAAAAACTGATCTGACTGAGTCAGTGGGCGGGACTATATAGTGGAGGCCCCAATGCATCATGGGAGGCCAGAAAGCTCGTGACCGTGTTGGTGCCATTTTCGCTGTCGCTCGACAATATCCCAATGTTATCCTGTGGACCCAGCCAGAGAAAAGAGGCGCAATGAGGTAGTTGTGTGACTAAGCTAAGCGACCCAAGTGGCCGACACAAACATCTGGCCCATCTAGGAGTGGCACTGCAGTTTTCTAGCGAGAGGATGAGTGCTTCCATCCTCATGTGAATCTGAACCACTAGCCATGAACATAGGCCAGGGCCTCAGCCGTTCCTTGCCACTCCGTGCCGTAAATGGCATATTGGCAAGTTTACGCTTCTCATCAGACGCTTTCAATTTTGATTTTTGTGTCATTTTACTGAACTTTTGTTTTTTGGATTTTACATGCTCTCTACTATGACATTGGGCATCGGCCTTGGCAGACGACGTTGATGGCATTTCATCGTCTCGGCCATGACTAGTGGCAGCAGCTTCAGCACGAGGTGGAAGTGGATCTTGATCTTTCCCTATTTTAACCTCCACATTTTTGTTCTCAATTTTTTAATGTGTGGAATTATATGCCAGTATCAATAGCAATGGCCTACGACTATATATACTGCGCACAACTAAAATGCACCACAGGTATAGAATGTAGATGGATAGTATACTTGACGACACAGAGGTAGGTACAGCAGTGGCCTTCCGTACCGTACTGCTATATATACTGGTGGTCACTGTGTCAGCAAACTGCAAAACTAAAATGCACCACAGGTATAGAATGTAGATGGATAGTATACTTAATGACGACACAGAGGTAGGTTCAGCAGTGGCCTTCCGTACCGTACTGCTATATATACTGGTGGTCACTGTGTCAGCAAACTGCAAAACTAAAATGCACCACAGGTATAGAATGTAGATGGATAGTATACTTAATGACGACACAGAGGTAGGTACAGCAGTGGCCTTCCGTACCGTACTGCTATATATACTGGTGGTCACTGTGTCAGCAAACTGCAAAACTAAAATGCACCACAGGTATAGAATGTAGATGGATAGTATACTTAATGATGACACAGAGGTAGGTACAGCAGTGGCCTTCCGTACCGTACTGCTATATATACTGGTGGTCACTGTGTCAGCAAACTGCAAAACTAAAATGCACCACAGGTATAGAATGTAGATGGATAGTATACTTAATGACGACACAGAGGTAGGTACAGCAGTGGCCTTCCGTACCGTACTGCTATATATACTGGTGGTCACTGTGTCAGCAAACTGCAAAACTAAAATGCATCACAGGTATAGAATGTAGATGGATAGTATACTTAATGACGACACAGAGGTAGGTACAGCAGTGGCCTTCCGTACCGTACTGCTATATATACTGGTGGTCACTGTGTCAGCAAACTGCAAAACTAAAATGCACCACAGGTATAGAATGTAGATGGATAGTATACTTAATGACAACACAGAGGTAGGTACAGCAGTGGCCTACTATACCGTAATGCTATATATTATATACTGGTGGTCACTGGTCAGCAAAACTCTGCACTGTACTCCTCCTATATAATATTATACTGGTGGTCCCCAGTCCCCACAATAAAGCAGCACACTGAGCACAGATATGGAGTGTTTTTCAGGCAGACAACGTATACTGGCGGTCACTGTCAGCAAAACTCTGCACTGTACTCCTGCTATATAATACAGCTGCTCCCCAGTCCCCACAATTAAGCAGTGTGAGCACAGATATATGCAGCACAATGAGCACAGATAAGGAGCGTTTTTTTCAGGCAGAGAACGGATAACTGGTGGTCACTGATCAGCAAAACTCTGCACTGTACTCCTCCTATATTATACAGCTGCTCCCCAGTCCTCCCCACAATTAAGCAATAAAGCACAATCAAGTTCAACAATAACGGAGAGGACGCCAGCCACGTCCTCTCCCTAACATTTCCAATGCACGAGTGAAAATGGCGGTGACGCGCGGCTGCTTATATAGAATCCGAATCTCGCGAGAATCCGACAGCGGGATGATGACGTTCGGGCGCGCTCGGGTTAACCTAGCCATACGGGAGAATCCGAGTATGACTCGGACCCGTGTAAAAAGGGTGAAGTTCGGGGGGGTTCGGTTTCCGAGAAACCGAACCCTCTCATCACTAATATTTATGCATATGTGTGAAAATGCATGTGATCCAAAAAACATGATTTTAATTACCTGCCGGTAAATCTTTTTCTCGTAGTCCGTAGAGGATGCTGGGGTCCAATTTAGTACCATGGGGTATAGACTGGTCCACTAGGAGCCAATGACACTTTAAGAGTTTAATAGTGTGGGCTGGCTCCTCCCTCTATGCCCCTCCTACCAGACTCTCAAACTGTGCACGAGGAGACGGACATACTTTGAGACAAGGAAATACACAGATAGTGGTGAGAATCACACCAGCTCACACATAACAAAAGGAGAGCCAAGCTAACCAATTTGGAACGATTCAGCAACGGCTGAACCAACAACGTAACCAAGTAACAATGCAGGAATACGAAGCACTGGGCGGGCGCCCAGCATCCTCTACGGCAGGGATGGGGAACCTTCGGCCCTCCAGCTGTTGTTGAACTACACATCCCAGCATGTCCTGCAACAGTTTTAGCATGGCCAAATAGCAAAACTGTAGCAAGGCATGCTGGTATGTGTAGTTCAACAACAGCTGGAGGGCCGAAGGTTCCCCATCCCTGCTCTACGGACTACGAGAAAAGGATTTACCGGTAGGTAATTAAAATCCTGTTTTCTCTTACGTCCTAGAGGATGCTGGGGTCCAATTTAGTACCATGGGATGTACCAAAGCTCCCAGTACGGGAGGGAGAGTGCTGAGGTTCCTGCAGAACTGATTGACCAAACTTTAGGTCCTCAGAGGCCAAAGTATCGAACTTGTAAAACTTAGCAAACGTGTTCGACCCAGACCAAGTAGCCGCTCGGCAAAGCTGAAGAGCCGAGACACCCCGGGCAGCCGCCCAGGAAGAACCCACTTTACGTGTAGAGTGGGCCTGAACAGATTTTGGACAAGCCAAACCTGCCATTGAATAAGCATGCTGGATAGTAAGCCTGATCCAGCGAGAAATGGTCTGCTTAGAAGCAGGACACCCAATCTTGTTGGGATCATAAAGGACAAAAAGTGCATCCGACTTCCTGTGACGAATAGTTCTCTTCACATATATTTTCAAAGCCCGCACAACATCCAGGGACTTTGAGGTAATTGAGGTGTCAGTAGCCACTGGCACCACAATAGGTCAGTTGATATGAAAAGCCGACACAACCTTTGGAAGAAATTGCTGACATGTTCTGAGTTCAGCTCTGTCTTCATGGAAAATCAAGTAGGGGCTCTTGTGTGACAATGCCCCCAATTCAGACACAGGTCTTGCAGATGCCAATGCCAACAGTGTGACTGTCTTCCAAGTAAGAAACTTTACGTCCACCTCATGTAAAGTTTCGAACCAATCCGATTGCAGGAACTGCAGCACCACATTAAGATCCCAAGGTGCCGCAGGAGGAACAAAGGGTGGTTGGATGTGCAGAACACCTTTCAAAAAAGTCTGAACCTCAGGGAGATCAGCCAATTGTTTCTGGAAGAAAATGGACAAGGCCGAAATCTGGACCTTGATGGAGCCCAAGCGTAAGCCCACATCCACACCAGCTTGCAGAAAGAGGAGAAAACGTCCCAGTTGAAACTCCACCATAGGAAACTTCTTGGATTCACACCAAGACACATACTTTTTCAAAATCTGATGGTAATGCTTAGACGTTACCTCCTTCCTAGCTTGGATCAGAGTAGGAATGACCTTGTGCAGAATGCCCTTCCGAGCTAAGATCTGGCATTCAACCGCCATGCCGTCAAACGTAGCTGAAGTAAGTCTTGATAGGCGAATGGCCCCTGTTGTAGAAGGTCCTCGCGAAGAGGAAGAGGCCTCGGATCCTCCAGCAATAACTCCAGAATATCCGCGTACCATGCCCTTCTTGGCCAGTCCGGAGCAATGAGGATCGCCGGAACTCTTGATTTTTTTTATTAGTTTGAGAATCCTTGGGATGAGTGAAAGAGGACTGGAACACCCACGGAGTTACCAGGGCATCCACCACCACTGCTTGTGGGTCTCGTGACCTGGAACAGTATCTCCGAAGCTTCTTCTTGAGGCGAGAGGACATCACGTCTATCTGAGGTACACCCCATCGGCTTGTTACCTCTGCGAAGACTTCCGGGTGGAGGCCGCATTCTCCTGGATGGAGTTCGTGTCTGCTGAGGAAGTCCGCTTCCCAGTTGTCCACTCCCAGAATAAAGATTGTCGACAGCGCCAGTGCGTGCCTTTCTGCCCAGAGGAGGATTCTAGTTACCTCTGACAGTGCAGCTCTGCTCTTCATTCCGCCCTGTCTGTTTATGTAGGACACCGCTGCGACGTTGTCCGAATGAACCTGAATGGCTTGATCTTGTAGAAGATGTGCCGCTTGTAGAAGGCCGTTGTATACGGCCCTTAGTTCCAGAACGTTTATTGGAAGGACAGATTCCTGACTAGACCACCTTCCTTGGAAGTTTTCCCCCTAGGTGACTGCTCCCCAACCTCTGAGGCTTGCATCCGTGGTTAGAAGAATCCAGTTCTGAATCCCGAACCTGCGGCGCTCGAGCAGGTGAGAAGTTTGCAGCCACCAGAGGAATGAAATCCTGGCTTTCGGCGACAGGCGTATCCGCTGGTGCATATGTAGTTGTGATCCCGACCACTTGTCCAGGAGATCCAGCTGGAAGAACCGTGCATGGAATCTTCCGTACTGTAGAGCCTCGTAGGAGGCCACCATCTTTCCCAGAAGGCGAATGCGTTGATGAACAGATACCCGGGCTGGCTTCAAGACATCCCGGACCATGGATTGGATCACCAATGCTTTCTCCAGTGGTAGAAACACCCTCTGCACTTCCACCCATGATCCCGGAGTAGTTGAGTTGAGAGAGCAATACTCTGCAACAGCTTCTCCCTGGAAGATGCCTTTATCAGCAGATCGTCCAGATATGGAATTATGTTCACTCCCTGTTTTCGGAGGAGCATCATCTCCGCTATGACCTTGGTGAACACCCTCGGTGCTGTGGAGAGGCCAAATGGCAGGGCCTGGAACTGGTAGTGACAGCCCTGTAGTGCAATCCTGAGATAGTCCTGGTGAGGTGGCCAGATCGGAATGTGAAGGTGCGCATCCTTGATATCCAGGGATACCAGGAATTCCCCCTCCTCCAGATCCGAGACCACCGCTCTCAGCGACTCCATCCTGAACTTGAACACCTTGGGTTCAAGGACTTTAGGTTCAATATTGGCCTGACCGAACTGTCCGGTTTCGGTACCACAAATAGGTTTGAGTAAGAACCCCTGTTTCTTAGGTGAGGTGGAACTGGAACAATGACATTTATCTGTACCAATTTTTGAATGGCTTGAATTGCAGGAAGCTGGTAAGCCTGTAGTGGCAAACGCAGGATTTTTAGGAGGGGGTTTCCGTACATGTTTTATCTATCTAATATAGGGATACATTTAATTTGCCGGCTGCCGGGATCCCAGCGGTCACGATACGGATGCTGGAATACCGAAAGCCAACAATGCCGCTAGCCGGAATCCCGGTGCAACATGGCTATTCCCACTCGTGGGTGTCCACGACACACAGAGCGGTAATAGATGCTGTGGCGATCGCAGTGAGCCCGCAAGGGGACTCTTTGAATCATACTGAACCCCTAATATACATATATCTTTAATAGATAGCCCTGCCCACACAAATACATAACCCTGCTGCACTCAGTCACAGCCCTCCCCACACATGTATGTGCATCACCCTGCACTCAGTCACAGCCCTCCCCACACATGTATGTGCATCACCCTGCACTCAGTCACAGCCCTCCACACACATGTATGTGCATCACCCTGCACTCAGTCACAGCCCTCCACACACATGTATGTGCATCACCCTGCACTCAGTCACAGCCCTCCCCACACATGTATGTGCATCACCCTGCACTCAGTCACAGCCCTCCACACACACATACAGTATGTACATACAACTCCCCTTCACATTACAGCCCTGCCCACGTGTATGTACACCCCCTGCACACAATCACAGCCCTACACTTATGTATGTTCACCCCCTGCACACAGTTACAGCCCTGCCCACATGTATGTTCACCCCACCCCTGCACTCAGTCACAGCCCCCTGGTCACACATATACAGTATGGAAATACACCCTCCTGCACAGTTACAGCCCTGCACATGTGTATGTATGTATACCCCTCTGCACATAATTACATCCCCCTGTACTCACTCACACAGAAAGTTGCACATATGCCTTGCACCGGCAGGAAGCTGGATGAAGGGAGAAGCATGGGCAGGCTGCTGCTCTCTCCCCTGTTTCCTATCCACACTTCACTACACATATGGTGGATACTCTGAGTCTGCAATGAACTGAAGACCTCTGAAGTCCCTGTGCACGGTACAGCTAGCAGGCGGGTGCTGCACAGCAGTGGCAGTGTGACCTCTGCCACATCCAGGCACATCCACAAGAAGCAGCCCGAGTGGGGAACACAGCGGCTCTGATCACACCCGCAGGTGTCCCGCATCCACAGACCATTGATGTAGCAAGAGTCCTCTGCATGCCGAGACTGCCATGGAAGTAGCCCTTGCATTAAGCTGGCCAATGTCCTTCATGGCTTCCACCATGAAACCTGCCAAATCCTGTATGTGTGTCACTCCTATCCATAGTATCTAAATCCTCAAGTAATGTGCCTGACCACTTTACTATGGCTTTAGAAATCCACGCACAAGCAATAGTGGGCCTTAAGGCCACGCCTGTAGCAGTGTACAGTGATTTGAGCGTAGTCTTAATCTTGCAGTCAGCCGGTTCTTTAAGGCGGTTGAACCAGGGACAGGCAAAACTACCTTTTTGACAACCTAGATACAGATCCGTCAACTATAGGTGGGTTTTCCCACTTTTTTCTGTCCTCTTCAGGGAAAGGAATAGCAATGAGAATTCTTTTAGGAATCTGAAATTTTTTCTCTGGATTTTCCCAGGATTTCTCAAACAAGGAGTTTAACTCCTTAGAAGCAGGAAAGGTAACGGAGGATTTCTTATCTACGGTAAAATAAGATTCCTCTACCTGCTCAGGTACCTTCTCCGTAGTGTGTAAAACATCCTTAATAGCTTCAATCATCAGTTGCACTCCTTCAGCAAGGGATGCCTCCCCCCCCCCCCCCTCCCTGCATATCCCCATCACCGTCCCCTGTATCAGAGTCGGTATCAGTGTCAGCTTGCATTATCTGGACAAGTGTACGCTTTTGCGGGTATGTAGGTGGGTCTTTTGATGAAGTAGTGGGGGTCGAATATTGCAAACCCTCCACAGGTTTCCTCAAAAACCGTGTCTCCTTCTCATTATGTGACATCCTGCTAGAAATCTGGGATATCATTCCCCTTAAAGAATCCACCCATGCAGATTCGGATTTGGAAAGGCTGAGAAAGCATATTGCAGTCCTGAGTACATGGAATAAACTCCTCAGGAGAAGATAAACATTCCGCAGCACAGGCCACAGAGTCCTTGGACATGGTAATGTGCTATATACAGACTTACACACACTCACACACACACACACACACACACACACACACACACACACACACACACACACACACACAAATGTCAGATACAGTTTACCCCAGAGTACCTTCAGAGAGTCACAGAGTATAAGGAGCCAGCCACACAGCGCCCCTGTAGGCAGTTATAATGATAAAATCCTGGTTCCGACTATCCTTAATAGGGTAGTTAGTCCTAATATAACACTCTTCCCCTGTCTATAACACCCTGGTACTTGTGGAGTTATGTAGAGGGCAGCGCTCCCAGTCAGCGTGTCTGTTGATCTGCAGGGAGAAAATGGCGCTGGGTCCGCTCTGAGAGGAAGCCCCGCCCCCTGTAATGGCGCGCAGCTTCCCGCAATAAATTGATTATACTGGCCTGAGGTGTTTGTAATGTTAACAGCTGGATCAGCCCCTGTTAACAAGCGTTACCAGTGTAGGGTATTGTGCTGGCCCAGGGCGCCCGCCAAGCGCCGACATGATGCATGTTGCTGAACCTCCGGGAGCGCAGCCCCTGAGAGCTGCGCTCCAACCCTTGTGCCGCCATACCCGCCGGAGACCTGCTAACCAGGACGCCGGCGCTGTACTCACCACTCTTCTTTCTTCTGGCTCTGTTAGGGGGTGGCGGGCGTGCTGCGGGAGTGAGCGGTCGCCTCGTGGGCTTGCGATCAACACCCTCAGGAGCTCAGTGTCCTGTCAGCGGAGTAGAGAACCATTAACTCTACAGGAAGTTGGTTCCTACTCCCCCCCCCCCCCCCCCCCCTAAGTCCCACAAAGCAGGGAGGCTGTTGCCAGCAGCCTTCCTGTACCTAACTAACTCTAAAAAATAATACAACGAATCCTGATAAAACAGAGGTCCATATGATAAGACCTCAACATCAGAGGACAAGACTGCCGCATAGCCAAGCAACTAGACTTACACTTCGGGGTTCAGAATTACAAAACACTGAACATGTGAATTTCTTGGTGTAGTCTGGATAGTGGCTTGACACTTAAATGTCATGTATCAGCCACAATCAAACCCTCAATATTTCATCTGAGGAACAAAGCCAGAATCAAGTACTTAATTTCTTCTGAAGATCTGCCAAAAGTCATACATGTATTTGTAGCATCTCGATTAGACTACTGCAATGCCCTCTAACTTGGGGGTCTACTTACTAAGCCTTGGATGGAGATAAAGTCAACAGAGATAAAGTACCAGCCAATCAGCTCCTAACTGTCATTTTTCAAACCCAGCCTGTGACAAGGTAGTTAGGAGCGGATTGGCTGGTACTTTATCTCCGTTGACTTTATCTCCATCTAAGGCTTAGTAAATAGACCCCTAGGTCTCCCAGTATAAAAATGACACAGTTTACATCTAGTACAAATCACAACTTCCACTGTTAACCAACCAGCCCCATAACACCTATTCTCTACTCCCCCCACTGGCTGCCTGTAAGATGGCAAATCTATTTCAAGATTGGCTTCTACTTTTCAAATTCCTACATGACCAGGGCCCAAGGTACATGAAGCATCTTCTGATTCCATATTGCCCCACTCGATTCCGTATCTACAATCTCCCAGAATTCATCTGGGGGTTGAGCTTTTAGCCATGCAACTCTATGGAACGGTATGTGGTTGTTAGGTCGACCACACTTGGGTCGACTGTCAATAGGTCAACATGGTTCAAAGGTTGGCACAGGAAAAGGTCGACATGAGTTTTACACTTTAAAAAAAAAGAAAAGAAAATCATACTTTACGATCCACATGGACTATGATTGGGAATAGTAACCTGTGCGGAGCTCAGCGGCAGTGGAGCGAGACACCTTGCCTAAAGCGCTGCATTCATTAGGATTCTCACTGATTATACGGAGTAAACTACACCAAAAAAGGAGGAAAAATCATGTTGACCTAGTGACTGTTCACCTAGACAGGGTCGACCTAATGAGCCACACCGCTATGGAATGTCAAAGTCGGAAAAATATCATGCTACACGTTGCCATATATCCACCCCATGTGCGTGCCGCTGCACGTACACATTCTCTCCCGTGCGTGCGCATATTCGCAGTTGCGTGACGGCGCCTCCTCGGCCATGCGCTCGAGCGCATGGTATGTGCATTTACGGTAGAGTTTGTGTGCGTCTAGCGGGCGACTCAATCGTTACATAGTAAATCCAAATAGTATGTTTTATAGATAATGTTCCCCTTAATAATAACTGAAAGTTTGTTTATTGTGACTGGTCCCTGGACAGAGGAATTCCTCTTTGCATGATACGAAGGGTCAGATAGGATTTGAGCAGTGGTGTTTGGTACCTAACTAAAGAACATTTTATTAGAAACAATCCGGTGCTGGTTAGGTAAAGATTAATCGCTCCTGCGTATACTTATGTCTATAAGTAGTTTCTGGACATTTATTCATTGTCCATGTGTTGGAAATCCTGAGATTCCCTCCCACCTGAGCAGTCTGAAATAGTCACAGCCCACCTGTTCAAACAAACCTATGACCTTTTGTTGTAATATGAAGACAGATTCCTGTGTCCAATGAACAATGAGATGGTAGGGCCCTTTGTAGTGTACTGTATGTAGTGTATATATAAACAGCCAGCCTGGAGCAGCTCAGGTCTCTCCCCACAACGGTTTTCATCATTGACTAACCAGGAGCTGGTAACCAGATTGCGCCTGCGATTCATTCCCAGTGTGTAAGTACTCTCTGCGACCAACCTTATTCTCTGACTGTATTAGGCCACGTTCTCTCTCTCTCTCTCATTGTATGTTATTATTAGTGATTGTGCCGCTATTGTATATTTATGTGTAGTTATTCTGTTAGATATTGATGTTAGCCTGTAGAGTATAAGATGTTAACTGTGTTTCCCCTTTTGATATAACTAAATCTCGTTAGTAAAGGTTTTGGAGCCTTAGCAAGGTATTGTGTGTTTATTACATTGCAAAGGGTAATCAGAGCGTCTCAATCGCTCAAGCATCTTTCATATTAACAAGGTTAAGAAGGTCTATAAGCAGTACATTATTACAGTGTTACAGTACCACGGTATTAAGGTTTACAGTGTAAGCATATTCTGTGTTTAAAGTTTATAAAGGTATATTATCTGTGTGTACGCTCACTGTGTGTATTCCGTACACCCAGCACAACGTGTGTACTTAATTTACGTACCACGTGCGAGGTCTTCATACGTAAATAGCGTACGGAGTGCGTAGCATGTGCACGTGGTTTAGCAGCCATTACGGCTACACGGTATTATTATATAGCTAATGTTAAAAGGTAGATAAATGACTATCAATTGGGGGCAAGTCCGGTCCATCTCATATCCGCAGTTAGGCGAAAATGCGCAGACTTTATCGATCAGCAAAGGGAGGAAAGGTAGTATCTTGTAGTGCTGATCAGATGAGAGTCTGCGTCTGATTCTTTTGGCTTGTAGGGATGCTGGTGGAATCCGAAGAAGGTAGGAACATTAAGCTATTGTCTTTGTAAATCTGGTTTTTATTTCTATTTGGTGCCAACTGCACACGCAGATTGGATGGCTTGTCTGTTTAAATAGGTTTAAAAGTATTTTTAATCGCTCTGCATAGCGTGATAGTTTTACCCAGGCTTAAAAATAACTTCAGGGGCTGGCATGATGATTTTCTTTGTGACAAAAGGAGCCGCATGGTCTGTCCTCCATTTTGTGTAACCCTCATGGATGTGGAAGGGGGAGGAGCAGCGGCCATTTTGGGAAGGTCAAATTTTTTTTTCTAAGCGGCTGATTTTCAGTTGACTCAGGAAATAATCAGCCATTCATTGTCAAAAAGAAATCATCATTTAATGAGTTTTTAATGCATTTGTTTAGTCCATGTCATGGTCAATCATGAGTGGTTCAGATAGAGTTTGATATAAGTTAATAGTGGAATGAGTATTTGATTTAAGAACGATACACAGATAAAACAAAGTTTTGGGTTTTTTTGTTTTTTTTTGTTTCTTTACCTCCCTATTCTAGGATTCTCTGCTTGGTGTAGGATAGCCATTGAAGGGCAAATTAACCTGTATAACTGGGTTTTGGTTTTTTTTTTCCTCTCCCAGCAGTGAAAGAAATCGCACATTCATATGCAAATTAGAAGCACTGAATAGGGTCTCATATATGTAATAGTGAATAGTACATATATGTAATATCTATATGTGCATGCTTACATCAATGTATGTTATTAGATTAATTTAGAATTGCATTTTCATTTGTGTATTTTCACATATCTCACTTTCCTGTTTGCCATTTATAATTGATAACGTGCTGAGAAAGATTTGTTGCTATTGGTAGTTAAAAGTAAAAATAATACGTTAAGGGGTAAATTGTAAAACACGCACACGGCTTTGCCTAAAGATACAAGGAAAGATCTGTGTGGTGCTTGGTAGATGATTACAGTTAAAGATAATTTACATTGATATAAACGTGTTAGTTGTGTTACTGTGGACATATCTGGCCTGCGTACACGTGTCTCTAACAAGGGGCAGAACGAGCGTACGCGATGCAAGGGCCGACGCACGGAGCGTATATTACGCAACGGAGCATCTGGGTACGCCCACATGATACAAATCACACGATAATATTATTTTAGTAGGCGATATGGAGGCAACGCGATAATAGCGCAAGTCAATCTCAGTGTCCTAAATTTTAATCTAATAGATCCTTCTCTAGTTGCAACTCATCTAGGATTGGACTACTGCCTGTATGAAAGGAATTTCTGTACAGAAAGATTAGAGTGTATATGAATGAACAGGAGTGAGTGTGTAAATAAAGGTATTATTTTTGTGAACCCAGAAATCGGGATCCCGTCAGAGACCACATCAGGTGAGTGGACACTTGGTGGCGTGGGACTGGCATGCCCGCGTTAACATTATATAAGGTAAAAGGAGCAAGTAGTATCCGCAGACAAAAGGACTGCAAAGGTTTAAGCGCAGCCCGGGGGGGGTTGCGTAGTACCCATATAGACAAGTTGAGCTCCGGCTGAAGGTTTCGCAGCCTAAACAACCGATTCCGTTGGTCGTACAGCGTATAAATATTAAGTTACTTATGCGCAGTGCGACTGGACCGCACGTAATTGTGTGCATTAGTTTGTTACCTTGATACCCATTAAAATTTACTGTGGGATCATGAACGCTATTTGTACATTCTAACGTGATTTGTGTAGGTTTTTGTTATTTTAAGGGAGTTTCGCTGTTCACTCAGGAAATCTCCAACAACCAATACTTACTGGGGAGGGTAGCATACTCCCACATGCCCCAGTAAATAGAGGTTACAAAAAGATCCCGCGAATTGGATACGACCAGTGGTGGGCACATTGCTGGAACTCGTATTGGCCAATTGGGGCGTAAAGTAAGTGAAGGCACTAGTTGAACTTTCACCGTCGCCTTACCGCGGGCAACTTGGTTTGTTTGTAAGAATTCGCTGAGACAGCAATATCTGCAAACGATGGGGGCCAGTTGCTCAAAGAAGGGACGTCCAACAAGGGTTCACGTTGGTATTTGTTGGCCCAAAGGGTCAGCACGGTATATAATGTGTGAAAAATCACACACACAGGTCAAAGAATGGGTACGAATGACTGAGGATGATGGGGAACAGTTTCCCCGGGTAGGCAGTTTGAACTCTGAGGTATTGAAAAAAAAAAATCTAAGAAGAAGGATAGGTCTCATTAAATCTGCAAAGAGACGAATCAGACATTATGATTGTTTACAGTTATGGCAACAGGAAGGTGAAATACAAGGAGGATTAGCTTACACAACTGACTCTCACTGTGGTAAGAAAAATATGGCAACAAGAGAGAAGGTGGTTACAGAGAGTGGCACACTGGTGTATGATAAACATGCACTTAGCAACTGTATAGATAAGAATAATTGTAATAAATGTAACAATGATAAAAGTAAAACTGTTAAACGTACAACTGTTAACCCATGCAAGTTGCACCCCATGTTAAACTTCCCTCAGGATTACCAGCAAGAAAGTGAGCCCAGCACGATGTCGGCACCTTTTCCAGCAGCCATCATACAAGACATCCAGGTGGACGCGACCAAATCGGTAAAGGCAGTAATCAAACCCCCTAACAGAGGGTCAGGTGAGGTCGTGTCCACAGGTACGTACGGTGTTATATATAACGCACAAACAAATGTACCTCATATTGTAGAACCAACACAAGATGATGTAGTTGAATTTGATCCTGTCAGGGTGGGAATCATTCCTGTCAAGGACAGTGCAATGCGCCGTCCCTGGTCCCGGATGGAATTGAGAGCAATTATGTCTGAATTCCCTGATCCTAGGAAAGATCTAGTTGCATGTCAGAGGTTTATTAAAGAACTAGGAAACTCCGCCGAACCCACCAACAAAGATTGGCGGACAGTGCTGAGGGCATGTTTGCCCTCCAGTGTTGACCCTGCGAAATTTATTACTGATTGTAAATTAGACACAGAAGTACCTCAAACGGAGGAACACAATCGGGAATGTATTAAGCATCCAGTGACTGCATTAAGAAAGTCCACTGTTGGGCATGAGCAAAACATCAGCAAGCACAGGGAAGCACAGGGAGGTAAGAAGCCTCAGATCCCTGTGGGTAAGTCAAAGGTGATAAGGTGTTATAATTGCCAGAAGGAAGGTCATTTTGCACAAAGTTGTAGGTTTAAAGATCTACAGAAGATATATCAACCCCCTAGACAAGAACACGAGCAGAGTTATAACACACGAAATTGTAATCAGGAATCACCTAGGAAGAAGTTTGGGCCGCACCTGTAATATGCAGTCAGGAAAGTTGATCATTAGGACTGGTAGTAAACCTGAGGTTACAGTTAATGATATTGGGAGGTCAGTTCCTTGTAGACACAGGAACGGCCGGGTAAACGTTGTAATTTATCTGTAAATGTTTCTTTTCCCCATCTCTGACGTTCATCGGCAGAACTCAAACATCACATAGCTACTTGGTCTTTGCAGAGGTCTACCTAACCCCAGTGTGACCTACCGACATCGGTGTGTCCTGGCCAGGCACAAAAGGGTGGAGTGTGGAAATACTGGTGGGGGAGACTGCGCAAAGATACCAATGGATGTGTTGGTGTGACAGCCTGATGGTGAACAGAAGATCTGATAATGTTTTTGTTTATGTAACATATATATGAATTGTTCTCTCTCTCTTGTTTTTTTTTCTTCTCTCTCATGTTCTCATGCTTTAAAGACGGTATGTCACACATCAGTTAGACAAATGGTAATGCAAGATTTTTTGCTCCTTACAGAAAGATCGCAGATTTGGAAGGAATATTGTATCACCCGAGTGTTCGTTTGGAAGACTGAGAGACAGCACCTTTGAGATGACAGCAGAGCAAGAAGAACAACAAGACTAGAGGACATAAGACATCGTAACATTTTTCTTTCCCCTCAAAGTATTTTTTTTGTACCCCCATTACAAATTTCTCTTTCTCCTCCTGTAAGATGGACTCGCCCCAAGAGACTGCAGTCCGTGTTTTCCTGTTGACCCTGTTGTTGACCAGAGCAGTCTGTTTCGGTGAGAGTACCATGGAGGTCGAGAAAGGATCTAGAATGGAATCTGATGACCAGGATGGAGGTGTAAATTTCCAAGAACAACATAATCACCGAGTAAAGGCGAGTATCAGAAAACGATCTGATAGCATTGACAATAGAAGGAATTGTGAAGGATTGTTAGCTGAAGAGAACTGCATCTGTAGACACTGTGACAGTATAGTTGAGGATGGGTGCATCAAGAAATGTCAGTCCAGTTTTAATATCCACATGGACCGGCATCCATTGAGTGACTATCACTCCTTAGTGGGTAAAGTGTTAAATCAGACAGACTGTTGGGTATGCTCTCAAGTACCTCAAGGTCATAGCAAATCAGGACTAGTACCATTCCCTTTAACTGTAGGAGAGGTACTTGAGCTAAGTGGTGGGAGGCCGGTGGACAAGAGGTTTAATATCTCTAGTCCTCCTAGTTTGAAGCTCCACCAATATCACGTGGATAGGTCCTTAGTGTGCTTTAACATTTCCAATCCCCGAAAGCCGGGAAATTGGGAAGTGTCATGGAGTAATCAAACCATGACATTTTCACACAGAGCCGACAGAATGCCCATAGACACAGAACTTATACGCCAGATAGCCGACCATAGAAAATTTTTCCGGTATAGGTACACTTTAGGAAGTAGGACCATGCGAGTTGGAGAAGTATCACCAGGATACTGTGCACATGTCGTACAAACAGATACGTGTACTAAACAGATGGGAGAATTAGGGTTAGGAGATTTCACATGGAAAATTTGTAACATGGTAATGTCATACTCCGTCCCATATGTTCTCCCCGATGATGCATATTTCATATGCGGGAGAAAGGCGTATAAGTGGCTTGCCCCAAACTCAGAGGGATTGTGTTATATTGGAAAAGTACTGCCTGAAGTAATGACTGTATCCCATAACAAAATGAAAGATATTCACTGCGGTGCCCAAGCTCCTTATACTCATACTCATTACGAGCACATCGTTAAACGGCACCTGATAGAGAGGACAGAGCATCCAGCCTCTGATCTGATCCATGAATCCACCGGGATTCAATTCCTACTCGCGTTAGATATCACTCGTACCGCCAGAGGAGTGATAAATTATAGATATATATCTGTGCTTGCAAATTTATTAGACAATATCACCGAAATGTATGACGACACATTCAGGTACACTGGGAAAGAGTTACAAGCCTACAAAACAGAACTGGTTCAGCATAGAATGATTCTTAATTACCTCACAGCTGTGACAGGCAGGTATTGTGTTACCCTAGCAACTCAATATGGAATAAAATGCTGCACGTATATCACAAACTGCACAGAGGACCCGGCCGAGGTCATAGACCAAAAGATGGATGACATTTTACAATTAAAATGGGAGTTCCGGAGGAGACATAATCTCACTCTCACCGCTGTGGGTAATGAGCTGACCAGTTGGGTGTCATGGTTGAACCCACGAAATTGGTTCTCTGGTTTAGGAGAATGGGCCCAAAGTATTATTATGGATGTAGGGAAATTTCTTTTGTGTATTCTAGGAGTCGTCATATTGGTTGGACTGATATTTAGATGCGTTCGGGCTTTAACAAAGTGTAAAGGTAGTACAGGTTGAGTATCCCATATCCATATATTCCGAAATACGGACTTTTTTGAGTGAGAGTGAGATAGTGAAACCTTTGTTTTTTGATGTCTCAATGTACACAAACTTTGTTTAATACACAAAGTTATTAAAAATATTGTATTAAATGACCTTCAGGCTGTGTGTATAAGGTGTATATGAAACATAAATGAATTGTGTGAATGTAGACACACTTTGTTTAATGCACAAAGTTATAAAAAATATTGGCTAAAATGACCTTCAGGCTGTGTGTATAAGGTGTATATGTAACATAAATGCATTCTGTGCTTAGATTTAGGTCCCATCACCATGATATCTCACTATGGTATGCAATTATTCCAAAATACGGAAAAATCCCATATCCAAAGTACCTCTGGTCCCAAGCATTTTGGATAAGGGAGACTCAACCTGTACCAGAGTGATGAGTCTGAGGAGCGAGGACACTGTAATAACAACTAATTTGTCTTATGACCCAACGATAGAGACAATGTTGTGATGAAAATGTGATTCCACGGTCCGTTTCTTTCACCCGTTTCTCCTTTGTTTTCCTCCAAGGTACAAAGACATCCGCTTGGAAGAAGAATTTGACAACCCTTTTTTAATACAGACCATTGATGGACTATACCACAGACCCCCAATATCCCTAGTGACTTTAAATCTTTACGATAGCCCAAATACTTTAGTGACTGTAACTTTCTGGACAATGGAAAAGCTTTTGTCGCCATTTATAGCAAAAGCACAGAGAGACATCAGACAACATGTACATCAAGACAAGACATCAGACAAGACCTCAATCTGCGACTGTTTATTTAAACTCACATAGTTTACGACTGCATTTATAACGATTGCTTCTTATCTTCACCTCTACAACCTTCAGGCAATAACACATAGTCGATAGGGAATATAGACACAGATATCAGCACTCACATACCCCCCCATTCATGTATCATCAACTAAATGTGCTCCCCATTTGTTGCAACCAAAAGCCGAAAAGAGCTCGGTAAAGTTTGACAGCCCATCCACAGACCCTTGATACGGGATAAGAAGGAATTCAAATGTATACTTCGCAATACCTCGAAGCTTGATTTAAAACACGTACGGCACGATGATACATGACCCCTCAAACATGGATTCATACACACATGCTTCTACTATCTCAATAGGTCATACCTTTTTCCCACCTTCTCCTCTCCTCCCTTTTCCCAATCATAAAATGGTATTTACATGATGACATATATTTTTCTTTTGTTTGTACTGTTTTAGGAAGTGGCAGTTATTGATGACTGCCAAAGGGTGGACTGTCAAAGTCGGAAAAATATCATGCTACACGTTGCCATATATCCACCCCATGTGCGTGCCGCTGCACGTACACATTCTCTCCCGTGCGTGCGCATATTCGCAGTTGCGTGACGGCGCCTCCTCGCCCATGCGCTCGAGCGCATGGTATGTGCATTTACGGTAGAGTTTGTGTGCGTCTAGCGGGCGACTCAATCGTTACATAGTAAATCCAAATAGTATGTTTTATAGATAATGTTCCCCTTAATAATAACTGAAAGTTTGTTTATTGTGACTGGTCCCTGGACAGAGGAATTCCTCTTTGCATGATACGAAGGGTCAGATAGGATTTGAGCAGTGGTGTTTGGTACCTAACTAAATAACATTTTATTAGAAACAATCCGGTGCTGGTTAGGTAAAGATTAATCGCTCCTGCGTATAGTTATGTCTATAAGTAGTTTCTGGACATTTATTCATTGTCCATGTGTTGGAAATCCTGAGATTCCCTCCCACCTGAGCAGTCTGAAATAGTCACAGCCCACCTGTTCAAACAAACCTATGACCTTTTGTTGTAATATGAAGACAGATTCCTGTGTCCAATGAACAATGAGATGGTAGGGCCCTTTGTAGTGTACTGTTTGTAGTGTATATATAAACAGCCAGCCTGGAGCAGCTCAGGTCTCTCCCCACAACGGTTTTCATCATTGACTAACCAGGAGCTGGTAACCAGATTGCGCCTGCGATTCATTCCCAGTACTCTCTGCGACCAACCTTATTCTCTGACTGTATTAGGCCACGTTCTCTCTCTCTCTCTCATTGTATGTTATTATTAGTGATTGTGCCGCTATTGTATATTTATGTGTAGTTGTTCTGTTAGATATTGATGTTAGCCTGTAGAGTATAAGATGTTAACTGTGTTTCCCCTTTTGATATAACTAAATCTCGTTAGTAAAGGTTTTGGAGCCTTAGCAAGGTATTGTGTGTTTATTACATTGCAAAGGGTAATCAGAGCGTCTCAATCGCTCAAGCAGCTTTCATATTAACAAGGTTAAGAAGGTCTATAAGCAGTACATTATTACAGTACCACGGTATTAAGGTTTACAGTGTAAGCATATTCTGTGTTTAAAGTTTATAAAGGTATATTATCTTTGTGTACGCTCGCTGTGTGTATTCCGTACACCCAGCACAACGTGTGTACTTAATTTACGTACCACGTGCGAGGTCTTCATACGTAAATAGCGTACGGAGTGCGTAGCATGTGCACGTGGTTTAGCAGCCATTACGGCTACACGGTATTAGTATATAGCTAATGTTAAAAGGTAGATAAATGACTATCAGGAACTTGCTTCCCCGCACAGTCCGAGAGGCCGCACTCTAAAATCCTTCAAAAATAGTCTTGACTTTCCTGTTTACTCATGAATTTCATCAATGTCCCTTTAGTACCACCATGCGCTCTGTATTTTATGAAAAGCTTTTCTGTATTTCATTGTTCCTGTACTGCATTATGTTCATTCTATTAAGCGAATGGAGTACTATTGGAGAAAGAGCGCTACATAAATAAAATTATTATTATTATTATACATGAGAGAATACAGTGTCCTGTTTATCCCCCCTTTGCCTGGATAACCATTCCATATGATTACCAATAAATTAAATGACAAAGGAGTCTATTTGCCAAGCGCTGGATACAGATATAGTGGAAAGATATTAAGTAGCAGCCACACAGGTCCTGTCATGGTACAGGCTAAGTTTGAAAAATGACAAAAGCTAGTTGGTTGGTACTTTATCTCTCTCCAAGGCTTAGTAAATAGACCCCTAGCCTTAGAGAGAGATAAAGTGGACAGAGAAAAAGTGGCAGCTGTCATTTTTCAAACACAGCCTGTGACATGGCAGTTAGGAGCTGATTGGTTGGTACTTTGAAGTCTATTTACTAAGCCTTGGATGGAGATAAAGAGGGCGGAGATAAAGTACCAGCCAATCAGCTCCTGTCATATTACAGGCTGTGTTTGAAAAATGACAGGGTTAGGAGCTGGTTGGCTGGAACTTTATCGCCGTCCACTCTATCACCATGCAAGGCTTAGTAAATAGACCCCCATATCTCCATCCACTTTCTCTCTCTCTAAGGCTTAATAAATAGACCCCTTAGTACTTGATCTCTCTCCCCTCTTTCCAGGGCTCAGTGAATGGACCCCAATGGTGCATATTATGCATCTAATGCAGGAGATATCTCCTCCATTTCAGTAACTAATGCAGTGCACACTAGGGGCCTAATTCAGAGTGTTTGATTTGGGTGGGGTGTGAAATCTAAATTGCAGTGTAAAAATAAAGCAGCCAGTATTTACCCTGCACAGAAACAAAATAACCCACCCAAATCTAACTCTCTCTGCAAATGTTATATCTGCCACACCTGCAGTGCAAATGGTTTTGCCCAATTGCTAACAAATTTGCTGCTGCGATCAACTCTGAATTACCCCCTCGTACCCATACAGTGTAGGAGGACATTGTGGTTGTGAGATTTACTAACTTTGCCAACTTCAGATGGTATTAGTCTGTTCCCACCTAGAAGAAGAGGGTCTTGAGAGCGGCGAGGGATAAACTTGGATCCCTCCCCCAGTCCTCACAGTGCACCATAGTGTTAGGCTTCGCTTGGAGACCTACTTTTTGATACAATCCCTTTAACCTTCTGTAGTAGAGATGATGTGAACAGTCCCAGGACATTGGCAGAGAGAATCGGTGACTTGGAGCACCCACCTTTTTCTCATTCATTTTCAATAGATTGTAAGCTCCCTTGATCAGGTTCCTCATCCCTCATGTGTGCTTCCTTTCCTCTCTGTATTCAATCACTATATTCAATCATCAGGCCCAGCCAGCAATACCATGGGGTATATTTACAAAAAATCGTATAGATGTCGATTTGGTGGGAGATGAATTACGATTGGCATCGAATGTGTGAATTTGCAACTTTTTGATTATTTTACGCCTCATTTCCTAAGCTGTCGTATTTTGATTATTTTCATTTTTCGATGTTGATGTCATTCGTGTTTTTCAAAGGTAGAATGCGGCCGATTTTGTGTTTTTGCTGCCGTGTTGTGGGTTTTTTTTACGAATTTGTCATTTGAATGTTACGGCAGTGTTTCTCCGTTCCCGGCCGCGTTTTTTTTTTCTAACTTTCATTTTTGTCACTCGTCCGTGATTGGTTTGTTTCCTGATGGAGGAGTGTCTGTGCTCATTACTATAAAACCGCCCCAAACCGACCGAACCTCATGGGTTTAGCTAGTGGAGAGGTGAGAGGAAGTGGTGTTTGGTGTTGGGGAGTAGTTTGGAGTATTTGGTGGATTGGAGTTGGTTTTTTTCGATTGCTGAGTGCTGTACTGTGTGTGTAAGTAGTCTTGTCATACTTGTTGTGTAGTTATTTAAAAGTCTGTTTACTTTTTTGTCTTTGTTAAAAAAAATTCAGTCTATTGTCATTGTTTCTGAGTGTGTGTGTGTGTGTGTGTGTGTGTGTGTGTGTGTGTGGTGTGCAGTGGTAGTGGAGGAGTGTGTTTTGTGTTTTTTTGTTATCAGTGTTTTTTGTTGTTTGTCCTGAATATGTCCCAGTCAGAGGTGAGTGAGGTGGCGGAGGTGAGTGAGGTGGAGGAGGTGAGTGAGGTGGAGGAGGTGAGTGAGAGGGAGGAGGTTAGTGAGGTGGAGGAGGTTAGTGAGGTGGAGGAGGAGGGGGAGGTTGGTGCCGCAGACTCGAGTGAGAGTGACAGTGATGGTGCTGTGGCTCCGCAGCCACGCACCACTACAAAGACGGGCCGCAATGTCAAATTCAGCTATGCAGAGAATGTTGCATTGGTGCGTGAGCTGATGAGGCATCATCGTCAGCTGTTTGGGCCTGATGCTGCCAAGGTTCCTTCACACAGGAAGAGTGTTCTGTGGGGGAAGGTAGTAGCGGCAGTTAATAGTGAGGGTGTGGTGAGGAGGACCGAGGACACATGTCGTAAGCGTTTCTACGACATCAAGCGCCGTGTCAAGGCTAAGATGGCGACGGAGGCTAAGTCAGCCAGACAAACAGGGGGTGGCCATCCCTTCAGAGCGTCATATCGGGATTGGGAGGAGCCTGTGCGGTCCCTTATTCCGCCAGAAGTGGTTGGTGCGACTTATGTCCGGGATTCGGATCGTCCAAGGCAGGATGGTGAGTTTGTGGTACAATAATTATATTATTTTAACATATGTGCCTTGTCCTTAGTTGTCTGAAATGTATTGTAGCTGATTGTGTTTGTAAGTTGTTTAATTTTTCAAATGTGTTGGTGATGTGGTTTTGTGCATAAATAGTTATGTTATTTCCCTTTGTATTGTGAAGTTAGCAGTTGTCCTGTCCCTTTTGCTGCATCTAATTTATTTATTTATTTTTATTTTTGGGTGTGCCTTTAAATGAAGTGTGACTCATGTGTTTTCATGAATGTTTAATCTATTTTTTTTAAATCTATTTATGGTTAATGTATGTTGTTGTGGATAGGCCTTTGTGTGCAAGATGTGATTATTGCCGCAGAATATATATATATTTTTTAAATAATATATTTGGTTGTTGTGAGTTATTTTGTCACAAAGATTTTTTTTTCTAACAGACTAATATTCTTGTTGTGTTAAAGATCCACGTTTGGTTTTGTAGTTGTATAATATTGTTAATTCTGCACCTTAGGGTATGGATTGGTTGTTGTAATTGGTTCATGATTAAAGTATACACACCCAATGAAATCAGCCAGAAAAGCATAAGCAAAGTTTAGTTTAATTTTCATAATGTTCTTCATATGTCCACATCACAATAATGTTTTTGAGTAAATATCTATTCACAATATAATGATCATAAGGTCTAAACTCATATTTCAACAGTAAGAAAGAGAGCCAGCACAGCCAGGACACAAACCACACTGGCAAGAGATGCGGATGCTGGCGATGCAGGTAATATTTTTGTGGGTACACATATTCTGAAAACACATAGGGGTCTATTCATGATGCAGTGAAAAGCATGGAGAAGTGAGTCTGTGGAGAAGTTTCCCACGGCAACCAATCAGCTGCTTCATACAATTTCATAATATGCAAATTATAAATGTTACAGCAATGCTGATTGGTTGCCATGGGCAACTTCTCCACTGGCTCACTTCTCCACACTTTTCACTGCTTCATGAATAGACCAAATAGAAAGACAGAATTATAATGTTTATATTATCCCATAGGAACTTCATCATCGCACCGCACTCCACTAAGACGACATTCGCAGGGGTCTGCCAGTCTACAGAAGATGGGTAGTAAGAGACGCCGTTTTGAGGCGGTAACTACACCCGCATCCTCACCACCACAACGGCGCATCTCCACTGTGTTGGCTCAGCCACCAGAAGCCATTTTGGCCAGTCCACAAAGCGATGAACCACAATCCCCTCAGCTGTCTGGTGAGTAAACCTTAATTTAAAAAAAAAATGCATTTCACACAGTATTTTTGAGCACACAAAAAAAAAAGCCCAAAAGCACACACTCATCACACACACACCACCAAACACATGTGGGTAACGTTACTAAGATGGGACTTCTATTTAAGATGTGATGTTGGCCATAGCAACCAATCCTATTCTCCGTAACATTAATACTGCACCTTCTCGAATATAATCCCTGCAATGTTATTGGTTGCTGTGGACAACATCCCATCTTAAATCCAAATTAAATTTTAGTAATTTTACCCCATGGTAAGCATTATTTCGTGGTACACATCTCAAATTAACAATATGCGCAAAATAGGTGTGCCCACTTCTGCCAACCATATTTTTAAGCATATGTTTTGTCACTATAATTGAAAATGTTTACTGGGAAAGACTGACAGCCTTTAACAATGTATGAGTGTATTGTTGTTAGTGATGTGCACCGGACATTTTTCGGGTTTTGTGTTTTGGTTTTGGGTTCGGTTCCGCGGCCGTGTTTTGGATTCGGACGCGTTTTGGCAACACCTCACCGAAAAAATTTTGTCGGACTCGGGTGTGTTTTGGATTCGGGTGTTTTTTTCAAAAAACCCTAAAAAACAGCTTAAATCATAGAATTTGGGGGTCATTTTGATCCCAAAGTATTATTAACCTCAATAACCATAATTTCCACTCATTTTCAGTCTATTCTGAACACCTCACAATATTATTTTTAGTCCTAAAATTTGCACCGAGGTAGCTGTGTGACTAAGCTAAGCGACCCAAGTGGCCGACACAAACACCTGGCCCATCTAGGAGTGGCACTGCAGTGTCAGACAGGATGGCACTTGAAAAAAATACTCCCCAAACAGCACATGACGCAAAGAAAAAAAGAGGCGCAATGAGGTAGCTGTGTGACTAAGATAAGCGACCCAAGTGGCCGACACAAACACCTGGCCCATCTAGGAGTGGCACTGCAGTGTCACGCAGGATGGCCCTTCAAAAAAATACTCCCCAAACAGCACATGACGCAAAGAAAAATGAAAGAAAAAAGAGGTGCAAGATGGAATTGTCCTTGGGCCCTCCCACCCACCCTTTTGTTGTATAAACAGGACATGCACACTTTAACAAACCCATCATTTCAGCGACAGGGTCTGCCACACGACTGTGACTGAAATGACTGGTTGGTTTGGGCCCCCACCAAAATAGAAGCAATCAATCTCTCCTTGCACAAACTGGCTCTACAGAGGCAAGATGTCCACCTCATCATCATCCTCCGATTCCTCACCCCTTTCACTGTGTACATCCCCCTCCTCACAGATTATTAATTCGTCCCCACTGGAATCCACCATCTCAGGTCCCCGTGTACTTTCTGGAGGCAATTGCTGCTGGTGAATGTCTCCACGGAGGAATTGATTATAATTCATTTTAATGAACATCATCTTCTCCACATTTTCTGGAAGTAACCTCGTACGCCGATTGCTGACAAGGTGAGCGGCGGCACTAAACACTCTTTCGGAGTACACACTGGAGGGAGGGCAACTTAGGTAGAATAAAGCCAGTTTCTGCAAGGGCCTCCAAATTGCCTCTTTTTCCTGCCAGTATACGTACGGACTGTCTGACGTGCCTACTTGGATGCGGTCACTCATATAATCCTCCACCATTCTTTCAATGGTGAGAGAATCATATGCAGTGACAGTAGACGACATGTCAGTAATCGTTGGCAGGTCCTTCAGTCCGGACCAGATGTCAGCACTCGCTCCAGACTGCCCTGCATCACCACCAGCGGGTGGGATCGGAATTCGTAGCCTTTTCCTCGCACCCCCAGTTGCGGGAGAATGTGAAGGAGGAGATGTTGACGGGTCACGTTCCGCTTGACTTGACAATTTTCTCACCAGCAGGTCTTTGAATCTCTGCAGACTTGTGTCTGCCGGAAAGAGAGATACAACGTAGGTTTTAAATCTAGGATCGAGCACGGTGGCCAAAATGTAGTGCTCTGATTTCAACAGATTGACCACCCATGAATCCTGGTTAAGCGAATGAAGGGCTCCATCCACAAGTCTCACATGCCTAGCGGAATCGCTCTGTTTTAGCTCCTCCTTCAATGTCTCCAGCTTCTTCTGCAAAAGCCTGATGAGGGGAATGACCTGACTCAGGCTGGCAGTGTCTGAACTGACTTCACGTGTGGCAAGTTCAAAAGGTTGCAGAACCTTGCACAACGTTGAAATCATTCTCCACTGCGCTTGAGTCAGGTGCATTCCACCTCCTTTGCCTATATCGTGGCCAGATGTATAGGCTTGAATGGCCTTTTGCTGCTGCTCCATCCTCTGAAGCATACAGAGGGTTGAATTCCACCTCGTTACCACCTCTTGCTTCAGATGATGGCAGGGCAGGTTCAGGTGTTTTTGGTGGTGCTCCAGTCTTCTGTACGCAGTGCCTGTACGCCGAAAGTGGCCCGCAATTCTTCTGGCCACCGACAGCATCTCTTGCATGCCCCTGTCGTTTTTTAAATAATTCTGCACCACCAAATTCAAGGTATGTGCAAAACATGGGACGTGCTGGAATTTGCCCAGATGTAATGCACGCACAATATTGCTGGCGTTGTCCGATGCCACAAATCCCCTGGAGAGTCCAATTGGGGTAAGCCATTCTGCGATGATCTTCCTCAGTTGCCGTAAGAGGTTTTCAGCTGTGTGCGTATTCTGGAAAGCGGTGATACAAAGCGTAGCCTGCCTAGGAACGAGTTGGCGTTTGCGAGATGCTGCTACTGGTGCCGCCGCTGCTGTTCTTGCAGCGGGAGGCAATACATCTACCCAGTGGGCTGTCACAGTCATGAATGTCTGTGGCAACAGTGAAGCATGTTGGAGGTTCCTTGCGAGTTTGGTGCTGCATTTCAGCAAATGGAGTTGGGGATTTGGTCAGGATTAATGGTGTCCTCAATGCTAATAAATACAGGTAATTATTCATCATACAATATGATCAGGGAGGCGTCTGATTGGCTGTATGTTTGGGGTTGTTGTCCAGCTGCAAAATAAATTTGGAGCCAATGTCAGTAAGAACTATGTTCAGCATAAAGAAGAAGGAGGCAGATGTATTAACCTGGAGAAGGCATAAGGAAGTGATAAACCAGTGATATGTGCAAGGTGATAAAGGCACCAGCCAATCAGCTCCATTATGTAAATTAACAGTTAGGATCTGATTGGCTGGTGCCTTTATCACCTTGCACATATCACTGGTTTATCACTTCCTTATGCCTCCTCCAAGTTAATACATCTGCCCCAGAGTGTCCTGGAAGTGATGATATGGCCCCACAGAGCTCTTATCTCAACAACATAGAAGCTGTTTGGGAGTACATGAAGAGACAGAAGGATTTGAGCAAGCCTACATCCACACATCTGTGGTTAGTTCTCCAAGATGTTTGAAACCCCGCCCCCCTTCCTTCTGAGTTCCTTGAATAGCTGCACGTAAGTGTACTTAGAAGAATTGATGCTGTTTTGAAGGCAAAGGGTGGTCACACAAATATAGATTTGATTTAAATTTCTCTTTTGTTTAATTAACATAATGCAAAGTGAATAATCAAAATAAACTATTAACTTACTTCATTCTTACTTTGTAGCACTTTTTCCACCCCTGCCTAAAACTTTTGCTCAGTACTGTAAACTACATATCCATGTAAGTACTTGACTAGTTCAGTAATACTTTGGTTTATATGAAATGTTTAAAGTGTCTTTCTCTAACGTCCTAGTGGATGCTGGGGACTCCAGACCTGGGCACTTTAAGAAAGAATTTAGATTCTGGTGTGCTCTGGCTCCTCCCTCTATGTCCCTCCTCCAGACCTCAGTTTGAATCTGTGCCCGGCTGAGCTGGGTGCTGTTCAGTGAGCTCTCCTGAGCTTGCTGTAAGAAAGTATTTTGTTAGGTTTTTTATTTTCAGGGAGCTCTGCTGGCAACAGACTCCCTGTATCGTGGGACAGCGGGGAGAGAAGCAGCCCTACTCTCTGAAGCTAGGTCCTGCTTCTTAGGCTACTGGACACCATTAGCTCCAGAGGGATCGTACACAGGATCTCACCCTCGTCGTCCGATCCCAGAGCCGTGCCGCCGTCCCCCACGCAGAGCCGGAAGACAGAAGCCGGGTGAGTATGAGAAGCAAGAAGATTTCGAAATCGGCGGCAGAAGACTCCGTTCTTCACATGAGGTAACGCACAGCACTGCAGCTGTGCGCCATTGCTCCCACACACCTCACATACTCCGGTCACTGTAAGGGTGCAGGGCGCAGGGGGTGGGGGGGGCGCCCTGGGCAGCATATGGACCTCTTTTGGCAAAAGTACACATATATACAGTTGGGCACTGTATATATGTATGAGCCCCCACCAAGAAAATGTATATTTAAGTGGGACAGAAGCCCGCCGTCGAGGGGGCGGAGCTTCTTCTTCAGCACTCACCAGCGCCATGTTTTTTCTCCGCAGCACCGCTGAGAGGAAGCTCCCCAGTCTCTCCCCTGCAGATACACGGTAGAAGAGAGTAAAAAGAGAGGGGGGGCACATAATTAGGCGCAAAAATCAATATAAACAGCAGCTACTGGGTTAACATTAAGTTACTGTGTTATTCCTGGGTTATATAGCGCTGGGGTGTGTGCTGGCATACTCTCTCTCTGTCTCTCCAAAGGGCCTTGTGGGGGAATTGTCTTCAGATGAGCATTCCTTGAGTGTGTGGAGTGTCGGTACGTGTGTGTCGACGTGTCTGAGGTAAAAGGCTCCCCTAAGGAGGAGATGGAGCAAATTTGTGTGTGAGTGGTGTCTCCGTCGACAACGCCGACACCTGTTTGGATATGTGTAATTAACTGCTAAGGTAAATTTATTGCACAAAAGATTAGAGAACAGACAGTGAATCTACCCATGTCTGTCCCTATGTCGCAGAGACCTTCAGAGTCTCTCAATGCTCACTATCCAAAATAATAGACACAGATATCGACACGGAGTCTGACTCCAGTGTCGACTACGATAATGCAAAGTTACAGGCAAAATGGCAGGAAAGTATTCAATATATGATTATTGGAATAAAAAATGTTTTGCATATCACTGATGACTCATCAGTCCGTGACACAAGGGTACACATGTTTAAGGGGAAGAAAGCTGAGGTAAATTTCCCTCCTCTCATGATGAAAAAGAGCGTGAATCTCCAGACAAGAGACTGCAGTTTCCCACAAAGAATTCTCAGGGAGTATCCTTTCCCTACTAAGGCCAGGATACGATGGGAATCTTCCCCTAGGGTGTCACGTTTGCCCAAAAGGTAGCGCTGACTTAACAGCTATTCTCAGGGATCCTGCAGATAGCATGCACATTCTGGTACACTACTCAGACCGGCGATTGTGTCGGCATGGGTTTATAGCGCTGTGGCAGCGTGGACAGGTACCTTATCAGCAGAGATTGAGACCCTAGTATATGTGTGTGTGTGTGTGTGTGTGTGTGTGTGTGTGTGTATGTATGTGTGTGTATATATATATATATATATATGTGTATGTATGTATATATATATATATATATATATATATATATGAGAACATGTGGTGGCACTCAGAAATAACGACAACACAGACAACGCTGGTGCAGTCAACATTTCAGGGATGGCTCCCTTTTATCAAGACACAACCAGCAACCTGTGATACAAGAAATATATATACATACCAGTACCGTGCAAGTCTCCAATCGCGTGGACCAAGACGCCTCCCACTGTCGCCGGGCGATGACATCATCCACGCAGGCCTGCGCCGAGAGTCAACGTCGGGAAGGCAGGGGGTGCGGCTCGGTACACACGTCAGAGGGTTACTAGGCAACCTTAGACAACAGGACGTGCAAACATACAAGTACAGATAACTGATACAAAAGATTAAGACAAGGTCAACAAACAATTAAAAGCACCTGAACATGTGTTTGTCAATACCGGGCAACGCAATAATATATAGCAGAATGCTTAATGATCACAGCCAGCAAGATGACAAATGTATTACTGTGTAAATAATGTATCGCAGCATAAACATTGTCGATGGTCTAAACTGAATCCATCTTAAAAAATGCATGTGTGTAATCTCATAGCTGTCTAGTTACACCAATGCATGAATGATTTTAGCGAACAAGCACAATATAATTAATATATTAATGTGCGGTAAGTTGTGCAACTAGTTATGCCTACTAGATGAAACAAGCATAGCCATAACACGGCATTTTGTGGGCCGTATTGAAAACACCTAAGCCTTTGTGCACACACTCATGCACCATGGATTAAATAGATAAATTACAAAAAAATTTTTACAAAAAACAATTAAAGCTAAGCGCCTCGTTGAGGCCCAGTGGATGAACTGTTTGGAGGGTGTGAATCCACCACGCCTCCTTTCTCAAAAGTGTCTGGCCTTTGTCCCCACCTTTATTGTTCAATGGAACATGATCGATCATTTTATAGCGGATAGACGACAAACTATGATTAAAATTTTTAAAGTGTCGTGCTACTGGGAGATCGCTACTTTTTCCTTCTAAGGCAGCTCGTATGCTGGACCTATGAAGGGCAATCCTCTCCTTAAACTGTCTAATACTTTTGCCAACATACAGCAGCCCACAAGGGCACTTAATGTAATACACTATAAACTTACTACTACAGGTCAGGGTATACTTGATATTGAAGAGTTTATCCGATCTGGGATGGTTGAAGGTACTGCCCGATTCCAGACAACTGCAGGTAGTACACCCTGTACATCTGTAGTTGCCTGGTTTACGAGTCAAAAAGTGCGTCAATCTTACTTGACCAAAATCGGAAATATCATTGTGGACAACTATGTCCCTAATATTACGACCCCGCCTATACGCTGCCATAAGTGTGGTATCCTTGAAGCAAGATAATTCTTTGTCTCTAGCGATCACCGGCCATATGCCTTTGGCTTGACGGTGTAATTTCTTACTAGCCGTCATGTAATCTTGTGTCCAAATCATTCTATTCTGAACCCTTTCGGAATCTTTGGGGACTAGAGTATCTTGTCTCGGTGTATTGAGTGCTTTCGCCATTGCCAGCTTTAGGGATTCTTGAGAATACCCCCTAGCTGTAAATTTTCTTGCCATATTTAACATCTGATTTTTAGCATCTTCCTCATTACTGCAAATCCTTCTGATTCTCAGAAACTGTGAAAATGGAAGACTCCATTTCATAGGTTCTGGATGATGGCTATTAGCCCTCAACAAAGTATTGCGATCAGTGGGTTTGTAATACATGCTGGTGACAATGTTACAATTGCTATCCACTGAAATAGCCACGTCTAGATAGTGGACAGCATTGTAACTGCATTCATAGGTAAATTTGATAGCAACATCTTTCTGATTCACCTAAAACATCATTTCTTCAAAGTCCTGCTGCGTACCCGACCAAATCATCAAAATATCGTCGATATAGCGACGAAATAAGATGATATGTTGGGAATACGACGCATTGTCAAAAAACAACTGTTTTTCTATTTCGCTCATAAAGATATTTGCGAAAACTGGGTGCCACACATGACCCCATGGCGCACCCAGTTCGCTGGCGAAAGATTTGTTTATCAAATAGAAAATAATTCCTGTCTAAGGTCAACGCAAGTAGTCGAACAAAAAACTTAATATCAGGGCCTGAATACTCAGTGTTAGATTCCAAGAAAGTTTGCATCACAGCTAAACCCCTATCGTGGGGGATACTGGTGTATAAATTAACCACATCAATGGTGCATAACAAATACTGAGCTGGAAGGGGTGAAAAGGATTGCAATACTCTAATGAGAGAAGTGGTGTCTGTCAGACATAATGGCAAACTGGATATCAAGGGCTGTAAAAAAAAAGTCCAGGTATCGAGATAAATTATAATACAACGAGTCTCTGGCAGCGAGGATAGGGCGCCCCGGTGGGTTAACCGCATCCTTATGGAGTATAAAATGTCGGAATCTTGGGCCAGGTAACACTTAGGGCTTCTTTGGTTGCTGCTGTAATGATGTTAGCCGACACTGCTGTTTGTAAAATCGAATCAAGTTCCATTTTATATTGTACTGTGGGATCCTCCTGCAAAATTTCATAAACGGCTGTATCGTTCAATTGCCGGTAGGCTTCACTTTTGTAGCTTGTTAAATCTTGAACTACGATTCCGCCCCCCTTATCCGCCGGGCGGATCGTGATGTCGTCGTATTTTCCAAGGTTCTTGAGTGCCACCTGCTCGTTTTTTGAGAGGTTATATGGTCCTTTGTGTGTTTGTGGAGAAGCTTCATTAATATAAGATTCCAAACAGCTGGAAAAACTTTTTATACTTTTGTTTTGTGTAGACGGATTAAACAGTGACTTTTTGCAGATAGGAATTTTTTCAGATAGAGGAGGATTCCCTTGGAAGAATTCTTTAAGTTTAATACGTCTGTTTAATTTGAACAGGTCAACCTTGTTTTTAAAAACGTCTGGAGTGCAGGTAGGAACAAAGGACAACCCCTTGTTCAGCACATTAACTTCATCTATAGTAAGCGACCTGGAAGACAGATTAAATACTATACTTTCTTTCGTTACGTTTTTGGCGGCTTCCCTCCTGTTTTGGCCCCCCCGACGGGTCCTGGCTCTTTTGTCCGCTCGTTTTTTGAGCGTGTGTTTACCCCAGAATTGGACTTCTTTGAAGTGGATGCCGTAGCACATTCTGTATCACTTGATGAAATCGCTGTGCTTGATTGATCAGTCTCCAAAGGGAACTTCCTAGGCAGTCGGCGCTGTCTGGAATTTCTTTGTGATCTCGGGCCTTTGTTATATACCCAACTATAGACCTGATTTAGGTCGTAATCACGATTCACCGTTGTACGCTTGGCTTTTTTAAAAGTTATAAGGTCAGATTGATATTTTTCAATTTGTGCTGACAATTTCTCAAGCCAATCGGGAGGTGCTTCTAATTGAATTTTAGCAAGGTGAGTATTTTCAAAGGCCTCTATTTTGTTTTTAGTGATCTCAAGTTCTCTTCTAGACTCAGCTACCACCAATAAAATAAGATCAAAAGAGCATCGATTGAGCACTGCGGCCCATTTGCGGCAAAACTCTGGGTTCTGACGCCCAATGGTCGGGGTATTCCTAATGCGGAAGCCTCTAGGAATACGTTTATCTCTAAAATAATCTGAAAGTGTCACTCCGTGTAACAGAAAGTCCACTTCTTTCTTTTTTAACTTTGTTAACTGAGAAATCAGAGCATCGGCTGATTCCTGATTAGTTGCCGTAAATGCTGAAGCTGGAAATAGAATCAATTCTGCCTCTGTGTCCGTATGTGTGAGAGTATCCCCCTCTGGTAACACAGGGATGCAGAAACCAGGTATATCTTCAGGTACAGACATATCCAATCACCATATGTGCAAGAAAATTATGTACAGTGTAAGTCACACATTCGCTGTGTCTGAGCTTCAATCAATAAGCAAATATATAGCAGGTGCCTTGACTGGCAGCAACATAGAATGAAACCACCTAAATAGATATGGACGGATGTCCGGCACTCACGCTTATAGAAGAATCAACGAGTCCTGGTGCCTAACCTCTCTGGATGAGCATATAGGAGAACATGTGGTGGCACTCAGAAATAACGACAACACAGACAACGCTGGTGCAGTCAACGTTTCAGGGATGGCTCCCTTTTATCAAGACATTACATTAAGTGCCCTTGTGGGCTGCTGTATGTTGGCAAAAGTATTAGACAGTTTAAGGAGAGGATTGCCCTTCATAGGTCCAGCATACGAGCTGCCTTAGAAGGAAAAAGTAGCGATCTCCCAGTAGCACGACACTTTAAAAATTGTAATCATAGTTTGTCGTCTATCCGCTATAAAATGATCGATCATGTTCCATTGAACAATAAAGGTGGGGACAGAGGCCAGACACTTTTGAGAAAGGAGGCGTGGTGGATTCACACCCTCCAAACAGTTCATCCACTGGGCCTCAACGAGGCGCTTAGCTTTAATTGTTTTTTGTAAATTTTTTTTGTAATTTATCTATTTAATCCATGGTGCATGAGTGTGTGCACAAAGGCTTACGTGTTTTCAATACGGCCCACAAAATGCCGTGTTATGGCTATGCTTATTTCATCTAGTAGGCATAAGTAGTTGCACAACTTACCGCACATTAATATATTAATTATATTGTGCTTGTTCGCTAAAATCATTCATGCATTGGTGTAACTAGACAGCTATGAGATTACACAAAGGGGGCGACCCGGCACCGGTCTAAAAATAGTTTTTGATTACAGAAAAACCAAATTTGGACAATTTTCAAGTAAAATCTTTAATATAATGTCCAGTTTGGGGGTGCGCCCAGAGCCAGTGACATATGCATAAACAAAAGGGAGAAAGAAGAAGGCTCTTGTGTGGGCGCACTCATTAATGGTAGTTAAATAACTAGAATGAATAACACTAGGTTGATTAGTCAGCAGATAAAACAAAATTTATTTGGAAATATTAGGAATATAATTGCCCCTGGTTGAGGAGATGTGAATGATCCCAGATAAAAATGTTCTGGTCCTGCCTCAGGAAATGAGATGGAGAGGGGTAGAGACACTGCAAGTCATAAACCCTTTCTCACCCGGCCAGTACAGATGATCTGTGTTAATGAGATCAATTAAGTCAATTGATTTTAGATTCTGTCATAATCCTAATGAAGGAATAACAGCTATTATGGCAATGAGTAATAATAGAAACAAATCAAAGGATATACCAGGGTAAAGAAAGAAAAGGATAGGAACAAATGGTGATGCTGCTGTTGGAGTCACATACCACACATCATATGCAATGATTGATGTTCTACAACACTGAGTATTCCCTGTGAGTCTCCACCTCAGGTACTAACTCAGCCCACACTGTTTCGCTTCCAAGATCGGACGAGATCGGGCATTAGCAGTGTGGTTTGATAGTAGAAGGATTTGGTCAGACGTCCAATGAGAGTGCACCTATATAGGGGGGGATAATTAGCTGGGTCTTATAGATACAGTGTGGATCTGCTTTTTGTGTTAGGCAGGAGACATCAAGTCCCACACCGGTGGTATTGTGTCCCTGGATCACAAATGAGAGTCCACGAAAAAGGAAGATATATAGATTTATGAAAAAAACGAAGATATATAGATTTATGAAAAAAACCCTAAAAAGGAAAATGGAGATCAATTAGGCTGTAGTTATTAGGGACGGGTGATAAAAATTACCCGTCCGTATAGATACAAATGGATAAGGAAACACGGATCAAGAAATTTTTTTATATATATGTGTACATTGGTACTGGTGTAAGGAACAGAAAATATGTCAAAGATAATTGTAGATACAAATAAATAGTACTGGTATATGCAATGAAATAATCACTAGTGACATGGGTGTCATTAGAAACACTTTGTGTGAATTGGAGCTGTTATAATCATTAGGATATAGGGAAATAGACATGAAATTCTCATATAACCCATGCAGCAATATGACAACAGGATCTGCAGGAGGAAAGTCAAAGAAGAATGCAATATTACTTTCCTATAAAATGCAGTTTTTAATCCTGATGCAATAAACTAAGATGCATAAGCCTGGAAAAAGGCATAAATGAAGCCACACAAAAAGCAGATAAATAGTACTGGTATATGCAATGAAATAATCACTAGTGACATGGGTGTCATTAGAAACACTTTGTGTGAATTGGAGCTGTTATAATCATTAGGATATAGGGAAATAGACATGAAATTCTCATATAACCCATGCAGCAATATGACAACAGGATCTGCAGGAGGAAAGTCAAAGAAGAATGCAGTATTTCTTTCCTATAAAATGCAGTTTTTAATCCTGATGCAATAAACTAAGATGCATAAGCCTGGAAGAAGGCATAAATGAAGCTGCACGGATATAGATACAATTTCTATGACAGCTGGGCAAAAATTAGCCCAAAATGGCAGGATGGAATGATCTGACCTGAGGCTAGGAGTGAATCACTTGCAGTTGGACAAAACAGGACCCATTGGAATGGAAAACATGTTTCACCCCTGTGGGGCTTGCTCACTTCCAGGAAGTGAGCAAGCCCCACAGGGGTGAAACATGTTTTCCATTCCAATGGGTCCTGTTTTGTCCAACTGCAAGTGATTCACTCCTAGCCTCAGGTCAGATCATTCCATCCTGCCATTTTGGGCTAATTTTTGCCCAGCTGTCATAGAAATTGTATCTATATCCGTGCAGCTTCATTTATGCCTTCTTCCAGGCTTATGCATCTTAGTTTATTGCATCAGGATTAAAAACTGCATTTTATAGGAAAGAAATACTGCATTCTTCTTTGACTTTCCTCCTGCAGATCCTGTTGTCATATTGCTGCATGGGTTATATGAGAATTTCATGTCTATTTCCCTATATCCTAATGATTATAACAGCTCCAATTCACACAAAGTGTTTCTAATGACACCCATGTCACTAATGATTATTTCATTGCATATACCAGTACTATTTATCTGCTTTTTGTGTGGCTTCATTTATGCCTTTTTCCAGGCTTATGCATCTTAGTTTATTGCATCAGGATTAAAAACTGCATTTTATAGGAAAGTAATACTGCATTCTTCTTTGACTTTCCTCCTGCAGATCCTGTTGTCATATTGCTGCATGGGTTATATGAGAATTTCATGTCTATTTCCCTATATCCTAATGATTATAACAGCTCCAATTCACACAAAGTGTTTCTAATGACACCCATGTCACTAGTGATTATTTCATTGCATATACCAGTACTATTTATTTGTATCTACAATTATCTTTGACATATTTTCTGTTCCTTACACCAGTACCAATGTACACATATATATAAAAAAATTTCTTGATCCGTGTTTCCTTATCCATTTGTATCTATACGGACGGGTAATTTTTATCACCCGTCCCTAATAACTACAGCCTAATTGATCTCCATTTTCCTTTTTAGGGTTTTTTTCATAAATCTATATATCTTCGTTTTTTTCATAAATCTATATATCTTCCTTTTTCGTGGACTCTCATTTGTGATCCAGGGACACAATACCACCGGTGTGGGACTTGATGTCTCCTGCCTAACACAAAAAGCAGATCCACACTGTATCTATAAGACCCAGCTAATTATCCCCCCCTATATAGGTGCACTCTCATTGGACGTCTGACCAAATCCTTCTACTATCAAACCACACTGCTAATGCCCGATCTCGTCCGATCTTGGAAGCGAAACAGTGTGGGCTGAGTTAGTACCTGAGGTGGAGACTCACAGGGAATACTCAGTGTTGTAGAACATCAATCATTGCATATGATGTGTGGTATGTGACTCCAACAGCAGCATCACCATTTGTTCCTATCCTTTTCTTTCTTTACCCTGGTATATCCTTTGATTTGTTTCTATTATTACTCATTGCCATAATAGCTGTTATTCCTTCATTAGGATTATGACAGAATCTAAAATCAATTGACTTAATTGATCTCATTAACACAGATCATCTGTACTGGCCGGGTGAGAAAGGGTTTATGACTTGCAGTGTCTCTACCCCTCTCCATCTCATTTCCTGAGGCAGGACCAGAACATTTTTATCTGGGATCATTCACATCTCCTCAACCAGGGGCAATTATATTCCTAATATTTCCAAATAAATTTTGTTTTATCTGCTGACTAATCAACCTAGTGTTATTCATTCTAGTTATTTAACTACCATTAATGAGTGCGCCCACACAAGAGCCTTCTTCTTTCTCCCTTTTGTTTAAGCTATGAGATTACACACATGCATTTTTTAAGATGGATTCAGTTTAGACCATCGACAATGTTTATGCTGTGATACATTGTTATTTACACAGTAATACATTTGTCATCTTGCCGGCTGTGATCATTAAGCATTCTGCTATATATTATTGCGTTGCCCGGTATTAACAAACACATGTTCAGGTGCTTTTAATTGTTTGTTGTCCTTGTCTTAATCTTTTGTATCAGTTATCTGTACTTGTATGTTTGCACGTCCTGTTGTCTAAGGTTGCCTAGTAACCCTCTGACGTGTGTACCGAGCCGCACCCCCTGCCTTCCCGACGTTGACTCTCGGCGCAGGCCTGCGTGGATGATGTCATCGCCCGGCGACAGTGGGAGGCGTCTTGGGCCACGCGATTGGAGACTTGCACGGTACTGGTATGTATATATATTTCTTGTATCACAGGTTGCTGGTTGTGTCTTGATAAAAGGGAGCCATCCCTGAAATGTTGACTGCACCAGCGTTGTCTGTGTTGTCGTTATTTCTGAGTGCCACCACATGTTCTCCTATATGCTCATCCAGAGAGGTTAGGCACCAGGACTCGTTGATGATTCTTCTATAAGCGTGAGTGCCGGACATCCGTCCATATCTATCTGTATATCTATATCTATCTATCTGTATATCTATATCTATCTGTATATCTATATCTATCTATCTGTATATCTATATCTATCTATCTGTATATCTATATCTATCTATCTATCTTTCTATCTATCTCTATATATATATATATATATATATATATATCTATATTAAAGATGCTGTCTTAGATATATATATATATATATATCTATATATATATATATCTAACATGCCCAAAGAGACATGAGTCTACTGGGTTCTAGAGTCAACGCTATGTCGATTTCTGCTTGACGTGTCCTGTGGAACATGCAATGGACAGGGGATGCCGACTTAAGAGGCATATGGAAGTTTACCTTAAAAGGCTGAGGATTGTGTGGAGAAGGGATCTCGGACCTGGTCTCCACAGCTATGGCTGGTAATTCTGATCTTTTGCCTTATTTTCCCGCACAGCCTAGGAAAGCACGACATTATCAAATGCAGCCTTTCGATCACAAAGAAACAAGAAAGTCCGAGGTGCGTCCTTTCTTGCCAGAGGCAGGGGCAGAGGAAAAAAAGCTGCACAACACAGCTAGTTCCCAGGAACAGAAGTCCTCCCCGGCCTCTACAAAATCCACCGCATGTCGCTGGGGCTCCACAGGCGGAGCTAGGCCCGGTGGGGGCACGTCTTCGAAATTTCAGCCACAAGTGGGTTCACTCCCTGTTGGATCCCTGGTCAATAGATATTGTGTCTCAGGGATACAAGCTGGGCTTCGAGGAGATGCCCCCTCACCGACGGCCCTGCCGGCTTCCCCCCACGAGAGGGAAATAGTGTTAACTGCAATTCACAAATTGTATCTTCAACAGGTGGTGGTCAAGGTTCCCCTCCTTCAACAAGGAGGGGGTTATTATTCGACCATGTTGTTGTCCCAAAACCGGACAGTTCGGTCAGACCCATATTGAATTTAAAATCCCTGAACATATACCTGAAAAGGTTCAAGTTCAAGATGGAAATCGCTGAGAGCGGTCGTCGCAGGGGGGGATTTTATGGTGTCTCTGGACATAAAGGATACATACCTTCATGTCCCCATTTATCCACCTCATTAGGCGTACCTCAGATTTGTGGTACAGGATTGTCATTACCAATTTCAGACGTTGCCGTTTGGTCTCTCCACGGCACCGAGAATATTTACCAAGGTAATGGTGGAAATGATGGTACTCCTGCGGAAGCAAGGGGACGCAATTATCCCATACTTGGACGATCTCCTCATAAAAGCGGGATCAAGAGAGCAGTTGCTGATCAGCGTAGCACTCTCTCTGGAAATGTAACGGCAACACGGCTGGATTCTAAATATTCCAAAGTCGCAGTTGGTTCCTACGGCTCGTCTGCCTTTCCTAGGCATGATTCTAGAGCGAGGACCTTTCAATGGAAATTACTGGACAAGTGGTCCGGATCACATCTTAAGACGCATCGGTTAATCACCCTATCCCCCAGTGCCAGGGTGTCTCTCCTGTGGTGGCTGCAGAGTGCTCACCTTCTCGAGGGCCGCAGATTCGGCATTCAGGACTGGGTCCTGGTGACCACGGATGCAAGCCTCCGAGGGTGGGGAGCAGTCACACAGGGAAGAAATTTCCAAGGTCTGTGGTCAAGTCAGGAGACTTGCCTTCACATCAACATCCTGGAACTAAGGGCCATATACAACGCCCTATGTCAAGCGGAGACCCTGCTTCGCGACCGACCGGTTCTGATTCAGTCAGTCAGACACCATCACCGCAGTGGCTCATGTAAACCGACAAGGCGGCACAAGGAGCAGGGTAGCGATGGCAGAAGCCACCACAATTCTTCGCTGGGCGGAAAATCACGTAAGCGCACCGTCAGCAGTGTTCATCCCGGGAGTGGACAACTGGGAAGCAGACTTCCTCAGCAGACCCGACCTCCACCCGGGAGAGTGGGGACTTCATCAGGAAGTCCGCACGGATTGCGAGTCGGTGGGAACTGCCACAAGGGGACATGTTGGCATCACGCCTCAACAAAAAACTACAGAGGTATTGCGCCAGGTCAAGAGACCCTCAGGCGATAGCTGTAGACGCCCTGGTGACACCGTGGGTGTTCCAGTCGGTCTCTATATTTCCTCCTCTTCCTCTCATACCCAAGGTGCTGAGAATCATAAGGAAAAGAGGAGTGAGAACAATACTCATTGTTCCGGATTGGCCACGAAGGACTTGGTATCCAGATCTGCAAGAAATGCTCACAGAGGACCCGTGGCCTTTTTCCCTAAGACCGGACTTGTTGGAAAAGGGGCCCTGTCTGTTCCAAGACTTACCGTGGCTGCTTTTGATGGCATGGCGGTTGAACGCCGGATCCTAGCAGAGAAAGGCATTCCGGATGAGGTCATTCCTACGCTGATAAAGGCTAGGAAAGAGGTGACAGCTCAACATTATCACCGTATATGGCGAAAATATGTTGCTTAGTATGAGACCAGGAATGCCCCTATGGAGGAATTCCAGCTGGGCCGTTTCCTTCACTTCCTACAGTCAGGAGTGAATTTGGGCCTAAAATTGGGTTCCATGAAGGTCCAAATTTCGGTCCTATCCATTTTCTTTCAAAAGGAGTTGACTTCTCTACCTGAAGTTCAGACGTTTGTAAAGGGAGTGCTGCATATTCAGCCACCTTTTGTGCCTCCAGTGGCACCTTGGGATCTTAACGTGGTGTTGAGTTTCCAGAAATCCCACTGGTTTGAACCACTAAAAACGGTGGAATTTAAATATCTCATCATGCTACTAGCATTGGCCTCGGCTAGGCGTGTGTCAGAATTGGCGGCTTTGTCACATAAAAGCCCCTATCTGGTTTTCCATGCGGATAGAGCAGAATTGAGGACCCGTCCACAATTCCTGCCGAACGGGGTTTCATCTTTTCATATAAACCAACCTATTGTGGTGCCTGTGGCTACTACTGACTTGGAGGATTCCGAGTTGCTTGATGTGGTCAGGGCTTTGAAGGTTTATGTAGCCAGAATGGCTAGGGTCATGAAAACAGAGTCTTTGTTTATCCTGTATGCTTCCAACAAGCTTGGTGCTCCTGCTTCAAAGCAAACTATTGCTCGCTGGATCTGTAACACGATTCAGCAGGCTCATTCTGCGGCTGGATTGCCGCTGCCAAAATCAGTTAAGGCCCATTCCTCTAGGAAGGTGGGCTTTTCTTGGGCAGCTGCACGAGTGGTCTCGGCATTACAGCTGTGCCGAGCGGCTACTTGGTCAGGTTCAAACACTTTTGTAAAGTTCTATAAGTTTGATACCCTGGCTGAGGAGGACCTTGTGTTTGGTCAATCGGTGCTGCAGAGTCATCCGCACTCTCCCGCCCGTTTGGGAGCTTTGGTATAATCCCCATGGTCCTTACGAAGTCCCCAGCATCCACTAGGACGTTAGAGATAATAAGATTTTACTTACCGGTAAATCTATTTCTCGTAGTCCGTAGTGGATGCTGGGCGCCCGTCCCGAATGCGGACTTCTTCTGCAATACTTGTATATAGTTATTGCTGCAATAAGGCTTATGTTATAGTTGCATCAGGGTTGAACTGATGCTCTGTTGTTCTTCATACTGTTGACTGGGTAAGTTTATCACAAGTTATACGGTGTGGCTGGTATGTATCTTGCCCTGGATTACCATAATCCTTTCCTTGTTCTGTCAGCTCTTCCGGGCACAGTTTCTCTAACTGAGGTCTGGAGGAGGGACATAGAGGGAGGAGCCAGAGCACACCAGAATCTAAATTCTTTCTTAAAGTGCCCATGTCTCCTGCGGAGCCCGTCTATTCCCCATGGTCCTTACAGAGTCCCCAGCATCCACTACGGAGTACGAGAAATAGATTTACCGGTAAGTAAAATCTTATTATTTCTTTTATGGTAACCCTGTATTTTCTGTTTGGATATATAGTTGGTTGCTTTAGTATATGGATATTGAGCCGTGCATAGACAAAATATGTAGTTATGGTAGACTTACCGTCGATAACTATTTCTCCTAAGTCCACAGTATCCACTTTATCCAATTTAGTGGTGGGTGCACTCCTGATTGGACAGGAGGATCATTCGCCCGAATTTAGCGTCCTGAGAGGCAAAGGTATCAAAAGGCATAATGTCTAATGAATGTGTTAATGGAAGGCCACGTGGCTGCCTTACATATCTGTTCTGCTGAAGCACCATGTTGTGCTGCCCATGACGGACCTACCTTATGAGTATAGTGAGCATAGACATTAGCCGGAATAGGGAGATCAGTTTGAGAATATGCTTCTGAAATAGTAATCCGAAGCCACCTCAGTGTCTGCTTGTCAGCAGGCCATCCTCTCTTGTCAAATCTGTAGAGAACGAAGAGAGTGTCTGTCTTTCTGATGGCACTGGTACAATCCACGTAGATCCTTAAGGCACGGACTACGTCCAGTGATGCATCTCTTGCAGAAAGGTCTGGCCCTTGGAAGGCCGGGACTACAATTTCTTCGTTAAGGTGGAATTTAGACACCACCTTAGGAAGATAACCAGATTTGGTTCTCAGAACCATCTGGATGAAAAATCAGAAAAGGAAGGCGACATAATAATGCCCCTAAATCTGAAACTCTTCTAGCTGAAGCAATAGCCAGTAGAAAGAGAACTTTAGCTGTCAGCCATTCAAGATCCACTTGCTTCAGTGGTTCAAATGGGGCAACTTGAAGCGCCTTTAAGACTAAACTTAAATCCCAAGGCACTGTAGGAGGAACAAAAGGAGGTTGGATGTGAAGCATTCCCTGGCAAAAAGTGTGAACATCTCGTAGGTTAGCAATTTTCTTTTGGAACCAGTCAATGCTGACACCTGCACTCTCAAGGAAGCCACCGAAGACCTTTATCCATTCCTAACTGAAGGAATGCTAGGACTCGTTTGTTTGAATTAATTGTTTGAATTACCTGTTGTGAGAATCCTCTTGCCTTCAGGATAGAAGTCTCAAAAGCCACGCCATTAAAGACAGTCGATCCAGGTGCTTGTAATAGCAAGGATTCTGAGACAGTAGATCTGGACACTGAGGGAGTAGGAATGGAGCATCCATCAACAGCTTCTGCGGATTTGTGTACCAATGTCTTCTGGGCCAAGCCGAATCTATTAATATCACGGCGCCCATTCCTTGTTTTACATTTCGCATCACCCTGGGCAAAAGGGCGATCGGTGGAAACACATAGGCCAGATGAAAGTCCCATCTTACTGACAGGGCATCCACAAAGTCGCTTTGGGATACTTTGATCTTGACCCGTATGCGGGAACTTTGTTGTTCTGACGGGACGATATGAGATCTATCTCCAGTAACCCCCACTTGTCTACCAAAGTCTGGAAGACCTCGGGGTGTAAAGCCCATTTGTTTGCATAAATGGCGTGTCAACTGAGAAAATCTGCTTCCCAGTTTAGGACTCCTGGAATGAACACTGCAGACAAGGCTGGATGATGAAGTTCTGCCCACCTTAACATGCGACTTACCTCCTTCATTGATTTTTGGCTGCGAGTTCCTCCCTGATGATGGAGGTATGCTACTGCCGTTGCATTGTCCGAGCAAATTTGAACTGGTTTCCTCTGAAGGATGTCCTTTGCCTGAATCTGTAGAATATATATATATATATATATATATATATATATATATATATCCTGAGGTTCCAATATATTTATCGGCAGGCAACATTCTTCCTTGGTCCACTGCCCTTGGAAGCAACTTCTTCCTGACACTGCTCCCCAGCCCTGAAGACTAGCATCCGTTGTCAGAACTTCCCAATCTGATATCCAAAATGGTCTCCCTTTGTCCAGATGGGATGTCTGTAGCGACCAGGCTAATGACCTCTTTACTTCCAGAGGATGGACCACAGTCTGCATTTTTATTGTCTGATGTAACCCATTCCATTTGGAAAGGATCAGACGTTGTAGAGGCCTTGAGTGGAATTGAGCATACTCCATGTCGAATGGCGACACCATAGATCCCATCACACGCATTGCTGCGTGAATGGATACCCTTTGACTGTGTAGCAGCTCTTGGATCCTCAACTGAACTTTGGATATTTTGTTCAGAGGTAAAATTACTCTCTGAAGATCCGAATCCAACACAGCCCCCAAAAGGAGTCATCCGTTGTGATGTAACCAGGGACAACTTTGCCAAATTTATGAACCAACAGTGGGGGTCATTCCGAGTTGTTCGCTCGTTATTTTTTTGTCGCAACGGAGCGAATAGTCGCTAATGCGCATGCGCAATGTCCGCAGTGCGACTGCGCCAAGTAAATTTGCTATGCAGTTAGGAATTTTACTCACGGCATTACGAGGTTTTTTCTTCGTTCTGGTGATCGTAATGTGATTGACAGGAAGTGGGTGTTTCTGGGCGGAAACAGGACGTTTTATGGGAGTGTGAAAAAACGCTACCGTTTCTGGGAAAAACGCGGGAGTGGCTGGAGAAACGGAGGAGTGTCTGGGCGAACGCTGGGTGTGTTTGTGACGTCAAACCAGGAACGACAAGCACAGAACTGATCGCAGATGCCAAGTCTGGAGCTACTCAGAAACTGCTAAGAAGTGTCTATTCGCAATTCTGCTAATCTTTCGTTCGCAATTTTAATATGCTAAGATTCACTCCCAGTAGGCGGCGGCTTAGCGTGTGCAAAGCTGCTAAAAGCAGCTTGCGAGCGAACAACTCGGAATGACCCCCCTGTGTGTCTGTCAACAAGCTATTGTCTGTTGCAGATGACACTGAAGCAATTCCTGAGATTGGGCCAGGAATAATAAATCGTTGCGGTATGGAAAATCCTTATCCCCTGCTGACGGACATAAGCCGCTATTACCACCATAATTTTGGTGAACACTCTGGGAGCTGTGGCCAGTCCAAATGGTAGGGCATGAAACTGAAAATGTTGCTGGAGGATAGCAAACCTGAGATAGCGCTGATGGGACAGTGCTATAGGAACATGTTGGTAAGCATCCTGTATATCCAGGAATACCATAAAATCCTCCGGCTCCATGGCCAAAATGATGGAAGATAAAGTCTCCATATGAAAATGAGGCACCCAAATGTACTTGTTCAGCACCTAGAGATTGAGTATAGGCCGGAACGAACCATTTGGCTTCTGGACTAGAAACAGGTTAGAATAAAAACCTTGTCCTCGTTGCGCAGGAAGAACTGGAATTATCACTCCTGACTGAAGCAACTTCTGAACTGCCTCTTGCAAAGCCCTGGCCTTTGTTTACACTGAAGACTGGCTGGTACAAAAAAAAAACCTTTGAGGAGGGTGTTTCTTATAGGCAAACACATAACCGTGAGATACCGCTTCTTGCACCCAGGCATCTATGGTGGACTGCTGCCGAATCTGTGCAAAATTAAGAGGTCAGCCTCCCACCCTGGGATCCCCCCAGGTGGAGATCTGCACCATTAGGCTGATGAATTATCTTCTGGCTTGGAAGCTGGCCGTCTGGTAGCCTTTTAGTCTTGGGAAAAACTAACCAAACAGAGAAGTGTTGGAAAGTAGACTCTTTTTTGGGAGCACTCTAATTCAGAGGTTTAAGGTTATAGCATCACTGGTAAAATCAATTTTATTAGGTAATATTTAAGTTGAATTTAAGGAGTACAGATATAAGAGTGAAATAGCCTCGCGAACATATGAACGTAAAATGTTGATCATAAGTGATCACAATATCACAATTTACTAATTGCCGGAAATTGATAGCTGTAGTACCAAAAGTAAGACAACATTACATATTATTTCTCATGTAGAGTGTGACCATCATTTATTCTGCATATATCCATTATGGATCATTTAGGTCGCAGAGAATTAAATCATTGGTCATATTGAAAAGAGTACCTTGTGGCATTTGTCTAGGTGACGGTCTATTCGGGAGTCAATTTATTGCAGTACCAGGGTGTTCAGAGGTGGTCTCCCATCCTGTTACTAACCCGGCCTTTCACTGGTTAGCTTCCAAGGTCAGAAGAGATTGGGCATCTCCAGTGAGGTATGACCGAAATTATTGAACTCGTCTTTTTTAGTCACTTATGTGTTAGTAATATAATCACTGTATATCCACATTGGTAAATTTTGTAAATATATAAGGCACAAATGCCATACAAACTATGAGAAATAAATGCAAATCACCTGACTTAGTCACTAAGTGACACGTCAGGCACACAAATGAAGGTACACAGATGAGTAGAAAAAATCACTGTGCGGAAAAATTATTCTAAACCACACAGCATCCACACATAGGACTTGTTTTTAACGTAGCTCATTAGTCATATGAGACCGAGTACCTTGTAATATTTATATAGGTGACAGTCTATCTGGGAGCCAATTTATTGCAGTACCAGGGTGTTCAGAGGTGGTCTCCCATCCTGTTACTGACCCGGCCTTTCACTGCCTAGCTTCCAAGGTCAAAAGAGATTGGGCATCTCCAGTGAGGTATGACCGCAATTATTGAGCTCTCCTTTTTTGGTCACCTAAATGTTTATAATATAATCACAGTATGTCCATATGAACATATATGGCACCAATGCCCGACAACGTGTGAAAATAAAGGCAATCACCTGATTTGGTCACAAATTGACACGTCAAGCACAAAAATACAGGTACGTAAATGAGTAAAAATCACTGGGCGGGAGAATTTTTCAAAACCACACAGTATCCACAAACAGGGCTTGCTCTTTACTCATGAAAAGAACTTGGGAGACACCAATATAACCGCATCAGAAAAAAACATTATATATAAGTGCTGAGTGTAATTACTCCACACAATCTGCACACAGTGGTGTATGTGCTACCATAATATTGGATTATTTGTTCCTTGGCACTAAAGTAGAAAAATGCCGAGATATATTGCTTGCACCCAAACATGTAATGCTGACACTGCACTGGTATACGAAAAACAGGAGGGAGAGGAGGATTTGTGCTCGGTGCTATATTGAACTTGCTATTATTAGTAATAGCATTGTGGGTTTGACCCGGCACTGTGCTCCTCTTAATTGTTTGAGACAGAAACAATAGATGACCTTCTGCTGTTAGAAAAATGATTCAAGGACTACTCCTGAACCTGTTTGGAAGGCAACAAAATTGCTGTTGATATGATACAAGTAATCCTCCTAAATGTATACAATGTTGCTGAAACATGCACACAGTTCTGTAGTAGGTACTAATGAACTAGTGTTGTTTGTTTGACGGTTGTTTAAATAAGTACAACTTAATTTTGTGTGCACTTGGTCTGTGTTAGAAAAAAATAACTACTAATCATGCACATAGTTCTCTGACAGGTGCAGGCAGCCCGGAATTGAGTGTTAGCAGATTGATAAATGTTTAGGGGTAATGCGGGGTATATACAATACCACTTTCAGGATAGACGTTTGAGAAGTCCCGCTCCACGCCATGCCGGAGCTCCGAGAGTTGCGGCGGCGTGAAGTCGTGGTACCCGCAGTTAGTGAAGCGTAGCTGATGCGGCCGATGCCTCCTAAGGTTTCCGGCTAGTATGGTCACGTGTGTACATCACGTGATCGGGGTTTCTTCCTGACGTACGTTTCGCATAATGAGCTTTATCACAGGGCATGAAGTGATTGCTGATAGTTTCAGTTTAAAAAGAGCAAAGCTGGTGATTGATTGGATCTTCTGAATGATGGACACCTAGCTAGCCTATCACGATGTATGAAAGGCTATACGTGATTGTTAGTAATAATATACAGGTGTTAATATTAGTACAGGGAAGAGAAAAAAAGGTTTTGGTTTTATTATTAAGGTGCAAGTTAAGAGAGAGAAAGATTTAGTTTGATTGTATTATGATAATTATATAATTATAACAAACATTATTAATAAGGGGCAAGTTAAGAAAGGGAAAGATTTAGTTTGATTGTATTATGATAATTATATAATTATAATAAACATTCAGTTATGTAATTTGTAATGAATGTTGGGGGTCTCTTAATTGCGGTGTGTTTATGTATGTGCAATATCGTTGTGGGGTGAATTGTGTGAAGGGTAGGGAGGAGTGAAGTAATAATATGTGAGTTATATGGTGTGTATGAGTGGTGAGGTTTTAGTACATTCTAATGATAGGAGAAAAGGAGAAAGGAGGAATATAAACAGATGGGAGGGAAAATAGAAATTTATCAATATATTTGCAGGCCTTGCATCTGCATTTGAGGAAAATGCAAGGCCTGCAAATATATTGATACAACTAAGGAAATTGAGGACAAGTATGGAAAGACAATACGAATCACAGATTATATGAACTGTCAAATCGAAGGGGTTATCTATTGCCTTCGATGTAGCTGCAATCAGAAGTATATCGGCATGACAACTCGTCCCTTTAAGCAGCGCATCCTAGAGTATGTGAGCATGTTAGAATACTAACTGAACAGTTTGGATGCTTCATCAAGAACTATTTAAACTAACAAAGGGGGGCAGTGAACCAAACAGGAATAAAGAAATCTGCTCCCCCAACACAGAGGTATTGTTTCTGCAGGCAAAGGGAATAGGAAGCATATCCACAGCAACAGAAGATAATTCAGATCAAAACCAAATAAAAATAGGCAGAGAGAAGAACATAGCTAGGAACAGAAAAAGCACAAACAAAACTCTAAAAGCTATGTGTGCAAATGCTAGGAGCTTAGGAAATAAAATCCCAGAACTAACTGCAATAATGACAAGGGATGATCTAGACATTGTGGCAATTACAGAGTCATGGTACAATGAAAATCATGACTGGGACATAGCTATACCGGGATATACTTTATTTAGGAAGGACAGAATAGGAAAAATCGGAGGAGGGGTAGCAATGTATGTAAAAAATGCCATAAATACTACATTAATACAAAGTATTGAAGAAAAAACTGAGGCCCTTTGGGTGACCATAGAAACAGGGGAAAAGTTGATTATTCGTATTGGCGTGATATACAGGCCACCAGGTCAGGAAGAGGAACTTGACAAGAACCTATTGCAGGACATAACTAAAATGGCATTAAAAGGAGAGGTAATAATCATGGGAGACTTTAATCTTCCTGATGTCTACTGGGAGGTGTCTGTTGCTAGTTCCACTAGAAGTAGGAACATTTTAAATTCCCTTCAGGGAGCATCCCTCCACCAATTGGTGAGGGAGCCCACTCGGAAAGACGCAATATTAGACTTAATACTTACAAATGGAGACAGATTATCGGACGTAAAAGTGGGTGAAAACCTGGGATCCAGTGATCATCAAGCAGTATGGTTCAGCATTAAGACAGAGACTGACTCGTCCCATACAAAAACAAAGTTGTTGGATTTTAGGAAGGCTGATTTTGTAGGGATGGGAAAATGTGTAAGCGATTCTTTGGCAGAGTGGAGGAACTTGGAAACAGTGCAGGAGAGGTGGGAAACCTTAAAATGTGCAATATTGAAGGCAACAGACCTTTGTATCAAAACTGTTAGGAAAAACACAAGGAAAAGGAAGCCAGTGTGGTTTGCAAAAGAAGTAGCAAATATTGTGAGAGCAAAAAAGATGGCTTTTAGGAAATATAAGCAGACACAAAATAATGAAGACAAAAAGATATATCTTGTTAGACAGAAGGAGACAAAGAAGGTAATCAGATGTGCAAAGGCACAAGCTGAGGAGAAAATGGCCCAGTCAGTGGGTAAAGGAGGCAAAACTTTTTTTAGGTATATAAGCGAAAGGAGAAAAACAAAAGGTGGAATTATAAAACTAAAGACGGACACTGGGAGTCTTGTTGAAGGAGACAATTTAATAGCAGATCATCTTAATGATTATTTTTGCTCAGTATTTACTACTGAAAGAGAGGGGAAGGGGCCACAGTTAAGTTGCAGGGATATTCAGGAAAATGAAACAAGTACATTTACAGAGGAGAAGGTCCTAACAGAACTCTCAAAGCTGAAAGTGGACAAATCTATGGGGCCAGATGGGATACATCCAAGGATACTAAAAGAACTTAAAGAGGTGCTGGTAGCACCATTGACAGAATTATTCAACCAGTCATTAGCTACAGGAGTAATTCCAGGGGACTGGAAAAGAGCAAACGTAGTCCCACTGCACAAAAGTGGAAGCAAGGAAGAGGCAAACAACTACAGACCAGTGAGTCTTACATCAGTAGTAGGGAAATTGATGGAAACACTCTTAAAAGAAAGAGTTGTAGATTATCTCAAATCCGGCAATTTACTGGATCCCAAACAGCATGGATTCACTGGGGGGAGATCATGTCAAACAAATCTTATTGACTTTTTTGATTGTGTGACTAAAGTGATGGATAAAGGTGGAGCCATGGATATAGCTTATCTAGACTTTAGTAAGGCTTTTGACACAGTTCCACATCGCAGACTGCTAAATAAACTTGAAAGTTTGGGATTGGATATTAGGATTATTGAATGGATAAGATCTTGGTTGAAGGATAGAAAACAGAGAGTTGTGGTAAATGGAGTGCATTCACAGGAGGGAAATGTTACCAGTGGAGTACCCCAGGGATCTGTACTTGGACCAGTGCTTTTTAATATCTTTATTGGTGACATTGCAAATGGCATTAAAGGGAAAGTATGCCTTTTTGCAGATGATACAAAGGTATGCAACAGGGTAGACACACCAGGTGGGGTAAAACAAATGATTGAGGATCTAGATCAGGCATGTCAAACTCATGGTCATCCAGCTGTTGTGAAACTACAAGTCCCAGCATGCTTTACCATCTGATCAGTGGAAGGTATGCTGGCAAAGCATGCTGGGACTTGTAGTTTCACTGGTAATAACGAGAAGAGAGAAAAAGAAAAAGAGACCCTTGTTGGGAGCACTCACTCTTGGAAACAATGATGGATTAGATAATGCATGATGAGTTAGGTATTTAAAACGTAACCTTTAATTATTTGTAGATAAAATAAGAAGTACACCTAAGATTGTTGTGTAAAAATATAATTAAACGAACGTGAAACATTGGTTGCGAATTACCGCTGTGAATATATAGGTGAAAACATATATATAAGGCAAAAAAATTGCGGCATAAAATATGGCAAAATCAAGAAATGTGCCCACCAGGTATTGATTTATAGATTAGTGCAATAATCAGAGTATTGCCGTCAAGAAAAACCTACAACACCAGGTATTCCTTAGTGGTCGACCACCTAAGTACTGACCAGGCCCAACACCGTATTGCTTCCAAGATCGGGCGAGATTGGGCATGTGCGGTGTGGTATGGTAGTAGATTTTGGTTTGAACAGCTGGTATGCAGCTATTGACTACACCACAAACCTGGTTATTGAAATGGGCAGATGATCTCTCAGAAAAGAGATATATGTTTGACCATCATTGCACCAAAATTGTATTCCAAATGTATGGGTATACGAAGGTTTAAATCATATGGTCAGTCGGTTTTGCCAAACTGAGCCGCCTGCGTGTTGCTTTTTTGTGTGTGCTGTGCAACATAGATCAACCATGGATTTTGCCCTTATTGTACTGATGACATGCCAACAAGATTAATACACATTAGATCATGAAATAATATAATGTAATTAAAGCTGAAACTACTCAAAGATATCTTTATCAGCTGTACAGACAGACTAGCAGATGGGTAAATAGGGAATGTATTTCCAGAGACACAATCCCTCCTGCCCACACTAAGGCTAACTAAATCCTTAGAGCCTGAAATACCGCATGCTGTCTTTGTGACAATCTTGTTGCCAATAAGGAAATCACTAATTATGTATGCACTATATGTCCACAATGAATCAATCAGGATTGTGGCATGCCAATTATCTTTTGTGCTATAATGGCAAATGTGTATACATTAATTCATATGCCCATAATTGAGACCTATGTAAAGAAAATAGTGCTGCTTATACAGAAATAAGTGAGTGGCGACACCTGTATTATAATTGCTGCAACTATAAGAAATGACAGATCGTTGCTATTTATAATGTGTCTGCCACAAATAGACACAAAGAAAAGTGTCAAAGAATATTTTGTAAACTGTATATTGATAGCACCTAGGAAACAAAAAATTGTTTCATGTGCAGTAAATAGTGCCTTGAATAAATGGCTTAGATTAGCCGAAAAAGCGAGAGACCATTGCACTTGCTGTTAAATTACATTTGTGCGTGGCCGGAGAGCGGGAGACGTAAAATGTGCAGGATATAGGTAAAAATTATACTTAAAGCCGCCTGGCGCCTGTGTCCTGCTTGCTGAGTGCCGCTGTCAGTGCCGCGATCAGCTCGGGTTGACGAGCTGTGAAAATCTGCGGCTCGCCTGGTCTCCTCTCCTGCCGGTCTGCTGGTCACGTGAGCGCGCTCACCGTGACCACGTCCACCTCCCCCAACGTACGTTTCACAGCGAGCTTGTTCACGGGTGAACAAGCTCGCTGTGAAACGTACGTTGGGGGAGGTGGACGTGGTCACGGTGAGCGCGCTCACGTGACCAGCAGACCGGCAGGAGAGGAGACCAGGCGAGCCGCAGATTTTCACAGCTCGTCAACCCGAGCTGATCGCGGCACTGACAGCGGCACTCAGCAAGCAGGACACAGGCGCCAGGCGGCTTTAAGTATAATTTTTACCTATATCCTGCACATTTTACGTCTCCCGCTCTCCGGCCACGCACAAATGTAATTTAACAGCAAGTGCAATGGTCTCTCGCTTTTTCGGCTAATCTAAGCCATTTATTCAAGGCACTATTTACTGCACATGAAACAATTTTTTGTTTCCTAGGTGCTATCAATATACAGTTTACAAAATATTCTTTGACACTTTTCTTTGTGTCTATTTGTGGCAGACACATTATAAATAGCAACGATCTGTCATTTCTTATAGTTGCAGCAATTATAATACAGGTGTCGCCACTCACTTATTTCTGTATAAGCAGCACTATTTTCTTTACATAGGTCTCAATTATGGGCATATGAATTAATGTATACACATTTGCCATTATAGCACAAAAGATAATTGGCATGCCACAATCCTGATTGATTCATTGTGGACATATAGTGCATACATAATTAGTGATTTCCTTATTGGCAACAAGATTGTCACAAAGACAGCATGCGGTATTTCAGGCTCTAAGGATTTAGTTAGCCTTAGTGTGGGCAGGAGGGATTGTGTCTCTGGAAATACATTCCCTATTTACCCATCTGCTAGTCTGTCTGTACAGCTGATAAAGATATCTTTGAGTAGTTTCAGCTTTAATTACATTATATTATTTCATGATCTAATGTGTATTAATCTTGTTGGCATGTCATCAGTACAATAAGGGCAAAATCCATGGTTGATCTATGTTGCACAGCACACACAAAAAAGCAACACGCAGGCGGCTCAGTTTGGCAAAACCGACTGACCATATGATTTAAACCTTCGTATACCCATACATTTGGAATACAATTTTGGTGCAATGATGGTCAAACATATATCTCTTTTCTGAGAGATCATCTGCCCATTTCAATAACCAGGTTTGTGGTGTAGTCAATAGCTGCATACCAGCTGTTCAAACCAAAATCTACTACCATACCACACCGCACATGCCCAATCTCGCCCGATCTTGGAAGCAATACGGTGTTGGGCCTGGTCAGTACTTAGGTGGTCGACCACTAAGGAATACCTGGTGTTGTAGGTTTTTCTTGACGGCAATACTCTGATTATTGCACTAATCTATAAATCAATACCTGGTGGGCACATTTCTTGATTTTGCCATATTTTATGCTGCAATTTTTTTGCCTTATATATATGTTTTCACCTATATATTCACAGCGGTAATTCGCAACCAATGTTTCACGTTCGTTTAATTATATTTTTACACAACAATCTTAGGTGTACTTCTTATTTTATCTACAAATAATTAAAGGTTACGTTTTAAATACCTAACTCATCATGCATTATCTAATCCATCATTGTTTCCAAGAGTGAGTGCTCCCAACAAGGGTCTCTTTTTCTTTTTCTCTCTTCTCGTTATTACCAATGTAATAGACCCATGGGAGCACCATCGACAATCACCCTTTTTCTTCTACCCACAACTTTTTCTGTTCAATGGTAGATGGTGATAAATTCCGGAAGTTTTTCCGGCTGGTCGGTTTTCTTGGAAACTTACACTAATTACCTATTTATGTAACATCATTTACTCCTGTGCGGCATCCTTAACCCAATTTTCCATTGCATACTTGTAGTTTCACAACAGCTGGAGGGCCACGAGTTTGACATGCCTGATCTAGATAGACTAGAGGAATGGTCAAGAGTCTGGCAATTACAGTTTAATGCCAAAAAATGCAAAATCATGCACTTGGGTCTCAAAAATCCTAAAGCTAAATACAGTATTAATGGCACTATACTGGAAACTACTGAGGAGGAAAGGGATCTAGGAGTCACTATTTCAGATTACTTAAAGGCAGGTAAGCAATGTAACAAGGCAATGAGGAAGGCTAGTCAGATGCTTGGCTGCATTGGGAGAGGAATCAGCAGCAGAAAGAAAGAAGTAATAATGCCACTGTATAGGTCATTGGTATGGCCTCATCTAGAATACTGTATTCAGTTCTGGAGGCCATATCTTCAAAAGGATATTAATACATTAGAAACTGTACAAAGGAGGGCAACTAAAATGGTGCATGGCCTACATCACAAAACATACCCAGAAAGACTGAGAAATCTCAATATGTATAGTTTGGAGCAGAGAAGGGAAAGGGGGGACATGATAGAAACTTTCAAATATATCAAGGGTTTTAACAAAGTCCAGGAGGGAAACATTCTCCAAATGAAGAGAAGCAATAGGACACGAGGACATGCACTGAAACTGGAGGGAGGGAGGTTCAGGGGAAATTTGCGGAAAAATTATTTCACAGAAAGGGTAGTGGACAAGTGGAATAGCCTCCCATCAGAGGTGGTAGAGGCTAAGACAGTAGAGCAATTTAAACATGCATGGGATAGACATAAGGATATCCTTACAAAGAAATAAGGATCAAATAAGGTTAGAGATAAAAAATAATATTAAAAAAAAAAAAAAGGGGGCAGACTAGATGGGCCAAGTGCACAAGAAAATAAGGGATCCCTTCTGCGCTCATCCAACAACAATAAACAGTAATGCAATAAATGATAGGTTCCCAATGGATAAGTCTATGACTAAATTATAGTCTCTTTTAGTTCTTATACAAAGCGGAAGTGCTGGATGTAGGGAGACTCAATGCATACCGTACTCACAAGGAGTCGTGGTATGTCCCGCATGTAGAGGTGTCTTAAGTCGCTTGGTTCTTCTTTACCTTCTCCGAGGTGGAAAGTTCTTATCCTCGTAGTTGGATGACCTTAAATGCAGAGATCTGACCCATCTGGCTCCGCTACCGGTTCGCCCTCCCTGCCGTCCCCGGCTGCTGCTGCTGCGGGCGGTGGCACTGACTGGACGGGTCGCTGTATCTCCGAACTTGTTTGCAGAGCTCTCATGCCAAGTTTGTTTTCACCGCCCACAGGAGACGACGGGGACGGCAGGGAGGGCGAACCGGTAGCGGAGCCAGATGGGTCAGATCTCTGCATTTAAGGTCATCCAACTACGAGGATAAGAACTTTCCACCTCGGAGAAGGTAAAGAAGAACCAAGCGACTTAAGACACCTCTACATGCGGGACATACCACGACTCCTTGTGAGTACGGTATGCATTGAGTCTCCCTACATCCAGCACTTCCGCTTTGTATAAGAACTAAAAGAGACTATAATTTAGTCATAGACTTATCCATTGGGAACCTATCATTTATTGCATTACTGTTTATTGTTGTTGGATGAGCGCAGAAGGGATCCCTTATTTTCTTGTGCATTGTGTTCCAGGGTGATTGAGTGATCATCTGTTGGTATCCCTACTGCAGCTCTCTGAGGCGCAGCAGTCCTCTACCTCCCCTTTTTTAGATGGGCCAAGTGGTTCTTATCTGCCGACAAATTCTATGTTTCTATGTTTCATACGCAATGCCATTTCAGACAAGGCCAAAATGAAACAATTGACATCAGTCGCCAGACATTTCTACACACATCATGAGAGTAGATGGGAAGAACTCAAAGTGTTTGGCTTGGAGAGAATCAGACTTGGCATACGAGGGGGCAATTTAACAGAAAATTTACAAAGAAAGGAGAGCGAGTGGATTTTCAAGATCGGATCCATATACCCAGCAGGGATGAATGAAAACATAAACTATGGAGTATTTTTGAACGAACTACTACAAATTCCCTAGGCATCCAGTACTCACTCGCCCCCCTTTTTCAATAATACATATATAATTTTTTAATAATACCTACAATTTTTCATCACAAACATATACACCTCAATCAGCACAACAAACACAGTTAAACACTACAGTTAGGACACATTACTATAAACACATTTATCCATTTTTTCATATTTGTCATATTCCCATCAATATTCATTATTTTTACAATTTTAATCACTTTATTGGTTAATGGGCTCATATTGAAAATTTCACAAACTTCCCCATTTTTGAATTAACACATTGCCCTCGTAATTGTTCCAGCACCTATAACATATACACAATCCAACTCACCCCTTATACATTATTAATTCACACTATGGGGTATATGCAATTAGCGGCGAATCGCGGCAAATTATCGCCGTTTTTTAATTCGACACAATTCGACAGGTGAATTCCGGCAGGTGGCTTCCGGAATTCACCATATTCAATGAAAAACGGATTCGACAGTCCCGCGGGCGAAAAACGGCCGATTTGCCGGATTTTGCCGCAATTTAAAAAAACGGGGAAAAATGGGAAAAACCAGGAAAAAAATGGCGTGGGGTCCCCCCTCCAAAGCATAACCAGCCTCGGGCTCTTCGAGCTGGTCCTGGTTCTAAAAATGCGGGGGGAAAATTGACAGGGGATCCCCCGTATTTTTAAAACCAGCACCGGGCTCTGCGCCTGGTGCTGGTGCAAAAAACACGGGGGACAAAAAGAGTAGGGGTCCCCCGTATTTTACACACCAGCATCGGGCTCCACTAGCTGGACAGATAATGCCACAGCCGGGGGTCACTTTTATACAGTGCCTTGCGGCCGTGGCATTAAATATCCAACTAGTCACCCCTGGCCGGGGTACCCTGGGGGAGTGGGGACCCCTTCAATCAAGGGGTCCCCCCAGCCACCCAAGGGCCAGGGGTGAAGCCCGAGGCTGTCCCCCCCATCCAAGGGCTGCAGATGGGAGGCTGATAGCCTTGAGTAAAATGACAGAATATTGTTTTTTCCTGTAGTACTACAAGTCCCAGCAAGCCTCCCCCGCAAGCTGGTACTTGGAGAACCACAAGTAACAGCATGCGGGAGAAAAACGGGCCCGCTGGTACCTGTAGTACTAATGGAAAAAAAATACCCAAATAAAAACAGGAGACACACACCATGACAAGTACAACTTTATTACACACTGCCGACACACATACATACTTACCTATGTTGACACGCCGACTGCCACAGTCTCCGACGATCTGAGGTACCTGTGAAAAAAATTAGACTCACCTCAATCCAGTGTCCGGGAGATAATCCACGTACTTGTTAAAGAAAAAAACACGAACACCCGTACCATGCCGGACTGAAAGAGGTCCCATGTTAACACATCAGACCCCTTTCCCCGAATGCCGGGACACCACGTGACTCCTGTCACTGAGGTCCCTTCAGCCAATCAGGAAGCGCTACTTCCGTGGCGCTCACCTGATTGGCTGTGCGCGTGTGACCTCAGACAGCGCATCGCAAAGCCTCTCCATTACTTTCAATGGTGGCAACTTTGCGGGTAGCGGTGGGGTTAACCCACGGTCAGCCGCTGACCGCGGGTGACCTCACCGCTGACGCAAAGTTCCCACCATTGAATATAATGGAGAGGCTTTGCGATGCGCAGTCTGAGGTCAGACGCACACAGAGCCAATCAGCAGAGTGCAAGGACGTTGCACTCGCTGATTGGCTGAAGAGACTTCTGTGACAGCTGTCACGGGGGTGTCTGCATTCGTGGAAAGGGGTCTCATGTGTCAACATGGGACCCCTTTCAGTCCGGCATGGTACGGGTGTTCGTTTATTTGTTTTGCCAAGTACGAGGATTTATCTCTGGACCCTGGATTGAGGTGAGTATAATTATCTTTTATTTACAGGTACCCGTGGATTCTACTTGGAGAAGAGGACCGACTGCTTCGTGTCAACATAGGTAAGTATGTGTGTGTCGGCAGTGTGTAATAAAGTTGTACTTGTCACGGTGTGTGTCTCCTGTTTTTATTTGGGTATTTTTTTCCCAGTAGTACTACAGGTACCAGCGGGCCCGTTTTTCTCCCGCATGCTGGTACTTGTGGTTCTCCAAGTACCAGCTTGCGGGGGAGGCTTGCTGGGACTTGTAGTACTACTGGAAAAAACAATATTCTTTCAATTTTGACAAGGCTATCAGCCCCCCATCCGCAGCCCTTGGATGGGGGGGACAGCCTCGGGCTTCACCCCTGGCCCTTGGGTGGCTGGGGGGGGGACCCCTTGATTGAAGGGGTCCCCACTCCCCCAGGGTACCCCGGCCAGGGGTGACTAGTTGGATATTTAATGCCACGGCCGCAAGGCACTGTATAAAAGTGACCCCCGGCTGTGGCATTATCTGTCCAGCTAGTGGAGCCCGATGCTGGTGTATAAAATATGGGGGACCCCTACTCTTTTTGTCCCCCGTATTTTTTGCACCAGGCGCAGAGCCCGGTGCTGGTTTTAAAAATACGGGGGATCCCCTGTCAATTTCCCCCCCCGCATTTTTAGAACCAGGACCAGCTCGAAGAGCCCGAGGCTGGTTATGCTTTGGAGGGGGGACCCCACGCCATTTTTTTCCGGGATTTTACCATTCCATCTAAAAAAAATAAAAATAAAAAAAATATTATTTTAAAAAATATATAAATAATACTTGTGCCTCCAAAAAAGACAAACCAAGTACCTAATCCCTTCTAATATAAATAGATATGCTATTATCAATAAAAAAAACACACAAAAAAAAAACATGTTTTATTTTTTTTTATTAATTTCACCCACCAAAGTGTGGCGGTTTGAAAATGTTGAATTTACTGTCTAAAAGCACTGTTGTCGAATTTCCAAACTTCAATTGAATACACTTTGGTCGAATTGCAGCACTTGTATCATTGCAGAAAAGTCGAATTGGACAAAAATCGAATTTCAAAAAGTCGAATTTTGAAAGTCCGTTTTTTGGACGATTTTTTTTTTTGGGCGAAAAATTCCCAAAATTCGACAATTTTGGGAATTCGACCGCAATTGCATATACCCTTATAGCTCCAAAGGTAATAATAGCACCCTACTTACACAACCAGAGTCTCTCTCCTCTATTTAAATTTCTATTTTCCCTCACATCTGTTTATATTCCTCCTTTCTCCTTTTCTCATTAGAATGTACTAAAACCTCACCACTCATACACACCATATAACTCACATTTCTCTGACGTCCTAGTGGATGCTGGGAACTCCGTAAGGACCATGGGGAATTGCGGCTCCGCAGGAGACTGGGCACAACTAAAGAAAGCTTTAGGACTACCTGGTGTGCACTGGCTCCTCCCACTATGACCCTCCTCCAGACCTCAGTTAGAATCTTGTGCCCGGCTGAGCTGGATGCACACTAGGGGCTCTCCTGAGCTCCTAGAAAGAAAGTATATTTTAGGTTTTTTATTTTACAGTGAGATCTGCTGGCAACAGACTCACTGCAGCGAGGGACTAAGGGGAGAAGAAGCGAACCTACCTGACTGGAGATAGTTTGGGCTTCTTAGGCTACTGGACACCATTAGCTCCAGAGGGATCGAACACAGGACCCGACCTCGATCGTTCGGTCCCGGAGCCGCGCCGCCATCCCCCTTACAGAGCCAGAAGCAAGAAGTGGTCCGGAAAATCGGCGGCAGAAGACCTCGGTCTTCAACAAGGTAGCGCACAGCACTGCAGCTGTGCGCCATTGCTCCTCATGCACACCTCACACTCCGGTGTGCAGGGCGCTGGGGGGGGGGGGGGGGGGGGCACCCTGAGCAGCAATATAAACACCTTGGCTGGCAAATCATCACAATATATAGTCCCAGGGCTATATATGTGATAAATTACCCCTGCCAGAATTCCTAAAAAAAGCGGGAGAAAAGTCAGCCGGAAAAGGGGTTAAAAGGAGAGGGGGGGGGGGGGGGGGCACCAAATTTAGGCGCAATATTGTGTATACAAGCAGCTATTGGGGGGAAAATCACTCAGTTATAGTGTTAATCCCTGCATTATATAGCGCTCTGGCGTGTGCTGGCATACTCTCTCTCTGTCTCCCCAAAGGACTTTGTGGGATCCTGTCCTCAGTCAGAGCATTCCGTGTGTGTGTGCGGTGTGTCGGTACGGCTGTGTCGACATGTTTGAGGATACGTGGAGGCGGAGCAGATGCCGATAAATGTGATGTCGCCCCCTGTGGGGCCGACACCAGAGTGGATGGATAAGTGGAAGGTATTAACCGACAGTGTCAACTCCTTACATAAAAGGCTGGATGACGTAACAGCTATGGGACAGCCGGCTTCTCAGCCCGCGCCTGCCCAGGGATCTCAAAGGCCATCAGGGGCTCAAAAACGCCCGCTACCTCAGATGGCAGATACAGATATCGACACGGAGTCTGACTCCAGTGTCGACGAGGTTGAGACATATACACAATCCACTAGGAACATCCGTTGCACTCGGCAATGAAAAATGTGTTACACATTTCTGACATTAACCCAAATACCACAAAAAAGGGGTTTTATGTTTGGGGAGAAAAAGCAGCCAGTGTTTTGTTCCCCCATCAGATGAGTGAATGAAGCGTGGGTTCCCCCGATAAGAAACTGGTAATTTCTAAAAAGTTACTGATGGCGTACCCTTTCCCGCCAGAGGATAGGTCACGTTGGGAGATATCCCCTAGGGTGGATAAGGCGCTCACACGTTTGTCAAAAAAGGTGGCACTGCCGTCTTAGGATACGGCCACTTTGAAGGAGCCTGCTGTTAAAAAGCAGAAGGCTATCCTGAAGTCTGTATATACACACTCAGGTACTATACTGAGACCTGCAATTGCCTCAGCATGGATAGTGCTGCTGCAGCGTGGTCTGATACCCTGTCAGATAATATTGATACCCTATACAATGATACTATTTTGCTAACCATAGAGCATATTAAAGACGTCGTCTTATATATGAGGGATGCACAGAGGGATATTTGCCGGCTGGCATCCAAAAGTTAATGCAATGTCCATTCTGCCAGGAGGGTATTAGGGACCCGGCAGTGGACAGGTGATGCTGACTTTAAAAGGCACATGGAGATTCTGCCTTATGAGGGTGAGGAATTGTTTGGGGATGGTCTCTGGGACCTCGTATCCACAGCAACAGCTGGGAAGAATTTTTTTTACCTCAGGTTCCTCACAGCCTAAGAAAGCACCGTATTATCAGGTACAGTACTTTCGGCTTCAGAAAAGCGAGCGGATCAAAGGCGCTTCCTTTCTGCACAGAGACAAGGGAAGAGGGAAAAAGCTGCACCAGACAGCCAGTTCCCAGGATCAAAAATCTTCCCCCGCTTCATCTGAGTCCACCGCATGACGCTGGGGCTCCACAGGTGGAGCCAGGTGCGGTGGGGGCGCGTCTCGGGAACTTCAGCGACCAGTGGATTCGCTCACAAGTGGATCCCTGGGTTCTGCAAGTAGTATCATCACAGGGATACAAGCTGGAGTTCGAGGCGACTCCCCCTCGCCGTTACCTCAAATCAGCCTTGCCTGCTGCCCTCGAGGAGAGGTAGTACTGGCGGCAATTCACAAGCTGTACTTCCAACAGGTGATAATCAAGGTACCCCTCCTTCAACAAGGCCGGGGTTACTATTCCACAATGTTTGTGGTACCGAAACCAGGCGGTTCGGTGAGACCCATTCTAAAATTGAAATCCTTGTACACTTATATACGAAGGTTCAAGTTCAAAATGGAATCGCTCAGGGCGGTTATTACAAGCCTGGACGAAGGGGATTACATGGTATCACTGGACATCAAGGATGCTTACCTGCATGTCCCCATTTACCCTCCTGACCAGGAGTACCTCAAAATTGTGGTATAGGACGGTCATTACCAATTCCAGACGTTGCCGTTGATCTGTCCACGGCATCGAGGGTATTTACCAAGGTAATGGCCGAAATGATGATACTTCTTCGAAAAAAGGGAGTTTCTCTAACGTCCTAAGTGGATGCTGGGGACTCCGTAAGGACCATGGGGATTAGCGGCTCCGCAGGAGACTGGGCACAACTATAAAGAAAGCTTTTAGACTACTGGTGTGCACTGGCTCCTCCCACTAAGACCCTCCTCCAGACTTCAGTTAGATTCTTGTGCCCTGCTGAGCTGGATGCACACTAGGGGCTCTCCTGAGCACCTAGAAAGAAAGTATATTTAGGTTTTTTATTTTACAGTGAGATCTGCTGGCAACAGACTCACTGCAGCGAGGGACTAAGGGGAGAAGAAGCGAACCTACCTAACAGGTGGTAGTTTGGGCTTCTTAGGCTACTGGACACCATTAGCTCCAGAGGGATCGACCGCAGGATCCGACCTTGGTGTTCGTTCCCGGAGCCGCGCCGCCGTCCCCCTTACAGAGCCAGAAGCAACGAAGAGGTCCGGAAAATCGGCGGCAGAAGACTTCGGTCTTCACCAAGGTAGCGCACAGCACTGCAGCTGTGCGCCATTGCTCCTCATGTACCCCTCACACTCCGGTCACTGATGGGTGCAGGGCGCTGGGGGGGGGGGCGCCCTGAGGGCAATATATGACACCTTGGCTGGCAAAAATACATCATATATAGTCCTAGAGGCTATATAGATGTAAAATTACCCCTGCCAGTATTCCAGAAAAAGTGGGAGAAAGTCCGCCGAAAAGGGGGCGGGGCTTCTCCCTCAGCACACTGGCGCCATTTTTCCCTCACAGCTCCGCTGGAAGGAAGCTCCCTGGTTCTCCCCTGCAGTCTGAACGCTACAGAAGGGTAAAAAAGAGAGGGGGGGCACTAAATTTAGGCGCAGTATAGGTAATATATATATATATAAGATATATAAAAAAAAGCAGCTTTAAGGGAAAACACTCATTGATAGTGGGATCCCAGTGTTATATAGCGCTCTGGTGTGTGCTGGCATACTCACTCTCTGTCTCCCCAAAAGGCTTTGTGGGGTCCTGTCCTCTGTCAGAGCATTCCCTGTGTGTTTGCGGTGTGTCGGTACGGCTGTGTCGACATGTTTGATGAGGAGGCTTATGTGGAGGCGGAGCAGATGCCTGTAAATGTGATGTCACCCCCTGCGGGTTCGACACCTGAGTGGATGGTGCTGTGGAAGGAATTACGTGATAGTGTCGACTCCTTACATAAAAGGTTTGACGACATACCAAATGTGGGACAGCCGGCTTCTCAGCCTGTGTCTGCCCAGGCGTCTCAAAAGCCATCAGGGGCTCTAAAACGCCCGCTACCTCAGATGGCTGACACAGATGTCGACACGGATACTGACTCCAGTGTCGACAACGAGGAGACTAATGTAACTTCCAGTAGGGCCACACGTTACATGATTGAGGCAATGAAAAATGTGTTGCACATTTCTGATGTTACCCCCGGTACCACAAAAAAGGGTATAATGTTTGGAGAGAAAAAACTACCAGTAGCTTTTCCTCCATCTGAAGAGTTAAATGAAGTGTGTGAAGAAGCGTGGGCTTCCCCTGATAAAAAGCTGGTAATTTCTAAGAGGTTACTAATGGCGTACCCTTTCCTGCCAGAGGATAGGTCACGCTGGGAAACATCCCCTAGGGTGGATAAAGCGCTCACACGCTTGTCAAAGAAGGTGGCACTACCGTATCCGGATACGACCGCCCTGAAGGAATCTGCTGATAGAAAGCAGAAGGCTATCCTGAAATCTATATATACACACACAGGTGTTATACTGAGACCGGCTATAGCTTCAGCCTGGATGTGCAGTGCTGCTGCTGCGTGGTCAGATTCCCTGTCAGAAAATATAGATACCCTAGACAGGGACACTATTTTGCTAAACGTAGAGCATATAAAAGACGCACTTTTATACATGAGGGATGCACAGAGGGATATTTGCCGGCTGGCATCCAAAATTAGTGCAATGTCCATTTCTGCCAGGAGAGGGTTATGGACTCGGCAGTGGACAGGTGATGCAGATTCCAAACGACACATGGAAGTTCTGCCTTATAAGGGTGAGGAATTGTTTGGGGATGGTCTCTCGGACCTCGTTTCCACAGCAACAGCTGGGAAGTCTACATTTTTACCCCATGTTCCCTCACAACCAAAGAAAGCACCGTATTATCAGGTACAGTCCTTTCGGCCCAATAGGGGCAAGCGGGTTAAAGGCGCGTCCTTTCTGCCCAGAGGCAGAGGAAAGAAGCTGCAGCATACAGCCAGTTCCCAGGAGCAAAAGTCCTCCCCCGCTTCCTCTAAGTCCACAGCATGACGCTGGGGTTTCACAGGCGGAGCCAGGTACGGTGGGGGCCCGTCTCAAAAATTTCAGCAATCAGTGGGCTCGCTCACGGGTGGATCCCTGGATCCTTCAAGTAGTATCTCAGGGGTACAAGCTGGAATTCGAGACGTCTCCCCCCCGCCGTTTCCTCAAATCTGCCTTACCAACCACTCCCTCAGGCAGGGAGGCAGTGTTACATGCAATTCACAAGCTGTATTCACAACAAGTGATAGTAAAGGTGCCCCTACTTCAACAAGGAAGGGGTTACTATTCCACAATGTTTGTGGTACCGAAACCGGACGGTTCGATGAGACCCATTTTAAATTTGAAATCCTTGAACACATATATAAAAAAAATCAAGTTCAAGATGGAATCGCTCAGGGCGGTTATTGCAAGCCTGGACGAGGGGGATTACATGGTATCGCTGGACATCAAGGATGCTTACCTACATGTCCCCATTTACCATCCTCACCAGGAGTACCTCAGATTTGTGGTACAAGATTGTCATTACCAATTCCAGACGTTGCCGTTCGGTCTCTCCACGGCTCCGAGGGTCTTTACCAAGGTAATGGCGGAAATGATGATACTCCTTCGAAAGAAGGGAGTTTTAATTATCCCGTACTTGGACGATCTCCTGATAAAGGCGAGGTCCAGAGAGCAGTTGTTGGTAGGGGTAGCACTATCTCGGGAAGTGCTACAACAGCACGGCTGGATTCTAAACATTCCAAAGTCACAGCTGGTCCCTACGACACGCCTGCTGTTCCTAGGGATGGTTCTGGACACAGAACTGAGAAAAGTGTTTCTCCCGGAGGAAAAGGCCAAGGAGCTGTCATCTCTAGTCAGAGGCCTCCTAAAACCAAAACAGGTGTCGGTGCATCACTGCACGCGGATCCTGGGAAAAATGGTAGCTTCCTACGAAGCGATTCCATTCGGCAGGTTTCATGCAAGAACCTTTCAGTGGGACCTGTTGGACATGTGGTCCGGATCGCATCTTCAGATGCATCGTCTGATAACCCTGTCTCCAAGGACAAGGGTGTCTCTGCTGTGGTGGCTGCAGAGTGCTCATCTTCAAGAGGGCCGCAGATTCGGCATACAGGACTGGGTCCTGGTGACCACGGATGCCAGCCTTCGAGGCTGGGGAGCAGTCACACAGGGAAGAAACTTCCAAGGACTATGGTCAAGTCAGGAGACTTCCCTGCACATAAATATTCTGGAACTAAGGGCCATTTAACAACAGGGCGGCACGAGAAGCAGGACGGCGATGGCAGAAGCCACAAGGATTCTCCGATGGGCGGAAAATCACGTGTTAGCACTGTCAGCAGTGTTCATTCCGGGAGTGGACAACTGGGAAGCAGACTTCCTCAGCAGGCACGACCTCCACCCGGGAGAGTGGGGACTTCATCCAGAAGTCTTTCAAATGATTGTAAACCAGTGGGAAAAGCCACAGGTGGACATGATGGCGTCCCGCCTAAACAAAAAGCTAGAAAAATATTATGCCAGGTCGAGAGACCCGCAGGCAATAGCTGTGGACGCTCTGGTAACACCGTGGGTGTACCGATCGGTTTATGTGTTCCCTCCTCTTCCTCTCATACCAAAGGTACTGAGGATAATAAGGAGAAGAGGAGTAAGAACTATACTCATTGTTCCGGATTGGCCAAGAAGAGCGTGGTATCCGGAACTTCAAGAAATGATGTCAGAGGACCCATGGCCTCTACCGCTCAGATAAGACCTGCTGCAGCAGGGGCCCTGTCTGTTCCAAGACTTACCGCGGCTGCGTTTGACGGCATGGCGGTTGAACACCGGATCCTGAAGGAAAAGGGCATTCCGGAGGAAGTCATTCCTACGCTGATTAAAGCTAGGAAAGAAGTAACCGCAAACCATTATCACCGCATATGGCGAAAATATGTTGCGTGGTGTGAGGCCAGGAAGGCCCCAACGGAAGAATTTCAGCTGGGCCGTTTCCTGCACTTCCTACAGTCAGGGGTGACTATGGGCCTTAAATTGGGTTCCATTAAGGTCCAGATTTCGGCTCTATCGATTTTCTTCCAGAGAGAATTGGCTTCACTACCTGAAGTTCAGACTTTTGTTAAGGGAGTGCTGCATATTCAGCCCCCTTTTGTGCCTCCAGTGGCACCTTGGGATTTCAACGTGGTGTTAGATTTCCTAAAGTCACATTGGTTTGAGCCACTGAAAACCGTGGATTTGAATTATCTCACGTGGAAAGTGGTCATGTTGTTGGCCTTGGCTTCGGCCAGGCGTGTTTCAGAATTGGCGGCTTTGTCATGTAAAAGCCCTTATCTGATTTTCCATATGGATAGGGCAGAATTGAGGGCTCGTCCCCAGTTTCTCCCCAAAGTGGTATCAGCTTTTCATCTGAACCAACCTATCGTGGTGCCTGCGGTTACAAATGACTTGGAGGCTTCCAAGATGTTGGATGTAGTCAGGGCCCTAAAAATTTATGTTTCCAGGACAGCTGGAGTCAGAAAGACTGACTCGCTCTTTATCCTGTATGCGCCCAACAAGTTGGGTGCACCTGCTTCAAAGCAGACTATTGCTCGCTGGATCTGTAGTACGATTCAGCTTTCACATTCTGCGGCTGGACTGCCGCATCCTAAATCAGTAAAAGCCCATTCCACGAGGAAGGTGGGCTCTTCTTGGGCGGCTGCCCGAGGGGTCTCGGCTCTTCAACTTTGCCGAGCAGCTACTTGGTCGGGGTCAAACACGTTTGCTAAATTCTACAAATTTGACACCCTGGCTGAGGAGGACCTTGAGTTCTCTCATTCGGTGCTGCAGAGTCATCCGCACTCTCCCGCCCGTTTGGGAGCTTTGGTATAATCCCCATGGTCCTTACGGAGTCCCCAGCATCCACTTAGGACGTTAGAGAAAATAAGAATTTACTCACCGGTAATTCTATTTCTCATAGTCCGTAGTGGATGCTGGGCGCCCATCCCATCCCAGTTGGTGTGGCTGGTATGAGTCTTACCCGGGATTCAAAATCCTTTCTTATTGTGTCAGCTCTTCCGGCCACAGTATCCTAACTGAAGTCTGGAGGAGGTTCTTAGTGGGAGGAGCCAGTGCACACCAGTAGTCTAAAAGCTTTCTTTATAGTTGTGCCCAGTCTCCTGCGGAGCCGCTAATCCCCATGGTCCTTACGGAGTCCCCAGCATCCACTACGGACTATGAGAAATAGAATTACCGGTGAGTAAATTCTTATTTTTAATTATGCCGTACTTGGACGATCTCCTTATAAAGGCGAGGTCCAGGGAGCAGTTGTTCGTCGGAGTAGCACTATCTCGGGAAGTGCTACAACAGCACGGCTGGATTCTGAATAGTCCAAAGTCGCAGCTGGTTACTACGATGCGTCTACTGTTCCTGGGTATGGTTCTGGACACAGAACAAGAAAAAAGGGTTTCTCCCGGAGAAGGCCAAGGAGTTGTCATCTCTAGTCGGAGACCTCCTAATACAAATACAGGTGTCGGTGCATCAATGCACGCGAGTCCTGGGAAAGATGGTAGCTTCTTACGAAGAAATTCCATTCGGCAGGTTCCAGGCAAGGATCTTCCAGTGGGATTTGTTGGACAAGAGGTCCGGGTCGCATCTTCAGATGCATCGGCTGATAACCCTGTCTCCAAGGGCCTGGGTGTCGCTGTTGTGGTGGCTGCAGAGTGCTCATCTTCTAGAGGGCCGCAGATTCGGCATACAGGACTGGGTCCTGGTGACCACGGATGCCAGCCTTCGAGGCTGGGAGGCAGTCACACAGGGAAGAAACTTCCAAGGACTATGGTCAAGTCAGGAGACTTCCCTACACATAAATATTCTGGGACTAAGGGCCATTCACAATGCCCTAAGTCAGGCTAGCCCCTGCTTCAACACCAGCCGGTGCTGATCCAGTCAGACAACATCACAGCGGTCGCCCATGTAAACCAGCAGGGCGGCACAAGAAGCAGAAGGGTGATGGCAGAAGCCACAAGGATTTTCCGATGGGCGAAAAATCATGTGTTAGCACTGTTAGCAGTGTTCATTCCCGGAGTGGACAACTGGGAAGCAGACTTTCTCAGCAGGCACGACCTCCACCCAGGAGAGTGGGGACTTCATCCAGAAGTCTTCAAAATGATTGTACACCGTTGAGAAAGGCCACAGGTGACGTGATGGCGTCACGCCTCAACAAAAAGCTAAAAAGATATTGCGCCAGGTCAAGGGACCCTCAGGCGATAGCTGTGGACACTCTGGTAACACCGTGGGTGTACCAGTTGGTGTATGTGTTCCTTCCTTTGCCTCTCATACCCAAGGTATTGAGAATACTAAGAAGGAGAAGAGTAAGAACTATACTCGTGGTTCCGGATTGGCCAAGAAGAGCCTGGTACCCAGAACTTCAAGAAATGATCTCAGAGGACCCATGGCCTCTGCCGCTCAGACAGGACCTGCTGCAGCAGGGGCCCTGCCTGTTCCAAGACTTACCACGGCTGTGTTTGACGGCATTGCGGTTGAACACCGGATCCTAAAGGAAAAAGGCCTTCCGGAGGAAGTCATTCCTACGCTGATTAAGGCTAGGAAAGATGTGATCGCAAAATATTATCACAGCATATGGCAAAAATATGTTGCTTGTGTGAGGCCAGGAAGGCCCCAACGGAGGAATTTCAACTGGGTCGATTTCTGCACTTCCTACAGTCAGGAGTGACTACGGGCCTAAAATTGGGTTACGTTAAGGTCCAGATTTCGGCTCTGTACATTTTCTTCCAAAAAGAACTGGCTTCACGGCCTGAAGTTCAGACTTTTGTTAAGGGAGTGCTGCATATTCAGCCCCCGTTTGTGCCTCTAGGGGCACCGTGGGATCTCAACGTGGTGTTGGATTTCCTGAAGTCGCATTGGGTTGAGCCACTTAAATCCGTAGAGCTAAAATACCTCACGTGGAAAGTGGTCATGCGGTTGGCCTTGGCGTCGGCCAGGCGTGTATCAGAATTGGCGATTTTGTCATGCAAAAGCCCTTATCTGATTTTCATATGGATAGGGCGGAATTGAGGACTCGTTCCCAATTCCTTCCTAAGGTGGCATCAGCTTTTCATGTGAACCAACCTATTGTGGTGCCTGCGGCTACGTGGGACTCGGAGGACTCCAAGTTACTGGACGTAGTCAGGGTCCTGAAAATAGATGTTTCCAGGACGGCTGGAGTCAGGAAAACTGACTCGCTATTTATCCTGTATGCACCCAACAAGCTGGGTGCTCCTGCTTCTAAGCAGACTATTGCTCGCTGGATCAGTAGCACGATTCAACTTGCACATTCTGCGGCTGGACTGCCGCACCCTAAATCTGTAAAAGCCCATTCCACGAGGAAAGTGGGCTCTTCTTGGGCGGCTGCCCGAGGGGTCTCGGCTTTACAACTTTGCCGAGCTGTTACTTGGTCGGGTTCAAACAATTTTGAAAAAGTCTGCAAGTTTGATACCCTGGCTGAGGAGGACCTTGAGTTTGCTCATTCGATGCTGCAGAGTCATCCGCACTCTCCCGCCCGTTTGGGAGCTTTGGTATAATCCCCATGGTCCTTACGGAGTTCCCAGCATCCACTAGGACGTCAGAGAAAATAAGATTTTACTCACCGGTAAATCTATTTCTCGTAGTCCGTATTGGATGCTGGGCGCCCATCCCAAGTGCGGATTGTCTGCAATACTTGTATATAGTTATTGCCCAACTAAAGGGTTATTGTTATGAGCCATCTGTTAGTGAGGCTCAGTTATATTTCATACTGTTAACTGGGTATAATATCATGAGTTATACGGTGTGATTGGTGTGGCTGGTATGAGTCTTACCCGGGATTCAAAATCCTTCCTTATTGTGTCAGCTCTTCCGGGCACAGTATCCTAACTGAGGTCTGGAGGAGGGTCATAGTGGGAGGAGCCAGTGCACACCAGGTAGTCCTAAAGCTTTCTTTAGTTGTGCCCAGTCTCCTGCGGAGCCGCTATTCCCCATGGTCCTTACGGAGTTCCCAGCATCCACTACGGACTACGAGAAATAGATTTACCGGTGAGTAAAATCTTATTATTATTACTTCACTCCTCCCTACCCTTCACACAATTCACCCCACAACGATATTGCACATACATAAACACACCGCAATTAAGAGACCCCCAACATTCATTACAAATTACATAACTGTGAATGTTTATTATAATTATATAATTATCATAATACAATCAAACTAAATCTTTCTCTCTTAACTTTCCCCTTAATAATAAAACCAAAACCTTTTTTTCTCTTCCCTTTACTAATATTAACACCTGTATATTATTACTAACAATCACGTATAGCCGTTCATACATCGTGATAGGCTGGCTAGGTGTCCATCATTCAGAAGATCCAATCAATCACCAGCTTTGCTCTTTAAAAACTGAAACTATCAGCAATCACTTCATGCCCTGTGATCAAGCTCATTATGCGAAACGTACGTCAGGAAGAAACCCCGATCACGTGATGTACACACGTGACCATACTAGCCGGAAACCTTAGGAGGCATCGGCCGCATCAGCTACGCTTCACTAACCGCGGGTACCACGACTTCACGCCGCCGCAACTCTCGGAGCTCCGGCACGGCGGGGAGCGGGACTTCTCAAACGTCTATCCTGGAAGTGGTATTGTATATACCCCGCATTACCACTAAACATTTATCAATCTGCCAACACTCAATTCCGGGCTGCCTGCACCTGTCAGAGAACTATGTGCATGATTAGTAGTTATTTTTTTCTAACACAGACCAAGTGCACACAAAATTAAGTTGTACTTATTTAAACAACCGTCAAACAAACAACACTAGTTCATTAGTACCTACTACAGAACTGTGTGCATGTTTCAGCAACATTGTATACATTTAGGAGGATTACTTGTATCATATCAACAGCAATTTTGTTGCCTTCCAAACAGGTTCAGGAGTAATCCTTGAATCATTTTTCTAACAGCAGAAGGTCATCTTTTGTTTCTGTCTCAAACAATTAAGAGGAGCACAGTGCCGGGTCAAACCCACAATGCTATTACTAATAATAGCAAGTTCAATATAGCACCGAGCACAAATCCTCCTCTCCCTCCTGTTTTTCGTATACCAGTTCAGTGTCAGCATTACATGTTTGGGTGCAAGCAATATCTCGCCATTTTTCTACTTTAGTGCCAAGGTACAAATAATCCAATATTATGGTAGCACATACACCACTGTGTGCAGATTGTGTGGAGTAATTACACTCAGCACTTATATATAATGTTTTTTCTGATGCGGTTATATTGGTGTCTCCCAAGTTCTTTTCATGAGTAAAAAGCAAGCCCTGTTTGTGGATACTGTGTGGTTTTGAAAAATTCTCCCGCCCAGTAATTTTTACTCATTTACGTACCTGTATTTTTGTGCCTGACGTGTCAATTTGTGACCAAATCAGGTGATTGCCTTTATTTTCACACGTTGTCGGGCATTGGTGCCATATATGTTCATATGGACATACTGTGATTATATTATAAACATTTAGGTGACCAAACAAGGAGAGCTCAATAATTGCGGTCATACCTCACTGGAGATGCCCAATCTCTTTTGACCTTGGAAGCTAAGCAGTGAAAGGCCGGGTCAGTAACAGGATGGGAGACCACCTCTGAACACCCGGTACTGCAATAAATTGGCTCCCAGATAGACTGTCACCTAGACAAATGCCACAAGGTACTCTTTTCAATATGACCAATGATTTAATTCTCTGCGACCTAAATGATCCATAATGGATATATGCAGAATAAATGATGGGTCACACTCTACATGAGAAATAATATGTACTGTTGTCTTACTTTTGGTACTACAGCTATCAATTTCCGGCAATTAGTAAATTGTGATATTGTGATCACTTATGATCAACATTTTACGTTCATATGTTCGCGAGGCTATTTCACTCTTATATCTGTACTCCTTAAATTCAACTTAAATATTACCTAATAAAATTGATTTTACCAGTGATGCTATAACCTTAAACCTCTGAATTAGAGTGCTCCCAAAAAAGAGTCTACTTTCCAACACTTCTCTGTTTGGCTAGTTTTTCTGATAACCTTTTGACTCAAGGGAGCACCACTGAAAGCAACAAGAATATGTACAGGGACTATAATTTTTCCAATTACATATGGTTGCTATATTGAGAAGCAATTCAGGAATAATTCAGTTTTTCAGAGGTTACTATCTGTTTAAATATTGAACTTGTGCGGGTCCCAATACCCTTTTCTTTCACAGCCTTTTAGTCTTCCCAGACTTACGAGATTGAGACTATTTGCCATACCCCTTTCCTTTTCCTTGAGCCCAAAATGGCCGAAAAGCTGGAAATCTAGGCTTGGTTTTGAGTGTGGAAGGAAACTTTACTTTCTTGGAATCGGCTTCTGACTCCAAAATACTGTTTAATTCCTTACCAAAAAGAATATCTCCAGTAAAAGGCAAAGACTCCAGAACCTTCTTGGATTCTGAGTCAGCTTTCCACGTACGTAGCCAAAACGCTCTGCGAGCTGCTACTGCTGATGCCTGAGAGGCAATTGTACCCATATCCAAAGCTGCTTCTTCCATAAAAATAGCCACCTGTTTGATATGTGCAATATGGGATTTTTGCTCTCTAGATGCCATTGAAAGATCATCCCCCAACGTATCAGACCAGGCTGCCCACTGATTTTGCCATCCAGGCTGAAGGCATGGCTGGTCTTACGATTGCCCCAGACAAGGAGAAAATGTATTTTCCTATCCGTTTCATCATCTAATGCTGTTGAAGGCAGAGGTAATGTAGATTTTCGCACCAATCGAATGACATGCGTATCTACTTTGGGAACCACCTCCATTTTTAAACAGTCCCCAGCTGGAAGAGGATATTGGGAATTCCATTTCTTTGGAATTCTAAACTTCTTACTGGGTGTTACCCAAGCCTCTTGCATAATTTCCGTCAGCTGCTCTGACCCAGGAAATTCAGTACGGACTGTTTTGGGACATTCAAACACAGGTGCCTTAGATTTTAACAAAGGTTCTGCTACTTCCTCTAAGGATAGAATGGCTTTCATAGCACTAATTAACTCAGGTATGTCCACCGAGCCGAGACCTTCATCCTCGTTTCTGTATGCAGACCCGGAGTGTGATGAGTCCTCATCCTCCGACGAGTCCCCATCTGAAACATGTGTAGACTAAGATGTTGTTTCATGTCTATGTGATTTACTTACCACCGGCCTTTCAGCCTGTTTCTATTGAGAGGCTGCCGATTCCTGTACTGGATGTGATAACCCCCAGGTGGAATGTTGCATGTAAGGGTTAATAGGGTAACCTATCCCTAGTATAGGAGATGGCATTATCCGCTCAGCTATACTGGATAATGTCTGTGCAAAAGTAGCCCATGGGGGTTCAACCTAAACCTGTGCCTGCCTCGGATTAATCAAGAGGCTTTGGTAAAATCTTAAACAATTTGCACATAATCCATTTTGAACCAGGTCCTGAGAGGTTAACCCAGTTTTGCAAGACAAACATGACATGAGTGTTGGTGCTGCTGTGGAGAGTGTATCTTCCTCACACTTTCCTCTCTTAGATATGATAGATAAATCACACACCTTTACAGTGTTAACTACACAAATTGTGACTGCAATCACTTTAAAATATGTTAAAGTGACATACAATCCGATCCCTCCCTGCTTTGCACCAGCATTGAGGATCGGAATACACAGAAACTGACAGAAAATAGTGAAGTCAGCAATCACACTAGCAGTCACAGGTTATACATTAGTACATAGGTTCTCAAACTCGGTCCTCAGGACCCCACACAGTGCATGTTTTGCAGGTCTCCTCAAAGAATCACAAGTGAAATAATTAGCTCCACCTGTGGACCTTTTAAAATTTGCCAGTGAATAATTAATACACCTGTGCACCTGCTGGGTTACCTGCAAAACATGCAGTGTGTGGGGTCCTGAGGACCGAGTTTGAGAACCTGTGCATTAGTATAATAAGCAATATGAGCACATAATCAACGACAGATACATTTCAAGTATGTAGGAGAAACATAATACTGCATTCTTTATATAGGAGTTTAAACGTATTCAGTCGCACAGCAAAAGAAAACAGCAGCAATAGTTTACAGACTTGTATGCATCAGGCACTTATACAACTATTCGTACTAAAGATAGATAGAGACTTAGTGCTGCATCACCCAGCTCAGGACAGTGGGATACAGGGAGACTTTACCCCGCTTCCAAGATCGATCAATGTTAGTGAACGCTGAGTGGAACCAGATGCTACAATCGCCCCGTGAACCTACAGTGAACAGACGCCCAAGTGAACACCGACGCACTAGTCATACAGCTGCCTATGCTGCGACTGGGTCCTTTTAGATACACAGCGTCTCAGACGGAAGCGGGAACTCAGTTCATGGCGGGAAACTCTGAGGAAACTGGTCATGAACCAGGCGGAGGGGCGACTAAGGGAGCGTCTTACTCCCCACTGCTGAAATCAACCCTAGGGATCGCGGCCTCATACTACTCCTGGAGTCTATGATCCCTGAGGCCTAGTGCTGGTGCACCCGAGGTTGCAGCCGCGTCAGCGACTGTTCGGTAGTCTCCATCCCGAGACAGTGCGGCTGTTTCTCGCGTTTCCCCTACTAAGCGGAACTGATGCCTTACCTTCTCCCCGTGCTCCAGGCACAGCCTGGTAACATCTGCTGGACTTGCTAGTACATCCTACACAGACGCCAACCGAAACAGCACTGTACACGTGGGTAAGTGCTGTCGCGACCCGGCGGGGAGTTGTTGGAGCGTCTCTAAGGTTTGTATAAGACGCTTTTTAGAAAGATCGCTCAAAAAATATAGTAAAACCATAAAAAAAAAAAAAAAAAAAAAAGCTTATGGCTGCTAAAAACCAGCAGCCCATTGGCCATGGTCCAGCTCCTGCCACACCAAACAAAAAACTGAATTGCCTGAGCCAGGGATATAGGGACGGGCCTGTTGCATTCAGGGAGGCCGAAAGCTTTGATCGTTAGGTGCCAATCCGCTGTTGATACCTCATACCCAAAAAGTTAACCTGTGGATAACCTGTGGACATTGCAGGAGAAAATAAATTAAACAAGCTTATGGCTGCCAAAATTAGCAGCCCAAAGATCGTTGTCCAGCTACTGCCGCACCAACAAAAAAAATCTGAATTGCCAGAGCCAAGAGGCGGGGATATAGGGGACTGGCCCATTGCATTCTGGGAGGTCGAAAGCTTTGATCGTTGGTGCCAATCCGCTGACGCTACCTCATATCCAAAAATTTATCCTGTGGACGCTGCAGAAGAAATGGACAGTTTAATTTCAGGGGCAGACATGAAATGCTCAAACTAGTATTAACATGTGGCAAAGAGTAAATCATGTCTATTAAATGATTAAGGACATGTTTGCAGAGCATACAACATTGTGTCGCAACTTGCTGTGGCACTTCATATTGAGTTTCCATTTCATAGCAGACATTTTGCAACTTAAAAACAAGGGACAATTAAAAAAAATAGGATTTTAATTACCAACTGGCAAATCCTTTTCTCGTAGTCCGTAGAGGATGCTGGGGTCCACATTAGTACCATGGGGTATAGACAGGTCCACTAGGAGCCACTGGCACTTTAAGAGTCTGAGAGTGTGGGCTGGCTCCTCCCTCTATGCCCCTCCTACCAGACTAAGTCCAGAAACTGTGCCCGAGGAGACAAACAACTTCGAGAGAAGGATATTACACAGATAGTGGCGAGATTCACACCAACTAACACATACGAGGCATACCAAGCTAACCAGCTTGAAAAATCAGCAACGGCTGAACAATATTACTTAACCAAGTAACAAAACAGTACTTAACCAAGAACTAAGCAGTACTGAACTAAGTAACCACTGCAGGATCATGGAGCGCTTGCCGGGCGCCCAGCATCCTCTACGGACTACGAGAAAAGGATTTACCGGTAGGTAATTAAAATCCTATTTTCTCTTACGTCCTAGAGGATGCTGGGGTCCACATTATTACCATGGGGATGTACCAAAGCTCCCAGAACGGGAGGGAGAGCACGAAGGCTCCTGCAGAACTGATTGACCAAATTTCAGTTCTGCAGAGGCCAAAGTATCATACTTGTAGAACTTTGCAAACATGTTCAACCCAGACCAAGCAGCCGCTCGGCAAAGCTGTAAAGCAGAGACACCCCGGGCAGCCGCCCAGGAAGAACCCACCTTACGAGTAGAATGGGCCTTGACAAACGTAGGACACGGCAATCCTGCTTTAGAATACGCATGCTGGATAGTGAACCTGATCCAGCAAGAGATCGTCTGCTTAGAAGCAGGACACCCAAGTTTCTTGGGATCATACAGGACAAACAGAGAGTCCGATTTCTGTGACAAGCAGTCCTCTTCACATAGATTTTAAGAGCCCTTACCACATCCAAGGACTTCGATGAAAATGAGGAGTCAGTAGCAACTGCCACCACAATAGGTTGGTTGATATGAAATGCCGACACAACCTTCGGAAGGAACTGCTAATGAGTCCGGAGCTCTGCTCTATCTTGATGGAAGATAAAGTAGGGGCTCTTACAAGACAAAGCCCCCAACTCCGACACACGTCTAGCAGAAGCTAAGGCCAACAAAGTGACAGCCTTCCACGTGAGAAACTTGACCTCAACCTTCGGCACAAAGGGAGGCTGGATGTGCAGAACCCCTTTCAGAAAAGTCTGAACCTCAGGGAGGGAAGCCAACTGCTTCTGGAAGAAAATGGATAGGGCCGAAATCTGGACCTTTACAGATCCCAACCTCAGGTCCATATCAACACCTGCTTGCAGGAAGAGAGAAACCGTCCCAGTTGAAACTCCACCGTAGGAAACTTCTTGGACTCACACCAAGATACATATTTTTTCCAAATACGATGGTATTGTTTAGACGTTACTCCTTTCCTAGCCTGTAGGAATAAACTTGTTCGGAATGCCCTTCCGAGCTAATATCTGGTGTTCAACATCCATGCCGTCAAACGTAGCCTCGGTAAGTCTTGATAAGCGAACTGCCCCTGCTGCAGCAGGTCCTCCCAAAGAGGAAGAGGCCTCGGCTCTTCTAGCAGTAGATCCGCGTAGCAAGCCCTTCTTGGCCAGTCCGGAGCAATGAGGATTGCGTGAACTCTTGTTCTCCTTATGAGTTTTAGATATCTCTTGGAGTGAGTGGAAGTGGAGGAAACACGTACACCGACTAGAACACCCACGGAGTCATTAGGGCGTCCACCGCCATGGCTTGCGGGTCTCTCGACCTGGAATACCGCCAAAGCTTCTTGCTGAGACGAGAGGCCATCATGTCTATTTGAGGTATACCCCAAAGATCTGTAACCTCCGTGAACACCTCCAGATGGAGTCCCCACTCTCCTGGATGGAGATTGTGTCTGCTGAGGAAGTCCGCTTCCCAGTTGTCTACTCCCGGTATGAAGATTGCCGACAGCGCCAACGCGTGTTTCTCTGCCCAGAGGATGATTCTTGTTACCTCTGACATTGCAGCTCTGCTCTTCGTTCTGCCCTGTCGGTTTATGTAAGCCACCGTCGTTACATTGTCCCACTGCACTTGAATGGCTCAATCTCGCAGAAGATGGGCCGCTTGGAGAAGACCATTGTAGATGGCTCTTAGTTCCCGAATGTTTATTGGAAGGCTGGATTCCAGGGTTGACCACCGTCCTTGAAAGGTTTCCCACTGAGTGACTGCACCCCAGCCCCGGTGACTTGTATCCGTGGTTAGAAGGATCCAGTCCTGAATCCCGAACCTGCGGCCTTCCAGAAGGTGAGGTAGTTGCAGCCACCAGATAAGTGAAATCCTTGCTTTCGGCGATAGACGTATTTTCTGGTGCATGTGTAGATGAGATCCCGACCACTTGTCCAGGAGATCCAGTTGGAAGGACTGAGCATAAAACGTTCCGTACAGTAGAGCCTCGTAAGAGGCCACCATCTTCCCCAGAAGGCGAATGCACTGATGAACCGACACCCGGGCTGGCTTCAGGACATCCCGGACCATTGTTTGCATCACCAACGCTTTCTCCTCTGGGAGAAACACCCTCTGCACTTCCGTGTCGAGAATCATTCCCAGAAAAGACAACCTCCTGGTCGGCTCCAAATGTGATTTTGGAAGGTTCAGGATCCAACAGTGTTCCCTCAGCAGATGAGTCATGAGAACAATGGACTGCAACAACGTCTCCCTGGATGATGCCTTTATCAGCAGATCGTCCAGATATGGGATTATGTTCACCCCCTGTCTGCGGAGAACCATCATCTCTGCCATCACCTTGGTGAACACCCTCAGTGCTGTGGAGAGGCCGAATGGCAGTGCCTGAAATTGAAAGTGACTGTAACAGTGCAAATCTGAGATAAGCCTGGTGCGGCAGCCAAATCAGAATGTGGAGGTACGCATCCTTGATATCCAGGGATACCAGAAACTCTCCCTCCTCCAGACCTGAAATCACTGCTCTGAGAGACTCCATTTTGAATTTGAAAACCCTCAGGTAAGGGTTCAACGATTTCAAGTTCAAAATTGGTCTGACCAAACCATCCGGTTTCGGTACCATGAAAAGGTAATAACCCTTGTTTTGCATATGAGGTGGAACTGGGACAATGACCTGTGACTTTTCCAATTTTAAGATGGCTTCCTGTAGGATAGCCCTGTCTGTCAGCAAAGCTGGCAAGCCTGATTTAAGAAACGGTGAGGCGAGAGTTCTTGTAACTCCAGTCTGTACCCCTGAGACACAATATCCTGTACCCAGGGATCCAGGCCGGACAACACCCAGACGTGTCTGAAACGTCTGAGTCTCGCACCCACCAGCCCGTCCTCCAGGCTTTGTGGTCCACCGTCATGCTGAGGATTTTGAGGAACCAGAAGCAGGTCTCTGGTCCTGGGAGCCTGTGGGTGCAGGCTTTTTGGATTTTGCACACCACCTCTAAAGAAAGTGGTAGGAGGCTTGGACTTTTTTACCTTAATGGTTCGAAAGGACTGCAGCACAGCTGAAGAAAATGGTTTCTTCGTAGAAGGTGTAGCAGAGGGAAGGAAAGGTGACTTACCCACGGTTGCCGTGGAAATCCACGCATCCCCAAATAGAGCCTGACCTGTGTAGGTTAGGTCCTCCACACTTCTCCTGGATTCCACGTCTGCAGACCATTGGCGTAGCCAGAGACCCCTGCGGGCAGAGACCGACATGGAAGATATCCGTGCAGTCAGCGAACCCAGGTCCTTCATGGATTCCACCATGAACCCTGCAGAATCCTGTATGTTATGTAAAATCAATTCAATGTCACTTCTATCCATTGTATCTAAATCCTCTAGTAATGTGCCTGACCACTTTACCATGGCTTTAGAAATCCATGCACATGCAATATTGGGGCCTTAACGCCACTCCTGAAGCAATGTAAATGGATTTGAGCATAGTGTCAATCTTACGATCAGCCGATTCTTTTAACGCGGTAGATCCAGGGACAAGTAAAACCACCTTTTTCAGACAGTCTGGAGACAGATGCGTCTACAATGGGTGGGTTTTCCCATTTTCTCCTATCTTCCACAGGGAAGGGAAAAGCAACCAGAACCCTTTTTGGGATCTGGAATTTTTTCTCCGGTTTTCCCAGGATTTCTCAAATATAGCGTTTAATTCATTAGACGCAGGGAAGGTTAGCGAGGCTCTCTTATTGTCAGTGAAGTAAGCCTCCTCAACCTGCTCAGGTGTGGTGTCATTAATGTTTAACACATCTCTAGTGGCCTCAATCATGAGCTGCACCCCCTTTGCAAGGGATGCCGCCCCCCTCAGCACATCCCCCTCACCGTCTGCAGTATCAGAATCGGTATCCGTGTCAACTTGCATAATTTGTGCAAGTGCACGTTTCCGTGGAACATGCTAGTGGATTTTGCAGGAATAGGGACAGAGCCTGACCAAACTATCAGAGACTTCTTCAACACCTGAGTTTCAGTCTCAGTATTATCTACCCCAGTAGAGATCGGAGAGATCATTCCTTTGATAGAAGCTAACCACTCAGGCTCAACAATAGGGATCTGAGACACAGCATTACAATCCTGGAATGGATCCTTCCTGAGAGGAAATCTCTTCTGCAGCATATGACAGAGTCCCTCTCCCTGTCAGCGTCTGTGTACAGGAACTGCAGGCAGGAAAATGGCGCTGAACGCTGCTGGGTCCGCTCTGAGGAGAAGCTCCGCACCCAAACATGGCGCTGCTTCCCGCTCTTCATTATATTATACTGGCCTGAGGATTTCTGCTGGCAGTGATCTGAGGACCCTGACAGGCTTGCTGACCAGTGTAGGGTATAGGCGCTGGCTCAGGGCGCCCCACACAGCGCCACACTATGTACCGCTGAGCCCCAGAGCAGTTAGTACTGCGCTCCCTACCCTGTTCCCGCCATCTTCACACCGGCTCCCCGCTTGCCAGGGGGGCCGGTGACTCACTCGCCACCCAAGTCTTCTGGCTCTGTAAGGGGGTGGCGGCATGCTGTGGGAGAAAGCAGCCGCCTGGAGCAGCTAACGATCAGCACCGTCAGGAGCTCAGTGTCCTATCAGTGGAGATAGTGGCTCAGACCCCACAGGGCGGACACTACTCCCCCCCCCCCCCCCCCCCCAGATGCATTACATCTGGGCAAATTCCAGCACGTCCCATGTTTTGCACATACATTGAATTTGGTGGTGCAGAATTATTTAAAAAACGACAGGGGCATGCAAGAGATGCTGTCGGTGGCCCGAAGAATTGCGGGCCACTTTCGGCATTCAGCCACCGCGTGCCGAAGACTGGAGCACCAGCAAACAGTCCTGAACCTGCCCTGTCATCATCTGAAGCAAGAGGTGGTAACGAGGTGGAATTCAACCCTCTATATACTTCAGAGGATGGAGGAGCAGCAAAAGGCCATTCAAGCCTATACATCTGCCCACGATATAGGCAAAGGAGGGGGAATGCACCTGACTCAAGCGCAGTGGAGAATGATTTCAACGTTGTGCAAGGTTCTGTAACCCTTTGAACTTGCCACACGTGAAGTCAGTTCAGACACTGCCAGCCTGAGTCAGGTCATTCCCCTCATCAGGCTTTTGCAGAAGAAGCTGGAGACATTGAAGGAGGAGCTAAAACAGAGCGATTCCGCTAGGCATGTGGGACTTGTGGATGGAGCCCTTAATTCGCTTAACCAGGATTCACGGGTGGTCAATCTGTTGAAATCAGAGCACTACATTTTGGCCACCGTGCTCGACCCTAGATTTAAAACCTACGTTGTATCTCTCTTTCCAGCAGACACAAGTCTGCAGAGGTTCAAAGACCTGCTGGTGAGAAAATTGTCAAGTTAAGCGGAACGTGACCCGCCAACAGCTCCTCCTTCACATTCTCCCGCAACTGGGGGTGCCAGGAAAAGGCTAAGAATTCAGAGCCCACCCGCTGGCGGTGATGCAGAGCAGTCTGGAGCGAGTGCTGACATCTGGTCCGGACTGAAGGACCTGGCAATGATTACTGACATGTCGTCTACTGTCACTGCATATGATTCTGTCACCATTGAAGGAATGGTGGAGGATTATATGAGTGACCGCATCCAAGTAGGCACGTCAGACAGTCCGTACGTATACTGGCAGGAAAAAGAGGCAATTTGGAGGCCCTTGCACAAACTGGATTTATTCTACCTAAGTTGCCCTCCCTCCAGTGTGTACTCCGAAAGAGTGTTTAGTGCAGCCGCTCACCTTGTCAGCAATCGGCGTACGAGGTTACTTCCAGAAAATGTGGAGAAGATGATGTTCATCAAAATTAATTATAATCAATTCCTCCATGGAGACATTCACCAGCAATTGCCTCCAGAAAGTACACAGGGATCTGAGATGGTGGATTCCAGTGGGGACGAATTAATAATCTGTGAGGAGGGGGATGTACACAGTGAAAGGGGTGAGGAATCGGAGGATGATGATGAGGTGGACATCTTGCCTCTGTAGAGCCAGTTTGTGCAAGGAGAGATTTTTTGCTTCTTTTTTGGTAGGGGCCCAAACCAACCAGTCATTTCAGTCACAGTCGTGTGGCAGACCCTGTCGCTGAAATGATGGGTTCGTTAAAGTGTGCATGTCCTGTTTATACAACATAAGGGTGGGTGGGAGGGCCCAAGGACAATTCCATCTTGCACCTCTTTTTTCTTTCATTTTTCTTTGCATCATGTGCTGTTTGGGGACTATTTTTTTAAGTGCCATCCTGTCTGACACTGCAGTGCCACTCCTAGATGGGCCAGGTGTTTGCGTCGGCCACTTGTGTTGCTTAGCTTAGCCATCCAGCGACCTCGGTGCAAATTTTAGGACTAAAAATAATATTGTGAGGTGTTCAGAATAGACTGAAAATGAGTGTAAATTATGGTTATTGAGGTTAATAATACTATGGGATCAAAATGACCCCCAAATTCTATGATTTAAGCTGTTTTGGGGGGTTTTTTGTAAAAAAAACACCCGAATCCAGAACACACCCGAATCCAACAAAAAATTTTCAGGGAGGTTTTGGCAAAACGCGTACGAATCCAAAACACGGCCGCGGAACCGAATCCAAAACCCGAAAAATTTCCGGTGCACATCTCTAGTACTTACCAGGTAAATCCTTTTCTTTGAATCCATAGGGGGCACTGGAGTACTCTTGGGGATATGGATGGCTTTAGCAGGAACAGGGCACTGAATATTTAAATTTAGAACTCTCCTCCCCTCCATATCCCAGAGTACCTCAGTGTTTTTTACTGAGCCGAACAGGAGCGATAGAGAGGTTGACAATGGAGAATTACATATAACATTATAACATAACGGGCAACAATAAAGTTGACACATAACGTTACTGACAACTAAACAGTTGACACCATAACCGATAGAACTTGAAACTTTGAACCAGTCGGTGAGAATGTGTTACCATAAGATCCCCTGAACTTACCACAAACCAGGTAAAACTGCTCTGGGTGGGCGTCCAGTGCCCCCTATGGATTCAAAGAAAAGGATTTTCCTGGTAAGTACCAAAATCCTGTTTTCTTTTTCATCCACTAGGGGTCACTGGAGTACTCTTGGGACGTACCAAAGCACTCTTGGGACGTACCAAAGCTTCCCCCGTGGGCACCTGTAACACTAGGCGGCCAAAGCTAGAAGCTGATGCAGCAAACGTATCAAACTTGTAAAAGCGCACAAACGTGTGCACTGATGACCATGTAACCGCACGGCAAAGCTGCGTCGTAGAAGCCCCACCACCAGCTGCCCATGAAGTAACCTAGCATGAAGGTAAGCCTGACGTATGGTCAGTTTAATCTATCTGGATAAGGTCTGCTTAGAACAGGGAAATGGCTGCGCAGTGTATCAGGGAAAAAATGAAAAGAGCCGACGTTTTGTTTAAAAATTAACACAATTTATTAACCATGAATACTGAATAAAAATATGCTTTTCATAAAACTAGTAATTTAAAAGTTAGTAGTATGTATAACTGTATAATGAAACACACCTTGATGAGTATAGGTATCGTAGGAAATTTAGGAGCAGCTTATATAAGGAGACTTGTTGAAGATCCGTAATTACTCACAAGGTTTTCACTTGTGGATTCATTTGTATAGATGATAAATGAAAAACGGTCCCAAATAGTGCACAATGTGCCCGTCACAAAGCTGTGTTGCTGTAATGTATACCTCTCCTGTGGGCTGGTCCGAGACCGGGCGTCCCTGGTTCTTGATCCTGCAATGCCCACTCGTGCTATGCAGCAAGGAGATGGTAAAAGCCGCCGGGCTGATGTAGTACGTGAGACGGATGTAGCTGATAGGAGCCGCGTGCTGGTATGTGCGGGTTGCGGGAAACGAAGTGCCGGTATGAAAGTCCGTTGGATCTTGGCAGAGAGCTGCTGGTGTAGATACCTGGATCAAGGTGGATAATGAGGCGGGGTCTAACGCGTTTCGTCACGTATCACGTGACTTTTTCACCTTTGAAAAACTGCTGAAGCTAGCAGAAACTGAATCGCAATCTGCAGAACCGCCTTCTTGTCTTCCGACAGAAGCAGTCCTGTTGAAAAACCTCCCTGGTGGGAGACAGTCGTGCGGATCCACCCATCTATGGATGTCTGGAACCACGCCGACTGGAACATCTGAAGGCGTGCCCCCGCAACTGAAGATCCGAGATGGCTGGGAGCCCGTCATGCCACTGGCTCGTCGGCGACCTTAGCGTACTGACGACGGGTGTTCCTCTACCATGTCTACCAGGCGTGGTTGTACCTCTACCACGGCCTTGAAAGGGCTGAGGTCTTAAGGATTTGAACGCTGGTCCAGAGTATTTCCTTCTAGGTACCGTTGGAGGCAATGGTAGGAAGACAGACTTCCCCCCCAATGGCCTCAGAAATCCATTTGTCCAATGGAGGACCAAACAACTTCTTGCCAGCTAAGGGTAACGCTTCTATCCCTCTCTTGACTTCTGCCTCTGCCTGCCAAGAACGCAGCCAGAGTGCCCGTCGTGCTGTAACTAGTGACGATGAAAATGCGAGAACTGACCTGACAGACGTCCGTAGAAGCTGTACATAGATAATCAGCAGCTTCACAAATGTGATCCACGAGAAGGATAACGTGGTCGTCTTGTAAGGCGGACCTGAGTTCTGTTATCCATACAATCAGCGCCTTAGTTACCCAAATTCCAACCAAACCAGGTCTAAGCAGCACCCCTGCTGCTGTATACATGGACTCTAGCATAGCTTCTAGCTTAACTTCTGACGGCTCTTGAAGCGTAGTAGCGGCTGGTACTGGAAGGGTTAATTTTTTGGAAAGTTTTGACAGACGAATCTACCATTGGAGGATTCTCCCATGTAGATATGACAGACTCTGGAAACGGGTAACTAGTCTTAAACCGGCGAGGTATAGAAAACCGTTTATCCGAATTCTTCTATTAGCATCTTATGAAGAGATTCCGAAAAAGGAAAACACACTTGGAATCTCTATCATTTAGTAAATAATACCTCATCATTTGTTAGAGGTTCTTCTGTCTCCGTAAACTTCAGAGACTGACGCACCGCCCTGATGAGATTATCAATGCCCAGGCTGTCAAAATCCTCACTATCTGACTGCTGGTCTAATTCGCCCTCCTCCCCCTCATCTTGCGCAGTGAGGTCTGGCATAGAATCGTCAGAATGCAACATAGCAGAAACTGGTAAATTATAAGACAAATGAAAATCAACTTTTTTTTTTTTCTTCCCCGAAGTGGACTTGGACGTTGGCAAAGGCTGAGACCCTTCTAGTAACTCTGGCGGTCGCACACGAGATTCAGATCTTGCCGCCTCCCGCTCGTGGCGAGCGGCGGCCAATTCTGATTGCAACCCAGCCATTACATCTGCTAATATTGCCCATTGCGGATCCGGGGATGAAACTGGAGTAGAAATCGTATTTGTAGCTGAATTTACAAAACATACTGTGCATGTGGTAGACCCATCTGGCAACACACTATTACAGACATTGCAGTGAAAGTGTTTTTTGTTTTTGCTGGTGCCTTACTCATTATGCAGACAGACAACACAAACCGACAAATAGAGACAGCTCGCACGACTCAGTAAAATGGTTACTAAGGTATGTATGTGTATATATATATATATATATATATATATATCTATCTCCGAAGTGCAGTGCACGTGGCCAGTACTATATGAAACCTGATCCAAATTCCCACTGACACCCCTGCGCCATCCGGTGGAGTAGTGTTGTAGGGCAGGATCTTCTAAACTGAAAGAGAAACAGGATTATTATTATTATTATTATTATTACATTTTATTTATAGGGCGCCACAAGTGTTTCGCAGCGCCGTACAAAGGACAGTACAGGGAGACAAAACTTAGCATAACAGTAAATAAATAACAAAAATGGAGTGCAGGTAACAAAGAGCAACACAATTCTCAAAACATAATACAGCTTAGATGTAAGTAGCGAAGGAGTAATCATTGTACTACTTGGGGCTGGCAGCCATAGATAGAGATGAGCCTTTACCAGCAGGAGAGAAAGCAGGTAAAGATGGTCGCTGAGTGAAATGTGTCCAGAAGAGGGTTTAGACAAGAGGAAAGAGGGCCCTGCTCTGAAGAGCTAACAATCTAGTGGTTGAACAGGAAGCATGGTTAAAATGGCCCCCATGCCATGCTTACACTTATAATCACAGTTCAGGTTATAACACATGTCTAAAGTGTATAACCTGAAACTACCTTCGTTAAAAAACATCCTATTAATATAGGCTTAACAGCCTATGTAACTAGATCACAACCCATGCAGCCTTTCTGTGGTAATACATACATCTCCCCCCCCCCCCACCCCGCCTTGCACCTGCGCTGCTGTGAGGAGACTCTCCCCCCCCCCCCCCCCCCGTGCTCCGTGTACCGTCTGCAGTAAACCGGAGATCTGGCACAGGGAGCCGGGGAGCGCGCTGTCTAGCGTCGGGACGCGGCGGTGCAGTCTCTAGCGGGGAGCGGGTGCCGAATCTGTGCGGCCGGCGCTGTGTGTGGCCTCTGAGCGGCAGGTTGAGCGGCTCTGGCGGGCGCATTACACAAGGCAGCGGCGCGGACGGGAGTATGAGGGAGCAGAGTACTCGCGGCGGCTGTACTTACACAAAGCAGCGGCGGCGGGCGGCAGTTAACGGGAGCACTGGCGCGCAAAACAATGTTCTCCACACAGCGGGGCGGCAGCGTGAGCTGACCGCCCCGCCCCCCAACATACCTGGACGCCTGTGGTGAGGGGCTATGACGGGGCTTTCCTGCAGGTTGTCTGCACGTGGCTGTGAGGGTGCTCTGTAGTGAGGACCGACACGCCAGTAGCTGCTTGTAGCAGCTTCCACTAACCCGGACCCACGCCTTTTGGAAGGGGGGAAGGGATGTGGATAAAGTTTAGTAAAAATAAAAATTAAAAAGAAAAAAATCAAAATAAGTGTGGGAGCTCCACACAAGCCTTGTTGCTACTTCGAGCTCAGAAAAAACACTGAGGTACTCTGGGATATGGAGGGGAGGAGAGTTCTAAATTTAAATATTCAGTGCCCTGTTCCTGCTAAAGCCGTCCATATCCCCAAGAGTACTCCAGTGACCCCTAGTGGATGAAAAAGAAACTCCAGTATCTCTCAGAGTCAGCCTCAGCATTTCCCCGGCCACACCTCCTGTATACGTACAGCAGCCGCCACAACGTTATAGAGAAGAACCAACAGAATAAACAAACCTTACTCACTTTAGGTTAATTCTATCGGATGCCTTTCCGAATATAAACACTCCCTCATGTGCATGTAATGCAAACAAGCTCAAAACATAGAAATAAAATATCGCTTAGCTTCCTGTATACGATCCTTTGTGACAGGGCCCCGTGTCGACCAGGAGTTGACTTCCACAGTATTCTCTCTGCGTCGGGAAGAGAATAAACATTCGGACTCCTTGAGAGGATTGAAGACCAACTTGTCACTGCCGACCTAGAGCTTAATCAAGCTTAACCAGCACATGAAAAAGAATACTATTACTTCAGCATTCATGAATATACATAATGTAATACACAATATATCACACATATCTATAGATATATATATATACATAACATATTTATAAGTGGATTGTCCGGACCCAACAGGTCCCTAGTGACAGTAATGTGTTCTGAATGTGTATAATCATGTACTGACATGCCCCAGTTGTGGATCTACCAGGAACGTTATAGTCGACAGAAAACCTATTTTCTCTGACGTCCTAGTGGATGCTGGGAACTCCGAAAGGACCATGGGGAATAGCGGCTCCGCAGGAGACTGGGCACAACTAAAGAAAGCTTTTAGGTCACCTGGTGTGCACTGGCTCCTCCCACTATGACCCTCCTCCAAGCCTCAGTTAGATTTTGTGCCCGGCCGAGGTTGGATGCACACTAGGGGGTCTCCTGAGCTTCTAAAAAGAAAGTATATAATTAGGTTTTTTATTTTACAGTGAGACCTGCTGGCAACAGGCTCACTGCAGCGAGGGACTAAGGGGAGAAGAAGCGAACCTACCTGCTTGCAGCTAGCTTGGGCTTCTTAGGCTACTGGACACCATTAGCTCCAGAGGGATCGACCGCATGGAACTGGCCTTGGTGTTCGGTCCCGGAGCCGCGCCGCCGTCCCCCTTACAGAGCCAGAAGCAAGAAGAGGTCCGGAAAATCGGCGGCAGAAGACATCAGTCTTCACCAAGGTAGCGCACAGCACTGCAGCTGTGCGCCATTGCTCCTCATACACACTTCACACTCCGGTCACTGAGGGTGCAGGGCGCTAGGGGGGGGCGCCCTGAGCAGCAATAAAAACACCTTGGCTGGCAAAAATACCACAATATATAGCCCCAGAGGCTATATATGTGATAATTACCCCTGCCAGAATCCATAAAAAAGCGGGAGAATAGTCCGCGAAAAAGGGGCGGAGCTATCTCCTTCAGCACACTGGCGCCATTTCTCCCTCACAGCTCCGCTGGAAGGAAGCTCCCTGGCTCTCCCCTGCAGTCTACACTACAGAAAAGGGTAAAAAAAGAGAGGGGGGCACTAAATTTAGGCGCAGTATATATAACAGCAGCTATAGGGGACATAATTCAGTTAGTCCCTGCATTATATAGCGCTCTGGTGTGTGCTGGCATACTCTCACTCTGTCTCCCCAAAGGGCTTTTGTGGGTCCTGTCCTCTGTTAGAGCATTCCCTGTGTGTGTGCGGTGTGTCGGTACGGCTGTGTCAACATGTTTGATGAGGATAATGATGTGGAGGCGGAGCAGATGCCTATAGAAGGGATGTCACCCCCTGCGGGGCAGACACCTGAGTGGATGGACTTATGGAAGGAATTGCGTGCACGTGTCGACTCCTTACACAAAAAATTTGACGACATGCCAAATGCGGGACAGCCGGCTTCTCAGCTCGTGCCTGTCCAGGCGTCTCAAAGGCCATCGGGGGCTCTAAAACGCCCGCTACCTCAGATGGCAGACGCGGATGTCGACACGGATACTGACACCAGTGTCGACGACGATGAGTCTAGTCTAATGTCCACTAAGGCCATTCGTTGCATGATTGAAGCAATGAAAGAGGTGTTACAAATTTCTGATATAAACCCAGGTACCACTAAAAAGGGTATTATGTTTGGGGAGAAAAAACTACCCGTAGTTTTTCCCCCATCAGAAGAATTAAATGAAGTGTGTGAAGAAGCGTGGGCTTTCCCTGATAAAAGATTGGTAATCTCTAAGAAGTTACTAATGGCGTTCCCTTTCCCGCCAGAGGATAGGTCACGTTGGGAGACACCCCCTAGGGTGGATAAAGCGCTCACACGTTTGTCTAAAAAGGTGGCACTACCGTCTCCGGATACGGCCGCCCTCAAGGAACCTGCTGATAGAAAGCAGGAGGCGATCCTTAAGTCTGTATATACACACTCAGGCATTATACTTAGACCAGCTATTGCGTCAGCATGGATGTGCAGTGCTGCCGCTGCGTGGTCAGATTCCCTGTCAGAAAATATTGACACCCTAGACAGGGACACTATTCTGCTAACCATAGAGCATATAAAAGACTCAGTCTTATACATGAGAGATGCACAGAGGGAGATCTGCCGGCTGGCATCTAAAATAAGTGCATTGTCCATTTCTGCTAGGAGAGGCTTATGGACTCGCCAGTGGACAGGGGATGCAGATTCAAAAAGGCACATGGAAGTTTTGCCTTATAAGGGTGAGGAGTTATTTGGGGATGGTCTCTCGGACCTAGTTTCCACAGCAACTGCTGGGAAGTCAGCATTTTTACCCCATGTTCCCTCACAGCCTAAAAAGGCGCCGTTTTATCAGGTACAGTCCTTTCGGACTCAGAAAAACAGGCGCGGAAAAGGTGGGTCCTTTCTGTCCAGAGGCAGAGGTAGGGGAAAAAGGCTGCAACAAACAGCAGGTTCCCAGGAGCAAAAGTCCTCCCCCGCTTCTTCCAAGTCCGCCGCATGACGGTGGGGCTCCACAGGCGGAGCCAGGTACGGTGGGGGGCCGCCTCAAAAATTTCAGCGATCAGTGGGCTCGCTCACAGGTGGATCCCTGGATCCTGCAAATAGTATCTCAAGGGTACAAACTGGAATTCGAGGCGTCTCCACCCCACCGGTTCCTAAAATCTGCCTTGCCGATTACTCCTTCAGACAGGGAGGCTGTGCTAGCGGCAATTCACAAGCTGTATTCCCAGCAGGTGATAATCAAGGTGCCCCTACTTCAACAAGGACGGGGTTACTATTCCACACTGTTTGTGGTACCGAAACCGGACGGTTCGGTGAGACCCATTTTAAATTTGAAATCCTTGAACACATACATAAAAAAATTCAAGTTCAAGATGGAATCGCTCAGGGTGGTTATTGCAAGCATGGACGAGGGGGATTACATGGTATCCCTGGACATCAAGGATGCTTACCTGCATGTCCCCATTTACTATCCTCACCAGGAGTACCTCAGATTTGTGGTACAGGATTGCCATTACCAATTCCAGACGCTGCCGTTTGGACTCTCCACGGCACCGAGAGTGTTTACCAAGGTAATGGCGGAAATGATGATACTCCTTCGAAGAAAGGGAGTTTTAATTATCCCGTACTTGGACGATCTCCTAATAAAGGCGAGGTCCAAGGAGCAGTTATTGGTGGGAGTAGCACTATCTCAGGAGGTGCTACACCAGCACGGTTGGATTCTGAATATTCCAAAATCACAGCTGGTTCCGACGACACGTCTACTGTTCCTGGGTATGATTCTGGATACAGTCCAGAAAAAAGTGTTTCTCCCGGAGGAGAAAGCCAAGGAGCTGTCATCTCTAGTCAGAGACCTCCTGAAACCAAAACAGGTATCGGTGCATCACTGCACGCGGGTCCTGGGAAAGATGGTGGCTTCTTACGAAGCAATTCCTTTCGGCAGGTTCCATGCCAGAATCTTTCAGTGGGACCTGTTGGACCAATGGTCCGGATCGCATCTTCAGATGCATCGCCTAATAACCCTGTCTCCAAGAACCAGGGTGTCTCTGCTGTGGTGGCTGCAGAGTGCTCATCTTCTAAAGGGCCGCAGATTCGGCATACAGGACTGGGTCCTGGTGACCACGGATGCCAGCCTTCGAGGCTGGGGGGCAGTCACACAGGGAAGAAACTTCCAAGGACTATGGTCGAGTCAGGAGACTTCCCTACACATAAATATTCTGGAACTAAGGGCCATTTACAATGCCCTAAGTCAGGCAAAATCCCTGCTTCTACACCAGCCGGTACTGATCCAGTCAGACAACATCACGGCAGTCGCCCATGTAAATCGACAGGGCGGCACAAGAAGCAGGATGGCAATGGCAGAAGCCACAAGGATTCTCCGATGGGCGGAAAATCACGTACTAGCACTGTCAGCAGTGTTCATTCCAGGAGTGGACAACTGGGAAGCAGACTTTCTCAGCAGGCACGACCTCCACCCGGGAGAGTGGGGACTTCATCCAGAAGTCTTCACGCTGATTGTAAATCGATGGGAACGGCCACAGGTGGACATGATGGCGTCCCGCCTAAACAAAAAACTAGAGAGATATTGCGCCAGGTCAAGGGACCCTCAGGCGATAGCTGTGGACGCTCTAGTGACACCGTGGGTGTACCAGTCAGTTTATGTGTTCCCTCCTCTGCCTCTCATACCAAGGGTACTGAGAATAATAAGAAAACGAGGAGTAAGAACAATACTCGTGGTTCCGGATTGGCCAAGACGAGCGTGGTTCCCGAAACTTCAAGAGATGATCTCAGAGGACCCATGGCCTCTGCCGCTCAGACAGGACCTGCTGCAGCAGGGGCCCTGTCTGTTCAAGACTTACCGCGGCTGCGTTTAACGGCATGGCGGTTGAACGCCGGATCCTGAAGGAAAAGGGCATTCCGGAAGAAGTCATTCCTACGCTGATTAAAGCCAGGAAAGATGTAACTGCAAAGCATTATCACCGCATATGGCGGAAATATGTTGCTTGGTGTGAGGCCAAAAAGGCCCCAACAGAGGAATTTCAACTAGGTCGATTTCTGCATTTCCTACAAGCAGGAGTGACTATGGGCCTGAAATTAGGCTCCATTAAGGTACAGATCTCGGCTCTGTCGATTTTCTTCCAGAAAGAACTAGCTTCACTACCTGAAGTTCAGACGTTTGTGAAAGGAGTGCTGCATATTCAGCCCCCGTTTGTGCCTCCAGTGGCACCTTGGGATCTCAACGTGGTGTTGAGTTTCTTAAAATCACATTGGTTTGAGCCACTTAAAACCGTGGATCTAAAATATCTCACGTGGAAAGTGGTCATGTTATTGGCCTTGGCTTCAGCCAGGTGTGTGTCAGAATTGGCAGCTTTGCCATGTAAAAGCCCTTATCTGATTTTCCATATGGATAGGGCGGAATTGAGGACTCGTCCTCAGTTTCTCACTAAGGTGGTATCAGCTTTTCACTTGAACCAACCTATTGTGGTGCCTGCGGCTACTAGGGACTTGGAGGATTCCAAGTTACTGGACGTAGTCAGGGCCTTGAAAATTTATGTTTCCAGGACGGCTAGAGTCAGGAAAACTGACTCGCTATTTATCCTGTATGCACCCAACAAACTGGGTGCTCCTGCTTCTAAGCAGACTATTTTGCTCGCTGGATTTGTAGCACAATTCAGCTGGCGCATTCTGCGGCTGGACTGCCGCATCCTAAATCAGTAAAAGCCCATTCCACAAGGAAGGTGGGCTCATCTTGGGCGGCTGCCCGAGGGGTCTCGGCTTTACAACTTTGCCGAGCTGCTACTTGGTCAGGAGCAAACACGTTTGCAAAATTCTACAAATTTGATACCCTGGCTGAGGAGGACCTTGAGTTCTCTCATTCGGTGCTGCAGAGTCATCCGCACTCTCCCGCCCGTTTGGAAGCTTTGGTATAATCCCCATGGTCCTTTCGGAGTTCCCAGCATCCACTAGGACGTCAGAGAAAATAAGATTTTACTCACCGGTAAATCTATTTCTCGTAGTCCGTAGTGGATGCTGGGCGCCCATCCCAAGTGTGGATTGTCTGCAATACTTGTACATAGTTATTGTTAACTAAAGGGTTATTGTTGAGCCATCTGTTGAGAGGCTCAGTTGTTTTCATACTGTTAAACTGGGTATAGTATCACGAGTTATACGGTGTGATTGGTGTGGCTGGTAGGAGTCTTACCCGGGATTCAAAATCCTTCCTTATGTCAGCTCGTCCGGGCACAGTGTCCTAACTGAGGCTTGGCGGAGGGTCATAGTGGGAGGAGCCAGTGCACACCAGGTGACCTAAAAGCTTTCTTTAGTTGTGCCCAGTCTCCTGCGGAGCCGCTATTCCCCATGGTCCTTTCGGAGTTCCCAGCATCCACTACGGACTACGAGAAATAGATTTACAGGTGAGTAAAATCTTATTATTTGTCGACAGCAGGGAATAGTAAGCAGGCAAAATTAACATTCTTGGAACTCCGAGGGGTCTGAGGGAAGCATACATATACAATTTCAAAACACTCCCCCCACATATACCTATAAACATATATACAGGTATAAGGCAGTTACAGCGTGTTAATTTTCACCCAGTAAATACAGTTGATGCCGACAGGGCACCCACATATGACTGTGTCTCCCATACCATGTTTACTTTTACAAGCATACAACTACCAACCTGCTGATAGTGAATCGTCCGAATCAAGTACCAACAGGCGTCGGCGATGCAGACAGTGATCCCCACAGCTGCTTGTGACAGAGCCCTCACACATGTCGACATATGTCACTAAAACTATAGTGGGTAATCTGACAGGAAACACACTGATTCATGCACCACAACAATGATTATGCGCCCATTATTGAACATAGTGCTATATTTCTCTCCATATATCACTAAAACACTGTGCCCCCCCTCATTTGTACTGTAAACATAGCCTTGGTGGGGGACATGGAAGAAAATGGCGCTGAATCTGTTGTGAGGGCTAAGCTCCGCCCCTTCCCGGCGCGCTTAAGCCCCGCCAAAATACATATAAATGTTGAGCTGGGGGAGGTCTATATACAGCATTACCCTATATATATATATATATATTGCTGCCCAGGGCGCCCCCCCCCCCCTGCACCATGCACCCTCGTAAGCCGTTGGTGTGGGGGAGCAATGGCGCGCAGCGCAACCGCTGCGTTACACTGGCGGGGGTATCATACCCCGGTGCCCGGGCACCTAGTATGTCCCTCTTGCCAGCGATCTTGACCCTCAGTAACTTGCTGCCCAGGGCGCTCCCCCCCAGCGCCCTGCACCGTGAGTGCAGTTGGTGTGTGGGAGCATGGAGCGCAGCGCTACCGCTGCGGTTACCTCCGTTACTGAAGTCTTCTGCCGTCACTGAAGTCTTCTTTTCTTCCAATACTCACCCGGCTTCTTTCTTCTGGCTTCTGTGAGGGGGGTGACGGCACGGCTCTGGGAACAAGCAGCTAGGCGAACCAAGTGATCGAACCCTCTGGAGCTTATGGTGTCCAGTAGCCTAAGAAGCAGAGCCCTTACCTAAGAAGAAGTAGGTCTGACTTCTCTCCCCTCACTCCTACGATGCAGGGAGCCTGTAGCCAGCAGGTCTACCTGAAAATAAAAAACCTAACAAAGTATTTTAGAGAAACTCAGTAGAGCTCCCCTAGTGTGTGTCCAGTCACTCCTGGGCACAAAGTCTAACTGAGGTCTGGGGGAGGAGCCAGTTCACACCCAGTCAAAGTCTTTTAGTGTGCCCAAGCTCCTGCGGATCCCGTCTATACCCCATGGTCCTTACGGAGTCCCCAGCATCCTCTAGGACGTATGAGAAATAAAAACATTTTGCAGGTGTACTTAAGTTTACTGTATTTAGCTTAGTAATATTACTTCAGATGTATGCTCTAACTAAAACAACTTGCATTTCCCCAAAGTTAGCAGTTCAACATTCACACATACGTAATGCATCTAAAATTTTTGGAAAACTAGTCTGGACTGGAAGCTCTTCAACCTAGTTCTATTTTAGAACTATGGCCAGCAGTCAAATGCATCACTGCAAGAAAACGAGAAAACAATTTAGTCCATTATAGTTTATGCATTTGCTCTATGTAAAGGGTCTAAACAAAAGTGAAACAATTATGTATCAATTTATCCTTGACGAAGGCCATTAAGTAAAAGACTAAACATTTTGTATATGTATAGTAGAACAATCTACATAGATTTATAGGGCTACTCATTAGAAAAAACGAGTTTTATGGTAAGAACTTACCTTTGTTAAAACTCTTTCAGCGAGGTACACTGGGCTCCACAAGGAATGGACAATGGGGCGTAGAGTAGGATCTTGATCCGAGGCACCAACAGGCTCAAAGCTTAGACTGTTACCAGAATGCATAGCGCCGCCTCCTATATCACCCCGCCTCCCTGCACAGGATCTCAGTTTTTAGTTAACCAGTCCAATGCAGTAGCGGGAAAAGAGACGACAGTAGCCACAACACCGCATTCTCACGACAGGAGACGTGTCAGTGGCTAATGCCATACCAACCAAAAGAAGCTAAGTGCGTCAGGGTGAGCGCCTTGTGGAGCCCAGTGTACCTCGCAGAAAGAGTTTTAACAAAGGTAAGTTCTTACCATAAAACTCGTTTTCTTCTGCGGGGTACACTGGGCTCTACAAGGAATGGACAATGGGGATGTCCTAAAGCAGTTCCTTATGGGAGGGGACGCACTGTAGCGGGCACAAGAACCCAGCGTCCAAAGGAAGCATCCTGGGAAGCGGCAGTATCGAAGGCATAGAACCTCATGAACGTGTTCACAGAGGACCACGTAGCCACCTTGCACAATTGTTCAAGGGTCGCACCACGGTGGGCCGCCCAAGAAGGTCCAACAGGCCGAGTAGAATGGGCCTTAATGTGATCAGGAGCAGAGAGACCAGCCTTCACATAAGCATGTGCAATCACCATTCTAATCCATCTGGCCAGAGTTTGCTTGTGAGCAGGCCAGCGCCGTTTTGTGAAACCCAAACACAACAAAAAGAGAATCAGATTTCCTAATAGGAGCAGTTCTCTTCACATAGATATGGAGAGCCCGTACCACATCCAAAGACCGCTCTTTGGGAGACAGATCAGGAAAAACAAGTGCCGGAACTACAATCTCCTGATTATGGTGGAACGAAGAAACCACCTTAGGTAGATAGCCGGGACGAGTCCTAAGAATCGCCCGGTCACGGTGAAATATCAGATATGGGGAACTACAGGACAAGGCACCCAAATCCGACACTCTTCTAGCTGAAGCAATAGCCAGCAGAAACACCACCTTAAGGGAAAGCCACTTAAGGTCAGCTGAACCAAGAGGTTCAAACGGAGACTCTTGTAACGCCTCCAAAACCACCAAGTCCCAAGGAGCCACAGGCGGGACATAGGGAGGTTGGAAATCCAACACGCCCTGAGTAAAGGTATGCACATCAGGTAAGGTCGCAATTTTTCTCTGAAACCACACCGACTAGGCAGATATTTGAACCTTGAGGGAGGCCAGATGCAGGCCTAAGTCCAGGCCCTGCTGAAGAAAAGCCAACAACTTGGCTATACTAAACTTGGAAGCGTCATAATCATTAGATGCGCACCAAACAAAGTAAGAATGCCAGACCCTATAGTAAATCCCAGCCGTAGCCGGTTTCCGGGCTGCAACATAGTTTGAATGACCGCCTCAGAAAACCCTTTAGCCCTTAAGACGGAAGCTTCAAAGACAGCCGGACTAGGTCCTGGTAGACACAGGGGCCCTGAACGAGGAGGTCTGGGCGTTGTGTAAGTAGAATTGGACGCTCTGACGATAGGCCTTGCAGGTCTGAGAACCAGTGCCGTCTGGGCCACGCTGGAGCTATGAGAAGCAGAAATCCTTTTTCTTGCTTGAGCTTCCGCATTACCCTGGGCAGGAGTGACACCGGAGGGAACACGTACGGCAGCCGAAACCTCCACGGTACCGCCAGCGCATCCACGAATGCTGCTTGAGGATCCCTTGTCCTTGCTCCGAAGACCGGAACCTTGTGATTGTGTCGAGACGATATCAGATCTACGTCTGGAAGGTACCACCTTTCCACTAGGAGTTGAAACACTTCTGGATGGAGGCCCCACTCGCCGGCATGCACGTCCTGACGACTGAGAAAGTCCGCTTCCCAATTCAGGACTCCCGGAATGAAGATTGCCAATATGGCCGGTAGATGGCGTTCTGTCCACTGTAGAATCCGTGAGACTTCCTTCATTGCTAGGCGGCTTCGAGTGCCGCCTTGATGATTTATGTAAGCCACTGTGGTGACGTTGTCCGACTGTACCTGAACAGGACGGTTCTGAATTAAATGCTGGGCTAGGTTCAAGGCATTGAAGACCGCCCGCAACTCCAGAATATTGATCGAGAGGAGGGACTCCTCCTTGGTCCACCGCCCCTGAAGGGAGTGTTGCTCCAGCACCGCCCCCCAACCTCTCAGACGGGCATCTGTCGTCAACAGGACCCAGTCCGATATCCAGAACAGACGGCCCCTGCACAGTTGTTGGTCCCGGAGCCACCAGAGCAGCGACAGATGGACCTCCGGAGTCAATGAGATCATTTGAGACCTGATCCGGTGAGGCAGGCCATCCCATTTGGCTAGAATCAGCCTCTGGAGAGGGCGACTGTGAAATTGAGCGTACTCCACCATGTCGAATGCTGACACCATGAGGCCCAGCACCTGCATCGCCGAATGTATCGACACTTGCGGACGAGATAGGAAGCAACGAATCCTGTCCTGAAGTTTCAGGACTTTCTCCTGAGACAGGAACAACCGCTGGTTGTGAGTGTCCAATAGTGCTCCCAGATGCACCATGCTCTGAGCAGGGATCAGGGATGACTTCTTCCAGTTGATGAGCCACCCGTGGGCTTGCAGAAACCGGACCGTCACATCTAGATGACGCAGTTGAAGTTCTGGGGAATTTGCCAGGATTAACAAGTCGTCCAAATACAGCAGTATCCTGACCCCTTGAAGGCGGAGTACCGCCGTCATCACCGCCATGACTTTTGTAAAGACTCACGGAGCCATTGTTAAACCAAAAGGTAACGCCCGAAACTGGTAATGGCAGTTGCCAATCGCAAATCTCAGGTATTGCTGATGAGACACTGCTATAGGAATATGCAGGTAAGCATCCTGTATATCCAGGGAGACAATGAAGTCCCCAGGTTTCAAGGCCAGAACTATAGAGCGAAGGGTTTCCATCCGGAACTTGGAAACCTTCACAAACCTGTTCAATGCCTTGAGGTTGAGAATGGGCCGGGAGGACCCATTCGGTTTCGGGACTAGAAACAGCGGAGAATAGTACCCCCGGCCCCTCTGCGCAAGAGGCACCTGTACTACGACTCCTGTATCCAGGAGGGTCTGTACCACCGAATGTAGAGTGTTTGCCTTTGTCTTGTCCAACGGGACATCTGTCTGGCAAAATCGATGAGGGGGTCGGTTTTTGAAGGCTATGGCGTAACCTCGAGTGACGACTTCCCGTACCCAGGCATCTGAAGTGGTCTTCAATCATTCCTGGGTATACCCTAGAAGCCGGCCCCCCACCCTGGGATCCCCCAGAGGGAGGCCCGCCCCGTCATGCTTACCTGTCTTGGAAGCTGGCTGACGGGCCGCCCAGACTCTTTTGGGCTTAGGCTTACCAGGTTTGGAAGTGCGGGCCTGCTTGTTGTACGTCTGACCTTTTGCTTTACCTGAAGGACGAAAGGGGCGAAAGGAAGTACCGTTAGCCTTCGACACAGAAGGAGCAGTACTTGGCAGACAGGCGGTTTTGGCAGTAGCCAAGTCAGCCACAATCTTATTTAAATCCTCCCCAAACAGAATTTCTCCCTTAAAAGGGAGTACCTCCAGGGTTATTCTAGAGTCCAGATCCACAGACCAGGATCTCAGCCACAATATCCGGCGAGCCAGGACCGACGTAAAAGAGGCCTTGGCTGCCAGGATACCGGCATCAGAAGCCGCCTCTTTAATATATCGAGAAGCTATGACAATATAAGACAAGCATTGTCTAGCATGGTCAGAGGAGATTTCAGCATCTAACTCCAAGGCCCATGCTTCAATGGCCTCTGCAGCCCAAGTAGCTGCAATAGTGGGCCTTTGTGCAGCACCCGTAAGGGTGTAAATCGCTTTCAGACAACCCTTCACACGTTTATCCGTAGGCTCTTTTAGAGACGTGACGGTGGTGACCGGTAGAGCTGAGGAAACCACCATCCTAGCCACATGTGAGTCCACTGGAGGAGGCGTTTCCCAATTCTTAGACAGCTCCGGCGCGAGGGGATAGCGAGCCAGCATCTTCTTTTGAGGCACAAACTTCGTACCCGGGTTTTCCCAGGGTTCCTGACGTATATCAATTAGGTGGTCAGAGTGAGGTAAAACTTGTTTAATCACCTTCTGACGCTTGAACCTATCTGGTTTCTTAGGAGGAACGGATGGCTCGGGATCATCCGTAATCTGTAAAATTAACTTAATAGCCTCCAAAAGATCAGGAACATCCACATGTGAACCACCTTCCCCATCAGCCGTATCCAAGTCAGAACCTGTGGGTTCAGTGTAAGTGCCGTCTTCATCCGACGAGGTGTCAGTGACAGCAGTGGATTGTGAGGAGACAAGCGCTCGCTTAGAGGACCCCTTGGACGTAGGCGAGCGACGGTCAGACTTTTTAGTAGTCAGGGACTGGTTCAACTTCTTTATTTGAGCAGATAAATCGCCTGCCCACGGCGGGTTAGCTGCAGGGACCACATACGGTTGTACCGGCATTGGGGGTCCCATAGGGGGTGTTAGTTTATGAACTAGCGTATGCAGAAGCGTGGAAAAAGCAGCCCACGGCGGGTCATTATTTGACCCTGTTGCCACCGTCCCACTGGGGGGCAAGGAGCTCCCAGAACCAGAGCCCAAAGCTGCTATATTCTCCTCATAGGTATCTGCGGCTACAGCAACACCGGCAGTGTGTTCAGCCCCAGAACCGTTACCCTCAGAAGCAGACATGATATAACTTGCAGTATCAGGTAACACAGTACAATTTGTCAGCAGCACAATACCTCTAGCCCAAACTCCTGTGCAGTGTAGTCAGCACCAGCAGAGATAAAGGAGAGATATGGTGACTTAATCACAGAGAAAAATACATAACACAGTATATCTTTTTGAAAATCCTATATTAGATAAAACCTGACGCACCAAGCCCCCTCAGGTTATAGAATATAGGGATAGCAGATTGAGTGAGAGACACGAAATGGACACCACTCAGCTATCAAATGCACACACAAATAGTCACAGTCTGTACAATGCAGAGGTTATTACTAACAATAATACTGCACTGGACTAGCTTACACAGCTACATAACAATAGATATAACAGCACACAGTAAGAACTGGATGTATATCACAGGGTAATTGTACTAGGAAACCCTGACTAAATGCACTCTTATCTAACACTGACTAAAAAAGGCAGGTAGAATACTTAAGTGTCTTGTAAAGTCACAGCACTGACAACCAGGTGGCTTTACATAGGAGGATTTGCCCAAGCATTCCCAGGAACAGTGAGCTGAGGGATAATGGCGCCGCAGACACTGCCAGGGAGTGAGGGAGAGACAGATATGCAGCTCCAGGGCGGGAACATTTGCAGAAAATGGCGCCCTGGGGCTTCAGGTCCAAGCTCTATCCCCCTGCTGGCAAAACCACCGGGTACTGCGGGCTCTAATAAAACGGTTTATAGAGAAAACCTGACCTGTCCCATGCCCTGGTGATCTAGTGGGATCGCCTGTACTGCCACAGTGTCCACCGCCAGCGCGCGCAGCCCGCCTCCCACTGACCGTGCCGGAACACGATAAAGACTTACCACCTCCCGAAGCGCGGCCACGCGATCTCGGAGAGCCCCCGTCGTATGTGCCTGACAAGAAAACCAGAGCCTCCTGCTGTAGTTACCCGGAAACCAGGGCTCGGGAGTGTACAGCGCCGCTGGGGAGAGCCGGAGCTGCAGCCGTGAATGTCCACTGACATGTAACACTGCTGCTGCCCTTGAAGTCTTCACTTTTTTCCTCAGAAAAAAAGCTCTTCTTAGGGCTACCTGGAGCAGCCCCTCTGTTAAGTGCCTGCTACTGCAGCACCAACTACAAAACCGAGATCCTGTCCAGGGAGGCGGGGTGATATAGGAGGTGGCGCTATGCATTCTGGGAACAGTCAAAGCTTTGAGCCTGTTGGTGCCTCGGATCAAGATCCTACTCTACACACCCCATTGTCCAATTCCTTGTGGAGCCCAGTGTACCCCGCAGCAGAAAAAGGCCTACTGGGACTAAGAAAGTATGCTCTGGAAGATCTTTTTTCCCTTTTGATTAAGTCCTTTTAAAGCCTCAGATGCTGGCCAACTGCCGTACTCGCGTGCTGCCTGGTCAAATACACCTTGGATGTCTGGAGGCGGAATCGTGTAACATCTAAATGGTTTCCAGGTTTGTGGGTCAGATAGGCTTTAAACAGAGCTATTTTGTAGTGACTGGGATACCATATTACCTTAAATGAACAAGTGTTACATTCCTTTTTAAAGGATTCCTGTGAAAATTGAGGACACTCTTTTATAGGATTTCTGTGGGTGTATATGTACTATTATTTATATTAATAAAGTTTACACTAGATTTCATAGCATAGCCAGTTTTCCTTTTCAATACATACAGCTTATCACCACCTTTCAGATCCATAGTGTTCTCAATACATTAAGAGCAAGTAAACCCTTGATGGGGCAGAATTCTAATTGAAGATGCATATACCAGATACTACTTGCAGCATCCTAGGTGACAATTCTCTGACCGCAGATTCACACTTTATTTATATGTGAGGGTCATAACCCTTATACTATCCTACAAAGGTTAATCAAAACACAGGTGTAAGTTATTTGCACGAAAAGAACAGTAATTACCTGCATATGAGCATTTCTCAAAACACAGGAGAGCTGCAGCAATTTAATGAAGAAGACATGAGCTATCATCCATTGATTACCAAAGGAACATTGTGCCCGATTTCCAAGTCATCATCTTTGCCAGCAAGTTATTTTCTAGAACAATCTCTCCCAGGAACGGATTCAATTTTAGGTATTACAAACCATGCAGTTTATGAGAGGTGAGGTCGTATTAGCGTATGCTGTTGCAGGTCTGCTTCCAAAACCTAATTAGAGTGTTCATGGAGGCATCTTAAGGATGTAAGCCAATATGGAGCAGACAGGTGAACGCCATTTATTTTTATTTTTTTATTAGCCTTAAAAGAAAGTGTAAACAGTACCATCCTTCATAAAAGGAATATGACACACTTATCTGTGGAAATAGAGCGTTAACAAAATTTAATGTGTAAAATTGTCAAAAATATATACACAAATAAAACAGTTACAGGATTAGACACAATGGTATAAAAATGTAACCTTGATTCCAAGGTTTAGGAGAAGAAGAGTGCACCTTGAATGATCTTTAAAGATCCGGCTTATGCTAAACAAGACACCTGACTGCAAGCTCCTAACAACTGTTCTTCAGTCTGTTCTACGTGGTCGTGCCCTACGTAATAGCGACAGTTAATGAGAAAACATAGAAAGCAGTAACACTCTTATAATAGTCTGCATTTCACTTTTTTTTCAAATTAAGACTGCTCATATTGCAGGAAGTTGGTATTCTTGATGAAAAAATGAATTGAGAGTTCTTACAAAAAATTAAAACATTGCTCAACTATTTTATTGCTAAGAAACCAGGTGCACAGTTGTACAATGTAACCCTTTGAAGCCTGCAAACAAAGCCGGCTTCTCTAAATCGAATACATTTGCTAGCCATGATGGCAGACTACCTAGTCAAATGAATGACTAATATAACAGTTCTGTCAAGGCAGGAACACAGATTTAGTCCAGGAAGGGTTACCCAGCAACCCCAACTAATGTATTTAACCCTTCTGAATGCCAGAGGTGATTTCCCTTGGGAGATCCCGTCCGTTTATCATAGTGGCATTTAAAAGTGCACCTGTCACATACATATACACTGGAGGCCACCATTTTGTGGGCTGAACAAATATTCATCCCAAAAATTATACTTGCATCCTTTGTATCAGTTCAAGTGGTATGTGAGGGGTGTGCATCCAATTGAATCACATCCCTGGGATCCAGGGAGAACCCCTGAGAGCCCGGAAGAATCTCCTGGAGAATTTAGTCCAGAGGAATCTCCTGGAAAAGGCAAAGTATGCCATAAACCCATGGAACTAAAGACATCCTCGAGACATATTGCAAAAAGTGCCTCCTGGTAGCCGGAAGTTCCTAGAATAAATTGTTTGGGTCCATTCTGAAGAATATTTATTCAGCATGCAAAACAGTCGTATCCACTGTGAGGAGGTGATCCAAACAAAGAAAAAACTGGCAAAAAACTAAGAAAACAAGAAAAAAAGGTTTATACATTTGTATCATATTGTACTTAACATAACAAAACACACACACAAAAGGAAGGCAATTAAAACATGCCATCTTCAATGATTATTTGCAGAATTATTTGGTATAACCTTTATCAAGCTTGCACAATACAACTGTTTGTATTACTAACTGGGACCTGCAGCCCTCTTTTAGGAGGAAACAAAAAACAAGATATATCATTAGTGCAGAAGCGATTGGCAAAAACGTACACAGATACACGTTCTGAAGCTTCAACATCAAAGGGTTATTAGTTAAAAGGCCTTAAAAGAAAGACATTGCTAAGTACATTTAACGCAGTAAGCCCAGCAGAGGTGGAAAACATGGCCAAATGTTAGCATGTCCATCTGCCCAGCTTGAAAAATAAAAACAAAAAACCAAACAAGTTTCATTAGCAGACTAGTCCAAACGATCACAGGTTCTACATAGAAGAGACCACACACAGGTACAGTGCAGCAACTACTAGAGCTTAACTGCTGAGGATAGTTATTACTATGGGACACAGGCTACACACATCTCACAGACAGAAGAGGACACTAAATTATGGAAGACAGCCCTAAAAGATACAGCATTATAGGCACAATGTTACACGCTGACGTCTTGTAGTGTTTGGGTATTTTGCTGGTGATGCAAGGATATGCTTTCGATATGTACGACAGACATTTGACTACATACATAAAGTAACTTAATTGTTGGTCTGTCTGTTTGGCTATTTAAAAAGGTTTAATAAACAAAACAACCCACACCCACCCCTCCCACCAAAAAATATACACTTTGGTAATTATGTTAAATCTGTTGCCATTAATCAAGGAACACACGCAAATCAAAGGGTCAAACCCAGCGAATCGGATCACAGTGAAGACACCGACACTCCCCCACAGCCACAGCTAAACGCACATTACAAGCGCGACAAGAAGTCATAGGCAAGACAAAGGAAACATAAATTCCAGTAAACTATTCACAGCGAGAAAAAACCAAGAGATAAGGCCACAATGAATTAAGTTCTTGGTCACTGACAGATGAAGCAAGGCAATTTGTTCCTAAGAGTAACAGAGCAAAAAAACACAACAAACAACTCTTCAGTCTATACAAACAGCATATAAAAATACAAGACATTAAAAGGCAAATGGCAAGATGTATGAGTTAGCCGAAGATTGGATGGATCCCAGCTACGGATGGTATTTGTATTTTCATTAGCACTAGAGAAAACAGATGTTCTGTCTGGCATACATCCAAGGGACATTACCAAGAAGGTAAAGAGAAACGCGTTACCTGTGTAGTAAAGTAACTAAAGCTAGTGAAGAGATGGTGGGAGATTTTCTTATTTTTTTTGCTTATTAATGTCAAAGAAGCACACCTGGAAGGCACATGATGCTACATGGGCTAGCAAAAGAAAGTTTAGGCTCACTCAAAATGAACGACCCTTTAAATATGCTTCTTGTGGGCTTGGTCTTGGGTTGTGAGGAGCACAGTGAGAGGTACCACTGTACACTGACGGGAACTGTTGGCATTTATACAGTATATAAAAGGGCATCCTATGGCTCACCAACAGAGACTTCTACTAACAGGTGGAGGACCATGTATCGTAAAAAGCACGGCCTATGGCATTTCACCTGCCTCGTGGGCAGTGTCAGCATACTAAATCAGTACTGGGACTAGGCTAGAACTCCTAGACACAAGGCGAATGGCATGAAATAACTGCAAAATACAGGTGGTTTTTTTTTTAGACGTGTATGTGTATGTATATTGTTTTTAATGTCACTGCAAATAAAGCAACCCACCACAACCTACACACACACACACTTTCTGGTGCACTTCCCTCAAAGCTATGTAATACTGATATTTATTATGGCCTCACGAGCTTATTACAAAACAAATCCTTTAAAGAAAAAGGAAACTTCCATTCAGACAATGATTCCACTGAAGGAAGCTTTATCCAGCATGGTCACTTTGTAAATGGGTCTTGGGGCTCCAAAAGATAATCTAAGTTACAAGCTACAAGATATCACAATCCTGTACATCTCCTACAATCACACTGAATGTTACTGGGGATTTTAATTGCATATTTTTTCCAACTAGTCTTTATTTACAAAGAAAAATCGAGTGTTTGTAGGAAAGAGAATCTGTGTAGCCTCCCTGCCAGTACCCACCTAATGTGAGTTTGGAGAGAAAAATATATCCTCGTTCAGGAAAAGTGCAGTCTCAGACTGATTGGATGTTAGAGACCACGCCATTACCATGATGCCAGGTTCTGAAAGGTGTATACGGAACACGGAGAGCGGGAGGGAAAGTGCTTAAAAAATAACCAATTTTAAGTGCTTAACAAGGTTTATAAAGACTAGTTGAAAAAATAAGAATTTACTTACCGATAATTCTATTTCTCGGAGTCCGTAGTGGATGCTGGGGTTCCTGAAAGGACCATGGGGAATAGCGGCTCCGCAGGAGACAGGGCACAAAAGTAAAGCTTTACGATCAGGTGGTGTGTACTGGCTCCTCCCCCTATGACCCTCCTCCAAGCCTCAGTTAGGATACTGTGCCCGGACGAGCGTACACAATAAGGAAGGATTTATGAATCCCGGGTAAGACTCATACCAGCCACACCAATCACACCGTACAACCTGTGATCTAAACCCAGTTAACAGTATGATAACAGCGGAGCCTCTGAAAAGATGGCTCACAACAATAATAACCCGATTTTTGTAACTATGTACAAGTAATGCAGATAATCCGCACTTGGGATGGGCGCCCAGCATCCACTACGGACTCCGAGAAATAGAATTATCGGTAAGTAAATTCTTATTTTCTCTATCGTCCTAGTGGATGCTGGGGTTCCTGAAAGGACCATGGGGATTATACCAAAGCTCCCAAACGGGCGGGAGAGTGCGGATGACTCTGCAGCACCGAATGAGAGAACTCCAGGTCCTCCTTAGCCAGGGTATCAAATTTGTAGGATTTTACAAACGTGTTTGCCCCTGACTAAATAGCCGCTCGGCAAAGTTGTAAAGCCGAGACCCCTCGGGCAGCCGCCCAAGATGAGCCCACCTTCCTTGTGGAATGGGCATTTACATATTTTGGCTGTGGCAGGCCTGCCACAGAATGTGCAAGCTGAATTGTATTACACATCCAACTAGCAATAGTCTGCTTAGAAGCAAGAGCACCCAGTTTGTTGGGTGCATACAGGATAACAGCAAGTCAGTTTTCCTGACTCCAGCCGTCCTGGAACCTATATTTTCAGGGCCCTGACAACATCTAGCAACTTGGAGTCCTCCAAGTCCCTAGTAGGTGCAAGGCACCACAATAAGCTGGTTCAGGTGAAACACTGACACCACCTTAGGGAGAGAACTGGGGACGAGTCCGCAGCTCTGCCCTGTCCAAATGGACAAACAGATATGGGCTTTTTTGAGAAAAAAAACACCAATTTGACACTCGCCTGGTCCAGGCCAGGGCCAAGAGCATGATCACTTTTCATGTGAGATGCTTCAAATCCACAGATTTGACTGGTTTTAAACCAATGTGATTTGAGGAATCCCAGAACTACGTTGAGATCCCACAGTGCCACTGGAGGCACAAAAGGGGGTTGTATATGCAATACTCCCTTGACAAACTTCTGGACTTCAGGAACTGAAGCCAATTCTTTCTGGAAGAAAATCGACAGGGCCGAAATTTGAACCTTAATGGACCCCAATTTGAGGCCCATAGACACTCCTGTTTGCAGGAAATGCAGGAATCGACCGAGTTGAAATTTCTTCGTGGGGCCTTTCTGGCCTCGCACCACGCAACATATTTTTTTCACATGTGGTGATAATGTTGTGCGGTCACTTCCTTTCTGGCTTTGACCAGGGTAGGAATGACCTCTTCCGGAATGCCTTTTTCCCTTAGGATCCGGCGTTCCACCGCCATGCCATCAAACGCAGCTGCGGTAAGTCTTGGAACAGACATGGTACTTGCTGAAACAAGTCCCTTCTTAGCGGCAGAGGCCATAAGTCCTCTGTGAGCATCTCTTGAAGTTCCGGGTACCAAGTCCTTCTTGGCCAATCCGGAGCCATGAGTATAGTTCTTACTCCTCTACGTCTTATAATTCTCAGTACCTTAGGTATGATAAGCAGAGGATGGAACACATACACCGACTGGTACACCCACGGTGTTACCAGAACGTCCACAGCTATTGCCTGAGGGTCTCTTAACCTGGCGCAATACCTGTCCCGTTTTTTGTTCAGACGGGACGCCATCATGTCCACCTTTGGTATTTCCCAACGGTTTACAATCATGTGGAAAACTTCCCGATGAAGTTTCCACTCTGCCGGGTGGAGGTCGTGCCTGCTGAGGAAGTCTGCTTCCCAGTTTCCATTCCCGGAATGAAACACTGCTGACAGTGCTATCACATGATTTTCCGCCCAGCGAAAAGTCCTTGCAGTTTTTGCCATTGCCCTCCTGCTTCTTGTGCCGCCCTGTCTATTTACGTGGGCGACTGCCGTGATGTTTTTCCCACTGGATCAATACCGGCTGACCTTGAAGCAGAGGTCTTGCTAAGCTTAGAGCATTATAAATTTAGCCTTAGCTCCAGTATATTTATGTGGAGAAAAGTCTCCAGACTTGATCACACTCCCTGGAAATTTTTTTTTTTTTCTCTCCTTGTGTGACTGCTCCCCAGCCTCTCGGGCTGGCCTCCGTGGTTACCAGCATCCAATCCTGAATGCCGAATCTGCGGCCCTTTAGAAGATGAGCACTCTGTAACCACCACAGGAGAGACACCCTTGTCCTTGGATATAGGGTTATCCGCTGATGCATCTGAAGATGCGATCCGGACCATTTGTCCAGCAGATCCCACTGAAAAGTTCTTGCGTGAAATCTGCCGAATGGAATTGCTTCGTAGGAAGTCACCATTTTTACCAGGACCCTTGTGCAATGATGCACTGATTTTAGGAGGTTCCTGACTAGCTCGGATAACTCCCTGGCTTTCTCTTCCGGGAGAAACACCTTTTTTCTGGACTGTGTCCAGAATCATCCCTAAGCACAGGAGACTTGTCGTCGGGATCAGCTGCGATTTTGGAATATTTAGAATCCACCCGTGCTGTTGTAGCAGTATCCGAGATAGTGCTACTCCGACCTCCAACTGTTCCCTGGACTTTGCCCTTATCAGGAGATCGTCCAAGTAAGGGATAATTAAGACGCCTTTTCTTCGAAGAAGAATCATCATTTCGGCCATTACCTTGGTAAAGACCCGGGGTGCCGTGGACAATCCAAACGGCAGCGTCTGAAACTGATAGTGACAGTTCTGTACCACGAACCTGAGGTACCCTTAGTGAGAAGGGCAAATTTGGGACATGGAGGTAAGCATCCCTGATGTCTCGGGACACCATATAGTCCCCTTCTTCCTGGTTCGTTATCACTGCTCTGAGTGACTCCATCTTGATTTGAACCTTTGTAAGTGTTCAAATTTTTTTAGATTTAGAATAGGTCTCACCTAGCCTTCTGGCTTCAGTACCACAATATAGTGTGGAATAATACCCCTTTTCTTGTTGTAGGAGGGGTAATTTAATTATCACCTGCTGGGAATACAGCTTGTGAATTGTTTCCCATACTGCCTCCTTGTCGGAGGGAGACCTTGGTAAAGCAGACTTCAGGAGCCTGCGAAGGGGAAACGTTGCTGCAGTCTTCTTCCCTTTCCTCTATCCCTGGGCAGATATGACTCTTATAGGGACGAAAGGACTGAGGCTGAAAAGACGGTGTCTTTTTCTGCAGAGATGTGACTTAGGGTAAAAACGGTGGATTTTCCAGCAGTTGCCGTGGCCACCAGGTCCGATGGACCGACCCCAAATAACTCCTCTTCCTTTATACGGCAATACACCTTTGTGCCGTTTGGAATCTGCATCACCTGACCACTGTCGTGTCCATAAACATCTTCTGGCAGATATGGACATCGCACTTACTCTTGATGCCAGAGTGCAAATATCCCTCTGTGCATCTCGCATATATAGAAAATGCATCCTTTAAATGCTCTATAGTCAATAAAATACTGTCCCTGTCAAGGGTATCAATATTTTTAGTCAGGGAATCCGACCAAGCCATCCCAGCTCTGCACATCCAGGCTGAGGCGATCGCTGGTCGCAGTATAACACCAGTATGTGTGTATATACTTTTTATGATATTTTCCAGCCTCCTGTCAGCTGGCTCCTTGAGGACGGCCCTATCTATAGACGGTACCGCCACTTGTTTTGATAAGCGTGTGAGCGCCTTATCCACCCTAAGGGGTGTTTCCCAACGCGCCCTAACTTCTGGCGGGAAAGGGTATACCGCCCATAATTTTCTATCGGGGGGAACCCACGCATCATCACACACTTCATTTAAATTTATCTGATTCAGGAAAAACTACGGTAGTTTTTTCACATCCCACATAATACCCTCTTTTGTGGTACTTGTAGTATCAGAAATATGTAACACCTCCTTCATTGCCCTTAACGTGTGGCCCTAATAAGGAATACGTTTGTTTATTCACCGTCGACACTGGATTCAGTGTCCGTGTCTGTGTCGACCGACTAAAGTAAACGGGCGTTTTAAAAACCCCTGACGGTGTTTTTGAGACGTCTGGACCGGTACTAATTGTTTGTCGGCCGTCTCATGTCGTCAACCGACCTTGCAGCGTGTTGACATTATCACGTAATTCCCTAAATAAGCCATCCATTCCGGTGTCGACTCCCTAGAGAGTGACATCACCATTACAGGCAATTGCTCCGCCTCCTCACCAACATCGTCCTCATACATGTCGACACACACGTACCGACACACAGCACACACACAGGGAATGCTCTGATAGAGGACAGGACCCACTAGCCCTTTGGAGAGACAGAGGGAGAGTTTGCCAGCACACACCAAAAACGCTATAATTATATAGGGACAACCTTATATAAGTGTTTTCCCTTATAGCATCTTTTTTATATATTTCTAACGCCAAATTAGTGCCCCCCCTCTCTGTTTTAACCCTGTTTCTGTAGTGCAGTGCAGGGGAGAGCCTGGGAGCCTTCCCTCCAGCCTTTCTGTGAGGGAAAATGGCGCTGTGTGCTGAGGAGATAGGCCCCGCCCCTTTTTCGGCGGCCTCGTCTCCCGCTCTTTAACGGATTCTGGCAGGGGTTAAATATCTCCATATAGCCCCCGGAGGCTATATGTGAGGTATTTTTAGCCAAAATAGGTTTTCATTTGCCTCCCAGGGCGCCCCCCTCCCAGCGCCCTGCACCCTCAGTGACTGCCGTGTGAAGTGTGCTGAGAGGAAATGGCGCACAGCTGCAGTGCTGTGCGCTACCTTAAGAAGACTGAGGAGTCTTCTGCCGCCGATTCTGGACCTCTTCTCGTTTCAGCATCTGCAAGGGGGCCGGCGGCGAGGCTCCGGTGACCATCCAGGCTGTACCTGTGATCGTCCCTCTGGAGCTAATGTCCAGTAGCCAAAGAAGCCAATCCATCCTGCACGCAGGTGAGTTCACTTCTTCTCCCCTAAGTCCCTCGTTGCAGTGATCCTGTTGCCAGCAGGACTCACTGTAAAATAAAAAAAAACCTAAGCTAAACTTTTTCTAAGCAGCTCTTTAGGAGAGCCACCTAGATTGCACCCTTCTCGGCCGGGCACAAAAATCTAACTGAGGCTTGGAGGAGGGTCATAGGGGGAGGAGCCAGTACACACCACCTGATCGTAAAGCTTTACTTTTGTGCCCTGTCTCCTGCGGAGCCGCTATTCCCCATGGTCCTTTCAGGAACCCCAGCATCCACTAGGACGATAGAGAAAAAGATATATTTTACAATGTATGAAACTAATTTCATATCAGCCTCTGACAAAGTGAAATGACAAGTAGTATTATCGCTTCCATGTTGTGGGCATGAAATTATCATGCCTATATTTCTGTCCGTTCCATTCTATTGGCTGTAACATTAGGGATAATAAAAAATGTACCTTGTGTAGGTGGGATGAGTAATATTCGGGAATACCAACCTCGGTTACAAGATGTCAGAATCATGTACAGTTGGGAAAATTACTTTGAGTGGGTCATTAAGGGCCACTAAACCTAAACCGCAAGTTCCCTTACATAGTAATTATATATATATATATATGAGAGAGAGAGAGAGAGAGAGAGAGAGAGAGAGAGAGAGATAGTTAGTTGTGTCCACATATACCTGTCCCCATTTAAGCTGTATGGCCAAATTAGCTATGCATTGGAATCTGTGTCACACTCACGCCTTGTGATTTTTCTTGAGATCTGCTACTTTAAATCAAATTTTTTTGCAGCAAAAAACCCCCCAAAAAACTGCTATGCGTGGTGGAGCGTCTTTGCTGTGCTAAGCATTTTGTGCCACATGAAGCAAAAAGGGAGAGGTGTAAAGGGGGGTACACATGGAGAGATCCGTTCTTAAAATCTAAGCATTCCGACTAGATTGCATAAATTTTAAGCACGGATCTCTGGTGTGTATGCACCACAGCGATAGCGCATTGCTATCGCCGCTGCTAGATTGGCCTGCATGCAGGCACAATCTAGCACATCACTCATTTCACCCGCTAGGTGAAATGAGCGGCCCCCCCGTCCCCTGGTTCAGCACACATCACGCTGTGCTGAGCGGAGGGGAGAGATGTGTTCTGAGCAGTCTGAGACAGATCGCTCAGCACACATCTCTGTAGTGTGTACTGGGCTTAAGAGAACACATCTGTACACACACAATAGCATAGCGAGCATAATGTTGAACTAAGCAAAACAATGGGGGTTATTCTCCAAAGCTCCGCAATGCAGGAAGCCATAGCAAACAAACTGTAATCCGATTTCTTCAACAAATGTCTGTTAGGTTGCCATGGGTTACTGCACAGTGAAAACTTGCAACTATATTAGTGAATATGCACAAAGGAACACTTGCAATAGTAAACATTTCATGTTCTGTCTATGGCATGGGTAACTTCATGAATACCTTATGTTAGGTTTAGTAACCCTTTAACAGTGACAAAGAACAGAGGTTACTTTAACATGTACAGATTACCACTTAAAGTGTGCCTATTGCCTACTGGCAGTGGTGGCATCCAGCTTAGAACGCACTACAATTCATCAATCTACTAAGTAGCAGCGACTTGGGACTTCACTGACTCTTAATGAAAGGGTAAACTGTATTCTCATGAATATGGGCTCGGCACACAAAATGGCTGCCTCCACTGTAGACAATGAGGCGCACTTTAAACAGTGTAGAGACAGATATTTGGTAGCTGGTTCATTTTTGCCTTCGGTTACATTGGTTCACTGAACAGGTCTCTCAATCCCAAAGCCCAGTGCCAATAAGGCGATAAATAGCAACATAAGCCATAGGGAACAATTCAATAATAAAAATAATTAAAAAAAAACAGTAAGAAAACACTTAACTTACACGTAATACATGTTATGTACAAGATTCTAAAAAAAACAAAAGCAAAACCTGAACCTCAAACATAAAAATTAATTTTGTTTAAAAAAAAAAAAAAGACTTAAATAAAATATCCGTATTTGACGCCTGGAGTTGCAGGATATGAAGGACTGTTTAAATGCCATGTTCTGAATGGATGTTTTTCGGGTATGTTAGGACCATAAATAGTCTCTATAAATACAATAGCATCTTCATTGAAGAGAACCGCTATGGACTCTTGCCGATGAAGCGGCTACAAGGAAACATACATATACATATATTTACATATATCAGTGAAGATCAAGTGTACCTGTAGCTCTTCAGTTGTTGCTCTTTGAACATTACACCCATCGGCTTCATTACAGACCGTGGAAGATGCTGTATAGCAACAGCTGGATAACAACAAGTTCACTGCTTCTAAACTACATTTAACAACAAAGAGCTGGATATACCAGACAACGACTGAATAGAGAACACTATCCACACACAGTTTGTATTGCAGGCAAGGTAGAGGCATTTTTTTTTTAAAGCTTTTTGCACAGACTTCATATTATCTAAAAATAAAAATAAAATAAAAAAGAAGCTGGCCTTTACATGGTTTATCATGCTGAAATAAAAGATTTCAGTTTAAATAAAAAAGAAAATGTTTAAAAAAAGTTCCAGCTGTTGACCATTGTTATTTGTAACTGGAAGAGTATGACAATTACATTACACAAGTATTTCCAGGTTTTGAACCTGTATATACTTTTAGAGAGAAATAATAAAATAAAATAAACTATTTGGTAACAAAAGTGTACTATATGTTATGATATAAAAAGGTATGGTAAAAATGTACCTTTTACTAAAGCTTATACAAGTTTCTTGGTCCATAAAAACTAGGTTATGTTCATGCATTCTACTTTTGCTGAAGGTTTCACCTCCAAGCCACAGTCTCTATTTCTGGCCATTTTTTTGACTTAAATAAAAAATACGGCTAAAAATAGATTTTCAGTGGTGTTTTTACATTTACATACATTTTCCCCATTTCATTATTGTGGCTTCAATTTTTTTTTTTTTTTTAAATTAACTCGGCACTTGCAGTTCAAAAGGTTCAGGCGATATGAACAAATATGGAGAAAATGTTTTCTCACAAAAGCTTAAAATAAAATAAAACAAATAAAAATATAAAAACTAAGTCAAAAATATAAAGTTCATTATACATGTCCTTCCATGTAAAAAAAAAAACCCATAAAAAATAAAGTCAGCTGAAGTCCAGATACAAGAGTTTGTGGTTAGGACACTACTGCTGCCGTGGATGATGTGACGTTGGTTGGGTTTGTGCTGATGTTTGTGTAACTTCCCTCGCTGTTCGTGCTGGAATCACTGGAGGCCAGGAGGCTTGAGTTGGCTCGTAGGATTGCTCCAGCTGCGCTACAATGGGGTCGAGGTCCAGGCTCTGGGGTGTACGTGAAAGTAAGGCTGGTTGAATAGATTATGCCATCATTCCGGACCAAAGTTACTGGCACCTGCACCGGCTGGCGCACCCACCTCCAGCCCTCTCGGAACGCAGATATATCAGGAACGACGCACAACATGCTCTCTGCACACCTGAGAAGACAACAGACCCATCAGAAATGCAATGTTCACTAGAAGGAAACATCTATCACATACGTTGGGAATTTACACCGTATATCCGCTGACAATTTATTAAAGAGATGTGCTGCAAATGCAAGATTCCCAATGGAACAGTTACATGTAATATATTCCTGGCATCTGAAGACCAGCGGTCACATAACCTCCCCTTAAATCCCGCCCCCTCACAATCCCAACTGTCAACATGCCGACCAACAGGGACTTTACCCATTCGTGGGTGTCCATAGAGTGGTAATAGAACCCGTGGCGCCTCCCCTCCCCCCCCGCGGGGATTCCCCTGACCGCCAGTAACGCATATCAAACCCATCTGAACAACCAAATCACAAAAGTGGTCATTCGCTTCAACAGATCTGGTGATAGGGGGTTACCGCCTTATTGTTTTTTTCCCCTGCCGTATCAATCAGATTGAATGTTAATTGGGTAGAAACATCCCATACCCGATACAACGAATACGTTTGCTTGTTATAAAAAGCTGACAAATCAGACCTCAAATGCTGCAAGTTATTTTTGCTTTACTGCTACAAAATTCATTGTTGTAGTGAGACAAAAGCGGTTTCCGGTCTATTTAACATCAGTGTTCCACAGTGCTCTCTAGTGGCCAGTACTTAGTTCCCTGTGGATTTAGGGCAGAACTCTGCTTCAAATGACTGATCTAACCGGCCCTGAATTCATCATTGTAGGGCAGGTTGTTCCCATCAACAATGTGATGAGCTGAAGCCTCCGGGGAAACAGGATAAATAGACAAGATATTAGGTAGGTAAAGTGAAGGAGAATGCCACGACACGACAAGGAAGATGAGGTTGTGTGGAATGGAACCTAGAATATAATTAGGATGAAATGGAGTAAACATGTCAGGAGCAGGAATGAGAACAAAGCTCATGGTATAGAACAGGGGTGGGGAACCTCAGTCCCGTGGGCCGTATAAGGCACGCAAAGCCACTTGATCTGGCCCTCCCAGGCTCACCTAACCAAGGGAGATGCCGGGCGCCCACTGAGATTTTGTTACTAGCGGGCGCCCGGCTTCTTCCCCTCAGCAGCACTCCTGAGCTCCGGCTTCCGGCTCTAGCAGTGTGCGTGTGTGCCTGTGCGGTGCTATGGGAGAGATGTCATGACGTCTCTCCCATAGTTCTGAGGAGCGGGCAGCCAGGCAGAGGGCAAGGGTCCGGAAGCAGGAGCGTGGCTGGTGAGTATTGTGTTTTTTCTTTCTTTTAATGTGTGTGTGTAAGCGGTGCTACTAGGGGTCGTATCTAATGGGGGCATATATACTGGAGGCAGGCTGATTTTTAAGTTGATCATTTTTGTATGGCCCCCGAAGGATTTTTCTAAATATCCAAATGGCCCTTGGTAGAAAAAAGGTTCCCCACCCCTGGTATAAAATGAGGGCAGATGAGAGTAGGAAGAGGCAAATGAATGCCGATAGGACATAGGAGATGGCAACTGTACATATGACAAAAAATACCTGTACATGGTCTCTGCCTCCACATCCCCAAACCAAACTCGCAAATTTGGAGTGAAGTTCTGTCCTGTGAGCTCCAACATTGCTACATCTCCACCTCCATTCAGCTGAAAAAAACCACAAAATGATCGTAAAAATCTAATTCTCATCATAAGACAAAAACACATGAAAGGTTTTTTTTCAGAACTACATTCACAAATTTAGTTGTCCTTTATAAAACAACATTTTTGCAAACCTAACTTGTGCTGCAGAACATTTTGATGGGTTGTACAGGCTTGACATATATGGGTGTTGTAGCCCTAAATACACTTTTCAAGTCAAATATGTGTGCTATGGGAGTTATTCAGCAAGGATTGCAAATTCTGCTTTTTGGCAGAATTTGCAATCCTTTGAATCGCATGCTGAAGGCCGCTCACCGCAGGGCAATTCCGCCCAGCATGGTGCCCACTGCCCACCCACTACGATCACGCTGAAATTGCGATCGTGCCGCAATTACAGCGTGATTGCTGAAATTGTGGGATGCCTAGCTGCTACGGCATTTTTTTAGGTCGGAGCGGCTGCGTGTGACGACATGCAGCTGCCCTGAAGACGCCCCCCCCCATTGGTTAAGCGCCGTCCCTCAAAACACTGTTTCTGCCTAGAAAACGGAGCGTTGCTGCCCTGTGAACACCTCTGCCTGTCAGACAGAGGCGTTCACAATTACTGCGGGTCACCTGCATTAAATGCAGGCACAAGCGCAGGTCCCGTCCTTCGCCCGCATTTATTGCAGGTGACCCGCAGTAATTGCGGGGGTCATTTGCAAAAAATACGCTTGCATCATTATGAATGACCCCCTATGTTTCCTATAGAGGTGAGTTTTGCTGGTGGATACTGCTCATTCCACTCTAAAATCTTCTGTTCGCTATGATTTTCCCACTCACATTTGGATACTATCCAGGACCTCATAATCACAAGTGGACAAAGTCACTTCTGCACTCACTTCTCTGATAAAAATAATCTGTACTGCTGTAGGCATGGATGGCCTACATAATGTGAATGGCCATAGGGTGTTCTATATCTGCCCACTTCAAAACACAGCACAGACTGACGCTTAGTCCCTTGTAAAAATAGGTAAATCCTTTTCTCGTAGTCCGTAGAGGATGGTGGGGTCCACATTAGTACTATGGGGTATAGACGAGTCCCTTGGGAGCCATGGGCACTTTAAGCGTTTAATAGTGTGGGCTGGCTCCTCTCTCTATGCCCCTCCTACCAGACTCAATCTAGAAACTGTGCCCGAGGAGACGGACATACTTTGAGAGAAGGAAATACACAGATAGTGGTGAGATTCACACCAGCTCACACATAACAGAAATCCAAGCTAACCAGCTTGAAACAATTCAGCAATGGCTGAACAACAGTACTTAACCAAGTAACAACGCAGTACTTAACTAAGTAACAAATACTGGAAAATGAAGCGCTGGGCGGGAGCCCAGCATCCTCTACGGACTACGAGAAAAGGATTTACCAGTAGGTAATTAAAATCCTATTTTCTCTTACGCCCTAGGGGATGCTGAGGTCCACATAAGTACCATGGGGATGTACCAAAGCTCCCAGTACGGGAGGGAGAGCGCGGAGGCTCCTGCAGAACTGATTGACCAAACTTAAGGTCCTCGGAGGCCAAAGTATCGAACTTGTAGAACTTAACAAACGTGTTCGATCCTGACCAAGTAGTTGCTCGGCAAAGTTGTAAAGCTGAGACACCCCGGGCAGCCGCCCAGGAAGAACCCACTTTACGAGTAGAGTGGGATTTAACAGATTTTGGACACGGCAAGCCTGCCGTAGAATAAGCATGCTGGATAGTACACCTGATCCAGTGAGAAATTGTCTGCTTAAAAGCAGGCCACCCAACCTTGTTGGGATCATAAAAAAGGACAAACAGAGCGTCCGACTTTTTGTGACGAGAAGTTGTCTTCACATAAATCTTCAAAGCCCTTACAACATCCAAGGATTCTGAAGTAATTGAGGAGTCAGTAGCCACTGGCACCACAATAGGTTGGTTGATATGAAAAGCCGGCACAACCTTCGGAAGAAATTGCTGACACGTCCTGAGCTCAGCTCTATCTTCATGGAAAATCAGCTAGGGGCTCTTGCAGGACAATGCCCCCAATTCCGTCACACGTCTATCACATACTAAAGCCAATAGTGTGACGGCCTTCCAACTGATGAACTTGACATCAACCTCCTGTAAAAGATCGAACCAATTCGACTGCAAGAACTGCAGCACCACATTAAGATCCCAAGGTGCCGTAGGAGGCACAAAGGGAGGCTGGATGTGAAGAACCCCTGTCAAGAAAGTCTGAACCTCAGGGAGGGCAGCCAATTGTTTCTGGAAGAAAATGGACAAGGCTGAAATCTGGACTTTCATGGAACCCAACCTCAGGCCCACATCCACACCTGCTTGCAGAAAGAGGAGAAACCGCCCTAGTTGAAACTCCACCGTAGGAAACTTCTTGGATTCACACCAAGACACATACTTTTTCCAAATTCGATGGTAATGTTTAGACATTACTCCTTTCTTAGCCTGTATCAGGGTAGGAATAACCTTGTTCGGAATGCCCTCTCGAGCAAAGATCTGGTGTTCAACCTCCATGCCGTCAAACGCAGCCGTGGTAAGTCTTGATAAGCGTACGGCCCCTGTTGCAGTAGGTCCTCTCGAAGAGGAAGAGGCCTCGGATCTTATAACAGTAACTCCAGAAGATCCGCATACCAAGCGCGTCTCGGCCAGTCCGGAGCAATGAGGATCGCCTGAACTCTTGTTCTTTTTAATTAGTTTGAGAATCCTTGGGATGAGTGGAAGTGGAGGAAACACATACACTGACTTGAACACCCACGGAGTTACCAGGGCGTCCACCATCACTGCCTATGGGTCCCTCGACCAGGAACAGTACCTCCGAAGCTTCTTGTTGAGGCGGGAGGCCATCATGTCTATTTGAGGTACGGCCCAAAGACTTGTCACCTATACGAACACCTCTGGGTGGAGGCCCAACTCTCCTGGATGGAGATCGTGTCTGCTGAGGAAGTCCGCTTCCCAGTTGTCCACTCCCGGAATGAAGACTGCTGACCGCGCCACCGCGTGCTTTTTTGCCCAGAGGATGATTCTTGTTACCTCTGACATTGCAGCTCTGCTCTTCGTTCCTCCTTGTCGGTTTATGTAAGCCACTGTCGTTACATTGTCCGACTGAACCTGGTCTGATCTTTTAGAAGGTGTGCCGCTTGTAGAAGACCGTTGTACACTGCCCTTAGTTCCAGAATGTTTATCGGAAGGATGGATTCCAGATGTGACCACCTTCCTTGGAAGTTTTCCCCTTGGGTGACTGCTCCCCAACCTCTTGAGACTTGTATCCGTAGTTAGGAGGATCCAATTCTGAATCCCGAACCTGTGGCCCTCTAGTAGGTGAGAAGTTTGCAGCCACCAGAGGAGCAATATTCTGGCTTTCGGTGACAGACGTATCCTCTGGTGCATGTGAAGATGAGAACCCGACCATTTGTCCAGGAAAGACTGTGCATGAACTCTTCCGTACTATAGAGCCTTGAAGGAGGCAACCATCTTTCCCAGAAGGCGAATGCACTGATGAACAGATACCTGGGCAGGCTTCAGGACATCCCGGACCATTGCTTGCATCACCAACGCTTTCTCTTCCAGCAGAAACACCCTCTGTACTTCAGTGTGGAGGATCATCCCCAGGAAGGACAGTCTCCATGTCGGCTCCAAATGCGACTTTGGAAGATTCAGGATCCACCCATGATCCTGGAGTAGGTGAGTTGAGAGAGCAATGCTCTGTAACAGCTTCTCCCTGGAAGACGCTTTTAACAGCAGATCATCCAGATAAGGAATTATGTTCGCCCCCTGCTTGCGGAGGAGTAGCATCATCTCCGCCATGACCTTGGTAAACACCCTCGGTGCCGTGGAGAGGCCAAACGGCAGTGCCTGGAACGGATAGTGACAGTCCAGCAGTGCAAATCTGAGATAAGCCTGGTGAGGCAGCCAGATCGGAACGTGAAGGTACGCATCCTTGATATCCAGGGATACTAGAAATTCCCCCTCCTCCAGACTTGAGATCACCGCTCTCAGAGACTCCATCTTGAATTTGAATTCCCTCAAATAGGGGTTCAACGACTTTAGATTCAATATTGGCCTGACAGAACCATCCGGTTTCGGTACCACAAACAGGTTTGAGTAATAACCATTGTTTGTTAAGTGAGGTGGAACTGGAACAATAACGTTTGACTTTAGCAATTTTTGAATGGCTTCCTATAGGATAGCACTTTCTGTCAGCAAAGCTGGTAAGCCTGACTTGAAGAATCTGTGAGGTGGGAGTTCTTGAAACTCCAGTCTGTACCCCAGGGGTCTAGGCCTGATGACACCCAGACATGACTGAAATTTCTTAATCTTTCTCCCACCTCCCCGATCTCCAGGCTGGGAGGTCCACAGTCATGCTGAGGATTTTGAGGAAGCAGAACCAGGTTTCTGTTCCTGTGAACCTGCTGGTTCAGGTTTTCTGGATTTCCCCCGACCTCATCTAAAGAAAGTAGAAGGGGGTTTGGGCTTTTTAACTTTTGCGGTCCGAAAGGACTGCATGGTAGGCGTAGGATAAGATTTCCTAGTAGGTGGTGTAGCTGAGGGAAGGAATGTTGACTTACCCGCAGTTGACGTGGAGATCCACGCATCTAACACTTCCCCAAACAGAGCCTGACCTGTGAAGGGTAGGTTCTCAACACTCTTCTTGGATTCCGCATCCGCATACCATTGGCGCAGCCAGAGTCCCCTGCGTACCGAGACAGCCATGGAAGAAGCCCTCGCATTGAGATGGCCAAGGTCCTTCATGGCCTTCACCATGAAACCTGCAGAGTCCTGTATGTGACGTAAGAACAATTCAATGTCACTTCTATTCACAGACTCTAATTCCTCTAGTAATGTGCCTGACCACTTTACTATGGATTTAGAAATCCATGCACAGGCAATAGTAGGCCTTAAAGCTGGAGTTATGTGGAGGGCAGCGCTCCCTGTCAGCGTCTCTTCAGTGTGATCTGCAGGGAGAAAATGGCGCTGGTGAGTGCTGAATCCGCTCAGAGGAAGAAGCTCCGCCCCCTGTAATGGCGCGTCTTCCCGCACTTAGAGATTATACTGGCCTGAGGTAATTTCTGCAGCAAACAGTGGGTTAGACAGTGGGTTAGACTATACATGCCCAGTGTAGGGTATTGCGCTGGCACAGGGCGCACCTCACAGCGCCGCACTACAAGTACAGATGAACCCTCCGGAGAGCAGCCTGTCAGAGCTGCGCTCCTACCCTTGTGCCGCCATTTCCCGCCGGTGACCCGCTTACCGAGGCACCAGCGTCATACTCACCACTCCATCTTGTGCCTGTTAGGGGGCGGCTCTGTGTAGCAGGAGTGAGCAGTCGCCTCGTGGGCTTGCGATCAGCACCCCCAGGAGCACAGTGTCCTGTCAGTGTAGATAGAGAACCATTAACCTTTAGGGTTGGTTCCTACTCCCCCACTAAGTCCCACAAAGCAGGGAGGTTGTTGCCAGCAACGTCCCTGTACCTAACTCTTTTTTAAAAAATAATAAAACTAAAAAACCTCCTAGGAGCTTCCCTAGCTGTGACCGGCTCCACCGGGCACATTTTCTACACGGAGTCTGGTAGGAGGGGCATAGAGGGAGGAGCTAGTCCACACTATTAAACTCTTAAAGTGCCCATGGCTCCCAAGGGACCAGTCTATATCCCATGGTACTAATGTAGACCCCAGCATCCTCTAGGACGTAAGAGAAAATTGCACTTCTAAAATAAAAGAGCATAATGTAAAAACAGCCATGAAACATGATGCTTAGTCATAATATTCATTGAGACAAAAGTGGGTACCAAATACCAGGGAATCTTTAAAGCACAACCGAGACGTGCAGGCACTAGTAGAGGATGAAAAGTGGAGTGTGTCCAGAAGTCAACAACACAATTAAGGTACAAAAGCACAGGGACTGAGTAGTTGAGTGTATCTAAAATAGGATTTTAATTACCTACCGGTATATCCTTTTCTCATAGTCCATAAGGGATATTGGGGGAATCTAGTACGATGGGGTATAGATGGGGTCCAAAGGAGACAGTGCACTTTAAATTCCTTCAACTGGGTGTGCTGGCTCCTTCCCTCTATGCCCCCCTCCCACAGGCAGTTATAGGTAAAAACGTGCCCGAAGGAGAAAGAACATATATGAGAGAGAAGGAAATATGATAACAGAGTGGTGAGATTTACAGACCAGCACATCACTAACATAGAACAACCAGCAACGGCTGGCAAAAGCAACAGCTGAACAGGTAACCATATAAAGAGAACCTGCAGAAAAGACCACACACTGAGGTGGGTGCCAATATCCCTCATGGACTACGAGAAAAGGATTTACCGGTAGGTAATTAAAATCCTATTTTCTCTAGCATCCATAAGGGATATTGGGGGAATCTAGTATGATGGGGACATTCCAAAGCTTCCAGAACGGGCAGGAACGTGCAGAGACTACTGCAGCACTGCCTGCCCAAACTCTTTGGCCAGGGTATCAAACTTGTAGAATTTAACAAAAAGTGTTCTTCCCCGACCAGGTAGCCGCTCGGCATAGCCGCAAGGCAGAGACTCCACGGGCAGCAGTCCAGGAAGAAACCACTGATCTTGTAGAGTAGGCCTTTAGATACTTAGGAACATGTAAGGCTGCTGACACATAGGCCTGTTGGATAGTAAGCCTAATTCAACAAGCAATGGACTGTTTTAAAGCAGGACAACCCTTTTTCTGTGCATCAGAGAGCACGAACAAAGAATCCATCCTGCTGATCCGAGCCGTTCTCTTGACATCGATCTTCAAGGCTCGCACAGCATCCAATGCCTCCGGAGAAGCAGAACCGCCAGAACCGGACGGAATCACAGTAGGCTGATTCAAGTGAAACGCAGAGACAACCTTCGGCAGGAACTGCTGCATAGTCTGGAGCTCCGCTCTGTCCTCGTAAAAGACCAAGTATGGACTTTTACAAGACAAGGCCCCAATTCTGAGACATCGAGCAGTAGATAGTGCCAGTAACATTACCGTTTTCCACGTGAAGTACTTGTCTTCTACCATCAACAGAGGTTCAAACCAGGAGGACTGTAGAAAATCCAACACTACATTCAGATCCCAAGGTGCCGCAGGCGGCACAAATGAAGGTTGGATGTGGAGTACCCCTTGCAAGAATGTCTGAACTTCTGGCAACACTGCCAATTTCTTCCGGAAGAAAATAGAGGGGGCTGAAATTTGGACCTTAATGGAACCCAGACGTAAGCCTTTATCCACACCAGCCTGCAGGAAACATAAGCAACGTCCCAAGTGAAACTCAGCAGGCGGATACGTGCGCTCCTCACACCAAGAGACATATCTCCTCCAGATATGATGATCGTGTTTTGACGTCACCGGTTTTCCTGAACCTTGGTAGCAATAACCTTTTTGGAAAGGCCCTTGTGAGCTAGGATGTTCTGCTCAACCTCCATGCTGTCAAACAAAATCACTGTAAGTCCGGGTAGACAAACGGTCCTTGTTGAAGAAGATCGCTTCTTAGTGGCAGAGACTAAGGGTCTTCGATGGACATGCCCAGAAGATCCGCGTACCACACCCTCCGAGGCCAATACGGGGCAATCAGAATTGCCTGGCCTCTGATTCCTGATTCGCTTTAGCACCCTTGGGAGCAATGGAATCAGAGGAAACCGGTAGACCAGCCGGTAAGGCCAAGGCGACGCCAGTGCATCCACTGACCTCTCCCGAGGGTCCCTGATTCGCGAGCAATACCAGGGAAGTTACTTGTTGAGACGAGAAGCCATCATGTCTATCTACGGGCAGCCCCACTGGTTGATGACCTGCTGGAACACCTGCTGGTGGAGACCCCACTCCCCCAAGTGGAGATCGTGACGACTCAGGAAGTCCGCTTCCCAGTTGTCCACACCCGGAATGAAGATTGCTGAAAGAGCTCTTGCATTTCTTTCCGCCCAGAGGAGTATCTTTGACACCTCTTGCATGCAGGCTCTGCTTTTTGTCCCTCCTTGTCGATTGATATACGCCACCACCGTGGCATTGTCAGACTGTACCTGGATCGCGTGATCCCTGAGCAGAGGAGAGGCCTGAAGCAGAGCACTGTAGATTGGCCGAAGATCCGGAATGTTGATCGGAAGGAGGCTTTCATGGGCTGACCACCTGCGCTGGAACTGTGCCCCTTGGGTGACAGCTCCTTATCCACTTAGACTCGCATCCGTCGGGAGGAGGGTCCAATCCTGGATCCCAAAACTCCGGCCTTCCAGAAGATTGGAGGACCGTAGCTACCACAGGAGGGAAATCCTGGCCTGAGGGGAAAGCCGAATCTTACGGTGCATCTGTAGATGTGATACGGACCACTTGCTCAGGAGATCCAACTGAAATGTTCTGGCATGGAACCTCCCATACTGGACCGCCTCGTATGAGGCAACCATCTTTCCCAACAATCTTATACAAAGATGGATCGACACTCGAGCAGGTCGGGAGCACCATGCGACCATCTCCTGAAGTGTTCTCGCCTTGTTCTCTGGTAAGAACACCTTCTGGGTCACAGTATCCAGCAACATCGCCGGGAACAGGAGCCTCTGAGTTGGTTCCAGGTGGGACTTCTGTAAGTTGAGGATCCACCCGTGGTGTGACAGAAGGTGTACAGTCCAGACGATTTGGAGCAATAAAAGCTCCCTAGATCTTGTTTTTATCAGAAGATCGTCCAAGTAAGGGACAACATTAACCCCCTGGACTCGGAGTTGGATCATCATCTCCGCCATCACCTTCGTGAATACCCTCGGGGCTGTAGACAAGACGAATGGCAGTTCCTGGAATTGGAAGTGATTATCCAGCAGGGCAAACCGCAGGTATGCCTGATGAGGCGGCCAAATCGGAATATGGAGCTAGGCGTCCTTGATATCCAAGGAGACCATGAATTCCTGTTCTTCCAGGCCCGCAATCACTGCTCGCAGGGATTCCATTTTGAACTTGAACACCTTCAAATAAGAATTCAAGGACTTTAGATTTAAAATGGGTCTTGCCGAACCATCCGGTCTTGGCACCACAAATTGGTTGGAGTAAAATGCGTTGCGGTATTGGTACTTGGAACAATGACGTGGGACTGGACCAACTTTTGGATGGCCTGTTGCAACGTAACTTACATATCCTCCAAAGCTGGTAAGCTTGATTTGAAAAATCGTTGGTGAGGAGTACTGTCGAACTCCAGCTTGTAGCTTTGAAAAACGAGATTTCTGACCAAGGTATCCTGGCAGGAGGTCTCCCAGACGTGGCTGAAATGCCGCAGTCATGCTCCCACCTCAAGATCCCCTCGGGGTGGATGGGCACCGTCATACTGAGGCCTTAGCGGAAGCAGAACTGGTGGTCTGTTCCTGAGAGCTGGCGCTTGCAGGCTTTCTGGACTTACTGCTGGTGCCTCTAGTCACATTGAAGGCACCTCTAGCCTTAGATCGAAATCTGTGAGACCGAAAAGACTGGACAGATGGCCCCGGGTAGGAGTGTCTCGTCGGTGGGGCTCCAGAGGGGAGAAACGTGGATTTCCCAGCCGTAACTTTGGAAATCCAGGTATCCAATTCAACCCCAAAGAGCCATTCCCCAGAAAAGGGGAGGGATTCAACACTACGTTTAGATTCTGCGACCGCAATCCACTGACGCAACCTCAAGACCCTGAGTGCCAACACTGCCATGGCAGAAGTCCTAACATTAATGTTCCACATATCCTTGAGCTAATCACAGAGGACACATGTAGTGTCCCGAATGTGTTTTAGAATGGTCACCATAGTAACCAAGGGCATATACCCCAAGAGGCCCCCCTGAATTTGAGTGGCCCAGGAATGAATGGTATGGGTCATCCAGCAACCCGCAATGACCGGCCTTTGTGATACACCTGCTGTCATGTAAACAGATTTGAGTGTAGTCTCTATCTTCCTATTTCCAGGATCCTTCATGGTAATGGAGCCTGGGGCAGGCAGCACCGACTTTTTGGACAGACGAGAAACTGATACAACCACCCCAGGGGTTCCTCCCAAAATTTCCTACCTTAAGGAGCAAATGGGAAAGTGTGAAAAAAAAATTTGGACACTTGCAATTTTTTTTCTAAATTTTTCCAGGCCAGCTTGAATAGGTCATCTAACTCTGTAGAGTCAGGGAAAGTGACATTAGGCTTGTTTTGTATAAAGAAAAACGACTGCTATGACGCAGCATCCTCTAGAGGGAGCTTTAACGTCCCATATAGCCAGAATTAGGGGTTCAATATGCTGAGCAGAATCAGGATCCCCACTAACGGGATCCAAATCATCCCCATCCTTCTTATATCATCTGTATCAGAGAGTAGAGCAGGTAACCCACTCTTTTGTGGACCTGCATGGGAGAGGTGGGGGGCTGTGCTGCAGCTAAATCTGCAACAGATTGTTGTAGTAGCTGAGTCTTCTGCACATTAGCAGTGAGCTGGGATGACATACCAGACATCATAGTTTTAAGAGACCCTAATCAGTGGGGCTCTGGACCCTCTCCCCCAGACCCTTCACTGATTTGTGAAGATTGGCTTGATTGTTCACAGGAAACAGAATCAGTAGATAATCAGGAGAGAATCTGATGTGACATACACTGCACAGCTTGTGTTTACCCATGTTTCACAGTAAGAACAATAACATACACAAAGACAGTAATATTGCAAGCCTGCCCTACTGTATGTGAGAGGTGACACAGAGAGAGATGGACACTAACACACCCTGAGCTGTATAGCCCCAGTGAGGCTGTCAGCTCACTATATTACAGTAAACACTAACCATTCCTGACCTACTGAGGACCCAGATAGTGTACACAAGCATCTCTCCCACTTTGCTACACCCTGTACCAGATATCCAGCGTGGCTGAGGAATCAGGAAGTGCTGTGTGAGCTGAGAATGGCTGCAGTAAGAAAGCGCCAAAACGCCTTAGGTCCCGCTCTGATGTAGCTCCGCCCCCTCCAATGGCACCGAAGTTACACTGATATATTATACTGGTAAAGTCTCCATATAGCTTAAAGGCATGTCCAAACTGCGGCCCTCCAGCTGTTGAGAAACTACACATCCCAGCATGCCCTGACACAGGTTTAGCATTCTCTGACAGCAAAACTGTGTCAGGGCATGCTGGGGATATGTAGTTTCACAACAGCTGGAGGGCCGCAGTTTGGACATGCCTGACTTAAAAACATCACAACAAGTGCTAGTCAAAGCATTTTTATCTCAGTCTACACGGGGGATCTTAGCACTTTTCATACTTTTAAATTCAAGGACCGTTTAAAGTACTTTTTTTTAAATTTAAATACACATGAACTGAACTAATATCGGATAAGGAAATAAAACTTTGCTCATCTATAACAACCCATATTTCCTACAAATTTAAAAGCCGTGAAGATGTGTAACAGATGTTCCTTAAGAAGACCTTACCTGAAGGCTTTCTACAACAGGGACGGGAGTCACCGGTGCGTGGACTGGTCCCATGCCTTCATAGAACGTGTATTCTGCCTTGTCCGTGCTAATGATTGTCCATGATGCACCATCGTTTATCATCTCTTTGTTTGGCTCTTTGGGACATGGAGTGGCCTTTATGTTTTTTATGGAAAAATAACATAAGGATCATTAATATTATTTGCAAAGAACACAGATATACAGTAAAGTTTAGAAAGGGCTTCAAATAGTATATATATATATATATATATATATATATATATATACACACACACACACACACACACACATCTGCTCTATCTATAGATGCAGATGTAGCCATGCTTATCTTTTCTGCCTGGCATGATCCTAATATATTAACTGAGCAATCACTAGCTTTGAATAGTCACAGCTTGGAATGCCATGCAGCATGCCGCATTGCATAAGATGAGCATGGCTACATCTATATACTGTATCTATCTATATATCTCTATACATATATATATATATATATATATATATATATACACATATATATATATATACACACACACACACACACACACACACACACATACACATATATATATATATATACACACACACACACACACACATATATATATGCCTACATACATACTGTACATACATAGTTGTTTGTTCTTCATAGGCTCCTACATGCATCGATGGATCTGGACCAAGCTTGGTACACATACCCTTCATTAGCCAAATTAGAATATTTGCAGGCCCCAATTACGACAATGCATATAGAAAATGCATTGGCCTGTTTCTGTGTCTGTATGTGAGGTCATGCTGTGATGTCATAATGGTAACTGCCGCCTATACCAGGACTGTGCTGCTGCTGCTCTGTCTCATACTCCTCCAGAGTCTTGGCAACACACAGCTCACCAGCAGTAGGTGATATCACCGGAAAAGCTACTCACATAAGGTTAGTGACTGGTCAAAGATAAGAGTAGCTTAGTGCAATGCCTCAGACTTGGAGAGTGATTAACGAGTCAGAGGAAATTGAGTTACAAATAATCTTCATCCTCCAACTGAACATGTTGGCAGGGTTCCAATTAAAAACATCCACCCCTTTTGGGGCCAGGACCATATTACAGTGCATCCAGAAAGTATTCACAGTGCTTCACTTTTTCCACATTACACACAATACCCCATGATTCCATGAATTTTTTTTTACTTTTTTTTTTTAGATTTGTGCAAACTTATTACAAATAAAAAATAAAATAAAAATAAGATTTTACTTACCGATAAATCTATTTCTCGTAGTCCGTAGTGGATGCTGGGACTCCGTAAGGACCATGGGGAATAGCGGCTCCGCAGGAGACAGGGCACAAGAATAAAAGCTTTAGGATCAGGTGGTGTGCACTGGCTCCTCCCCCTATGACCCTCCTCCAAGCCTCAGTTAGGATACTGTGCCCGGACGAGCGTACATAATAAGGAAGGATATTGAATCCCTGGTAAGACTCATACCAGCCACACCAATCACACCGTACAACTTGTGATCTGAACCCAGTTAACAGTATGATAACAACGAAGGAGCCTCTGAAAAGATGGCTCACAACAACAATAACCCGATTTAGTTAACAATAACTATGTACAAGTATTGCAGACAATCCGCACTTGGGATGGGCGCCCAGCATCCACTACGGACTACGAGAAATAGATTTATCGGTAAGTAAAATCTTATTTTCTCTGACGTCCTAGTGGATGCTGGGACTCCGTAAGGACCATGGGGATTATACCAAAGCTCCCAAACGGGCGGGAGAGTGCGGATGACTCTGCAGTACCGAATGAGAGAACTCCAGGTCCTCCTCAGCCAGGGTATCAAATTTGTAGAATTTAGCAAACGTGTTTGCCCCTGACCAAGTAGCTGCTCGGCAAAGTTGTAAAGCCGAGACCCCTCGGGCAGCCGCCCAAGATGAGCCCACTTTCCTTGTGGAATGGGCTTTCACAGATTTTGGCTGTGGCAGGCCTGCCACAGAATGTGCAAGCTGAATTGTACTACAAATCCAGCGAGCAATAGTCTACTTAGAAGCAGGAGCACCCAGCTTGTTGGGTGCATACAGGATAAACAGCGAGTCAGACTTTCTGACTCCCGCCGTCCTGGAAACATATATTTTCAGGGCCCTGACAACGTCAAGTAACTTGGAGTCCTCCAAGTCCCTAGTAGCCGCAGGCACCACAATAGGTTGGTTCATGTGAAAGGCAGAAACCACCTTAGGGAGAAATTGAGGACGAGTCCTCAATTCTGCCCTGTCAGAATGAAAAATTAAGTAAGGGCTTTTATATGATAAAGCCGCCAATTCTGACACACGCCTGGCTGAAGCCAGGGCTAACAGCATCGTCACCTTCCATGTGAGATATTTTAAGTCCACAGTGGTGAGTGGTTCAAACCAATGTGACTTAAGGAACCTCAAAACAACATTGAGATCCCAAGGTGCCACTGGAGGCACAAAAGGAGGTTGTATATGCAGTACCCCTTTTACAAATGTCTGAACTTCAGGTACTGAAGCCAGTTCTTTCTGGAAGAAAATCGACAGGGCCGAAATTTGAACCTTAATGGACCCTAATTTTAGGCCCATAGACAGTCCTGTTTGCAGGAAATGGAGGAAACGACCCAGTTGAAATTCCTCTGTAGGGGCCTTCTTGGCCTCACACCACGCAACATATTTTCGCCAAATGCGGTGATAATGTTTTGCGGTTACATCCTTCCTGGCTTTGACCAGGGTAGGGATGACTTCATCTGGAATGCCTTTTTCCTTCAGGATCCGGCGTTCAACCGCCATGCCGTCAAACGCAGCCGCGGTAAGTCTTGGAACAGACAAGGCCCCTGTTGGAGCAGGTCCTTTCTTAGAGGTAGAGGCCACGGGTCTTCCGTGAGCATCTCTTGAAGTTCCGGGTACCAAGTCCTTCTTGGCCAATCCGGAACCACGAGTATCGTTCTTACTCCTCTCCTTCTTATGATTCTCAGTACTTTTGGTATGAGAGGCAGAGGAGGGAACACATACACTGACTGGTACACCCACGGTGTCACCAGAGCGTCCACCGCTATTGCCTGAGGGTCCCTTGACCTGGCGCAATATCTGTCTAGTTTTTGTTTAGACGTGACGCCATCATGTCCACCTTTGGTTTTTCCCAACGGTTTACAATCAGGTGGAAGACTTCTGGGTGAAGTCCCCACTCTCCCGGGTGAAGGTCGTGTCTGCTGAGGAAGTCTGCTTCCCAGTTGTCCACTCCCGGAATGAACACTGCTGACAGAGCTATCACATGATTTTCCGCCCAGCGAAGAATCCTTGCAGCTTCTGCCATTGCTCTCCTGCTTCTCGTGCCGCCCTGTCTGTTTACGTGGGCGACTGACGTGATGTTGTCCGATTGGATCAATACCGCCTGACCCTGAAGCAGGGGTTTCGCTTGACTTAGGGCATTGTAAATGGCCCTTAGTTCCAGAATGTTTATATGAAGAGATGTTTCCATGCTTGACCACAAGCCCTGGAAATTTTTTCCCTGTGTGACTGCCCCCCAGCCTCTCAGGCTGGCGTCCGTGGTCACCAGGATCCAATCCTGAATGCCAAATCTGCGGCCCTCTAGTAGATGAGCACTCTGCAGCCACCACAGAAGAGACACCCTTGTCCTTGTCGACAGGGTTATCCGCTGATGCATCTGAAGATGCGATCCGGACCATTTGTCCAGTAGATCCCACTGAAACGTTCTTGCATGGAATCTTCCGAATGGAATCGCTTCGTAAGAAGCCACCATTTTTCCCAGGACCCTCGTGCACTGATGCACTGACACCTGGCCTGGTTTTAGGAGGTTCCTGACTAGCTCGGATAACTCCCTGGCCTTCTCCTCCGGGAGAAACACCTTTTTCTGGACTGTGTTCAGAATCATTCCTAGGAACAGTAGACGTGTCGTTGGAATCAGCTGCGATTTTGGAATATTTAGGATCCACCCGTGCTGACGTAACACTACCTGAGATAGTGCTACTCCGACTTCTAACTGTTCCCTGGACCTTGCCCTTATCAGGAGATCGTCCAAGTAAGGGATAATTAAGATGCCTTTTCTTCGAAGAAGAATCATCATTTCGGCCATTACCTTGGTAAAGACCCGAGGTGCCGTGGACAACCCAAACGGCAGCGTCTGAAACTGATAATGACAGTTTTGTACTACAAACCTGAGGTACCCTTGATGAGACGGGTAGATTGGGACGTGGAGATAAGCATCCTTGATGTCCAGAGACACCATATAGTCCCCTTCTTCCAGGTTTGCTATCACCGCTCTGAGTGATTCCATCTTGAATTTGAACCTCTTTATGTAAGTGTTCAGGGATTTTAGATTTAAAATTGGTCTCACCGAGCCGTCCGGCTTCGGTACCACAAACAGCGTGGAATAATACCCCTTTCCCTGTTGTAGGAGGGGTACCTTGATTATCACCTGCTGGGAATACAGCTTGTGAATGGCTTCCAAAACTGCCTCCCTGTCGGAGGGAGACTTTGGTAGAGCAGACTTCAGGAACCGGCGAGGGGGAAACACCTCGAATTCCAGTTTGTACCCCTGCGATACCACCTGTAGAATCCAGGGGTCCACTTGCGAGTGAGCCCACTGTGCGTTGAAATTCTTGAGACGGGCCCCCACCATGTCTGAGTCTGCTTGTAAAGCCCCAGCGTCATGCTGAAGACTTGGCAGAAGCAGGGGAGGGCTTCTGCTCCTGGGAAGCGGCTGCATGGTGCAGTCTTTTTCCCCTTCCTCTGCCCCGGGGCAGGAAGGAATGGCCTTTAGCTCGCTTGTACTTATGGGAACGAAAGGACTGAGTTTGAAAAGACGGTGTCTTTTTCTGCTGATGTGAAGTGACCTGGGGTAAAAAGGTGGATTTTCCAGCCGTTGCCGTGGCCACCAGGTCCGATAGACCAGCCCCAAATAACTCCTCCCCTTTATACGGCAATACTTCCATATGTCGTTTGGAATCCGCATCGCCTGACCACTGTCGCGTCCATAACGCTCTTCTGGCAGAAATGGACATAGCACTTACTCTTGATGCCAGGGTGCAAATATCCCTCTGTGCATCAAGCATATATAGTAATGCATCCTTCAAATGCTCTATAGTTAACAGTATATTGTCCCTATCCAGGGTATCAATATTTTCAGTCAGGGAATCCGACCACGCGACGCCAGCACTGCACATCCAGGCTGAAGCGATTGCTGGTCGCAGTATAACACCAGTATGTGTGTATATACTTTTAAGAATATTTTCCAGCCTTCTATCTGCTGGTTCTTTGAGGGTGGCCGTATCAGGAGACGGTAACGCTACTTGTTTAGATAAACGTGTGAGCGCCTTATCTACCCTAGGGGGTGTTTCCCAACGTGTCCTAACCTCTAACGGGAAAGGATATAGTGCCAATAATTTTTTAGAAATTGGCAGTTTTTTGTCGGGGGAAACCCACGCTTTATCACACACCTCATTTAACTCATCTGACTCAGGGAAAACTATTGGTAGTTTTTTCACACCCCACATAATACCCTTCTTTGTGGTACTTGTAGTGTCAGAAATGTTCAATGCTTCCTTCATTGCCGTGATCATGTAACGTGTGGCCCTACTGGACATTACGTTTGTCTCCTCACCGTCGACACTAGACTCAGTATCTGTGTCTGGGTCTGTGTCGACCCACTGAGGTATCGGGCGTTTTAGGGCCCCTGACGGTGTCTGAGACGCCTGGACAGGCACTAATTGATTTGCCGGCTGTCTCATGTCATCAACCGTTCTTTGCAAAGTGCTGACATTATCACTTAATTCTTTAAATACGATCATCCAGTCAGGTGTCGACTCCCTAGGGGGTGACATCACTAACCCAGGCAATTGCTCCGCCTCCACATCATTTTCCTCCTCATACATGTCGACACACATGTACCGACACACAGCACACACACCGGGAATGCTCTGATAGAGGACAGGACCCCACAAGCCCTTTGGAGAGACAGAGGGAGAGTCTGCCAGCACACACCAAGCGCTATATATATATACAGGGATAACCTTATATAAGTGTTATTCCCTTATAGCTGCTGTTTATATAGTTTTTAGCTGCCAATAGTGCCCCCCCCTTCTCTTTTTTACCCTGATTCAGTAGCAAGTCTGCAGGGGAGAGTCAGGGAGCCGTCCTTCCAGCGGAGCTGTGAGGGAAAATGGCGCTTGTGTGCTGAGGAGATAGGCTCCGCCCCTTCACGACGTCCTTATCTCCCGCTTTTTCTGTAAAAAATGGCAGGGGTTAAAATACATCCATATAGCCCCAGAGCTATATGTGATGTATTCTTTAGCCAATCTAAGGTATATCATGTTATATTGCGTCTCAGGGCGCTCCCCCCCAGCGCCCTGCACCCTCAGTGACCGGAGTGTGAAGTGTGCTGAGAGCAATGGCGCACAGCTGCGGTGCTGTGCGCTACCTTAGTCTGAAGACAGGATCGTCTTCTGCCGCCGATTTCACCGGACCTCTTCGCTCTTCTGGCTCTGTAAGGGGGCCGGCGGCGCGGCTCCGGGACCCATCCAGGCTGAACCTGTGATCGTCCCTCTGGAGCTAATGTCCAGTAGCCTAAGAAACCCGATCCACTCTGCACGCAGGTGAGTCCGTTTCTTCTCCCCTTAGTCCCACGATGCAGTGAGCCTGTTGCCAGCAGGACTCACTGAAAATAAAAAACCTAAAATATACTTTTATTCTAAGCAGCTCAGGAGAGCCACCTAGCCTGCACCCTTCTCGTTCGGGCACAAAAATCTAACTGAGGCTTGGAGGAGGGTCATAGGGGGAGGAGCCAGTGCACACCACCTGATCCTAAAGCTTTTATTCTTGTGCCCTGTCTCCTGCGGAGCCGCTATTCCCCATGGTCCTTACGGAGTCCCAGCATCCACTAGGACGTCAGAGAAATAGGATTTTAATTACCTACCGGTAAATCCTTTTCTCGTAGTCCGTAGAGGATGCTGGAGTCCACACCAGTACCATGGGGTATAGATGGGTCGAATAGGAGCCATCAGCACTTAATGAGTTTGAGAGTGTGGGCTGGCTCATCCCTCTATGCCCCTCCTACCAGACTCAGTCTAGAAACTGTGCCCGAGGAGACGGACATAGTCACAGATAGTGGCGAGATTCACACCAGCTCACACAGAAGGTAAACCAAGCTTAACTAGCTTGAAACATCAGCAACAGCTGAAAAATATTACTTACCAAGTAACAAAACAGTACTTAACCAAGAACTAAGCAGTACTGAACTAAGTAACCACTGCAGGATCACGAAGCGCTGGGCTGGCGCCCAGCATCCTCTTAGGACTACGAGAAAAGGATTTATCGGTAGGTAATTAAAATCCTATTTTCTCTTATGTATTAGAGGATATTGGGGTCCACATTAGTACCATGGGGATGTACCAAAGCTCCCAGAACGGGAGGTAGAGCACGGAGGCTCCTGCAGAACGGATTGACCAAACTTCAGGTCCTCAGAGGCCAAAGTATTGAACTTGTAGAACTTTGTAAACGTGTTCGACCCAGACCAAGCAGCCGCTCGGCAAAGCTGTAAAGCTGAGACACCCCGGACAGCCACCCAGGAAGAACCCACCTTACGAGTAGAGTGGGCCTTAACAGACGTAAGACACGGCAATCCTGCTGTAGAATACGCATGCTGGATTGTGAACCTGATCCAGCGAGCGTTTGTCTGCTTAGAAGCAGTACACCCAAGTTTCTTGGGATCATACAGGACAAACAGAGTCCGATTTTCTGTGACGAGCTGTCCTCTTCACATAGATTTTCAGAGCCCTTACAACATCCAAGGACTTTGATGAAACTGAGAAGTCAGTAGCAACTGGCAACACAAGAGGTTGGTTGATATTAAAATGCCGACACAACCTTCGGAAGGAACTGCGGATGTGTCCGGAGCTCAGCTCTATCTTCATGGAAGATCAAGTATGAGCTTTTACACGACAAAGCCCCCAACTCCGACACATGTCTAGCAGAAGCTAAGGCCAGCAAAGTGACAGCCTTCCACGTGAGAAACTTGACCTCAACCACCTGTAGAGGCTCAAACCAGTCCGACTGGAGGAACTGCAACACCACGTTAAGATCCCAGGGCGCCGTAGGCAGTACAAAGGGAGGTTTGATGTGCAGAACTCCCTTCAAAAAGGTCTGAACCTCAGGAAGGGCAGCCTACTGTTTCTGGAAGAAAATGGATAGGGCTGAAATCTGGACCTTTAAAGAACCGAATCTCAGGCATATATCCACACCTGCTTGGAGGAAGAGGAGAAATCGTCCAAGTTTAAACTCCGCCGTAGGAAACTTCTTGGATTCACACCAAGACACATACTTTCTCCAAATGCGATGGTAATGCTTTGACGTTACTCCTTTCCTAGCCTGTATCAGGGTAGGAATAACCTTGTTCGGAATGCCCTTCCCAGCTAATATCTGGCGTTCAACCTCCATGCTGTCAAGCGTAGCCGCGGTAAGTCTTGATAAGCGAACGGCCCCTGTTGCAGCAGGTCCTCCCGAAGAGAAAGAGGCCTCGGCTCTTCTAGCAGTAGATCCAGCAGATCAGCATACCAAGCCCTGCTTTCCCAGTGCAGAGCAATGAGGATTGCCTAAACTCTTGTTCTCCTTATGAGTTTTAGAACCCTTGGAATGAGTGGAAGTGGAAGAAACACGTACACCGACTGGAACACCCATGGAGTCACTAGGGCGTCCACCGTCACTGCTTGTGGGACCCTCGACCTGGATCAATATCGCCAAAGCTTCTTGTTGAGACGAGAGGCCATCGTGTCTATTTTGGGTACGCCCCAAAGATCTGTTACCTCCTTGAATACCTCCGAATGGAGACCCCACACTCCTGGATGGAGATAGTGTCTGCTGAGGAAGTCCGCTTCCCAGTTGTCTACTCCCGGAATGAAGATTGCCGACAGCGCCAACGCGTGTTTTTCCACCCAGAGGATGATTGTTACATCTGACATTACAGCTCTGCTCTTCATTTCACCCTCTCAGTTGATGGAAGCCACTGTCGTTACATTGTCCGACTGCACTTGAATGGCCCGATTTCTCAGAAGATGGGCCGCATGGAGAAGACCGTTGTAGACAGCTCTTAGTTCCAGAATGTTTATCGGTAGGCCAGCTTCCAGACTTGACCACCTTCCTTGGAAAGTTTCCCCTTGAGTGACTGCGCCAAAGCCCCGGAGAATTGCATCCGTGGTTCTAAGGATCCAGTCCTGAATCCCGAACCTGCGGCCCTCCAGAAGGTGAGGTAATTGCAGCCACCAGAGGAGTGAGATCCTGGCCCTTGACGACAGACGTATTCTCTGGTGCATGTGTAGACGAGATCCCGACCATTTGTCCAGGAGATCCAGTTGGAAGAACAGAGCATGAAATCTCCCGTACTGCAGAGCCTCGTAAGAGGCCACCATCTTCCCCAGAAGGCGAATGCACTGATGAACAGTCACCCGGGCTGGCTTCAGGACATCCCGGACCATTGTTTGTATGACCAACGCTTTTTCCTCTGGAAGAAACAACCTCTGCACTTCCGTGTTGAGGATCATTCACAGAAATGACAACCTCCTGGTTGGTTACAAATGTGATTTTGGAAGACTCAGGATCCAACCATGTTCCCTGAGAAGCTGGGTCGTGAGAGCTATGGACTGTAATAGCTTCTCCTTGGACGATGCTTTTATCAGCAGATCATCCAGATATGGAATTATGTTCAACCCCTGTCTGCGAAGCAGAACCATCATTTCCGCCATCACCTTGGTGAATACCCTCGGTGCTGGGAGAGGCCGAATGGAGGGGCCTGGAATTGAAAATGACAGTCCAAATAGGAGATAAGCTTGATGCGGCGGCCAAATCGAAATGTGGAGGTACGCATCCTTGATATCCAGGTATACCAGGAATTCACCCTCCTCCAGACCTGATGTCACCGCCCTTAGAGACTCCATTTTGAACTTGAATTCCCTCAGAAAGGGGTTTAGTGATTTTAAGTTCAGAATGGGCCTGACCAAACTAGAAGGGCCCTAGTCAGGGAGGTGACCAATAACCCGATGGTCACTCTGTCAGAGCTACAGCATTCCTCTGTGGAGAGAGGAGAACCTTCCAGAAGGACAACCATCTCTGCAGCAATCCACTATTCATTCCTGTATGGTAAGAGTGGCCAGACGAAAGCCACTCCTTAGTAAAAAAGCACATGGCAGCCCACCTGGAGTTTGCCAAAATGCACCTGAAGGACTCTCTGATAATGAGAAACAAAATTCTCTGGTATGATGAGACAAAGATTGAACTCTTTGGCGTGAATGCTAGGCGTCATGTTTGGAGGAAACCAGGCACCGCTCATCACCACACTAATACCATCCCTACAGTGAAGCATGGTGGTGGCAGCATCATGCTGTGGGGATGTTTTTCAGCGGCAGGAACTGATGGACTAGTCAAGATACAGGGAACGATGAATGCAGCAATGTACAGAGACATCCTGGATGAAAACCTGCTCCAGAGCGCTCTTGACCTCAGAATGGGGCAACGGTTCATCTTTCAGCAGGACAACGACCCTAAGCACACAGCCAAGATATCAAAGGAGTGGCTTCAGGACAACTCTGTGAATGTCCTTGAGTGGCCCATCCAGAGCCCAGACTTGAATCCGATTGAACATCTCTGGAGAGATCTGAAAATGGCTGTGCACCGACGCTTCCCATCCAACCTGATGGAGCTTGAGAGGTTCTGCAAGGAGGAATGGGCGAAACTGCCCAAAAGGTGTGCCAAGCTTGTGGCATCATATTCAAAGAGACTTGAGGCTGTAATTGCTGCCAAAATGTGCATCAACAAAGTAATGCGCAAAGGCTGCGAATACTTATGTACATGTAATTTCTTAGTATTTTATTTTTAATAAGTTTGTGAAAAATATTATTTTTGGCGTTTTTTCCGCGAAAATGCGTCTTAGACACAAGGTAATGTTATAGGACGCACATGCAGCTTCCGATTAAAATTATATGCAGCAAGCCTATATTCTGCGTAACTGCGACTGTATTTGCATCCGAAATGCCACGTTACAGTGATTTCCAGGAAAACCCAGTAGCAAAGCATTTCGAATGCAAATACAGTCACGGTCACACACAGAATATAGGGGGGCTGCATATCATTTCAATCGGCAGAATCTGTTTGCACGTCCTATTACATTACTTTGTGTCTAAGACACATTTTCAGGGAAATATGCAAATAAAGCCGCTCAGCGCTGGCGAGTCATACGGCACTTACGCGTTGTGTAACGCGACTTGTAGCGCATGGAGCAAAGATGTAAGAGAGCACATATGTAGGCTCCTACATGGCTTGATGGATCTGGACCAAACTTAGTACACATACCCTGCATACTGAAAATACTGGCGGGGTTGCAAGTGAAATATTTCAGCCCTTTCGGACCCAGGGCCCCATATTACATATACATGTGTTTGTGTTTATTTAAGTAATGTGGTCGCGTGTGCACCCCATCCATAGGTATGGCAGGTGTGATGGAGATATATTTATCTCTTATATAAAGATCCTAACCCAGGGAGCCTGTTCTGGGCCTTCCACTGGATGGATTTGGATGAAAACATTTAATGAACTGTAATAACTGACATAAATGACCATAATTCAGTGGCCTGAAATAACTGACTGAAATAACCATAAATCAACTAAGATAACTAACAGAAATGGAGGTGGGAAGACAAAAAATGTTGTGTACCCAAAAGCCTTGGAATTGCAACATTGATAACAGAAAGAAAAAAACTTTAAACCCATCTCGCAACAGAAAAGTGATTAGAAAACTGAATAGAAAAAAAAGCTGGGGATCAGGGCTACTGGTGACACCCCAAATACGAAAACGACACTAGAAAGACACTTTTTTCTTGATGTGTTGACAGTTACATGCTAATTATATATATATATATATATATATATATATATATATATATATATATATATATATATATATAATAAGAATTTACTCACCGGTAATTCTATTTCTCGTAGTCCGTAGTGGATGCTGGGTACTCCGTAAGGACAATAGGGAATAGACGGGCTCCGCAGGAGACTGGGCACTCTAAAAGAAAGATTAGGTACTATCTGGTGTGCACTGGCTCCTCCCTCTATGCCCCTCCTCCAGACCTCAGTTAGGGAAACTGTGCCCGGAAGAGCTGACACTACAAGGAAAGGATTTGGAATCCAGGGTAAGACTCATACCAGCCACACCAATCACACCGTACAACTCGTGATAACTATACCCAGTTAACAGTATGAATAACAACTGAGCCTCACTGAACAGATGGCTCATAACAATAACCCTTTAGTTAAGCAATAACTATATAAGTATTGCAGACAATCCGCACTTGGGACGGGCTCCCAGCATCCACTACGGACTACGAGAAATAGAATTACCGGTGAGTAAATTCTTATTTTCTCTGACGTCCTAGTGGATGCTGGGTACTCCGTAAGGACCATGGGGATTATACCAAAGCTCCCAAACGGGCGGGAGAGTGCGGATGACTCTGCAGCACCGAATGAGCAAACTCAAGGTCCTCCTCAGCCAGGGTATCAAACTTGTAGAATTTTGCAAACGTGTTTGATCCCGACCAGGTAGCAGCTCGGCAAAGTTGTAAAGCCGAGACCCCTCGGGCAGCCGCCCAAGAAGAGCTCACCTTCCTCGTGGAATGGGCTTTGACTGATTTAGGATGCGGCACTCCAGCCGTAGAATGTGCGAGTTGAATCGTGCAACAGATCCAGCGAGCAATAGTCTGCTTAGAAGCAGGAGGACCCAGCTTGTTGGGTGCATGCAGGATAAACAGCGAGTCGGTTTTTCTGACTTTAGCCGTCCTGGAAACATAGATTTTCAGGGCCCGGATTACGTCCAGCAACTTGGAAGCCTCCAAGTCCCGAGTAGCAGCAGGCACCACAATAGGTTGGTTCAAATGAAACGCTGATACCACCTTAGGGAGAAATTGGGGACGAGTCCTCAATTCTGCCCTGTCCATATGGAAGATCAGATAGGGGCTTTTACATGACAAAGCCGCCAATTCTGACACACGCCTAGCCGAAGCCAAGGCCAAAAGCATGACCACTTTCCACGTGAGATATTTCAACTCCACGGTCTGAAGTGGCTCAAACCAATGTGATTTTAGGAAATCCAACACAACGTTGAGATCCCAAGGTGCCACTGGGGGCACAAAAGGGGGCTGAATATGCAGCACTCCCTTAACAAACGTCTGAACTTCAGGCAGTGAAGCCAGTTCTTTTTGAAAGAAAATAGACAGGGCCGAAATCTGGACTTTAATGGATCCCAATTTTTGGCCCATAGTCACTCCTGACTGTAGGAAGTGCAGAAATCGACCCAGCTGAAATTCTTCTGTTGGGGCCTTCATAGCCTCACACCCAGCAACATATATCGCCATATGCGGTGATAATGTTTTGCTGTCACATCCTTCCTAGCTTTTATCAGCGTAGGAATGACTTCAACCGGACTGCCCTTTTCCATCAGGATCCGGCGTTCAACCGCCATGCCGTCAAACGCAGCCGCGGTAAGTCTTGGAACAGACAGGGCCCCTGCTGTAGCAGGTCCTGTCTGAGAGGCAGAGGCCAAGGGTCCTCTGAGATCATTTCTTGTAGTTCCGGGTACCAAGTCCTTCTTGGCCAATCCGGAACGACGAGTATAGTTCTTACTCCTCTCTTTCTTATTATCCTCAGTACCTTTGGTATGAGAGGAAGAGGAGGGAACACATAAACCGACTGGTACACCCACGGTGTCACTAGAGCGTCCACAGCTATCGCCTGAGGGTCCCTTGACCTGGCGCAATATCTTTTTCGCTTTTTGTTGAGGCGGGACGCCATCATGTCCACCTGTGGCCTTTCCCAACGATTTACAATCAGCTGGAAGACTTCTGGATGAAGTCCCCACTCTCCCGGGTGGAGGTCGTGCCTGCTGAGGAAGTCTGCTTCCCAGTTGTCCACTCCCGGAATGAACACTGCTGACAGTGCTATCACGTGATTTTCCGCCCATCGGAGAATCCTTGTGGCTTCTGCCATCGCCATCCTGCTTCTTGTGCCGCCCTGTCGGTTTACATGGGCGACCGCCGTGATGTTGTCTGACTGAATCAGCACCGGCTGGTTTTGAAGCAGGGGTCTTGCCTGACTTAGGGCATTGTAAATGGCCCTTAGTTCCAGAATATTTATGTGTAGGGAAGCTTCCTGACTCGACCATTGTCCTTGGAAGTTTCTTCCCTGAGTGACTGCCCCCCAACCTCGGAGGCTTGCATCCGTGGTCACCAGGACCCAGTCCTGTATGCCGAATCTGCGGCCCTCGAGTAGATGAGCACTCTGCAGCCACCACAGCAGAGACACCCTGGCCCTCGGGGACAGGGTGATCAGCCGATGCATCTGAAGATGCGATCCGGACCACTTGTCTAACAGATCCCACTGAAAGATCCGTGCATGGAATCTGCCGAATGGAATTGCCTCGTAAGAAGCTACCATCTTTCCCAGGACTCGCGTGCAGTGATGCACCGACACCTGTTTTGGTTTTAGGAGGTCTCAGACCAGAGATGACAACTCCTTGGCCTTCTCCTCCGGGAGAAACACCTTCTTCTGTTCTGTGTCCAGAATCATACCCAGGAACAGCAGACGCGTCGTAGGAACCAGCTGCGACTTCGGGATATTCAGAATCCAGCCGTGCTGTTGTAGCACTTCCTGAGATAGTGCTACTCCGACCAACAACTGCTCCCTGGACCTCGCCTTTATAAGGAGATCGCCCAAGTACGGGATAATTATAACTCCCTTCATTCGAAGGAGTATCATCATTTCGGCCATTACTTTGGTAAATACCCTCGGTGCCGTGGACAGACCAAACGGCAACGTCTGGAATTGGTAATGGCAGTCCTGTACCACAAAACGGAGGTACACCTGGTGAGGTGGGTAAATGGGGACATGTAGGTAAGCATCCTTGATGTCCAGTGATACCATGTAATCCCCCTCTTCCAGGCTTGCAATAACCGCCCTGAGCGATTCCATTTTGAACTTGAACTTCCTTATATAAGTGTTCAAGGATTTCAAATTTAGAATGGGTCTCACCGAACCGTCTGGTGTCGGTACCACAAACATTGTGGAATAGTAACCCCGTCCCTGTTGAAGGAGGGGAACTTTTATTATCACCTGCTGGAGGTACAGTTTATGAATTGCCGCCAGTACTACCTCCCTGTCCTGGGGAGTAGCTGGCAAGGCTGATTTGAGGTAACGGCGAGGGGGAGACGTCTCGAACTCCAGCTTGTATCCCTGAGATACCACTTGTAGAACCCAGAGATCCACCTGTGAGCGAACCCACTGGTCGCTGAAGTTCCGGAGACGGGCCCCCACCGCACCTGGCTCCACCAGTGGAGCCCCAGCGTCATGCGGTGGACTTAGTGGAAGCAGGGGTTGGATTTTTGTTCTTGGGAACTGGCTGTATGGTGCAGCTTTTTCCCTCTACCCCTGCCTCTGGGCAGAAAGGACGCGCCTTTAACCCGCTTGCCTCTCTGGGGCCGAAAGGACTGTACCTGATAATACGGTGCTTTCTTAGGCTGTGAGGGAACCTGAGGTAAAAATGTCGACTTCCCAGCTGTTGCTGTGGAAACTAGGTCCGAGAGACCATCCCCAAACAATTCCTCACCCTTGTAAGGCAAAACCTCCATGTGCCTTTTAGAATCCGCATCACCTGTCCACTGCCGAGTCCATAATACTCTCCTGGCAGAAATGGACATTGCATTAATTCTAGATGCCAGCCGGCAAATATCCCTCTGTGCATCTCTCATATATAAGACAACGTCTTTAATATGCTCTATGGTTAGCAAAATCGTATCCCTGTCGAGGGTATCAATATTTTCTGACAGGGTATCGGACCAAGCTGCTGCAGCACTACACATCCAAGCTGAAGCAATTGCAGGTCTCAGTATAGTACCTGAGTGTGTATATACAGACTTCAGGATATAGCCTCCTGCTTTCTATCCGCAGGCTCCTTTAAGGCGGCCGTATCCTGAGACGGCAGTGCCACCTTTTTTTTGACAAGCGTGTGAGTGCCTTATCCACCCTCGGGGATGTCTCCCAACGTAACCTGTCCTCTGGCGGGAAAGGGTACGCCATCAGTAACTTTTTAGAAATCACTAGTTTCTTATCGGGGGAAGCCCACGCTTTTTCACACACTTCATTCAACTCATCTGATGGGGGAAAAACCACTGGTTGCTTTTTCTCCCCAAACATAATACCCTTTTTAGTGGTACCCGGGTTAATGTCAGAAATGTGCAACACATTTTTCATTGCCGTAATCATGCAACGGATGGCCCTAGTGGAATGTACATTAGTCTCGTCCTCGTCAACACTGGAGTCAGACTCTGTGTCGACATCTGTGTCTGCCATCTGAGGTAGCGGGCGTTTTTGAGCCCCTGATGGCCTTTGAGACGCCTGGGCAGGCACTGGCTGAGAAGCCGGCTGTCCCACAGCTGTTATGTCATCAAACCTTTTATGCAAGGAGTTGACACTGTCGTGTAAAACCTTCCACATATCCATCCACTCTGTTGTCGACCCCGCAGGGGGTGACATCACACTTATCGGCACCTGCTCCGCCTCCACATAAGCCTCCTCATCAAACATGTCGACACAGCCATACCAACACACCGCACACACACAGGGAATGCTCTGACTGAGGACAGGACCCCACAAAGTCCTTTGGGGAGACAGAGAGAGAGTATGCCAGCACACACCACAGCGCTATATAATCAGGGATTTACACTAACACAAAGTGATTTTTCCCTATAGCTGCTTTACATATACAGTTTTGCGCCTAAATTTAGTGCCCCCCCTCTCTTTTTTACCCTTTGAGCCTGGAAACTGCAGGGGAGAGCCTGGGGAGCTGTCTTCCAGCGGAGCTGTGAAGAGGAAATGGTGCCAGTGTGCTGAGGGAGATAGCCCCGCCCCCTTCTCGGCGGACTTCTCCCGCTCTTATATTTATATTATGGCGGGTGATTTTTGCACATATATAGTTTTTTAGACTATATTATGTGCTGTTTGCCAATGTAATGTACTCTAATTGCAGCCCAGAGCGCCCCCCCCCCCCCCCAGCGCCCTGCACCCATCAGTGACCGGAGTATGTGGTGTGCATAGGCAGCAATGGCGCACAGCTGCAGTGCTGTGCGCTACCTTAATGAAGACCGGAGTCTTCAGCCGCCGATTTCCAGGATGTCTTCTTGCTTCTGGCTCTGCAAGGGGGACGGCGGCGCGGCTCCGGGACCGGACGACCGAGGCTGGGCCTGTGTTCGATCCCTCTGGAGCTAATGGTGTCCAGTAGCCTAGAAGCCCAAGCTAGCTGCAAGCAGGTAAATTCGCTTCTCTCCCCTAACTCCCTCGTAGCAGTGAGTCTGTTGCCAGCAGATCTCACTGAAAATAAAAAACCTAACAAATACTTTCTTTACTAGAAGCTCAGGAGAGCCCCTAGTGTGCAACCAGCTCGAGCCGGGCACAGATTCTATCTGAGGTCTGGAGGAGGGGCATAGAGGGAGGAGCCAGAGCACACCAGATAGTACCTAATCTTTCTTTTAGAGTGCCCAGTCTCCTGCGGAGCCCGTCTATTCCCCATGGTCCTTACGGAGTACCCAGCATCCACTAGGACGTCAGAGAAATATATATATATATATATATATATATATATATATAAAACATTATGTTATGGTTATAATAATTTTAATGGTGTATGGTGCACCTGCACCCTTTGTTCCTATGTTGTAGTATTACAGTACTTAGTCCCAGCAAGGTAGCACATCCCATTATAATAAGCTAGGGTGTGCAGTCCAGGCCCCGTTTCCATATAGTTTTTTATATATATATATATATATACACACATACACACACACACATAGGTCCACGGTTATCTTGACCAGTTTTCTATGCCTAGGCACAACATGATTTATTAGCATAAACCCTTCATCTATTGTTCTCAGATGCAATACAATACAATATAGCAGGGTATTAAGTCATTAAAGCAGGGGATTAAGTCAGACTGGCCAGTCTCAGTTAATCCTATTGAAAGGTCAAGATAAACGAGGACCCATCTGAATATACACACTTCTATATCTTACATATTATAGTTGCTCCCACCTGCAAGAATTTTTTACATTCATTTCTAAGACGCATGTTTGGAAATCAGCAAAACAGTATGTGCAAGAAAAAAATTTATCCTCTTACTGGCACTGGATGCTTTAATATGTGCAGCACTGTCATTTAATAGGTGAACGGAAAAAACTATGGATTTTGGAGGAATTATTGAGAGGAATGGAGGGGACAAAAAAAAAAAAAGACCCCACTCACTTGAAACTGGATTATTCGTTCCTGAGAAAGGCACAAGTACATTCTCTCTGTATCCTTCAGGTAGAACGCACATTTATGGAGCTGGGAGACTGGATCATCTGCATCTAATAATGCTGTCTGTTTATCCACCTTCCGGATAATCTGCAGATAATGCAAAAAATATTCTATTATGGGGACAGGAAGGAAGAGGTGATAGATGCAGTTAGATCCAGGGATTGTCCACATTCAGAGGCGTGGTCAAGTCATCTGAGTAATTACATATGCTGATACAGCCAAAGTCTCAAGCAGTGTAAGGAATATTTGCAGTTTGGTCTGTCTTGTCCTTTATAAATAGATTATCGCAATATTTTAAATTTCAGTAAACAGTATCATTTGTCCAGTAAAAACATGTAACATTAATTCAGTTATTTCAGGGTATAGGGGAAGAGGGTGTGGATTATTATATCTACACTAAAAGGTCTACAGTCGTAATGGTTGACATAGTCCACAGTTCGACATGGAATACATAGACAGTAGAAAAGGCAGGGTCAAAAGGACGACACAAACAAGCCCCATTAGTGTACTGCGTTCCCTTGCATCGCTGCGCTCGGGACAGGTTACTATTCCCAATCGTAGTCCACGTGGATGGTGAAGTATGAAAAAGTTTTTTGGGAAAAAAAAAAATATGTCTACCTTCTGAACCTATCCCATGTGGGCCCCCCTCCTCTCTGCCGGACAGGTGAGTATAATTATGTGTGTGCAGGGTGCCCCCTCCACCCCAGTTATTATAGATATGCCAATGGTGCTGCACATATACCAGCCCATTAAGGCAGCTGATTTCTCCTTGGCCCTTCATAGACTGAGCAGAATTAGCCTCTGAAGTAGCTGGAACAGCTCTCGCGGCTAATTAAATCAGCCCCACTGTGCTAAAGTACATGGCATGCCAAATAATTATTTCTTAACCACTTAACGGACGATTTATTTCACCAAAAACCGCTCCGAAATTGTCTTTTTTTAATGAGTGTATTAGGTGAAGAACATGAATTTAACCCTATCTTAAATGATTTTAGTTAAAAATATATATATATATTTTTACCCCCCAAACATCGAAACATCGATCGGGAACATTACGACCATCGGAACATTGCGGCTTCATTTTGAAAGCCAGGACAGCCTGCAGGTATACAGGGGCGGCCTGGGGGTGGCTTGGGAGGGTTAATTTACACTCACCAGCGGCTGCAGTTGTCTGCAGCTGCTGGATGGGGGGATCCTGCCGTGCTGACTGATCAGCAGCACGGCAATCAGTAGGGAAGAGTGCAGGGAGCCTCTGACAGCAGCAGTGGAGGGAAGTTTCTCTTCCCTGCCGCTGCTAACACTCTCTATCTGACTGGTCGCATCCTGTGCGACCAGGTCAGATAGAGCACTTGCAGGTATGGTCGCATCTGATGCGACCATGCTAGGCAAGTGCTTAACGGTCAATCTTTTTAAAAAAAACAAACAAAACTTCGGACTGTGAGACTTCCACAAATCGGTTTTGTGTATTGTGCTTGGCATCAATTTCTCTGCAGTGGCCATGTTTGCCCATTCTATGCCAGTTACATAGTTATGATAGGGATGCCCGCGTGAATGTGAAACCATGGCTTCCAACCAATGCATCTGTACCTGTGATCTTTTGTAATATAAAAAGAATCAGTAAAAATACAACTCTCCGGGTGCTAATATAAAATAAACAGCCAAAATGTAATAGAAGGCGAGATTTTGTCGATTTAAGAAAAAATAAGAATTTACTTACCGATAATTCTATTTCTCGTAGTCCGTAGTGGATGCTGGGGACTCCGTAAGGACCATGGGGATTAGCGGCTCCGCAGGAGACTGGGCACATCTAAAGAAAGCTTTAGGACTAGCTGGTGTGCTCCTCCCCCTATGACCCTCCTCCAAGCCTCAGTTAGGATACTGTGCCCGGACGAGCGTACACAATAAGGAAGGATCTTGAATCCCGGGTAAGACTCATACCAGCCACACCTATCACACCGTATAACTTGTGATCTGAACCCAGTTAACAGCATGATAACAGAGGAGCCTCTAGAAAAGATGGCTCACTACAGCAATAACCCGATCTTTTTGGTAACAATAACTATGTACCAGTATTTCAGACAATCCGCACTTGGGATGGGCGCCCAGCATCCACTACGGACTACGAGAAATAGAATTATCGGTAAGTAAATTCTTATTTTCTCTAACGTCCTAAGTGGATGCTGGGGACTCCGTAAGGACCATGGGGATTATACCAAAGCTCCCAAATGGGCGGGAGAGTGCGGATGACTCTGCAGCACCAATTGAGAGAAACTCCAGGTCCTCCTCAGCCAGGGTATCAATTTTGTAGAATTTTACAAACGTATTTGCTCCTGACCAAGTAGCTGCTCGGCAAAGTTGTAAAGCCGAGACCCCTCGGGCAACCGCCCAAGATGAGCCCACCTTCCTTGTGGAGTGGGCATTTACAGATTTTTTGGCTGTGGCAGGCCTGCCACAGAATGTGCAAGCTGAATTGTACTACAAATCCAACGAGCAATAGTCTGCTTAGAAGCAGGAGCACCCAGCTTGTTGGGTGCATACAGGATAAACAGCGAGTCAGTTTTCCTGACTCCAGCCGTCCTGGATATTTTCAGGGCCCTGACCACATCTAGCAACTTGGAGTCCTCCAAGTCCCTAGTAGCCGCAGGCACCACAATAGGTTGGTTCAGGTGAAACGCTGAAACCACCTTAGGGAGAAACTGAGGACGAGTCCTCAATTCCCCCTGTCCGAATGGAAAATCAGATAAGGGCTTTTACAGGATAAAGCCGCCAATTCTGACACGCGCCTGGCCCCGGCCAGGGCCAACAGCATGACCACTTTCCATGTGAGATATTTTAACTCCACAGATTTAAGTGGTTCAACCCAATGTGACTTTTGGAAACCAAAACCTACATTGAGATCCCAAAGTGCCACTGGAGGCACAAAAGGAGGCTGTATATGCAGTACCCCTTTTACAAACGTCTGAACTTCAGGGACTGAAGCTAGTTCTTTTTGGAAGAAAATTGACAGGGCCGAAATTTGAACCTTAATGGACCCCAATTTCAGGCCCATAGACACTCCTGTTTGCAGGAAATGTAGGAATCGACCCAGTTGAATTTCCTCCGTCGGGCCTTACTGGCCTCGCACCACGCAACATATTTTCGCCAAATGCGGTGATAATGTTTTGCGGTTACATCCTTCCTGGCTTTGATCAGGATAGGGATGACTTCATCCGGAATGCCTTTTTTCCTTCAGGATCCGGCGTTCAACCGCCATGCCGTCAAACGCAGCCACGGTAAGTCTTGGAACAGACAGGGTCCATGCTGGAGCAGGTCCCTTCTTAGAGGTAGAGGCCACGGATCCTCCGTGAGCATCTCTTGAAGTTCCGGTTACCAATTCCTTCTTGGCCAATTCGGAGCCACGAATATAGTGCTTACTCCTCTCCATCTTATCAATCTCAGTACCTTGGGTATGAGAGGTAGAGGAGGGAACACATACACTGACTGGTACATCCACGGTGTTACCAGAGCGTCTACAGCTATTGCCTGAGGGTCCCTTGACCTGGCGCAATACCTGTCGAGTTTTTCCCAACGGTTTATAATCATGTGGAAGACTTCTGGGTGAAGTCCCCACTCTCCCGGGTGGAGGTCGTGTTGAGGAAGTCTGCTTCCCAGTTGTCCACTCCCGGAATGAATACTGCTGACAGTGCTATCACATGGTTTTCCGCCCAGCGAAAAATCCTTGCAGCTTCTGCCATTGACTGCTTCTTGTGCCACCCTTGTTTGTTTACGTGGGTGACTGCCGTGATGTTGTCCGACTGGATCAACACCGGCTGACCTTGAAGCAGAGGTCTTGCTAAGCTTAGAGCATTGTAAATGGCCCTTAGCTTTAGGATATTTATGTGAAGTGACGTCTCCAGGCTAGACTATAAGCCCTGGATATTCCTTCCCTGTGTGACTGCTCCCCAGCCTCGCAGGCTGGCATCCGTGGTCACCAGGACCCAGTCCTGAATGCCGAATCTGCGGCCCTCTAGAAGATGAGCACTCTGCAACCACCACAGGAGGGACACCCTTGTCCTTGGTGACAGGGTTATCCGCTGATGCATCTGAAGATGCGACCCGGACCATTTGTCCAGCAGGTCCCACTGGAAAGTTCTTGCGTGGAATCTGCCGAATGGGATTGCTTCGTAGGAAGCCACCATTATACCCAGAACCCTTGTGCATTGATGCACTGAGACTTGGCTCGGTTTTAGGAGGTTCCTGACTATCTCGGATAACTCCCTGGCTTTCTCCTCCGGGAGAAACACCTTTTTCTGGACTGTGTCCAGGATCATCCCTAGGAACAGAAGACAAGTCGTCGGAACCAGCTGCAATTTTGGAATATTGAGAATCCAATCGTGCTGCCGCAACACTACCTGAGATAGTGCTACACCGACCTCCAACTGTTCCCTGGATCTTACCCTTATCAGGGAATCGTCCAAGTAAGGGATAACTAATATTCCCTTCCTTCGAAAGAATATCATCATTTCGGCCATTACCTTGGTAAAGACCCGGGGTGCCGTGGACCATCCATACGGCAGCGTCTGAACTGATAGTGACAGTTCTGTACCATAAACCTGAGGTACCCTTGATGAGAAGGGTACATTTTTTACATGAAGGTAAGCATCCTTGATGTCCCGAGACATCATGTAGTCCCCTTCTTCCAGGTTCGCAATCACTGCTCTAAGTGACTCAATCTTGAATTTGAACCTCTGTATGTAAGTGTTCAAAGATTTTAGATTTATAATCGGTCTCACCAAGCCGTCCGGCTTTGGTACCACAACAGTGTGGAATAATACCCCGTTCCCTGTTGCAGGAGGGGTACCTTGATTATCACCTGCTGGGAATACAGCTTGTGAATGGCTTCCAAAACTATCTCCCTGTCAGAAGGAGACATCGGTAAAGCCGACTTTAGGAAACGGCGAGGGGGAGACGTCTCGAATTCTAATTTGTACCCCTGAGTATCACCTGAAGGATCCAGGGGTCTACTTGCGAGTGAGCCCACTGCGCGCTGAAATTCATTGAGACGGGCCCCCCACCGTGCCTGATTCTGCTTGTAAAGCCCCAGCGTCATACTGAGGGCTTGGCAGAGGCGGGAGAGGGTTTCTGTTCCTGGGAACTGGCTGATTTCTGCAGCCTTTTTTCTCTCCCTCTGTCACGGGGCAGAAAAGAGGAACCTTTTGCCCGCTTGTCCACGAAAAGACTGCGCCTGATAATACGGCGTCTTCTCATGATGAGAGGCGACCTGGGGTACAAACGTGGATTTCCCAGCTGTTGCCGTGGCCACCAGGTCTGAAAGACCGACCCCCAAATAACTCCTCCCCTTAATAAGGCAATATTTCCAAATGCCGTTTGGAATACGCATCACCTGACCACTGACGTGTCCATAACCCTCTACTGGTAGAAATGGACAACGTACTTAGACTTGATGCCAGTCGGCAAATATTCCGCTGTGCATCACGCATATATAGAAATGCATCTTTAAAATGCTCTATAGGCAATAATATACTGTCCCTATCTAAGGTAACAATATTTTCAGTCAGGGAATCCGACCACGCCAACCCAGCACTGCACATCCAGGCTGAGGCGATTGCTGGTCGCAGTATAACACCAGTATGTGTGTAATACATTTTAGGATATCCTCCTGCTTTCTATCAGCAGGATCCTTAAGGGCGGCCATCTCAGGAGAGGGTAGAGCCCTTGTTCTTACCAGCGTGTGAGCGCTTTATCCACCCTAGGGGGTGTTTCCCAACGCACCCTAACCTCTGGCGGGAAAGGATATAATGCCAATAACATTTTTATCAGTTGTTATCGGGGGAAACCCACGCATCATCACACACCTCATTTAATTTCTCAGATTCAGGAAAACTACAGGTAGTTTTTCCTCACCGAACATAATACCCCTTTTTGGTGGTACTCGTATTATCAGAAATGTGTAAAACATTTTTCATTGCCTCAATCATGTAACGTGTGGCCCTACTGGAAGTCACATTTGTCTCTTCACCGTCGACACTGGAGTCAGTATCCGTGTCGGTGTCTATATCTGCCATCTGAGGTAACGGGCGCTTTAGAGCCCCTGACGGCCTATGAGATGTCTGGACAGGCACAAGCTGAGTAGCCGGCTGTCTCATGTCAACCACTGTCTTTTATACAGAGCTGACACTGTCACGTAATTCTTCCAACAGTTCATCCACTCAGGTGTCGACCCCCTAGGGGGTGACATCACTATTACAGGCAATCTGCTCCGTCTCCACATCATTTTTCTCCTCATACATGTCGACACCAACGTACCGACATACAGCACACACACAGGGAATGCTCTGATAGAGGACAGGACCCCACTAGCCCTTTGGGGAGACAGAGGGAGAGTTTGCCAGCACACACCAGAGCGCTATATATATACAGGGATAACCTTATATAAGTGTTTTTCCCCTTATAGCTGCTGTATTGTTTATACTGCGCCTAATTAGTGCCCCCCTCTCTTTATTTAACCCTTTCTGTAGTGTAGTGACTGCAGGGGAGAGACAGGGAGCTTCCCTCCAACGAAGCTGTGAGGGAAAATGGCGCCAGTGTGCTGAGGAGATAGGCTCCGCCCCCTTATCGGCGGCCTTATCTCCCGTTTTTTGTGTATTTTTGGCATGGGTTAAATGCATCCATATAGCCCAGGAGCTATATGTGATGCATCTTTTGCCATTTAAGGTATTTTTATTGCGTCTCAGGGCGCCCCCACCCAGCGCCCTGCACCCTCAGTGACCGGAGTGTGAAGTGTGCTGAGAGCAATGGCGCACAGCTGCGGTGCTGTGCGCTACCTTTTTGAAGACAGGACGTCTTCTGCCGCCGATTTTCCGTATCTCTTCAGGCTTCTGGCTCTGTAAGGGGGCCGGCGGCGCGGCTCTGGGACCCATCCATGCTGGGCCTGTGATCGTCCCTCTGGAGCTAATGTCCAGTAGCCTAAGAAGCCCAATCCACTCTGCACGCAGGTGAGTTCGCTTCTTCTCCCCTTAGTCCCTCGATGCAGTGAGCCTGTTGCCAGCAGGACTCACTGAAAATAAAAAACCTAAAACTAACTTTTCGCTAAGCAGCTCAGGAGAGCCACCTAGTGTGCACCCTTCTCGTTCGGGCACAGAAATCTAACTGAGGCTTGGAGGAGGGTCATAGGGGGAGGAGCCAGTGCACACCAGCTAGTCCTAAAGCTTTCTTTAGATGTGCCCAGTCTCCTGCGGAGCCGCTAATCCCCATGGTCCTTACGGAGTCCCCAGCATCCACTTAGGACGTTAGAGAAACTATGTAAAATGGCTATTCTGTACAACTGAAAACCAGGTTGGTTAAACTATATATATATATATATATATATATATATATATGTGTACAAAAGAAGCTAATAGCGCCACAAAAACAGTATCTAATTTTGTAAACAACAGTATAGGAAAAATATGTATATATGCTCTGAGACAAATATCAGAACAACACCTGATGGACACTCCCTTATGCAATTTAGGGCGTCAGCTTTGGTACCTCAAAGAAAATTGTAAGCACTGGTATATATGCCTACTAAAAAAATGGTGCGGGGGGTGGGATGAGGTATTACAAGCGACCGAGGTGTCTGATCAATGATTAAGTACAACAGGTACTAATAAATAATAAAATTTAATATTTAGGAGTACAAAGCACTAAAAAAAGGGGGGAGGAGTAACATGCAATAAAATGTAAAAATCGCTGGATTGGTACAAAAAAGAAGTAAAAAGGGGAGGGGGTTTATGCTAAAAAATACATCAGGGTACATATATCAAAATTCATAAAAGTACATAATAACACTAAAATAAAAAAAAAAATTTTTTTTTTTTTTTTTGCTATATTAAAAAAAAAAAAAAAAAATCTTTTAAAATCAAAAATGCATACGATAAAATACAGTAAAAGGTGAGGAGAAGTAGCTTATCTTTTATAAGTTTGAGATGTGATCAGAAAGTCACCCAACGCGTTTCGTCCCTCATGGACTTCATCAAAGGGTAATGCAGAGCTAGAGACTGAACCTATTTATACCTTGAGACTGAGGGAAGTGATGCTGACGTCACTTCCTGTTTAGTTAATTGGTAACAACATGTTTGTAGTAAAAAATACAATTCTGTGCGGGTAAAAATGGAGAGGATAACATGGAGACCATGGCCAGTATATTTACTTATAGAAACGAGACCTAGATAAGGTTAAAAACATCCAAAGTCTGTGTGATAGTTCACTTCCGGTCCGGAGTCAGTGGATGATAATATCCGCCTCCCGTCTGTCCCACTTCCGCCCCGCTTCCGGCGGCCTAGAGATGCTTCTGCGCATGCGCCCGGTGGTCGCGGACGTAATGAATGCATTTACTGGATTTGCTTCTTAGTTGGAGCGGCGGCCATCTTTTTGGTTAGTTATGTGCATACGTCACAGTGCTTCCGTGGAGCGGAGTTCTGTTAATTGCCTTCAAGGAAAGGCATGAGTGCGTCCATGGAGGCGGTGTGACTCCCCATAGGGTACATGAAACGAAAAAGAAATATTTAGTTCAGAGGGCAAAAACGGAGAACAAGGGGAATATATGAGATATATATATGGGCAGAAATGGCTGGAGCATATTAATAAGGGGTAAAAGTGGAAATGATCGGAAAATGAGAACAAATACAAAACACTTTTTCCATGAATGTTTTTTTTTTTTAAAAACGGTGGAAGATAAATAAAATGAGAATATATAAATATATAAGTATAAAAATATATATAAAAACAAAAATGTAATAATGAGAATTATTATAGGCGCAAATTGAACAACGCATGATTATAAATGGAATATGAATGTAATTACGAGCTTAGTGGCTGGAAGGTGAAGAGGAAGGATAATATAGTGGAACTAGCGGCGTGAGGGGAGGAGGGGCAGTAAGGGTGGGGGAGGGGAGAAGAATTGATACCTTCGGGAAGTAGGTGAATTACTGGTGTAAGTGAATAGGTAATACCATTAGGAAGGTATCTTGCAAGGGTAATATGTCTTGCAGGGGTGGTAATTGGTTCATACATGCTATGGATCAAATGCAATCATAAGTAATCTAATGAGAGTTTGTCAGAAGTTTCCCCTGTTTTGCCTGTATGATTACAACACCCGGTATCCCAAGGGGGTCTCCCATCCTTGTACTGACCGGGCCCATCCTTGCTTAGCTTCCAAGATCGGACGTTGTTGGGCGTCCCCAAGGAGGTATGGTTGTAATATTTATGGCTAGGTTGGAAACATTATCCTCTCGATTCATATGATAGTAATATTTGTCCAGTATGACTAGGAAGAGTGAAAGGCAGGAAATAGCATAGTGGGATAAGAGATGTGAGGGCTTAACAATAGAGAGGGTGGAACTTATAAATGGCACATATAAATAAGTATCAAGTGTGATTATCCCGTCACTGAGGCAAGCTCATGACCAGGTGAACACCCCTTCGAGTTTTAATCCATACGACATAATGTGCCCCACCAAAGAGGTGATATACTCGTGGATGTGAAGAAAAAGATGAGCATAAGGGTAGAGAGTAGCTTATTCATAAAAAAGGTGCTATCTCGTACCCTTCGTTGAAACCATCCGGATGGAGAGTATTGAGTTCGTATATCCAATACATTTCTCTCCTGGAAAGGAGATTTGAAAGGTCTCCACCTCTGGCTCCCAATGCTACTAGTTCAATGCCTTTATATGTTAATGTCTCTGGATCCGAGTTATGGAAAAGGTGGAAATGTTTGGAAACTGCATGTGTGAGGACTTTATTCTTGATATTTCTAACATGTTCCTGGATACGTATTTTGAGGGGTCTTTTAGTTTTTCCTATATACTTCAGTTTACATGGACACTCCAGAAGGTAGATTACTGACATGGTGTTGCAATTGATGAATTGTTTGATCTGATACTCTTTCTGGGTTTGAGTATTTTGAAAGAATCTTCTGTTTGGGTGGAGGTATTTACATATGTTGCATCTCCCGCATTTGAAGCTTCCTTTGCATTTTGGCATTATGCTAGTAGCTGGTGGATTCTTCAACATGCTAGGAGCTAGTGTGTCTTTGAGACTCCGAGACTTGCGGAAGACCATTTGTGGCTCTTTGGTGAGGTAGTTCTTCAGTATAGGGTCCATAAGGAGTATATTCCAATGTTTCTTGAGGACATTCTTAATGAAATTCTCGTGTCGACTGTATGTTGTGATGAATTTAACTGTGTCTTCCTTAACGTTCTTGGATTTATACTTGAGAAGATCCGTTCTTTTTGCAGCTTTAGCCTTAAGAGTGGCTTCTTCCAAAAGTCGGATCGGGTACCCTTTGTCTTTGAATCTTCCTTTATACACTTCAAGTTGTTGATCCCTGTCTTCCGTCTTCTTACAGTTCCGTGTTATTCTTGTGAATTGGGATAAGGGGGTGTTATCTTTCCATTGTTTGCGGTGATTGCTCTTGTAATGAACGTAACTATTCATATCTACCTTTTTTATGAAGTTGCTAGTGATAATTTCTTCTCCTGAGTGTGTTAAAATCAGGTCTAAAAATTCAATCCGTTCAGTATCCATATTAGCAGTAAACTTAAGGTTCATGGTATTATTAGAAATGTACGTTAAAAATTCATTAAAACTTGACTGGTCGCCTTCCCATACTAAAATGATGTCATCTATGTATCTTTTGTAAAAAATGATGTTTCGTTGGTATGGGTGATTGTTGAAGATGAATTCCTTTTCCCACTGACCCATGAACACGTTTGCAAAACTGGGTGCAAAAATTGTGCCCATGGCTGTTCCGCATATTTGAAGATAAAATACGTCTAAAAAGGTAAAATAATTGTGTTTGAGTATAAAATTCATGAGCTCACATAAAAACAGTCTGTGATCTTCTGTAATTTCGGGATCCGAAGAAAGAACATTGTTACAGGCCTCAATACCCTTAGCATGCTCTATGCAGGTGTAAAGGGACTGTACATCTATTGTGGCCCACCTATATGTGTCCTTCCATTGTAATGTTTCCAAGAGGTTCAGGACAGATGTGGTATCTTTCAGGAAGGCCGGTAGTTCCATTACATACTTCCTCAGGAATATATCCACGTACTCCGATAGGTGTGAGGTCAAAGAGTCAATACCAGCCACAATTGGTCTGCCGGGAGGTTTGTCCATAGACTTATGTATTTTCGGGAGAAAATAAAATATGGGGGTAGTGGGGTTGGAATTAAGGAGATATTGATATTCATCCTTCGTGAGTATCTCCTTTCTGAAGGCTTTCAGAAGCATTTCCCTCAGATCTTCCACAAATTGGTCTTTCGGATCACAAGACAATGGCACGTATGATGTCTGATCACCTAGTAGTCTGAGTGCTTCAGTGACGTATGCTTCTCTGTCCATAATGACCAACCCCCCCCCTTTGTCAGCAGGTTTTATAACCAAGTTGTGGTTTTCTTGTAATAGTTTAATTGCTTCCGTCTCCCTGTTGGAGAGATTCTTCTCCTTTATAGATGGAATGTTGGCATCACACAGATCCTTTTTAACCAGTTCATAAAAAAGGCCCACATTGTGACCTTTTGATTCCAAAGGGTAGAATTTTGATGTGGGTTTCAAACCTGATTTCGATTGTTCATAGTTCTGTATCACCGCATCTTCTTTTTTCAGAAAATGTCTTTTAAGGGTGATTTTTCTTATGAATTTATTCAGATCGATAAAAACTTCAAATTTATTCATACCCTTTGTAGGTGCAAATGAAAGGCCTTTATTAAGCAGTGTAGTCTCATGATTGTACTTAATCATTGATCAGACACCTCGGTCGCTTGTAATACCTCATCCCACCCCCCGCACCATTTTTTTAGTAGGCATATATACCAGTGCTTACAATTTTCTTTGAGGTACCAAAGCTGACGCCCTAAATTGCATAAGGGAGTGTCCATCAGGTGTTGTTCTGATATTTGTCTCAGAGCATATATACATATTTTTCCTATACTGTTGTTTACAAAATTAGATACTGTTTTTGTGGCGCTATTAGCTTCTTTTGTACACACCTGTTTCTTTGGTATCATTGCTTCCAGCTGCCTGGAGTAAACCAGTATTGAACACAGTATGTTTGGAATAAATGAACGCACTAATAAAAGGAGTAACCTCTGCCAAAAGATTTTCAATGAGACTGTTACCCCCGAAATTGCACCCACCTCTAATGACTTGGATAGTATGTTTTGGAACATTGAGAGACTACTGACCAAGGAGGTTAAAGCATGGTGGGACATTAGGGGTTTGGAACATTATGTCAGTGTCAATAGAGTCCCTAGGGGGCTCAGGATTATGAAACAGCCCACCTTTGGGAAAGATAACCAAGAATTCGTACAAGAATGGGACAAAACACTACATAATTGTTCTATTTCTCTCATGAAACTATTGATCACGGAGAAAAAACGCATTATCTCAGACCTAGAATCTGACATTAAAGAGGCTGAGAATAAAATGGAAGTACATAAAGACAAGGAGGATTTCAGGATCAATGAAAAGGTGTTAAATAAAAAACTTGATCGCATTGAAGATGAAGTAATCAGAAACAAAGAAAAGAAATTTGCTAGAGACAGACACGATTACGAAAATAATATGATTAAGAATTGGAGCCGCTTCAGTGGAGGAGGCCATGCGGCTCCCCAAGGCAGAAGGGAATATTGGAAAACGGTTCCCAGGAAACACAATGGCCATATGAATAGAAACAAGGAGACCCAGGAATCTCACAATTTGGAAACCAGTAACAGATTCACTACACTACGCAGACTGGACTCCAACACTGAGGAGTCTTTTTTATCGAAAGGTACGAACCACTACCACCGAGACACTACAAAAACACCGGCAAGAACAAAGAACACGTCACCACGCAAAAGAAGACTGGAAGACGAAGAGGATGTCGGGGAGGCAGGAGGGTCAAGACTATACAAAAGACGAAATCTAGTATAGAACAACCCACACCCAAGGGCATCTTCAATCTGTCCAGCCATAATTTGACAAATCATGAGACTACACTGCTTAATAAAGGCCTTTCATTTGCACCTACAAAGGGTATGAATAAATTTGAAGTTTTTATCGATCTGAATAAATTCATAAGAAAAATCACCCTTAAAAGACATTTTCTGAAAAAAGAAGATGCGGTGATACAGAACTATGAACAATCGAAATCAGGTTTGAAACCCACATCAAAATTCTACCCTTTGGAATCAAAAGGTCACAATGTGGGCCTTTTTTATGAACTGGTTAAAAAGGATCTGTGTGATGCCAACATTCCATCTATAAAGGAGAAGAATCTCTCCAACAGGGAGACGGAAGCAATTAAACTATTACAAGAAAACCACAACTTGGTTATAAAACCTGCTGACAAAGGGGGGGGGGTTGGTCATTATGGACAGAGAAGCATTCGTCACTGAAGCACTCAGACTACTAGGTGATCAGACATCATACGTGCCATTGTCTTGTGATCCGAAAGACCAATTTGTGGAAGATCTGAGGGAAATGCTTCTGAAAGCCTTCAGAAAGGAGATACTCACGAAGGATGAATATCAATATCTCCTTAATTCCAACCCCACTACCCCCATATTTTATTTTCTCCCGAAAATACATAAGTCTATGGACAAACCTCCCGGCAGACCAATTGTGGCTGGTATTGACTCTTTGACCTCACACCTATCGGAGTACGTGGATATATTCCTGAGGAAGTATGTAATGGAACTACCGGCCTTCCTGAAAGATACCACATCTGTCCTGAACCTCTTGGAAACATTACAATGGAAGGACACATATAGGTGGGCCACAATAGATGTACAGTCCCTTTACACCTGCATAGAGCATGCTAAGGGTATTGAGGCCTGTAACAATGTTCTTTCTTCGGATCCCGAAATTACAGAAGATCACAGACTGTTTTTATGTGAGCTCATGAATTTTATACTCAAACACAATTATTTTACCTTTTTAGACGTATTTTATCTTCAAATATGCGGAACAGCCATGGGCACAATTTTTGCACCCAGTTTTGCAAACGTGTTCATGGGTCAGTGGGAAAAGGAATTCATCTTCAACAATCACCCATACCAACGAAACATCATTTTTTACAAAAGATACATAGATGACATCATTTTAGTATGGGAAGGCGACCAGTCAAGTTTTAATGAATTTTTAACGTACATTTCTAATAATACCATGAACCTTAAGTTTACTGCTAATATGGATACTGAACGGATTGAATTTTTAGACCTGATTTTAACACACTCAGGAGAAGAAATTATCACTAGCAACTTCATAAAAAAGGTAGATATGAATAGTTACGTTCATTACAAGAGCAATCACCGCAAACAATGGAAAGATAACACCCCCTTATCCCAATTCACAAGAATAACACGGAACTGTAAGAAGACGGAAGACAGGGATCAACAACTTGAAGTGTATAAAGGAAGATTCAAAGACAAAGGGTACCCGATCCGACTTTTGGAAGAAGCCACTCTTAAGGCTAAAGCTGCAAAAAGAACGGATCTTCTCAAGTATAAATCCAAGAACGTTAAGGAAGACACAGTTAAATTCATCACAACATACAGTCGACACGAGAATTTCATTAAGAATGTCCTCAAGAAACATTGGAATATACTCCTTATGGACCCTATACTGAAGAACTACCTCACCAAAGAGCCACAAATGGTCTTCCGCAAGTCTCGGAGTCTCAAAGACACACTAGCTCCTAGCATGTTGAAGAATCCACCAGATACTAGCATAATGCCAAAATGCAAAGGAAGCTTCAAATGCGGGAGATGCAACATATGTAAATACCTCCACCCAAACAGAAGATTCTTTCAAAATACTCAAACCCAGAAAGAGTATCAGATCAAACAATTCATCAATTGCAACACCATGTCAGTAATCTACCTTCTGGAGTGTCCATGTAAACTGAAGTATATAGGAAAAACTAAAAGACCCCTCAAAATACGTATCCAGGAACATGTTAGAAATATCAAGAATAAAGTCCTCACACATGCAGTTTCCAAACATTTCCACCTTTTCCATAACTCGGATCCAGAGACATTAACATATAAAGGCATTGAACTAGTAGCATTGGGAGCCAGAGGTGGAGACCTTTCAAATCTCCTTTCCAGGAGAGAAATGTATTGGATATACGAACTCAATACTCTCCATCCGGATGGTTTCAACGAAGGGTACGAGATAGCACCTTTTTTATGAATAAGCTACTCTCTACCCTTATGCTCATCTTTTTCTTCACATCCACGAGTATATCACCTCTTTGGTGGGGCACATTATGTCGTATGGATTAAAACTCGAAGGGGTGTTCACCTGGTCATGAGCTTGCCTCAGTGACGGGATAATCACACTTGATACTTATTTATATGTGCCATTTATAAGTTCCACCCTCTCTATTGTTAAGCCCTCACATCTCTTATCCCACTATGCTATTTCCTGCCTTTCACTCTTCCTAGTCATACTGGACAAATATTACTATCATATGAATCGAGAGGATAATGTTTCCAACCTAGCCATAAATATTACAACCATACCTCCTTGGGGACGCCCAACAACGTCCGATCTTGGAAGCTAAGCAAGGATGGGCCCGGTCAGTACAAGGATGGGAGACCCCCTTGGGATACCGGGTGTTGTAATCATACAGGCAAAACAGGGGAAACTTCTGACAAACTCTCATTAGATTACTTATGATTGCATTTGATCCATAGCATGTATGAACCAATTACCACCCCTGCAAGACATATTACCCTTGCAAGATACCTTCCTAATGGTATTACCTATTCACTTACACCAGTAATTCACCTACTTCCCGAAGGTATCAATTCTTCTCCCCTCCCCCACCCTTACTACCCCTCCTCCCCTCACGCCGCTAGTTCCACTATATTATCCTTCCTCTTCACCTTCCAGCCACTAAGCTCGTAATTACATTCATATTCCATTTATAATCATGCGTTGTTCAATTTGCGCCTATAATAATTCTCATTATTACATTTTTGTTTTTATATATATTTTTATACTTATATATTTAGATATTCTCATTTTATTTATCTTCCACCGTTTTTAAAAAAAAAAAAACATTCATGGAAAAAGTGTTTTGTATTTGTTCTCATTTTCCGATCATTTCCACTTTTACCCCTTATTAATATGCTCCAGCCATTTCTGCCCATATATATATCTCATATATTCCCCTTGTTCTCCGTTTTTGCCCTCTGAACTAAATATTTCTTTTTCGTTTCATGTACCCTATGGGGAGTCACACCGCCTCCATGGACGCACTCATGCCTTTCCTTGAAGGCAATTAACAGAACTCCGCTCCACGGAAGCACTGTGACGTATGCACATAACTAACCAAAAAGATGGCCGCCGCTCCAACTAAGAAGCAAATCCAGTAAATGCATTAATTACGTCCGCGACCACCGGGCGCATGCGCAGAAGCATCTCTAGGCCGCCGGAAGCGGGGCGGAAGTGGGGCAGACGGGAGGCGGATATTATCATCCACTGACTCCGGACCGGAAGTGAACTATCACACAGACTTTGGATGTTTTTAACCTTATCTAGGTCTCGTTTCTATAAGTAAATATACTGGCCATGGTCTCTATGTTATCCTCTCCATTTTTACCCGCACAGAATTGTATTTTTTACTACAAACATGTTGTTACCAATTAACTAAACAGGAAGTGACGTCAGCATCACTTCCCTCAGTCTCAAGGTATAAATAGGTTCAGTCTCTAGCTCTGCATTACCCTTTGATGAAGTCCATGAGGGACGAAACGCGTTGGGTGACTTTCTGATCACATCTCAAACTTATAAAAGATAAGCTACTTCTCCTCACCTTTTACTGTATTTTATCGTATGCATTTTTGATTTTAAAAGAATTTTTTTTTTTATATAACAAAAAAAAAAAAATTTTTTTATTTTTTATTTTAGTGTTATTATGTACTTTTATGAATTTTGATATATGTACCCTGATGTATTTTTTAGCATAAACCCCCTCCCCTTTTTACTTCTTTTTTGTACCAATCCAGCGATTTTTACATTTTATTGCATGTTACTCCTCCCCCCTTTTTTTAGTGCTTTGTACTCCTAAATATTAAATTTTATTATTTATTAGTACCTGTTGTACTTAATCATTGATCAGACACCTCGGTCGCTTGTAATACCTCATCCCACCCCCCGCACCATATATATATATATATATAAAAAAAATTATTTTTATTTTTTTTAAATTCGGTTTTAAAACTTGCTGCTCAATTGCTGAAATCTCCCCATCTATTACATTCGGGACATAAGCATTTACCACAATGGTGATCAGTGATGTGTCTGTAACACATGCTGCCCATTAACCATAAACGTTAAATTACAGACCATGAGCCTTGGCAGGTAGTAGAGACAACGTACCAGTCTGGGGAGTGCCATGCCAGTAACAGAACACACAAGTTTTACTGTCTGCCCGTAATGAATGTAACCATCACGCACAGTGAATTCCTCTCCTTCCGACTCTTCATCATCCACTAAAAGAAATGACACAGAAAAACTTTGCTGAGCAAATATGAAATTCAGCTGTACTTGAACTATTAGTATGAAAGGTTTTCCCACAGTCAGAAGACCAATTTAACGGCTTTCACAAAGTCTCCTTTACATCTGTCTAAATATCTTGCTCGTTATGCTGGGCCAACATGAACAGATAAAATGTGTGTCAGACTGACAGACATTCCGACACTCCGCATACTTTATATTGTGGCCATGGAGAGATCTCAAGTGTGTGGCTCACGAATTCTGGATTCCTCCCGTGGAAAGGAGACATTTCCCCACTCCTCCCCTGCGAAGGAGCAGGAGAAACATCTGCCGATGGGCAACAGTACACACACTGCCAGTAGTGGCAGACCAATTAACGGATTTATTGGATAATTCCACATGTGTGATCAAAGATCGGTCATACGGATACACAGTACAATTATCTGGCCAGCTAATTGTAGAATGTAAACCCAGCGTTAGCATTATATAGATTTCTCTGCACTGATACAATTGTATCTGCAACAGCTTATACCAGAGTGCTGAGGGGGAAAAAAAAGAATTTACATTAAAAATAACATTAATACTTCCTCTGACTTACAAAGATGGATGAAAAATGCTCCCCACTGTTGCGAACTGGCATGAAAGTTTCCACCTTCTACGTGCAAATATCTTGTACTAACCGTCTGAGATCGCAGCCGGTTAAATAGTGCCACTTTTGTCCCTGATGCAATACATACTGGAACAGATAAGAGATCTAAGTTAGGAAACACAAAAAACTTCCTTTACGATGCTACGGTGGCTGTCATACAAGACGCATGTCGCATTACTAGTCCCACAGAAACCTTGGTAGAGATCAATCCCCTCAATGTACACACTGCTTATGGAGTGCTATGGAATAGATGTAGTTCTTCATAGTGGGCGTTCAAGCTCCTTAATAACCATTACATTCTTTATCATTTAGTTTCACTAATAACTTTTTTCCCTATTGCATACATGGGATGCGATTAAGATGCCAGCAGTCGGAATCATGACAGCCGCCAAAATTTGATGCCGGAAGCATTCCGTCCGCAAGTATACTGACAGGGTTAGGGGGGGGGGGGGGGTAGTAATTAAGTTTAGGAGCCAGGGTGTGTGGGGTGTGTGTGTGTGTGGGGGGGGGGGGGGGGGGGCTGGGTTACAGTTAGGCTGTCGTGGTGGTGGTGGTGGGGGGGGGAGGGGAGTGTTAGGCACCACTGGGGGGAAGTTAGGTTTAGGCACTAAGAGGGGAGGATTAGGGTTAGGCTGCGGAGAGGGAGGGTTAGGGGTAGAAGAAACAGTCCTACCTCCTCCTACCTCCCCCTGTCAGGAAATCATACTGAACCGGTATACATGTAACAATCAATATTTATTTGATTTGTATTTATTAACAGTTTCTTGTATAGCGCAGCATATTCCGTTGCAGTTTACAATTGGAGCAACAGTAACAGAACAGAACTGGGTAATAACAGACAGATATAGAGGAAGGAAGGTCCTGCCCATGTATACAGGTGGGAGTATGAATACCGAATATGTACAAAAAAATTCATCCCAATGGTAGACAGCAACTGGGAACAGGTACAACATACGAGGGTGATTCAATAAATAAGGTAACAAGACCTCTCATTGCATAAATGTATTCAGCTCGTACATATATGTAAAAACTAATATTATGGCCTAGGTACACATTTTTCCATTTAGTCCCCATACTAATGAGCATTTGTTCCAACGGTACACCAAGACATCTATTCCGGCATAGAAAAAAAATAAAATTTTAAACCTACCGGTAAATCTATTTCTCCTAGTCCGTAGAGGATGCTGGGTACTCCGTAAGGACTATGGGGTATAGACGGGCTCCGCAGGAGATAGGGCACCTAAAAAGAACTTTGACTATGGGTGTGCACTGGCTCCTCCCTCTATGCCCCTCCTCCAGACCACAGTTAGAGAACTGTGCCCAGAGGAGATGGACAATACAAGGCAGGATTTAGCAATCCAAGGGCAAGATTCATACCAGCCCACACCAATCATACCATGTAACCTGGAACATACATAACCAGTTAACAGTATGAACAAAACACAACAGTAACGGTCCAAGACCGATGTCAACTGTAACATAACCCTTATGTAAGCAACAACTATATACAAGTCTTGCAGAGTTTCCGCACTGGGACGGGCGCCCAGCATCCTCTACGGACTAGGAGAAATAGATTTACCGGTAGGTTTAAAATCTTATTTTCTCTTACGTCCTAGAGGATGCTGGGGACTCCGTAAGGACCATGGGGTTTATACCAAAGCATCCAATCGGGCGGGAGAGTGCGGACGACTCTGCAGCACCGACTGAGCAAACGCTAGGTCCTCCTCAGCCAGGGTATCAAACTTGTAGAATTTAGCAAAAGTGTTTGACTCCGACCACGTCGCCGCTCGGCAAAGTTGTAAAGCCGAGACGCCTCGGGCAGCCGCCCAAGTAGAGCCCACCTTTCTAGTGGAATGGGCCTTAACCGAATTTGGTACCGGCAATCCAGCCGTAGAGTGAGCCTGCTGAATCGTATTACAGATCCAGTGAGCAATAGTCTGCTTTGAAGCAGGAGCGCCAATCTTATTGACCGCATATAGGACAAACAGAGCCTCTGTTTTCCCAATTCTAGCCGTCCTGGCCACATAAATTTTTAAGGCCCTGACTACGTCCAGGGATCTGGAATCCTCCAGGTCACCGGTAGCCACAGGCACCACAATAGGTTGATTCATATGGAACGACGAAACCACTTTAGGCAAAAATTGCGGACGTGTCCTCAATTCAGCTCGATCCACATGAAAAATCAAGTAGGGGCTCTTGTGTGATAGAGCCGCCAATTCTGACACTCGCCTTGCTGATGCTAAGGCCAACAACATTACCACCTTCCAGGTAAGAAATTTCAACTCAACCTTGTTAAGCGGTTCAAACCAGTGTGATTTTAGGAACTGCAACACCACGTTCAGGTCCCATGGTGCCACTGGAGGCACAAAAGGGGGCTGGATGTGCAGCACTCCCTTTACAAACATCTGGACTTCTGGAAGAGAAGCCAATTCCTTCTGAAAGATAATCGAGAGGGCCGAAATCTGTACCTTAACCGAGCCTAATTTCAGGCCCATATCCACTCCTGTCTGTAGGAAGTGGAGAAGACGACCCAAATGAAAATCTTCCGTAGGTGCATTCTTGGTCTCACACCAAGACACATACTTTCGCCAGATACGGTGATAATGTTTTATCGTCACCTCCTTCCTAGCCTTTATTAAAGTAGGGATGACTTCTTCCGGAATCCCCTTTTTCGCTAGGATTCGGCGTTCAACCGCCATGCCGTCAAACGTAACCGCGGTAAGTCTTGAAATACACAGGGCCCCTGCTGCAACAGGTCTTCCCTCAGAGGAAGAGGCCAGGGGTCTCCTGTGAGCATCTCTTGTAGTTCCGAGTACCAAGCCCTTTGAGGCCAGTCTGGGACAACGAGTATCGTCTGTACTATTCTTCGTCTTATGATCCTCAACACTTTCGTGATGAGAGGAAGAGGAGGGAACACGTAGACCGATTCGAACACCCACGGTGTTACCAGTGCGTCTACTGCTACTACCTGAGGGTCCCGAGACCTGGCGCAATACCTCCGAAGTTTTTTGTTGAGGCGTGACGCCATCATGTCTATTTGAGGAGTTCCCCAAAGACGTGTTACGTCTGCAAAGACTTCTTGATGAAGTCCCCACTCTCCTGGATGGAGATCGTGTCTGCTGAAGAAGTCTGCTTCCCAGTTGTCCACTCCCGGAATGAAGACAGCCGACAGAGCGCTTACATGATTTTCCGCCCAGCGAAGGATCCTTGTGGCATCCGCCATCACGACTCTGCTTCTTGTCCCGATTTGGCGGTTCACATGAGCCACTGCTGTGACATTGTCTGATTGAATCAGAACCGGAAGGTTTCGAAGAAAACTCTCCGCTTGTCGAAGGCCGTTGTAAATGGCCCTGAGTTCCAACACATTGATGTGTAGACAGGACTCCTGGTCTGACCAAAGACCCTGAAAAGTCTTTCCCTGTGTGACCGCTCCCCATCCTCGGAGGCTCGCGTCCGTGGTAACCAGGATCCAGTCCTGAATCCCGAACCTGCGACCCTCCAGCAGGTGAGCACTTTGCAACCACCACAGGAGGGACACTCTGGTATTTTCCGTTGTAAACGCAGATGGGACCCGGACCACTTGTCCAGAAGGTCCCATTGAAAAGTCCACGCATGGAACCTTCCGAAGGGAATGGCCTCGTAGGCCGCCACCATTTGCCCCAGAACTCGAGAGCATTGGTGAACTGACACCCTTTTCGGTTTTAGCAGTTCTCTGACCATGTTCTGGATGTCTTGGGCTTTCTCTATTGGAAGGAAGACCTTCATTTGTTCCGTATCCAGTATCATACCTAGGAACGGCAGTCGAGTTGTCGGAATCAACTGTGACTTCGGTAGATTTAGAATCCAACCGTGTTGCTGGAGCACTCTCAGAGAGAGCGCCACACTGCTCAGCAATTTCTCTCTTGATCTCGCTTTTATCAGGAGATCGTCCAAGTATGGGATAATTGTGACTCCATGCTTGCGCAGGACCACCATCATTTCCGCCATTATCTTGGTGAAAATCCTCGAGGCCGTAGAAAGTCCAAACGGCAACGTCTGAAATTGGTAATGACAATCCTGTACAGCGAATCTCAGGTATTCCTGATGGGGGGCATATATGGGGACATGAAGGTACGCATCCTTTATGTCCAGAGACACCATAAACTCCCCCTCCTCCATGTTGGCTATTATTGCTCTGAGAGATTCCATTTTGAATTTGAATCTTTTTATGTACAGGTTTAAGGATTTCAGATTCAAAATCGGTCTGACCGTACCGTCCGGTTTCGGGACCACAAATAGGGTTGAATAGTAACCTCTTCCCTGCTGGTGCAGGGGAACCTTGATTATCACTTGCTGTATACACAGCGTTTGAATTGCAGCTAACACTACATCCCTTTCCGATGTGGAAGCTGGTAGGGCAGATATGAAAAATCGGCGCAGGGGCACCTCCTCGAATTCCAATTTGTAACCCTGTGAAACTATTTCCAACACCCAGGGATTCAGGTCCGAATTGACCCAGACCTGACTGAAAAGTCGAAGACGTGCCCCCACCGGTGTGGACTCCCTCAGGGGAGTCACAGCGTCATGCTGTGGGTTTTGGAGCAGCCGGGGAGGACTTTTGTTCCTGGGCACCTGCCGAAGCAGGTGCTCTCTTGCCTCTGCCCTTACTTCTGGCGAGAAAAGAGGATCCCCGACCTCTTTTGGACTTGTACGACCGAAAGGACTGCATCTGATAGGGTGTTGCTTTCTTTTGCTGTTGGGGAATATATGGTAAAAAAAATATGATTTACCTGCTGTAGCTGTGGAAACCAGGTCCGTCAGCCCATGCCCAAACAATACATCACCCTTATAGGGTAGTACTTCCATATGTTTTTTGGAATCCGCATCACCCGTCCATTGGCGAGTCCATAAGGATCTTCTCGCCGAGATAGACATGGCATTGGCCCTAGAAGCTAGCAATCCAATGTCCCTTTGAGCATCCCTCATAAATAAGACTGCGTCTTATATATGGGCTAGAGTTAGGAATATAGTATCCTTATCCATAGTATCAAATTGATCTGTCAGCTCGTCTGTCCAAGCAGCAATTGCGCTACACACCCATGCCGACGCAATCGTCGGTCTTAACACAGCACCCGTATGAGAATAAATACCCTTTAAGGTAGTTTCTTGCCTGCGATCTGCAGGGTCCTTAAGGGCCGCTGTGTCAGGAGACGGTAGCGCCACTTTCTTGGACAAGCGCGTCAGGGCCTTGTCCACAGTGGGGGGTGATTCCCAAATCTCCCTGTCCTGCTTAGGGAAAGGGTATGCCATAAAAATTCTTTTGGGGATCTGCGGTCTCTTATCCGGAGTCTCCCAAGCTTTTCCAAAGAATTCATTTAATTCATGAGATGTGGGAAAATTAATAATCTGTTTCTTTTCCTTAAACATGTGTACCCTTGTGTCGGGGACAGAGGGTTCATCCACAATATGCAACACATCCCTTATTGCCACAATCATACACTGAATGGTTTTAGTCACCCTAGGGTGCAATTTTACTTCGTCATAGTCGACACTGGAATCAGAATCCGTGTCGGTAGTAGTGTCTTGTGTTAAGGGACGCTTTTGAGACCCCGACGGGCCCTGTGAGTCGGTCCAATCTGAGGATTGACCGCCTGATGTCCCCCCTAAACCAGCCTTATCAAGCCTTTTATGTAAAGATGCCACACCTGCATGCAACGTATGCCACATGTCCATCCAATCTGGAGTCGGCACAACCGACGGGGACACCCCACTCATTTGCTCCACCTCCTCCTTGGAGAAGCCTTCCGCCTCAGACATGTCGACACACACGTACCGACACCCCACACACACAGGGAGTTACCTATAAAGGGACAAAACCCCAACCAGGCCCTTAGGAGAGACAGAGAGATAGAGGGGTATATGCAATTAGCGGCGAATCGCGGCAATTTTTCGGCCGTTTTTTAATTCGACACAATTTGACCGTCTAATTTCGGCAAGTGGGTGCCGAAATTGACCATATTCAATGAAAAACTGATTCGACAGTCCCACTGACGAAAAATGGCCGATTTGACGGATTTTGTTCCGATTTTTAAAAAACGGGAAAAAAATTTGCATAGGGTCCCCCCTCCAAAGCATAACCAGCCTCGGGCTCTTCGAGCCGGTCCTGGTTCTAAAAATCCGGGGGAAAAAATGTCATGGGATCCCCCGTATTTTTAAAACCAGCACTGGGCTCTGCGCCTGGTGCAAAAAAATACGGGGGACAAAAAGAGTAGGGGTCCCCCGTATTTTTTACACCAGCATCGGGCTCCACTAGCTGGACAGACAATGCCACAGCCGGGGGTCACTTTTATACAGCGCCCTGCGGCCGTGGCATTAAATATCCAACTAGTCACCCCTGGCCGGGGTACCCTGGGGGAGTGGGGACCCCTTCAATCAAGGGGTCCCCCCCCCCCAGCCACCCAAGGGCCAGGGGTGAAGCCCGAGGCTGTCCCCCCCATCCAAGGGCTGCGGATGGGGGGCTGATAGCCTTTGGAAAAATGAAAGAATATTGTTTTTTCCAGTAGTACTACAAGTCCCAGCAAGCCTCCCCCGCAAGCTGGTACTTGGAGAACCACAAGTACCAGCATGCGGGAGAAAAACGGGCCCGCTGGTACCTGTAGTGTAGTTCTACTGGAAAAAAAATACCCAAATAAAAACAGGACACGCACACCTTGAAAGTACAACTGTATTTCACACCTGCCGACACACACATACTTACCTATGTTGACATGACGTTCGGTCCACTTGTCCAAGTAGAATCCGGGGTACCTGTGAATAAAATTATACTCACCTCAATCCAGTGTCGAGGTTATAATCCACGTACTTGGCAAAAAAAAAAAAACGAACACCCGAACCAAACGGACTGAAAGGGGTCCCATGTTTACACATGGGACCCCTTTCCACGAATGCAGGGACCCCACGTGACTGCTGTCACAGAAGGTCCCTTCAGCCAATCAGGAAGCGCTACTTCGTGGCACTCACCTGATTGGCTGTATGCACGTCTGCTGTCAGACAGCGCATCGCACAGCTCCCTCCATTAGTTTCAATGGTGGGAACTTAGCGGGTAGCGGTGGGGTTACCTGCGGTCAGCCGCTGACCGCGGGTGACCTCACCGCTGACGCAAAGTTCCCACCATTGAATATAATGGAGAGGCTTTGCGATGCGCTGTCTGACAGCAGACACGCATACAGCCAATCAGCAGAGTACAAGGACGTTGCGCTCGCTGATTGGCTGAAGAGACCTTTCTGTGACAGCAGTCACGAGGGGGGGGGGGGGGTGTCTCAGCATTCGTGGAAAGGGGTCCCATGTGTAAACATGGGACCCCTTTCAGTCCGTTTGGTTCGGGTGTTCGTTTTTTTTTTTTTGCCAAGTGCGTGGATTATAACCTGGACACTGGATTGAGGTGAATATAATTTTATTCACAGGTACCCCGGATTCTACTTGGACAAGTGGACCGAACGTCATGTCAACATAGGTAAGTATGTGTGTGTCGGCAGGTGTGAAATAAAGTTGTACTTTCAAGGTGTGCGTGTCCTGTTTTTATTTGGGTATTTTTTCCCCAGTAGTACTACAGGTACCAGCGGGCCCTTTTTTCTCCCGCATGCTGGTACTTGTGGTTCTCCAAGTACCAGCTTGCGGGGGAGGCTTGCTGGGACTTGTAGTACTACTGGAAAAAACAATATTCTTTCATTTTTCCAAAGGCTATCAGCCCCCCATCCGCAGCCCTTGGATGGGGGGGGACAGCCTCGGGCTTCACCCCTGGCCCTTGGGTGGCTGGGGGGGGGGACCCCTTGATTGAAGGGGTCCCCACTCCCCCAGGGTACCCCGGCCAGGGGTGACTAGTTGGATATTTAATGCCACGGCCGCAGGATAAAAGTGACCGCCGGCTGTGGCATTATCTGTCCAGCTAGTGGAGCCCAATGCTGGTGTAAAAAATACGGGGGACCCCTACTCTTTTTGTCCCCCGTATTTTTTGCACCAGGCGCAGAGCCCGGTGCTGGTTTTAAAAATACGTGGGATCCCGTCATTTTCCCCCCCGGATTTTTAGAACCAGGACCGGCTCGAAGAGCCCGAGGCTGGTTATGCTTTGGAGGGGGGACCCCACGCCATTTTTTTTCGGGATTTTACCATTCCATTTAAAAAAATATAAAAAAATATATATATATTTTTAAAAATATATAAATAATACTTGTGCCTCCAAAATAGACAAACCAAGTACCTAATCCCTTCTAATATAAATAGATATGCTATTACCATAAAAAAAACACCCAAAAAAACATGTTTTAATTTTTTTTTATTAGATTCCCCCACCAAAGTGTGGCGGATTGAAAATGACGAATTTACTGTCTAAAAGCACTGTTGTCGAATTTCCAAACTTCAATTGAATATACTTTTGGCGAATTGCTGCATTTGTACCATTGCAGAAATGTCGAATTTGACAAATGTCGAATTTCAAAAAGTCGAATTTTGAAAGTTCGTTTTTTTGACGGAAAGTACTGAATTGCATTGTCGATTTTTTTTGGGGGGGCGAAAAAGTCCCGTTTTTCGACAATTTCGGGAATTCGACCGCAATTGCATATACCCCAGAGTATGCCAGCACACACCCAGCGCTTAAAAACACTGGAATATATGACCAGATAGCGCTGTTATATGTATATAATTGTAATCTCCACTCACTGCGTCGCCAAAGTGCCCCCCTCCTCTTTTTTCCAGCCTGTGAAGCTCAGCAGGGGAAAGAACAGGGAGCCAGCGTTTCCTCATGCAGTCTCTGTGGAGAAAATGGCGCTGGTTAGTGCTGAGGATCAAGCCCCGCCCACCCGACGGCGGGCTTCGGTCCCATCAACTTTCTATAGAAAAATGGCGGGGGTTACCGGATCTACTGTGCCACAGCCTAATCCATGTTTATCAATGCCAAATATGAGGAATATCGCTGCCCAGGGCGCCCCCCCCTGCACCCTTCAGTGCCTGCTTGTGTGTGTGAGACTGGGAGCAATGGAGCGCAGCTTACCGCTGCGCGCTTACCTCATGAAGATCTGAGGTCTTCTGCCGCCTGAAGTCTTCTTTGTCTTCTCATACTCACCCGGCTTCTATCTTCGGCATCTGTGAGGAGGACGGCGGCGCGGCTCCGGGACGAACCCCAGGTGAGACCTGTGTTCCGACTCCCTCTGGAGCTAATGGTGTCCAGTAGCCTTAGAAGCAGTGCCGAACTCTGCTTCTCTCTCCTCGGTTCCACGATGCAGGGAGCCTGTTGCCAACAGGACTCCCTGAAAATAAAAAACCTAACCAAATTCTTTTTCCACTGAAAACTCTGGAGAGCTCTCTGCAGTGCACCCATTCTCCTCTGGGTACAAGATCTAACTGAGGTCTGGAGGAGGGGCATAGAGGGAGGAGCCAGTGCACACCCATAGTCAAAGTTCTTTTTAGGTGCCCTATCTCCTGCGGAGCCCGTCTATACCCCATGGTCCTTACGGAGTCCCCAGCATCCTTTAGGACGTAAGAGAAAAAATGTGTGTCAAGCGCCTGATGCGAGGACATAACGGCTTATTTAATTTCACCATCTGTTGAGGATCGCCTTCCACCCAGCTGCTTCTTCAATGGCTCAAGCAGATGGAAATCACTCAGTGCCAGGTCAGGGCTGTATGGAGGATGGTCCAGTACCTCTTAATGGTAGCGCCTTAATAACTGAGAGTGGCCTGGTGTTATCGTGCAGCAATACAATGCCTGTTTGCAGCAACACAGGTTGTTCAATTCAGACAAGATGTTCAATTCTTCAGCAATATCACTAACTCAAATGCGGATGCACTACTGAATGAGACCTTCGATACGGCACATATTGCCATCTCTCCGTCAGGATTGATGCTGATCTTGAACGTCTGTCCCACCATTATCAAAGGCAGTGCACCAAAAGCACCAAAATCGGTTTCCATGATATGACACGATCACCGTACACCTAGACAAGTTGGTGATTAATTTCAGCTGCTGATGTGCCCTTTAGACCCAGAAATCGACTCACACTATGCACCTCAATGTTTGACCATGTTTCCACCAGCCTCGCCATCCTACAATTAACGTGGGGACAGTATGGCTGATAAGAGGTGCAGTCTAACAGCTGTGAGGGGAAGCAGCGGTCCGTCTACCTGTTTTGGCGTGGCATGAAATTAGAATGAAATTGAGAACATTACACATGTGAGAGACCTTATTACCTTCCTTATATAGCCACCCTCGTAGCTGTGTGCACGAACGTCGGCGTGGAATGGAGAAGATAATACCAGGGGTGAATACACAAACAGCCTCTGGTGAGAATTGTAGTTTGTTTTAGATTTGACCTGTATTTTGTATGACATTTAGATATTTCTAACGTATATAAAATATATATTTAAAATATGTTAATTGCCTGATTTTATAGCAAAACAGGTTTGGTGGCGCAAGTATTATGGTAATTATTATGGTTGTCATTCCTATACCTTTTAAATGACTATTTTAATTATGTATTGGCAGCATTGCAGTTTATTTAAAATGATGAAATATATTATGATTAGGGAGGCTAATCCTGGGCTTGGGATCAGCGGGGTCCTGGGATTTAGGCCTAAAATTGTCCAAGCTCCAATCCCGGGGATTGAGGGATCAGCGTTGTGTCCTCAGGATGCTCATACGCTGCCTGGCTCCCTCCTCCCGGCTTCGCCGTGCAGCGTGATGTGCAGTTACAGGTGCCGCTGTGCCGTCACCCGCGTGCCAGGAGCCGCCGAGAGGGAGAAGAGGATGTTTCCCACCCTCCTGCCCTGGATGGATGGAGAGTTATGAGTCGGGGGCAGGGCGGACAAATCGGTAAAAGCCAATCCCGGGATTGACCATTTTTCAATTCTGATACCCGGGATTGAAAAAAAAAAAATAGGATTCTGGTTACCCACTGGTAAATCCTTAGAGGATGCTGGGGTCCACATTAGAACCATGGGGTATAGACGGGTCCACCAGGAGCCATTGGCACTTTAAGAGTTTGAGAGTGTGGGCTGGCTCCTCCCTCTATGCCCGTCCTACCAGACTCAGTCTAGAAACTGTGCCCGAGGAGACGACATCTTCGAGAGAAGGATTTTACACAGATAGTGGTGAGATTCACACCAGCTCACACATACAAGTCACATCAAACTAACCACGCAGCAACGGCTGAAACATTACTTACCAAGTAACAATGCAGTACTCAACTAAAACCAAGTTGTACTGAACCAAATAACGATAGCAGGAAAACGAAGCGCTGGACGGGTGCCCAGCATCCTCTACGGACTACGAGAAAAAGGATTTACTGGTAGGGAACCAAAATCCTATTTTCTCTTACATCCTAGAGGGTACTGGGGTCCACATTAGTACCATGGGGATGTACCAAAGCTCCCAGAACGGGAGGGAGTGTGCGGAGGCTCCTGCAGAACGGATTGACCAAACTTCAGGTCCTCAGCCGCCAAAGTATCGAACTTGTAGAACTTTGCAAACGTGTTCGACCCAGACCAAGCAGCCGCTCGGCAAAGCTGTAAAGCTGAGACACCCCGGGCAGCCGCCCAGGAAGAACCCACCTTACGAGTAGAGTGGGCCTTAACAGACGTAGGACACGGCAATCCTGATTTCTTGGGATCATACAGGACAAACAGAGTCCGATTTTCTGTGACGAGCAGTCCTCTTCACATAGATTTCAGAGCCCTTACAACATCCAAGGACTTTGATGAAACTGAGGAGTCAGTAGCAACTGGCACCACAAGAGGTTGGTTGATATGAAATGCCGACACAACCTTCGGAAGAAACTGCTGACGTGTCCGAAGCTCAGCCCTATCTTCATGGAAGATCAAGTATGGGCTTCTACAGGACAAAGCCCCCAACTCAGACACACGTCTAGCAGAAGCTAAGGCCAACAAAGTGACAGCCTTCCACGTGAGAAACTTGACCTCAACCTCCTGTAGAGGCTCAAACCAGTCCGACCGGAGGAACTGCAACACCACGTTAAGATCGCAGGGCGCCGTAGGCGGCACAAAGGGAGGTTGGATGTGCAGAACTCCTTTCAAAAAAATCTTAATCTCAGGCAGGGCAACCAACTGTTTCTGGAAGAAAATGGATAAGGCCGAAATTTTTACCTTTATAGATAGCAACCTAAGGCCCATATCCACACCTGCTTGTAGGAAGAGGAGAAAACATCCCAGTTGAAACTCCACCGTAGGAAACCTCTTGGACTCGCACCACGAGACATATTTTTTTCCAAATACGATGGTAATGTTTAGACGTTACTCCTTTCCTAGCCTGTATCAAGGTAGGAATAACCTTGTTCGGAATGCCCTTCCCAGCTAGTATCTGGCGTTCAACCACCATGCCGTCAAACGTAGCCGCGGTAAGTCTTGATAGGCGTACGGCCCCTGCTGCAGCAGGTCCTCCCGAAGAGAAAGAGGCCTCCGCTCTTCTAGCAGTAGATCCTGAAGATTCGCGTACAAAGACCTTCTTGGCCAATCTGGAGCAATGAGGATCGCTTGAACGCTTGTTCTCCTTATGATCTTTAGCACTCTTGGAATGAGTGGAAGTGGTGGAAACGCGTACACCGACTGGAACACCCACGGAGACACTAGGGCGTCCACCACCACGGCTTGCGGGTCCCTCGACCTGGAACAATACCGCCGAAGCTTCTTGTTGAGACGAGAGGCCATCATGTCTATTTGAGGTATACCACAAATATTTTTTTATTTGTCACCTCCGTGAACACCTCAGGATGGAGTCCCCACTCTCCTGGATGGAGATCGTTTCTGCTGAGGAAGTTCGCTTCCCAGTTGTCTACTCCCGGAAGGAAGATTGCCGACAGCGCCAACACTTGTTTTTCTGCCCAGAGGATGATTCTTGTTACCTCTGACATTGCAGCTCTGCTCTTCGTTCCGCCCTGTCGATTGATGTAAGCCACTGTCGTTACATTGTCCGACTGCACTTGAATAGTCGATTTCTCAGAAGATGGGCCGCTTGGAGAAGACCGTTGTAGACGGCTCTTAGTTCTAGAATGTTATCGGCAGGCCAGCTTCCAGACTTGACCACCTTCCTTGGAAGGTCTCCCCTTGAGTGACTGCGCTCCAGCCCCAGAGACTTGCATCCGTGGTTAGAAGGATCCAGTACTGAATCCCGAACCTGCAGCCCTCCAGAAGGTGAAGTAGTTGCAACCAGAGGAGTGAAATCCTGACCTTTGGTGACAGACGAATCCGCTGGTGCATATGTAGATGGGATCACGACCACTTGTCCAGGAGATCCAGTTGGAAGGACCGAGCATGAAACCTCCCATACTGTAGAGACTCGTAAGAGGCCACCATCTTCCCCAGAAGGCGAATGCACTGATGAACCGTCACCCAGGCTGGCTTCAGGACATCCCGGACCATAGTTTGTATCACCAACGCTTTTTCCTCTGGAAGAAACACCCTCTGCACTCCCGTGTCGAGGATCATTCCCAGAAAAAGGACAACCGCCCGGTTGGTACCAAATTTGATTTTGGAAGATTCAGGATCCAACTGCGTTCCATGAGCAGGTGGGTCGTGAGAAGGATGGACTGTAACAGCTTCTCCTTGGATGGTGCCTTTATAAGCAATCATCCAGATATGGAATTATGTTCACCCCGTCTGCGGAGAACCATAATTTCCGCCATCACCTTGGTGAATACCCTCGGTGCTGTGGAGAGGCCAAATGGCAGGGCCTGGAACTTATAGCGACAGTCCAACAGTGCGAATCGGAGATAAGCCTGATGCGGCGACCAAATCGGAATGTGGAGGTACGCATCCTTGATATCCAGGGATACCATGAATTCCCCCTCTTCCAGACTTGATATCACCGCCCTTAGAGTTTCCATTTTGAACTTTAACTCCTTCAGAAAGGGGTTTAGCAATTTTAGGTTCAGAATGGGTTTGACCGAACCATCCGGTTTCGGTACCACGAAAAGGTTCGAATAGTAACCCTTTTTTTGCAGATGAAGAGTGACCGGTACAATACCCTGTGCCTCCACCAACTTCTGGACTGCTGCCTGCAGGACAGCCCTGTCTGCCAGCCAAGCTGGCAAGCCTGATTTGAAGAATCGGTGAGGAGGGAGATCTTGAAATTCCAGCCTGTACCCCTGGGACACGATATCTTGCACCCAGGGGTCCAGGCCGGACGACACCCAGACGTGACAGAAAAGCCAGAGTCTCGCTCCCACCTCCGGGGCGTGCAGTCCACCGTCATGCGGAGGACTTCGGTGTACCTGAAGCAGGTTTCTGTTCCGTGCATATACAGCGGGGGGCCCTGGGGATATACAGCGGGGGGCCCTTAGGTAACAGAACTGGGCCAGACTGCCATAGAGTTCTGTAAAGCCAGAGTTGGACTCATTCTGTGCAACCCTAGTAGAAATCATAGATTTGATAGAGGATAACCACTCATGCTCCCTTGCTGGTATCTGTGCTAAAACAGTGCAATCCTGATTACATGGAATGGGATCATCCTGAGAGGACATATCCTCTGCAGCATACGACACAGAGTCCCTGGACATAGCTTAATGGAGACCACAGACACTCCACACACACACACACACACACACACACGGGACGACAGAGTTTCACCCCCAAGAATGGCAAGAGAGAGACAGAGATTGGAGCCAACCCACACACACAGCTTTTTATGTATAGGGAGACTCCAACCAGCGCTGACTGTGCACCTTAATAGGTTACACAGCCTGTATACAGCCTCCCCCCCCTTCTACAACCCCCTGGTACCGTGAGAGATAGCTGGAGTAGTTCTGGAGGTACTTGCTCTTCACTGACAGCTTTGTGCAGGCAGGAAAATGGCGCTGAACGCTGCTGGGTCCGCTCTGTAGAGAAGCTGCGCCACCCAAAATGGCGCTGTCTTTCCGCTCTTCATAGGATTATACTGGCCTGAGGAATTATGCTGGCTGAGATCCTGGGACCCCGACAGGCTGTGTGACCAGTGTAGGGTGTAGGCGTTGACTCAGGGCGCCCCACTATGTACCACTGAGCCCCGGAGTGCAGTTAATACTGCGCTCCATACCCTGTTGCCACCATCTTCACCCCCCCACCCCGCTTGCTAGGGGGTCGGTGAATCACTCGCCACCAATCTTCTGGCTCTGTAAGGGGGTGGTGGCATGCTGCTGGGGTGAGCGATCCCCTGTGGCGGGGAACGATCGATCCCCTCAGGAGCTCAGTGTCCTGTCAGCGGAGATAGTGGCTCAGACCCCACAGGGCGGACACTACTCCCCCCCCTTAGTCCCACGAAGCAGGGAGGCTGTTGCCAGCAGCCTCCCTGTAAAATAATAAACGCTAAAATAAACTTTTACTAACGAAGCTTTGTAGAGCTCCCCTAGCTGTGACCGGCTCCTCCTGGCACATTTTCTAAACTGAGTCGGGTAGGAGGGGCATAGAGGGAGGATCCAGACCACACTCTCAAACTCTTAAAGTGCCAATGGCTTCTGGTGGACCAGTCTATACCCCATGGTAATAATGTGGACCCCGGCATCCTCTAGGACGTAAGAGAAAATGGCCAGGAATTGGCCTTCCTAATTATGATTAACACATTAAATATAAGCATACTGTACATTGGGTATCATAACTTTTCGGGTGTAGTATGAAAAATCGACATTCAGAATGTACACTCAAGAATGTTGACATGGACATAAGGTTGACAAGTGAAATGTCGCCATGTGCATAACATTGACATCAGAATGCAGATATAGCTTATTTTTTTTGCATATTTTAGCCTAACCCCATACCCTTAAAAATGTACTGTGGAGACTCTGGTGTTGACGAAGTACAGCAGAAAAACATTCTTCAAAGTAAGATGAGTATTAGAACTCGAGGACATGCACCGAAACCGGGAGGTAGGTAGGTTTGTTCAGAGGAAATTTAATGAAAAGTTACTTCACACAAAGGGTAGTGGTAAAGTGGAATAGCCTCCCGTCAGAGTTGGTAGAGGTCAGTAGATCAATTTAAACTTGCGGGCGATACGCATATTAATATCCTTACAAAGAACTAAGATTCAAACGGGTTTGAGATTGTCCATTGGATTTAAAAAAGGGGGGGGGGGAAACTAGATGGGCCAAGAGGTTCTTATCTGCTGGCAAATTCTATGTTTCTATGACATATTGAATTTTACTTGTCGACTAAGTCCATATCTACATACAGAACTTGCAGAAATTCTGACCTGATACTGTATCTTCAATGCCGAATAGCAGTTGAACACAAGTCAAGTTGATTGATTAGTTATACTGAATGAGACAACTACTAGCTTAGCCATATGGACTGGGTGTGTAGGCGGGAAGTGTGCGTCTTCTTTAGCCATATGGACTGGGTGTGTAGGCGGGAAGTGTGCGTCTTCTAGCATGGATTTCTAACTTCATATACCAAAAACACAAAAGCATGTAAGTGGAGTGATCAGCCTGTCCAGCAGAAATTGTGCTGTGTGCACTGCCTGATGCCAGCCTGCTAGAAGGTCTAACGCTCTATCATCCAGAATAAAAAGGTCACTGAATGAATAGAAACGTATTTAACTTTCAGGCATGAGAAAAAAAATCAGAGTTAGAGACTAGTTGAGCAACTACTATACCGTAGAGAGGTCACGTGGGAACACGTCATACTTACGGTCTGCATTTTTCAGTGACTGCTTCTTTTTAGATGGCTTTGAGATGACCTTGATACGTTTGCTTAGGAACACACCAATGTCGTCACTATTGCCATAGAACATTTTCACTGATAACATGAAGTGCTTTCTCTTGTCCGAATCTGATATGTACAGGGTTTTGGCAGTGCAATAATTCTGTGGAGAGAGATAATCACCTGTAGCATACAAATGACTTTCACAGAATTCACTCAGAGGTACTGGAAAACGAACACCTTACATATATGGCAGCCGCTCATTAACGAAGGCTAGTTTGGTTGTTGCTTAAAGGGGTGAAAACCCAGAAAAAATAAGATTTTACTTACCGGTAAATCTATTTCTTTTAGTCCGTAGTGGATGCTGGGGACTCCGTAAGGACCATGGGGAATAGACGGGCTCCGCAGGAGACATGGGCACTTTAAGAAAGAATTTAGACTCTGGTGTGCTCTGGCTCCTCCCTCTATGTCCCTCCTCCAGACCTCAGTTAGAGAAACTGTGCCCGGAAGAGCTGACAGTACAAGGAAAGGATTTTGGAAATCCAGGGCAAGACTCATACCAGCCACACCAATCACACCGTATAACTTGTGATAAACTTACCCAGTCAACAGTATGAACAACAGAGCATCAGATCAACCCTGATGCAACCATAACATAACCCTTATTTAAGCAATAACTATATACAAGCATTGCAGAAGAAGTCTGCACTTGGGACGGGCGCACAGCATCCACTACGAGAAATAGATTTACCGGTAAGTAAAATCTTATTTTCTCTAACGTCCTAGTGGATGCTGGGGACTCCGTAAGGACCATGGGGATTATACCAAAGCTCCCAAACGGGCGGGAGAGTGCGGATGACTCTGCAGCACCGATTGAGCAAACACAAGGTCCTCCTCAGCCAGGGTATCAAACTTGTAGAACTTTGCAAAGGTGTTTGAACCTGACCAAGTAGCCGCTCGGCAAAGCTGTAATGCCAAGACCCCTCGGGCAGCCGCCCAAGAAGAGCCCACCTTCCTTGTGGAATGGGCCTTAACTGATTTAGGCAGCGGCAATCCAGTCGCAGAATGAGCCTGCTGAATCGTGTTACAGATCCAGCGAGCAATAGTTTGCTTTGAAGCAGGCACCCCAAGCTTGTTGGAAGCATACAGGATAAACAAAGATTCTGTTTTCCTGACCCTAGCTGTTCTGGCTACATAAACCTTCAAAGCCCTGACCACATCAAGTAACTCGGAATCCTCCAAGTCCGTAGTAGCCACAGGCACCACAATAGGTTGGTTTATATGAAAGGATGAAACCACTTTCGGCAGAAATTGTGGGCGTGTTCGCAATTCTGCTCTATCCGCCTGGAAAACCAGATAAGGGCTTTTAAGTGACAAAGCCGCCAACTCTGACACACGCCTAGCTGAAGCCAAGGCTAGTAGCATGACCACCTTCCACGTGAGATATTTCAATTCCACCGTTTTGAGTGGTTCAAACCAGTGTGATTTCAGGAAACTCAACACCACGTTAAGATCCCAAGGTGCCACTGGAGGCACAAAAGGGGGCTGAATATGCAGCACTCCCTTAACAAACGTCTGAACTACAGGCAGAGAAGCCAGTTCTTTTTGAAAGAAAATGGATAGGGCCGAAATCTGGACCTTAATGGAACCCAATTTTAGGCCCAAAGTCACTCCCGACTGTAGGAAGTGAAGGAAAATGGCCAATCCGGAACAATGAGTATTGTTCTCACTCCTCTTTTTCTTATGATTCTCAGCACCTTGGGTATGCGAGGAAGAGGAGGAAATACATAGACCGACTGGAACACCCACGGCGTCACCAGTGCGTCCACAGCTATCGCCTGAGGGTCTCTTGACCTGGCGCAATACCTCTGTAGCATTTTGTTGAGGCGGGATGCCATCATGTCCACCTGTGGCAGTTCCCACCGACTTGCAACCTGTGTGAAGACTTCTTGATGAAGTTCCCACTCTCCCGGGTGGAGGTCGTGCCTGCTGAGGAAGTCCGCTTCCCAGTTGTCCACTCCCGGAATGAACACTGCTGACAGTGCGCTTACGTGATTCTCCGCCCAGCGAAGAATTCTGGTGGCTTCTACCATCGCCACCCTGCTCCTTGTGCCGCCTTGGCGGTTTACATGAGCCACCGCGGTGATGTTTTCTAACTGAATCAGAACCGGTTGGTCGCAAAGTAGGGACTCCGCTTGACGTAGGGCGTTGTATATGGCCCTTAGTTCCAGGATGTTGATGTGAAGGCAAGTCTCCTGACTTGACCACAGACCTTGGAAATTTCTTCCCTGTGTGACTGCCCCCCACCCTCGGAGGCTTGCATCAGTGGTAACCAGGACCCAGTCCTGAATGCCGAATCTGCGACCTTCGAGAAGGTGAGCACTCTGCAGCTACCACAGGAGAGACACCCTGGCCCTGGGGGATAGGGTGATTAACCGATGCATCTGAAGATGTGATCCGGACCACTTGTCCAGTAGATCCTATTGAAAGGTCCTCGCATGGAACTTGCCGAAGGGAATGGCCTCGTATGATGCCACCATCTTTCCCAGGACTCGCGTGCAGTGATGCACCGACACCTGTTTTGGTTTTAATAGGTTTCTGACCAGTGTCATGAGTTCCTGAGCCTTCTCCATCGGGAGATAAACCCTCTTCTGGTCTGTGTCTAGAATCATGCCCAGGAAAGGCAGACGAGTCGTAGGAATCAACTGCGACTTTGGAATATTTAGAATCCAGCCGTGTTGTTGTAACACTTCCAGAGAGCGTGCTACGCTGAATAGCAACTGCTCTCTTGACCTCGCTTTTATGAGGAGATCGTCCAAGTATGGGATAATTGTGACCCCTTGCTTCCGCAGGAGTACCATCATTTCCGCCATTACCTTGGTAAATATTCTTGGTGCCGTGGAGAGACCAAAACGGCAACGTCTGAAATTGGTAATGACAATCCTGTACCACAAATCTGAGGTACGACTGATGAGGTGGATAAATGGGGACATGAAGGTATGCATCCTTTATGTCCAGAGACACCATAAAATCCCCCCCTTCCAGGCTTGCGATGACCGCTCTGAGCGATTCCATCTTGAACTTGAACCTTTTCAGGTGTATGTTCAGGGATTTTAAATTCAATATGGGTCTGACCGAACCGTCCGGTTTCGGTACCACAAACATGGTCGAATAATAACCCTTTCCTTGTTGAAGGAGGGGAACCTTGACCACCATCTGTTGAAGATACAATTTGTGAATTGCAGTTAACACTATTTCCCTCTCTAAAGGGGAAGCTGGCAGGGCCGATTTTAGGTATCGGTGAGGGGGCATCTCTTCGAATTCCAGCTTGTATCCCTGAGACACAATCTCTATTGCCCAGGGATCCAACTGGGAGTGAACCCACTTGTGGCTGAAATTTCGGAGATGCGCCCCCACCGGGCCTAGCTCCGCCTGTGGAGCCCCAGCGTCATGCGGTGGATTTAGTGGAAGCCGGGGAGGACTTCTGCTCCTGGGAACTAGCTGCGTTGTGCAGCTTCCTTCCTCTGCCCCTGCCTCTGGCAAGAAAGGACGCACCTCGGACTTTCTTGCCTTTTTGTGATCGAAAGGACTGCATTTGGTAATACGGTGCTTTCTTAGGTTGTGAGGAAACATATGGCAAAAAATTTGACTTTCCAGCAGTAGCTGTGGAGACCAGGTCCGAGAGACCCTCCCCAAACAATTCCTCACCCTTGTAAGGTAAAACCTCCATGTGCCTTTTTGAGTCGGTATCACCTGTCCATTGCAGAGTCCACAGGACCCTTCTGGCAGAAATCGACATAGCATTTATTCTAGAGCCCAGTAGACTAATGTCTCTTTGAGCATCTCTCATATATAGGACAGCGTCTTTTATATGCCCCAGGGTCATTAATATAGTATCCTTGTCTAAGGTATCAAGTTCCTCAGATAAGGTATCCGTCCATGCTGCTACATCACTACACACCCAGGACGACGCAATTGGCGGCCTTAGTAAGGTACCTGAATGTGTATAAATGGACTTCAGGGTACCCTCTTGCTTTCTATCAGCAGCATCTTTTAGGGTGGCCGTATCCTGTGACGGCAGGGCTACCCTCTTGGATAAGCGTGTTAAAGCTTTGTCCACCCTAGGGGAGGATTCCCAGCGTAACCTGTCCGTTGGCGGGAAAGGATACGCCATAAGCATCCGTTTGGAAATCTGCAGTTTTTTATCTGGAGATTCCCAAGCCTTTCCACATAACTCATTTAGCTCGTGTGAAGGGGGGAAGGTCACCACCTGCCTTTTTTCCCCATACATATGAACCCTCTTGTCAGGGACTGGGGTTTCCTCTGTGATGTGCAACACATCCTTAATTGCTATAATCATATAACGGATGGATTTAGCCAATTTAGGCTGTAACTTTGCATCATCGTAATCGACACTGGAGTCAGAATCCATGTCGGTATCAGTGTCAACAATTTGGGATAGTGGGCGCTTCTGAGACCCTGACGGCCTCTGCGACATAGGATCAGGCACGGGCTGAGACCCTGACTGTCCTAAGGCTTCAGCTTTATCTAACCTTTTATGCAAGGAATCAACATTATCATTTAAAACCTTCCACATATCCATCCAATCAGGTGTCGGCGCCGTCGGCGGAGACACCACATTCATTTGCTCCCGCTCTGTTTCCACATAGCCTTCCTCATCAGACATGTCGACACAAGCGTACCGACACACCACACACACAGGGAATGCTCTTTTTGAAGACAGTTCCCCCCACAAGGCCCATTGGAGAGACAGAGAGAGAGTATGCCAGCACACACCCCAGCGCTATATAGCCCAGGAATAACACAGTAACTTAATGTTAACCCAGTAGCCGCTGTGATAATGATTTTTGCGCCTAATTATGTGCCCCCCCCCCCTCTCTTTTTACCCTCTTCTACCGTGTATCTGCTGGGGAGAGCCTGGGGAGCTTCCTCTCAGCAGAGCTGTGGAGAAAAAATGGCGCTGGTGAGTGCTGAGGAAGAAGCCCCGCCCCCTCAGCGGCGGGCTTCTTTCCCGCTTTAATGTACAATATTTTGAAGGGGGCTCATACATATATACAGTGCCCAACTGTATATATGCAAAACTTTTGCCAAGAGGTCCTAATTGCTGCCCAGGGCACCCCCCCCTCCCCCGCCCCCCCCTGCGCCCTTACAGTGACTGGAGTATGTGGGTGTGTGTGGGAGCAATGGCGCACAGCTGCAGTGCTGTGCGCTACCTCAGTGAAGACTTGAGTCTTCTGCCGCCGATTTCGAAGTCTTCTTGCTTCTTATGCTACTCTAGTCCAGTAGCCTAAGAAGCCGGACCTAGCTTCAGAGAGTAGAGCTGCTTCTCTCCCCTCAGTCCCACGATGCAGGGAGTCTGTTGCCAGCAGCTCCCTGAAAATAAAAAACCTAACAAAATACTTTCTTACAGCAAGCTCAGGAGAGCTCACTGAACAGCACCCAACTCGTCCAGGCACAGATTCAAACTGAGGTCTGGAGGAGGGACATAGAGGGAGGAGCCAGAGCACACCAGAGTCTAAATTCTTTCCTAAAGTGCCCATGTCTCCTGCGGAGCCCGTCTATTCCCCATGGTCCTTACGGAGTCCCCAGCATCCACTAGGACGTTAGAGAAACAATGAGGTATGCGGGCACAATTTTCCAAACGCACCCAACGGTTTTAACATGGAGACACTGCCGGATAAAAGAGGCTGAGCTACAACCCCAAATTGGTCTGCAGTGGACAGACAGCCAGATCTATATGTGTGAGACCAGACGTGCACGGCACTACCAAGGAAGACCGCCCACTGCGAATCACCTTGGTGGGAAGTCGCCCCGGAACATCTATTAGAACCTAAATGTCATTAAATGTCATATTAGACACAGTCAATCCCGTTGTGATTACTATGAAAGATTCTTTTATTCTGACTGAATGGTATATATATTCATATGCCTCACTGTTTCCAGAGCGACCTAAACAGAGGAGTGCCATATACTGTAGTTAACATTCCCGAAAAGCCCACTGAGTACATAAGATGAGCTAAAAAGGTTCTTCATGCCTTGAAGACATGATGCATAGCTGTGCCTGCCATACAACACTCACCTTTCCTTCCAAGTTCAGCTGCTGCATCTCTTGCTCACTGTTCCCAATGCCGATGAAGGCACACGGCTGAGACTCCTGCTCCGAGCAGCCATCTCTCTCCATCTGTTCTTTCTTTTTCTTCCATCCACTACCCATGAGATACACACAGGGAGGAGGGCAAAAAAACCTGCGAGAGACAGTCACCGATTCAGTAATGCTCATTAGTTGCTGTATTACAGAGGAATAGCACTCGTGACCACACACCAGAGACACCTGCAGTCACCGATTCAGTAATGCTCATTAGTTGCTGTATTACAGAGGAATAGCACTCGTGACCACACACCTGCAGATACCATTTCTGCGCAATCAGAAAACGTCACCACAACACTGGGGCCTGACCAATTCTGTCCCCCCATCCCAATGGTCACCCCTAAACAAAATACATGTAAGGAATTTGAATTAAAAAGTTGGGGGGTTTTTTGTTTGTTTTTTAGAACTGCCGCACCATGAAATCTCAACCTACTGCATCACTTGCTACACTCTCACTAGACTGGGAGGAAAATCCCACTCATTACAAGTGATCATGGTGATCCCTCCATGTTATGGGGACCAACGTGAGCCACAAAAGTACCTAGAAACTTCATGTTCAGCATTTCATTCACTTTTAAAATATACTTAGGTTGTCCACAAGATGGCAATCTCGTCTAAATGATAACTAACCAGTTACCAGCACGCGGAGCTCCTCAGTGAGCGCTAGCTACAGAACACATTTCAAATGAATCAGTAGAAGGAGGATTTTCCGAATGGCTAACCTACATCAGCAGCCTTACAAAAGCAGAAACCCAAAACATCTTGGTTGCTCATTACAGAGGAGGTGAAATAGGATACAACATAGAACATGATTATTTTGCTTTACGTGATCAATGAAATGTACAGATGGCCATTGCATTTATGACTCTGTAATGATCCTGAAGCCGTTCCTAGCAGCCATCGTGTACAAAATACTAAATCATTGGGCAAGAAGCTGGCAGGAGCTGGGTTAGGACTGTGCCAGGATTTTACATTCATTTTTTTTCTCTGAAAACTGTCCTGTAGAACAGGAATGTAAGGTCATCTTCCAAAAGCTTTTCTACAAACACATTCTGACTAGCTGTTTATGCTTCATACTAAAACTTACAAAATACTAAAAAAGGGAGGCTGGAGGCAAAGAAAACCCCAATAAAAACATGAACACTCTGTTAGTAATTACTCCCATTCTATGTTTCCAATCCGTATTTGCAGTATTATTCTGATAGGTAGGGTATACGGTATACCATTTGCGTTTTTTTGGGGGTTCTTTTTATATTTTCTGCTATGAAAAAAATCCTTCTGTTCAGTATGTTTTACTTAAGGTGGGTACACACAAGACGATGTGATCGGTGATCAGCTATGCCTAGTGTTTCCCCTCCCGGGCCGCCCGATGGCGGGCATACACACTGTGTGATATCGCTTGCGATACCGCACAGTGACATCATGCCGCGGCCGGCCAGAGCATTCAGCTTTGGACAATGAGTCCAAGGCCGAGGATTGTTAACGACCCATGGGGTTGAGCATCGCTCATTGTCAGCTGCATACATACTGGGCGATACAGTAAACTACAACGCTCAGGAGGGGGGAACTAGCGATATAGTTTACTATATTAAGTGTGTAGGCACCTTTATTAACATATAAATATTCCGTAATAAACAGAAGAGCCGACTGCTCTTAAACAGTGGCCCTTTGTAAGCAGAGTCATAACAGTGGGAGATGAGTGGGCTGATCACGCGGAAGGGCATGTACCCGGCCACTTGTGTAGTGATGGTGGCATCTTATAGCGGCAGATAGACTGCAGGGTTCCGCTCCATTCCACACACTGATGCAGGAGTAACAGTACAGCAGCACAATTTATAGGAAGTCCTTTCACTCATTGTGGGGCTGATTTATTAAGCTCGGTGAAGTGATAAAGTGGAAGGTGATAAAGGATCAGTCAGCTCCTGTCATTTTTCAAACCCAGCCTGTGACATGGCAGTTACATAGAAACATAGAATTTCACGGCAGATAAGAACCACTTGGCCCATCTAGTCTGCCCATTTTTTTTATCCTTTAGGTAATCGCAACCCTTTTTGAACCTTAATTCTTTGTAAGGATATTCATATGCCTATCCCAAGCATGTTTAAATTGCTCTACAGTCTTAGCCTCTACCACAAACGAATCTGCTTGAAGCGCCTAAAAATATTGATAAGTGATTCAAACAACAGTGGGGCGCAGCCAAAGAAGCACTGTGTATGTGCCTCTGATAGTTTATGCACAAAGAAAAAGGAAAAAATTAGCTGCGCCTACAGTGTTGTTAGTATACCAAATTTATGGAGAGCTGACAAACAAGAAAATATATAAATATATTTATTAAAATAATAACACACCAATAAAAAACTATTACACAGATATGTAAAGCTTCTAAATTTACATGTACTCTGAAAACCGTAGATATATCTAATGAGCAGTATCCACAGAAAAAATGTTGGAACAATGTGTTGAATATTAACTCAGTGCAAATGAAAGTTTGTAACACTGTTTAAAAATTGTAACATTATACATCCATGCTTAATGAATTGTATCACTTGAAGGAAGTAACTCACTGGCAAAAATTAGCTACAGGTGCAGAGGCAACATGCACACTACAGCTTGAAAAGACAAGTTCTGACAAAAAATGATAGCAATTAGTGCTGTATAATTATCTGTCCTGGGGCTATAGACACCGAGCGTCCTCGGTGAAGTCCGCTACAGCTCACTAATTGTTTAAACGGTGAAAGAAAGAAATGAGCTGAGTAGCTCTAGCAGAGGCTGCTGTATATTTACCGGCGTCTTTGAAGTGGTTTAGCCAGGAACTTCAGGTAGTCTCTCAAGGGCTGAGGAGAATCCGTTAATGTCCACTTATAAAAGGTAGCCAGTGTTGGTAATCAGAAGTGCTGCTGACTGGGTAAATGAGCCGTGCAGTGGCCAGAAAAGACGTGTGCTGGCTGTTTACACGGAGAAACCCTTGGTAGCTGTGGGTACCGTGATACAGCGTTGACCGCAGTCGTCCTTAATTGCCGGGAGAACCCTCTGCTGGCTGTAGGCGCCGTGCAATGGCGCTGGCCGGAGCCGCCGTTATATGCAGGGATTTCGTCACGTGACGAAACGCGTTAGACTCCTCCCCTAACTCTGATCACAGACTACTGAACTCTATCCACTGATACCGTTGATTCACGGGGACACGTCCTGTCATTCTATAGAAGATTCCCCTGATTCGCAAGAGGCTGCTCCGGCTCACGTTACCATCTGGCACTCCAACTCACACTTCCAGTGGCTGCTATCCCATTGCTGAAAATCCCTGCATACAACGGCGGCTCCGGCCAGCGCCATTGCACGGCGCCTACAGCCAGCAGAGGGTTCTCCCGGCAATTAAGGACGACTGCGGTCAACGCTGTATCACGGTACCCACAGCTACCAAGGGTTTCTCCGTGTAAACAGCCAGCACACGTCTTTTCTGGCCACAGCCACTGCACGGCTCATTTACCCAGTCAGCAGCACTTCTGATTACCAACACTGGCTACCTTTTATAAGTGGACATTAAAGGATTCTCCTCAGCCCTTGGGAGACTACCCGAAGTTCCTGGCTAAACCACTTCAAAGACGCCGGTAAATATACAGCAGCCTCTGCTAGAGCTACTCAGCTCATTTCTTTCTTTCACCGTTTAAACAATTAGTGAGCTGTAGCGGACTTCACCGAGGACGCTCGGTGTCTATAGCCCCAGGACAGATAATTATACAGCACTAATTGCTATCATTTTTTGTCGGGACTTATATGTCTTTTCAAGCTGTAGTGTGCATGTTGCCTCTGCACCTGTAGCTAATTTTTGCCAGTGAGTTACTTCCTTCAAGTGATACAATTCATTAAGCATGGATGTATAATGTTACAATTTTTAAACAGTGTTACAAACTTTCATTTGCACTGAGTTAATATTCAACACATTGTTCCAACATTTTTTCTGTGGATACTGCTCATTAGATATATCTACGGTTTTCAGAGTACATGTAAATTTAGAAGCTTTACATATCTGTGTAATAGTTTTTTATTGGTGTGTTATTATTTTAATAAATATATTTATATATTTTCTTGTTTGTCAGCTCTCCATAAATTTGGTATACTAACAACACTGTAGGCGCAGCTAATTTTTTCCTTTTTCTTAGCCTCTACCACCTCTGATGGGAGGCTATTCCACTAGGATCTGATTGGCTGGTACTTTATCACCTTCCACTTTATCACTTCACCGAGCTTAATAAATCTGCCCCTGTGTTTCTTATGCTGATGAGAGCGTTCCTCCATCATCATAGGCAGCCAGAGCAGTAAATAAATGTGCTTGCTAACAGTTACATGAGAGCATACATAAAATAAGAATTTACTTACCGATAATTCTATTTCTCATAGTCCGTAGTGGATGCTGGGGACTCCGTCAGGACCATGGGGAATAGCGGCTCCGCAGGAGACAGGGCACATCTAAAGAAAGCTTTTAGGATCACATGGTGTGTACTGGCTCCTCCCCCCATGACCCTCCTCCAAGCCTCAGTTAGGTACTGTGCCCGGACGAGCGTACACAATAAGGAAGGATCCTGAATCCCGGGTAAGACTCATACCAGCCACACCAATCACACTGTACAACATGTGATCTGAACCCAGTTAACAGTATGATAACAAACGAAGTAGCCTCTGAAAAGATGGCTCACAACAATAATAATAACCCGATTTTTGTAACAATAACTATGTACAAGTATTGCAGACAATCCGCACTTGGGATGGGCGCCCAGCATCTACTACGGACTATGAGAAATAGAATTATCGGTAAGTAAATTCTTATTTTCTCTAACGTCCTAGTGGATGCTGGGGACTCCGTCAGGACCATGGGGATTATACCAAAGCTCCCAAACGGGCGGGAGAGTGCGGATGACTCTGCAGCACCGAATGAGAGAACTCCAGGTCCTCCTTAGCCAGAGTATCAAATTTGTAAAATTTTACAAACGTGTTCTCCCCTGACCACGTAGCTGCTCGGCAAAGTTGTAATGCCGAGACCCCTCGGGCAGCCGCCCAAGATGAGCCCACCTTCCTTGTGGAGTGGGCCTTTACAGATTTAGGCTGTGGCAGGCCTGCCACAGAATGTGCAAGTTGGATTGTGCTACAGATCCAACGCGCAATCGTCTGCTTAGACGCAGGAGCACCCATCTTGTTGGGTGCATACAATATAAACAACGAGTCAGATTTTCTGACTCCAGCTGTCCTTGAAATATATATTTTTAATGCTCTGACAACGTCCAGTAACTTGGAGTCCTCCAAGTCGCTAGTAGCCGCAGGCACCACAATAGGCTGGTTCAAGTGAAAAGCCGAAACCACCTTAGGGAGAAAATGAGGACGTGTCCGCAGTTCTGCCCTGTCCGAATGGAAAATCAGATATGGGCTTTTGTACGATAAAGCCGCCAACTCTGAAACTCTCCTGGCTGAAGCCAGGGCCAGTAGCATGGTTACTTTCCATGTAAGATACTTCAAATCTACAGATTTGAGAGGCTCAAACCAATGAGATTTGAGAAAATCCAAAACTACGTTTAGATCCCACGGTGCCACTGGGGGCACAATCGGGGGCTGTATATGTAGTACACCCTTGACAAAAGTTTGTACTTCAGGCACTGAAGCCAATTCCTTCTGGAAGAAGATTGATAAGGCCGAAATTTGAACTTTAATAGACCCCAATTTTAGGCCCATAGACAATCCTGCCTGCAGGAAATGTAAGAATCGACCCAATTGAAATTCTTCCGTTGGGGCCTTCTTGGCTTCACACCACGCAACATATTTTCTCCAAATGCGGTGATAATGTTGTGCGGTCACTTCCTTCCTAGCCTTAATCAAGGTAGGAATAACTTCCTCTGGAATGCCCTTTTCTTTTAGAATCCGGCGTTCAACCGCCATGCCGTCAAACGCAGTCGCGGTAAGTCTTGGAACATACAAGGTCCCTGCTGAAGCAGATCCCTTCTTAGAGGTAGAGGCCACGGATCCTCCGTGAGCATCTCTTGAAGTTCCGGATACCAAGTTCTTCTTGGCCAATCCGGAGCCACTAGTATTGTTCTTACTCCCCTTTTCCGAATAATTCTCAGTACCTTTGGTATGAGAGGCAGAGGAGGAAACACATACACTGACTGGTACACCCATGGTGTTACCAGAGCGTCCACAGCTATTGCCTGAGGGTCTCTTGACCTGGCGCAATATCTGTCCAGTTTTTTGTTGAGGCGAGACGCCATCATATCCACCTTTGGTTTTTCCCAACGGTTCACAATCATGTGAAAAACTTCCGGATGAAGTCCCCACTCTCCCGGGTGAAGGTCGTGTCTGCTGAGGAAGTCTGCTTCCCAGTTGTCCACTCCCGGGATGAACACTGCTGACAGTGCTATGACATGATTTTCCGCCCAGCGAAGAATCCTTGCAGCTTCTGTCATTGCTCTTCTGCTTCTCGTGCCGCCTTGTCTGTTTACGTGGGCGACTGCCGTGATGTTGTCCGACTGGATCAACACCGGCTGACCCTGAAGCAGCGGTTTTGCCAAGCTTAGAGCATTGTATATCGCTCTTAGCTCCAGTATATTTATGTGAAGAGACGTCTCCAGGTCTGACCATACACCTTGGAAGTTTCTTCCCTGTGTGACTGCTCCCCAGCCCCGTAGGCTGGCATCCGTAGTCACCAGGACCCAGTCCTGTATGCCGAACCTGCGGCCCTCTAACAGATGGGCACTCTGCAACCACCACAGGAGAGACAACCTTGTTCTTGGTGACAGTGTTATCCGCTGATGCATGTGCAGATGCGATCCGGACCATTTGTCCAGCAGATCCCACTGAAATGTTCGTGCATGGAATCTGCCGAATGGAATTGCTTCGTAAGAAGCCACCATCTTTCCCAGTACTCTTGTGCATTGATGTACTGACACAGTTCCTGGTTTTAGGAGGTTCCTGACCAGTTCGGATAACTCCCTTGCTTTCTCCTCCGGGAGAAACACCTTTTTCTGAACCGTGTCCAGAATCATTCCCAGGAACAGCAGACGTGTTGTCGGGGTCAATTGAGATTTTGGAAGATTCAGAATCCACCCGTGTTGCTGAAGCACTACTTGGGTTAGTGCTACACCGACTTCCAGCTGTTCTCTGGACTTTGCCCTTATCAGGAGATCGTCCAAGTAAGGGATAATTAATACGCCTTTTCTTCGTAGAAGAACCATCATTTCGGTCATTACCTTGGTAAAGACCCGAGGGGCCGTGGACAAACCAAATGGCAGCGTTTGAAACTGATAATGACAGTCTTGTATCACGAACCTGAGATACCCTTGGTGTGAGGGGTAAATTGGGACATGCAGATAAGCATCTTTTATGTCCAGGGACACCATGAAGTCCCCTTCTTCCAGATTCGCTATCACTGCTCTGAGTGACTCCATCTTGAACTTGAATTTCTGTATGTACAGGTTCAAGGATTTCAGATTTAGAATAGGTCTTACCGAACCGTCCGGCTTCGGTACCACAAATAGTGTGGAATAATACCCCTTTCCCTGTTGTAGGAGGGGTACCTTGACTATCACCTGCTGAGAATACAGCTTGTGAATGGCTTCCAATACCGTCGTCCTTTCTGAGGGAGACGTTGGTAAAGCAGACTTTAGGAACCGGCGAGGGGGAGACCTTTCGAACTCCAACATGTAACCCTGAGATACTATCTGCAGGATCCACGGGTCCACCTGTGAGCGAGCCCACTGATTGCTGAAAATCTTTAGTCGACCCCCCACCGCTCCTGAGTCCGCTTGTAAAGCCCCAGCGTCATGCTGATGGCTTTGTAGAACCCGGGGCGGGCTTCTGGTCCTGGGCAGGGGCTGCTTGCTGCCCTCTCTTACCCTTTCCTCTGCCTCGCGGCAGATAAGACTGTCCTTTTGCTCGCTTGTTTTTATAGGAGCGAAAGGACTGCGGCTGAAAAGACGGTGTCTTTTTCTGTTGGGAGGGGGTCTGAGGTAAAAAAGTGGATTTGCCGGCAGTTGCCGTGGCCACCAGATCCGATAGACCGACCCCAAATAATTCCTCTCCTTTATATGGCAACACTTCCATATGCCTTTTGGAATCCGCATCACCTGACCACTGTCGCGTCCATAAACTTCTTCTGGCAGATATGGACATCGCACTTACTCTTGATGCTAGAGTACAAATATCCCTCTGAGCATCTCGCATATAAAGAAACGCATCCTTTAATTGCTCTAGAGTCAATAAAATACTGTCCCTATCCAGGGTATCAATATTTTCAGTCAGGGAATCCAACCACACTACCCCAGCACTGCACATCCAGGCTGAGGCTATTGCCGGTCGCAGTATAACACCAGTATGAGTGTATATACTTTTCAGGTTAGTTTCCAGCCTCCTATCCGCTGGATCCTTGAGGGCGGCCGTATCAGGAGACGGCAACGCCACTTGCTTTGATAAACGTGTGAGCGCCTTATCCACCCTAGGGGGTGTTTCCCAGCGCGTCCTAACCTCTGGTGGGAAAGGGTATAATGCCAATAACTTCTTAGAAATTAGCAGTTTTCTATCTGGGTTAACCCACGCTTCATCACACACGTCATTCAATTCCTCTGATTCTGGAAAAGCTACAGGTAGTTTTTTCACCCCCCACATAATACCCCTTTTTGAGGTACCAGCAGTATCAGAGATCTGCAAAGCCTCCTTCATTGCCGTGATCATATAACGTGTGGCCCTGTTGGAAAATACGTTTGTTTTTTCACCGTCGACACTAGATTCATCTGTGTCGGTACCCGTGTCGACTGACTGAGGTAAGGGACGTTTTACAGCCCCTGACGGTGTCTGAGACGCCTGAGCCGGTACTGACTGGTTTTCCGGCCGTCTCATTTCGTCTACTGACTTTTGTAATGTACTAACATTATCACGTAATTCCATAACTAAAGCCATCCATTCCGGTGTCGACTCCCTAGGGGGTGACATCACCATTACCGGCAATTGCTCTGCCTCCACACCAACATCGTCCTCATACATGTCGACACACACGTACCGACACACAGCAGCCACACAGGGAATGTCTAATCGAAGACAGGACCCCCTTAGCCCTTTGGGGAGACAGAGGGAGAGTTTGCCAGCACACACCAAAAGCGCTATAAATGTATATAAACAACCCTAAAAGGTGTTGTTTTTGTTATAAGCGCTTTTAATATATATAAATATCGCCAATTTATGCCCCCCTTCTCTTTGTTACCCTGTTTCTGTAGTGCAGTGCAGGGGAGAGTCCTGGGAGCCTTCCTCACAGCGGAGCTGAGCAGGAAAATGGCGCTGAGTGCTGAGGAGAATAAGCTCCGCCCCTTTTCCGGCGGGCTTTTCTCCCGGGTTTTGAGAAATCTGGCCTGGGTTAAATACATACATATAGCCTTAATGGCTATATGTGATGTATTCTTTGCCACTAAAGGTATTTAATATTGCTGCCCAGGGCGCCCCCAGCAGCGCCCTGCACCCTCCGTGACTGGTCAGTGAGAAGTGTGTAGCAACAAAGGCGCACAGCTGCCGTGCTGTGCGCTACCTTCATGAAGACTGAAGAGTCTTCTGCCGCCTGTTTCCGGACCTCCGATCTTCAGCATCTGTAAGGGGGGTCGGCGGCGCGGCTCCGGGACGAACCCCAGGATGACCTGTGTTCCGACTCCCTCTGAAGCTATGTCCAGTAGCCTAAGACTCCAATCCATCCTGCACGCAGGTGAGTTGAAAATCTCTCCCCTAAGTCCCTCGATGCAGTGAGCCTGTTGCCAGCAGGACTCACTGAGATTTAAAACCTAAAAAAACTTTTTCTAAGCAGCTCTTTAAGAGAGCCACCTAGATTGCACCCTGCTCGGACGGGCACAAAAACCTAACTGAGGCTTGGAGGAGGGTCATGGGGGGAGGAGCCAGTACACACCATGTGATCCTAAAAGCTTTCTTTAGATGTGCCCTGTCTCCTGCGGAGCCGCTATTCCCCATGGTCCTGACGGAGTCCCCAGCATCCACTAGGACGTTAGAGAAATTACATTTACCATTTAGTGCAAATAGGAAGTACAATCACATTCACCTCATGTTACAAAAGCAATGTGACAATTGATCATTCTCCCGACTCGAGATGTAGGGATTTGTGGAAAGCAAAGTGTGGGTAAGATTTGCTCCCCAGCACCCAAGTTGCTATTTGAACTGGGTTTTTTTTTTTTTTTAAACAAAATTTCCAAAAATTATAGACGTGTCCCCTTACAACTTTGCCCCACACTACAAGTCATGTTACACAACGCGTGAATGTTGTGCGACTCGGTAGCGCAGAGCGTCTTTTTTCCATCTTTTGCAGCGAAAATGCGTCTTACACACAAAGTTATGCAGCTTCTGCCGATTGAAAGGATATATGCAGCATGCCTTTATCCTGTATTCTAAGTGTGACTGCATTTAAATACAAAACGCTATGCTGTAACGTGGCATTTCGGATGCAGATACAGCCACTATTACACACAGAATATAGGCATGCTGCATATCATTTTAAATCAGCAGAAGCTCATGCATCCTATTGCATTACATTGCGTCTAAGACACATTTCCGTGGCAAAAGACGCAAAAAAAAAACCCAAAAAAACTTTGCTACCTAATCCCGCCATGCCATGGCGCGACTTGAAGGGCTGTTTAGCGTGACTGCAGAAAAGGATGAAAGAGAACACATTTGTAATTTTTATATAAGAACCAATGTAAATACATTGTTCAGTGTATGTATAATCTTCCAAATCTACAAGAGACAGCTAAAGCCCCTCCCACCACGTCATTAGGAGTCACGGGATCAGATACAGGTTGAAATGTGGATACTACGTCTGGGCAGACAGTGCCACCGACCAGTGACCGTGTGACCAATTTTGCTAAGCAAATACTTGCCAATTGGTCGCAAAATATACATGCCCAGATATCACAACTGGGCAGGCATTTAAATTTGTCCGTCTAGTTGTGATGTCCCTATCGGCGGTTGCTGCGGCCAGTATAACGGGTTGGTTAATCAGTCGCTCGTACACACAGGCAGATGAACCCTATACTTGTAAGATATATCTGTATCTGCTGTGATGCAGGTCCAACACAATAGGTCTGAATAATGCCGTTCACAGATATATTGGGTGTCAACACGAGCATATACCCTTAACAATATATTGCTTGTCTGTTGTAGGAACAATATATTGCATTGTGTGTACCCAGCATAGGGGACAGCTGCATCAATCATATTGTAGCTATTATCTAGTACATTCTAGAAAATGATAGCTAGAATCTGATTGTTTATATGGGTAACGCTTCCATTTTGTCTCTCACTAAATTACCATAACAATACTAACTCCGGCTCCATCTATGCATCAGTCTATCCACATGCTGCATTTATTCAGGGCAAATCTGCCAAGATATCAGTCACACTTACCGGTTTCTATGTAATTAACCAATCTTGTATTTTTACCAGTGGCAGCTGCAACGGAGTCCAAAATTCAAAGACGGGAGCCACACACTGCTGTCCAGGACACACTGGCAGTTGGTGTAGCTCCCCTATTTGAATTGTGGACTGCGCTGCACCCCCACCTCTGCCACTGATTATTACTATTTTGTTCCCGATTCTAAGGTGCAACTGAATATGCTATTATTATTATAAAGTGTGTTTAATTAATAAAGCACCACCCGTTCACCATGGTAACCTGTTGTACAGGAGCGAAACAGACCTTGGTGACATATTTGCATAAAACATAGTTTATACCCTAAACAGTACAATTAGTCAAATACTTACTAGTCTAATGCATAATTAATCATGGCATATTAACCCTTTGCTGGTTCATTTTTTATCAAATGACAGAAAGCACCCTCTAGCAGATTTTTAGATAACTAAACCCTTCCACTTGTAAAGTAAATTAACCTGACAGTTCCTTGAAGTCATTTTTAATGGTCAGTAAAGAGGTGCAACAGTCCTTATGCAAACACCGTGACATTAGTGCAAACTTCTATCTACGGTGTGGACAAAAGGTAGAAAGTGACACAGAGTCCTCTTAGCTCACAAAAACAGAATTCAATAAGATATATTTACACAAACGTGAGAATTATCTGAATTACTGAATCTGTCCCTAGAGATGGAACCTCTGTGACCTACCTGCCACAGGGTGATTTCCTTGAGTTGTCATAAAATTGAATGATTTTAGCAAAGTACAAAAACTGTTACTGCTAACATATCTAGAGAGAACACTGCAGGGAAATCTGTAACCATTTAGCAAGGCTGTGTAATTCCAGACATGGCCACCAACAGAGTAAACATATTATATGCACAGAGGTATCCGTAAATTGAGAACAAATTGTGGGAAATAAAGATGTATCAACTGCGACCAATTAATTAGCTAGTATTAATCTTTTGTTGAAAGAATATACAACTGTCATGTCGGGTCCGGTATGAATTACCGGCAGCCCGGGATGCTCGCCACGCTGCAGGCACGGTGGCTCGCCACAGGTTACATTCTCCATTTATTGGTGTCATGGATACCCACAGAGGGAGAATAGCCTGTGGCGCCGGTATTCCGGCAGCGGGATTCCACCGCTTGTCCAGATTCCTGCGTTGGCATTGTGACCGCTAGGTTCCCTACTAGCGGTATTTTAACCGCTTCCCGTCATGTCTATGTATGCTTTGCACAGTTATGTATTGTGTGTATTTCAATTGCAGCACAGTGTTTGTTGTTAGAGATGACATTTGGGACAGACAATGTTACTTTGAATACAGTTACTGTCATGCTGGTAAGACAATAAACTAACCCCCCCCCCCCCCCGCGCGCGCCAACGCACATCCTCATTGGCTAAAGAAGGTCCACAATATACAAGTATTATTCCCAGCCTCAGTTACACTGCTAAGATGTCGCTTTGTTAAGTTTCCAGGATAATAATAATGCCTATCCTCACTGCTTACCAAAAAGCGTATTGTATAAGCCAGTTTACTTCCACCAACAGCACAGAGGAAAGTTAACACATACTAAAAACTTAGACACTTTTTGCATATAGGCCTACTATTAAATACTTTGTCACAAATGTATCATTAAAACATTGAAAATAGTAATTTTAGATTAAGCAGAGTATTTATCAAAGCTTGGAGAGATATAAAACTGTGAGAGATAAAGTAGCAACCAAGCAGCTCTTGACAATTTTTAAACACAGCCTGTAAAATGTAAGGCAGAACCGGATTGGCTAGAACTTTTTCTGATATGTTTTTGGGCATATTCAGTTGATGTGTGACACTGAAGTGGTATTGGAAATTTCACCTTGTTTATATGCAGATTCAGTGATGATAGAAGGGATAACATTTGTGTTACAATAGTAAATTTATATTTTCATTTGGATTGTGTTACTTTTCGAGTGTAACCATACCAGGTTTATAGTTTTTTCTTTGCATACAAGTGTTTTCAACCTTATACATAGGCTGATATAAGGCAGTAGACCAATACAATCATACAACAGAGTGTCATAAAAAGGAATAATGCTAATTTGGGTCTCTGCTTGGCCTTAATTTGTTATCTAGAGTAGACCTTGCTATAGTCTATGTGAGCCATAAGTATTAGGCATTTCATAGGATAATGAGGATTATAGCAGCAATGTAGCAGAATGTATTGTTCTATCCCTATTTATTGGTTTTGCAGATTCCAACACTTTTCTCTTTTGTATATTTGTGTATTTGTCACCTATCCTTGTACATCACATCTTCCCAAACTCCGCCATTACAGTTCAGGTTTTATTGATATTTTTAACCACGCTTGAGTCCAGAATGGTTAATCAAATTAACTGAGGTACTAATTTAGTCACCTGTGCTCAAGCACGGATATCCTTAAAACCTGGACTTTGAAGGAAACTGTTTTACGTAAACCACATTGGGCAAAATTCAAATGTTATTCCCGACAGCAGCCACTAGATGGCGATGAATGGGGCTGATCAAATGCAGCTCCACTCAGGTGCAAACGGCTGCCGGTGTCTACATTTCATCTCACACCTGCTGGGGGTGGCGAGCTGAAATGTCTGAAAAGTGATCCGCCCAGACGACACTTTTCCCAGTCGTGCCCATTACTTCAGTCAGGATTAGCAGATTTACATGGCTAAAACCAGATACTAATGGGCGCGATCAGCGCAATAGGGAACATCAATGGTATATCGCCCACCCTCCCCCCGTGATCTCTCGTCACTTTAGGCAGCTTATTGTTCTATCCCTATTTATTGGTTTATCAGACTCCCAACACTATTCTCTCTTGTATATTTGTCATCTATCCTTTTATATCACGTCCACCCAAACTCCGCATTACAGTTCAGGTTTTATTGATATTTTCATCCATGCCAGAATGGTTAATCAAATTGATGGAGTTACTACTTTAGTCACCTGTGCTTAAGCACAGATATCCTTAAAACCTGGACTGTAATGGCTGAGGTTGGGAAACCGTTTTACATAAACACATTGATACGCCTTTTCAACTCCCAAATGTCTTGTTGTCAGACTACAACATTGTAAGATCACCACCTCTATATTGCAGAACAATTTTTACATGACAACATATCATTTGTCAATTACATTAGCATGGCCCAAGCAGTCTGCCTACACTGTTATGTCTTCAGAGAGATGGACTTTTACTTATTTATATGCCACTATTGTATCTGTATAGTTGTGTATAGATCAGATTCAAGATTTATTTCTTATTTTTGTGACCCTGAAAGTCATAGCATTTGCAGGGCTGTACGTAGTCTGCAGTGCTTACGTCTGCCGTCTATGTAATGATGTGCTCTTTATACACATTACCTATACTGGGGTATATTCAATAACTGTCGGAAGCTGCCGTCTTGTCGGAAAGACGGCAGCTTACGACAGTTTTAGGTCGGAAAGGGGTTCCGACCAATTCATTAAGGCCCCATTTATTCCGACAAGTCGGGAAACCCAACTTGTCGGAATGCTAACGGAATGCACGCTGATCGGCGGCAGTCGGATTTGGCCGCTCTTTTGAATAGGGGGTTGTCGGGTCCATTTCGACAACTGCATGTCGGAATGGATCCGACTCTTATTGAATATACCCCTATGTCGTCGTTTATCACAATGACAAACATCACTCCTGTAATTACTCTACGGCTTGATAGAATTCCGATAAGTTGCTGTGCACGATTTGGTTTTGTTGTACATTTCTTAGTGCTGATGCTGCTATTTGCTGTCTTTTTAATAAGCTGCGGAAATGAGTCAGTGATTAAATGCTCTGTTGGTACAGTCTGCTACAAAAGTGTGTCTGCAGCACCCTGACAAGCAGCGACTGATGCTCTCATCTCACCAGCTGGAATTATTCCTTATGGGATGAATCAGGGCTGTCCTGTCCTTGTGACTTTCCCTGTCTGACGCAATATGCAGATGAAAAACATTGCAGGACGTCATGAACCTTTAAATCATTTACGTTTCTTTTTTCTTTACCATATAAATCATGTATCTCAAGACCTTTTTTCTGTGTCCTCTGCCAGAAATGTTTTCAAAATCGCAACCATATTGTAACTTCTATCCATCAGCTGTTTTGTTTTGTTTTGTTTTTTTAACACCGTTCCTACTAAGAGTTCACCCAGACAGCTTCTTCCAGCTCTGTTGTCACCAGGATCACAGTGTGACAAGGTCTCTCTATTAGAGCATTGTCTATATATGTAGTATTATGTAGTTCTGTCAGTAAGCAAGGTATTGGTGCATTTGAAAATGTCAGGCTCACCTGTGCCATAATATATAACACTGTTAGTTTCATGCTTCAGCGTCTTAACTAATTTAACTCTATGAAGTTTTCTCCACCTAACTGAGTTGGATATAAAAGTCCCCTAGTTTTTACAGGTTTTTAAGGATCTTTATATGGCCATCTTGGATACACTTCACCACAAGTTTTTGTGATCAAATCTACCGGTTGTTCAGTAAAAGTGTCACATGGAGGTAGCTGTGTGACCATTGGTGTATACTAATTGTAATTCCATCATTTGGTCTCGATATTTGTGGAGAACTGCCCCTGATGAAATCATAATGACGAAACGCGTAGGGTTTGTCAGCTATGAGATAGTAATCCAAATCGTGAAGATTTTTCCCTTTATGAGCTTACACCTTGCTAAGGTGAGGGAGGATCTAATTTGCCATCAAAATGTTCTGGAGAGCTCTCATTGATATATAGCAATTTTATTTCTGTACAACATTTTTTAATGTGTATGTTACAAACTCTGTCAATAAACAATAATTGGTACTAATTGGCCCTTGTGGCCTTCTGTTTGGGTGATTTTTCTGGTGAGGGGAAATCTGTTCTAGGATCCCAGGAGAATAAACTGTGCAAAGATTACTTCAATCTACAGTCTGCACCAATTGGGTCCATTATTTTGGAACATTTAAAGATTTAATATCCAATGAATATAGCGCACTTGGGAATTTTTGTTTTTTCTATGTGTATTTGAGGTCTTACAACAGAGATCTCTCCCACAGTGCTGCTTTCATCTGTGCGCAAGACAAGGATATTGTTGTGTGTTAGTAAGTTTGTTTTTAGTCCCAGAAATACAAAATAATTTTAGGTCCATTTTAAAAATAAGATTTCACTTACCGGTAAATCTATTTCTCGTAGTCCGTAGTGGATGCTGGGGACTCCGAAAGGACCATGGGGATAGACGGGCTCCGCAGTAGACATGGGCACTTTAAGAAAGAATTTAGGTTCTGGTGTGCACTGGCTCCTCCCTCTATGTCCCTCCTCCAGACCTCAGTTAGAGAAACTGTGCCCAGAAGAGCTGACAGTACAAGGAAAGGATTTTGGAAATCCAGGGCAAGATTCATACCAGCCACACCAACCATACCGTATAACATGTGAAAACAACCAGTTAACAGTATGACAAACGACGGAGCATCAGGTCAAACCCTGATGCAACCATAACATAACCCTTATTGAAGCAATAACTGTATACAAGCATTGCAGAAGAAGTCCGCACTTGGTACGGGCGCCCAGCATCCACTACGGACTACGAGAAATAGATTTACCGGTAAGTAAAATCTTATTTTTTCTAACGTCCTAGTGGATGCTGGGGACTCCGTAAGGACCATGGGGATTATACCAAAGCTCCCAAACGGGCGGGAGAGTGCGGATGACTCTACAGCACCGATTGAGCAAACACAAGGTCCTCCTCAGCCAGGGTATCAAACTTGTAGAACTTTGCAAAAGTGTTTGAACCTGACCAAGTAGCCGCTCGGCAAAGTTGTAATGCCGAGACCCCTCGGGCAGCCGCCCAAGAAGAGCCCACCTTCCTAGTGGAATGGGCCTTAACTGATTTTGGCAGCGGCAATCCAGCCGCAGAATGAGCCTGCTGAATCGTGTTACAGATCCAGCGAGCAATAGTTTGCTTTGAAGCAGGAGCCCCAAGCTTGTTGGATGCATACAGGATAAACAACGACTCTGTTTTCCTGACCCTAGCCGTTCTGGCTACATAAACTTTCAAAGCCCTGACCACATCAAGCAACTTGGAATCCTCCAAGTCACGAGTAGCCACAGGCACCACAATAGGTTGGATTATATGAAAAGATGAAACCACTTTCGGCAGAAATTGTGGACGGGTCCGCAATTCTGCTCTATCCAAATGAAAAACCAGTTAGGGGCTTTAATGTGACAAAGCCGCCAACTCTGACACACGCCTAGCCGAAGCCAAGGCTAATAGCATGACCACCTTCCACATGAGATATTTCAACTCCACCGTTTTAAGTGGTTCAAACCAGTGGGATTTCAGGAAACTTAACACCACGTTAAGATCCCAAGGTGCCACTGGAGGCACAAAAGGAGGCTGAATATGCAGAACTCCCTTTACAAACGTCTGAACTTCAGGTAGAGAAGCCAACTCCTTTTGAAAGAAAATGGATAGGGCCGAAATCTGGACCTTAATGGAACCCAATTTTAGGCCCAAATTCACTCCGGACTGTAGGAAGTGAAGGAAACGGCCCAGCTGGAATTCCTCCGTAGGAGCATTCCTGGCCTCACACCAAGCAACATATTTTCGCCATATACGGTGATAATGTTGAGCTGTCACGTCCTTCCTAGCCTTTATCAGCGTAGGAATGACCTCATCCGGAATGCCTTTCTCTGCTAGGATCCGGCGTTAAACCGCCATGCCGTCAAACGCAGCCGCGGTAAGTCTTGGACCAGACAGGGCCCCTGTTACAACAAGTCCTGTCTTAAAGGAAGAGGCCACGGGTCCTCTGTGAGCATTTCTTGCAGATCTGGATACCAAGTCCTTCGTGGCCAATCTGGAACAATGAGGATTGTTCTCACTTCTCTTTTTCTTATTATCCTCTGCACCTTGGGTATGAGAGGAAGAGGAGGAAATATATAGACCGACTGGAACACCCACGGTGTCACCAGGGCGTCCACAGCTATCGCCTGAGGGTCTCTTGACCTGGCGCAATACCTTTGTAGCTTTTTGTTGAGATGGGATGCCATCATGTCCACCTGTGGCAGTTCCCACCGACTTGTAATCTGTGCGAAGACTTCCTGATGAAGTCCCCACTCTCCCGGGTGGAGGTCGTGTCTGCTGAGGAAGTCTGCTTCCCAGTTGTCCACTCCCGGGATGAACACTGCTGACAGTGCGCTTATGTGATTCTCCGCCCAGCGAAGAATTCTGGTGGCTTCCGCCATCGCCACCCTGCTCCTTGTGCCGCCTTGTCGGTTTACATGAGCCTCTGCGGTGATGTTGTCTGACTGAATCAGAACCGGTTGGTCGCGAAGCAGGGTCTCCGCTTGACGTAGGGCATTGTATATGGCCCTTAGTTCCAGGATGTTGATGTGAAGGCAAGTCTCTTGACTTGACCACAGACCTTGGAAATTTCTTCCCTGTGTGACTGCTCCCCAACCTCGGAGGCTTGCGTCCGTGGTCACCAGGACCCAGTCCTGAATGCCGAATCTGCGGCCCTCGAGAAGGTGAGCGCTCTGCAGCCACCACAGGAGTGACACCCTGGCCCTGGGGGATAGGGTGATTAACTGATGCATCTGAAGACGTGATCCAGACCACTTGTCCAGTAAGTCCCATTGAAAGGTCCTCGCACGGAACCTGCCGAAGGGAATGGCCTCGTATGATGCCACCATCTTTCCCAGGACTCGGGTGCAGTGATGTACTGACACCTGTTTTGGTTTTAATAGGTTCCTGACCAGTGTCATGAGTTCCTGAGCTTTCTCTATCGGGAGATCAACCTTTTTCTGGTCTGTGTCTAGAATCATGCCCAGGAAAGGCAGACGAGTCGTAGGAACCAACTGCGACTTTGAAATATTCAGAATCCAGCCATGTTGCCGCAACACTTCCAGAGAAAGTGCGACGCTGTTCAGCAACTGCTCTCTTGATCTCGCTTTTATGAGGAGATCGTCCAAGTACGGGATAATGGTGACCCCTTGCTTCCGCAGGAGTACCATCATTTCCGCCATTACCTTGGTAAATATTCTCGGTGCCGTGGAGAGACCAAACGGCAACGTCTGAAATTGGTAATGACAATCCTGTACCACAAATCTGAGGTACGCCTGATGAGGTGGATAAATGGGGACATGAAGGTATGCATCCTTTCTGTCCAGAGACACCATAAAATCCCCCCCTTCCAGGCTTGCGATGACCGCTCTCAGCGATTCCATCTTGAACTTGAACCTTTTCAGGTATATGTTCAGGGATTTTAAATTCAATATGGGTCTGATCGAATTGTCCGGTTTCAGGACTACAAACATGGTCGAATAATAACCCCTTCCCTGTTGAAGGAGGGGAACCTTGACCACCACCTGTTGAAGATACAATTTGTGAATTGCAGTTAACACTATTTCCCTCTCGTGGGGGGAAGCTGGTAGGGCAGATTTGAGGTATCGTGAGGGGGCATCTCTTCGAATTCCAGCTTGTATCCCTGAGACACAATTTCTATCGCCCAGGGATCCACCTGGGAGTGAACCCACTTGTGGCTGAAATTTCGAAGACGTGCCCCCACCGGGCCTAGCTCCGCCTGTGGAGCCCAAGCGTCATGCAGTGGATTTTGTAGAGGCCGGGGAGTACTTCTGTTCCTGGGAACTAGCTGTGTTGTGCAGCTTCTTACCTCTGCCCCTGGCAAGAAAGGACGCACCTCGGACTTTCTTGTTTCTTTGTGATCGAAAGGACTGCATTTGATAATACGGTGCTCTCTTAGGCTGTGAGGGAATAAAAGGCAAAAAATTTGACTTTCCAGCTGTAGCTGTGGAGACCAGGTCCGAGAGACCCTACCCAAACAATTCCTCACCCTTGTAAGGTAAAACCTCCATATGCCTTTTTGAGTCGGCATCACCTGTCCATTGCCGAGTCCACAGGACCCTTCTGGCAGAAATCGACATAGCATTTATTCTAGAACCCAGTAGACTAATGTCTCTTTGAGCATCTCTCATATATAGGACAGCGTCTTTAATATGCCCCAGGGTCAACAATACAGTATCCTTGTCTAAGGTATCAATTTCCTCAGATAAGGTATCTGTCCATGCTGCTACAGCACTACACACCCAGGCCGACGTGATTGCCGGCCTCAGTAAGGTACCTGAATGTGTATAAATGGACTTCAGGGTAACCTCCTGTTTGCGATCCGCAGCATCTCTGAGGGTAGCCGTATCCTGTGACGGCAGGGCTATCTTCTTGGATAAGCGTGTTAAAGCTTTGTCCACCCTAGGTGAGGATTCCCAGCGTAACCTGTCCGTTGGCGGGAAAGGATACGCCATAAGAATCCTTTTGGAAATCTGCAGTTTTTTATCTGGAGATTCCCAAGCCTTTTCACATAACTCATTTAGCTCGTGTGAGGGGGAAAGGTTACCTCCGGCTTCTTTTCCCCATACATATGCACCCTCTTGTCAGGGACTGGGGTTTCCTATGTGATGTGCAACACATCCTTAATTGCTATAATCATATAACGGATGGATTTAGCCAATTTTGGCTGTAACTTTACGTCATCGTAATCGACACTGGAGTCAGAATCCATGTTGGTATCTGTGTCAACAGTTTGGGATAGCGGGCGCTTCTGAGACCCTGACGGCCTCTGCGACATAGGATCAGGCACGGGTTGGGACCCTGACTGTCCCGAGGCTTCAGCTTTTTCTAACTTTTTATGCAAGGAATTAACATTATCATTTAAAACCTTCCACATATCCATCCAATCAGGTGTCGGCGCCGTCGGCGGAGACACCACATTCATTTGCTCCCGCTCTGCTTCCACATAGCCTTCCTCATCAGACATGTCGACACAAGCGTACCGACACACCACACACACAGGGAATGCTCTCTCTGAAGACAGTTCCCCCACAAGGCCCTTTGGAGAGACAGAGAGAGAGTATGCCAGCACACACCACAGCGCTATAAACCCAGGAATAACACAGTAACTTAATGTTAACCCAGTAGCTGCTGTTTATATTGCTTTTTGCGCCTAATTATGTGCCCCCCTCTTTTTTTACCCTCTTCTACTGTGTATCTGCAGGGGAGAGCCTGGGGAGCTTCCTCTCAGCGGAGCTGTGGAGAAAAAATGGCGCTGGTGAGTGCTGAGGAAGAAGCCCCGCCCCCTCGGCGGCGGGCTTCTGTCCCGCTTAAATATGCAATTTTTTGGCGGGGGCTCATACATATATACAGTGCCCAGCTGTATATATGCTTAACTTTGCCAAAAGAGGTCCCAAATGCTGCCCAGGGCGCGCCCCCCCCGCACCCTGCACCCTTACAGTGACCGGAGTATGTGTAGGTGTGTGGAGCAATGGCGCACAGCTGCAGTGCTGTGCATTACCTCAGTGAAGAACACGGAGTCTTCTGCCGCCTGTGAAGTCTTCTTTGCTTCTCATACTCACCCGGCTTCTGTCTTCCAGCTCTGCGAGGGGGACGGCGGCGCGGCTCCGGGACCGGACGGCGAGGGGGACGGCGGCGCGGCTCTGGGATCGGACGACGAGGGTGAGATCCTGTGTACGATCCCTCTGGAGCTAATGGTGTCCAGTAGCCTAAGAAGCAGGACCTAGCTTCAGAGAGTAGGGCTGCTTCTCTCCCCTCAGTCCCACGATGCAGGGAGTCTGTTGCCAGCAGAACTCCCTGAAAATAAAAAACCTAACAAAATACTTTCTCTCAGCAAACTCAGGAGAGCTCACTGAAAAGCACCCAGCTCGTCTGGGCACAGTATCAAACTGAGGTCTGGAGGAGGGGCATAGAGGGAGGAGCCAGTGCACACCAGAACCTAAATTCTTTCTTAAAGTGCCCATGTCTCCTGCGGAGCCCGTCTATCCCCATGGTCCTTACGGAGTCCCCAGCATCCACTAGGACGTTAGAGAAAATCAAAGAACACTTCGACCTTTAATAAATAAACCTCTTAGCGCGGTTCTGGCTTCTAGGCGCGTTAACACACAGTAGCTGATTTCCACGTGCAACCTTTGGAGATGCGAGCAGAAATCAGCTACAATAACTGCCCAGAAAAAGTACCGCACAAGTCTAACTGAACCTGCCTTTTGGTGATCACGGCTTTGTGCATACAAAGCTACCAATCTGCAACTTTAATTCACTTTGTGTTCGGTTTCTGGTTATCAAAACTTTATATTTTGACACCGTAGTTGTACTTACCTTTTTTCATTGCCATAAGACTTCTGTGCAACTTTAGCATGGAGGATGAGTACGGTCTGATCACCCCGCTCTTTTAAATAATTCCGCATTGCTTCCCTAAAAACAAATAAAAATACATTAGAAGCTATCATTGGTACAGATGAATTTCATGCATAGGTGAAGTTTTGTTGACCACTTGTGGGAGACTTTACTTTATTATCTGTGGTTGAGCAGCATAACACCATTGTGTACAAGTTTAGTAGATGCAAATCTGCACATCTTTGCTGTGGTTTCTACAACCACCACCTCTGAGCTGCTCAAGATAAACCAGGATGCTCACTGCTCTTCTTCCACACAGCTCTGTGGCTCCGAAAGTTCTCACCCTGTCACAGCGACTACCGCAAAGTACCTGGTGATTCCAACCCGCTGACAAGCCAGGCTTGTAATGCCATGGCTACCAGTTATTTATGGAGGAGGAAATCGTGATAGCAACAACTGTTAACAGGGTCACAAACTACATACAAGACAATAGCATACTGGACAAAAAAAATAATAATGTCAAAGTATGTCAAATATATCCTACTAAACTACGTGTTTTGGAAACCACAGGCTTTGAGTCTCCGGCAGCAGATAAAAATGAGAGGCGACAGGTCCCTTTTAGCCCTATTTCGCAGATAAAAGGTGTGAACACAATAAAAAAAATAAAAAAAAGGAAGCACAAAACTAGTAAACGCTAAGGTCTAGCAAAGCTGCAAAAACAAATTTGAATAGTCTACCATGACAGTCTCACAATGGACAATGCCGTAGATACAGACCTATTACAAACTGGGACTCTTTTGCAGACCTAAATAAATTAAGGTAAACACTTAGGGGTATATGTACTAAATTGCGTGTTTTAGTAAGTGGAGATGTTGCCCATAGCAATCAGATTCTAGCTATTATCTTTAGAAGGTGCTAGATAAATAAGTAGAATCTGATTGGTTGCTACGGGCAACAGCTCTACCTCTAAAACCTTCCACTTTAGTAAGTATACCCCTTAAACTGCTGACGGTACAGGGTTACATTAAAGCCAAAAGCCAGCAACTTGATGTGTATGGATTATTTGGAGGAACTGCTGCATAATACTAGGGAGCAAAAACATTAACAAACACGTATAAAAAAAATAAGGAACTAATTAAAAATATTTATACGATACTATGCCCTCTGCACTGTTGAACCTGGCATAGCTTTCACAATAACCATAATAGGAAATGGCAACCAAATACACACAACTAAAACAAAACCATTTTATATAGCATTTTGGGAAGTATTTTTTTCCTTTGTACAGGGCATCTTCCCCATCTGTTCCTGTTAAATTAAGAGATGTGCTGTGGGCAGTGCAATCTATATGAAGATGGCAGTCTGTATACATAGTGACTTGATTATAAAACAAAAACAATAGAGTCAATATATTGACGTAACACACAAATACCATGATGTGACCCAAATCATAGAACCCTCCACCAATATGAAATGGAGGAGGTGACTCGCATGTGAAGGCTACATACTGTATCACCTACAGGACCACATATAATATAATGCGTGTCAGCTATACAGAAAGTACAGGCACACAGACTTTCAGTATCACTGTGAGCAGCAGATGCTATCACATGGGCACATGAGAGCAGCACCTGGCAAGACGCACAAGCAGGATAAGAGCTGTATATGAAATAAGCAGCGTCTCATCATGTGACAAATAAGAACACTCAATACATCTTATACTGCAACCCGTACAGCCATCTTCACCTCTACCAACCTATGACTACACTTCCTGACTTCTCAATGCCATCCCAGCAACTCTGGATTATGGTCATTAGGACGACCCCTATTGGTCGACATGGTCACTAGGTTGACATGGTCATTAGGTCGACATGAGTTTTTCACTTTTCTTTTTCCCATTTTTTTAACTTTTTCATACTTCACAATCCACCTGGACTACGATTGGGAATAGTAACCTGTGCCGAGCGCAGCGGAGGAAGCACCTTGCCCGAAGCATGGCGAGCAAAATGAGCCATGCGAGGGGACATGGTGCACTAATTGGGCTTCCCGGTCACTGTACGGAGAAAACAACACCAAGAAAAAGTAAAAAAAAAAAAACACCTCATGTCGACCTAATGACCTAAACCCGCTACTCTATACTTAACACACTACTTTAGTTTTTGTTTTTGTTTTTTAGCCAATATGTTATTTTGTTACTGTTTTAATTGTATCACCAGGCATATTTATTAATGTTCATTCTCTATATTAAAGAGACCAGCACTGCTGTGTTTTCTACATAGGATACCATCATATTTAAAGAGCCTATCGGAGTTTAACAGAATCAATGAAAACTATAACACTACCAGACTTATGAGGGAACTGAAAGTTTTTTGGGTGCATCTAAATATTTGTTATGCGAGTGCAGCTTGCTTCCATTACTCATCACATTTGACGTGACAAAATGTACAGTTTTAGCGGTGTAAAGCGGCTGCACTGATACGAAAAATTAATCGCGTTTGTGAAATGGCAATTTGGGCGCCCAAAAGCATAATTTTTAATGGATTTCTGCTCATCAGCTCAGGACGTTGCGAACAAAAATAAAGGGCTCTCACCTGACGGCATAACATTCGCATAGCTCCCGTCAGGCACCCCATTACATACAGCGCCCAAAAATACTTTAATTCCCTCTATAATCAGTTAAGTAGACAGAAGGGAGCCATACGGAAAATAAAAATGTAGTTTGTAAATAAACTGCAGGTAGACATATCAATCTTAGGAGAGGGTGAAATCTTGGTTTAAATGAATCCTCCTGCTCTCGTCAAGCCAGACACAAGACATACAGTGATCTCTTATTTATTCAGATCCATAGGACTACTGCTGGTTATTAGGACCCCCCTATAGAATCAACATACACTTATTTTATGTATTGTAATGAAAGAGCACTTAGAAATAGCATAATAGAAGCCAATAATGGGAGTTCCTCCACATGTATACAGTGTTATGGAGATTCCAACAGCTTTGTAATAGGCTCATTACTCACTGCATGTAAGACTGTGTATTACACCCTCCAACCTCCTTTATGACATCAAAGAACCTAAATACATTTTAGGTTTACGGTGGCAGAACAGTAAACGTAATTCAGTGCACTGCACACTGGACATTGGGGCAGATGTATTAATCTTGGAGAAGGCCTAAAAAAAGTGATAAAGCGGTGGTAAGTGCAAGGTGATAACGCACCAGCCAATCAGCACATAACTGTCAATTTACATATTGGAGCTGATTGGCTGGCGCAATATGTGCTGATTGGCTGGTGCGTTATCACCGCTTTATCACTTCTTTATGCCTTCTCCAAGCTTAATACATCTGCCCCATTGTGTTTTGCAGGAAAACACCAGACCCATTGACTGTAGAGGTGCTGCAGAACTGGAATATCACCTAATAGTGGCCACCCCCACCTCAGAATGGCCTAGCTGTTGTAGTTACTGCAAATATAAAAATATGAAGTACGCACATGGGTGGGCCGACTAAAATGTAAGATTCACAGGCACAATCGTTGTTTGGCACCTGCACCTGTGACTTTACCAAGGTGTCAAGTTCGCTAAGTTTAACTTAAATGCACTTCAGTGGCCAACTAGGAAACTGTTTAAATGAGGCTTACCTTGTGAGACGTTTGGGTTGTGGCCGCTCCCCAAACTTCCTGTAAACAAAGAAAACATCCATTAAATGAGAAAAACATGAAGACACCCATGTGGCAGGTGATTCTGGCCTAATATTCATTTTAGCACAGTGGGCACACAGCCATGGAAACAATACTGGTAAAAATAGAGGAACATTAGAGGCAGCACTAGCTGGTAACGGATGCGGTTGGGGATACAGTACAGAAAATAGCAACAAGAACCTATGAAATTTATTAAAGAGGGGGAAAAAAACGTAAAGAAATAAATGTCACATACAGCACAGCAGTTCTACTGGGTGATGTAATCGCAATCACTACTGATTAATTTGACACACTGTTATTTGTAAACCTGAAATTACATAGGTTTGCATCACAGTGAACTCTCTCGGAATACTGACTGCATCCCAGTAACTATACTCTTTGATTAACCTTATAATGACTAGGGAACATTTGCGCCACTATACTGGCATGAAAACAAGGTTGTTAACTGGAAACCATTGTTTCCTACGTCACCATACAGACTGACACAACTACTCTCGTACGGGGGTGTTGTGGTATTCTGACTGCTGCCTACAATGCGTTTAACGCACGTTAACTACACTGAGATCAATGGACTGACCTCTAATGAGCTTCAGAATTAATGTTAATATCAAGAAATAACCACGTCAAGTGCATTTGACATGTGGTTTCACTTACATTGAAGTTTCTTTTTTAAATGCAAACCAAAATGCCAGTACACACACACGGGTTTCAGTATGTATGTTAGCGCATGACAGAACATTTTAGAGTTCAGTTAACGAAACAGAGTGAACATTTCAGTTACCAATGCACAGCCTTGTACCGAATATGTATAAAAGACAACAATTTGATCTGTTTATAGGATTTAAATGCACTGTATCTGAATTTAAAAAAAAAAAAATTTTTTTGCCAATTTGTTTTTAGCATTTGGGAATACATATAACACAGGTCTCGTCTCATCCCTCCTGCACGTCCCTTATTTATTATCAGATTTTTAGTGAGACACCTTGTGAAACCAGTAAGAGTACAATACACACAAACAGCGAGGATATCATTCCCAACTTATTTTTCACGTTGCGATTTGCCCATGTGTGTGCTCATCGTAATAGTTCTCTAATATAGAAATTAGTTAATCTAGATATTTTTTAGTAAAACAAAATTGCAATACATGTAAAATCTCTTTAGTCTAACATTTTATGTATTTTTTTTTTTTAATTGCAAAAGAAAATTGGGAGGACAGAGGTTAATTGAAGGAAACTGACAACCCACAGTAACCAGAAGCTCAGTACTGTCCACGAAACCAGACGGTGTCATTAGGTCCGAAACAGGAAACCAGCACCTAGAGTTATATCTGTCATCACTGCTGACTTCTCTCCCCTCCACCCACATTCTTCTCTTAAGGAGACCTCAATTTCAGCTTTTTTTTTTTTTTTTTATTCTTCAGGACCAGCAAATGCACTCACTTGATATACAATTAAACTACAATGCATAACAGTCTGTAAATATAAAACCTTCCATGAAAGACAGATTTTGAGCAGCCAAAGGCACAGCTACTGCTACTCTTGGTGTTATGAAGCAGCTAACAGTCATTCCAGTGTAAGTTGTGGTTAATGAGGAATTTCCTGCGTCAACTGAAAAATCTTTAGAAAGACCACCTACCTATTACAGAGGTTCTCAAACACGGCCCTCTAGGCAACCCAACACTCAAGGTATTAGGTATATCCATGGCTCAGCGTAGACGGTTAAATCAAATTAGTTGAGGTGCTAATTAAGTCACCTGTGGCAAAGCATGGAAAAACTTTAAACCTGGACCGTTGGAGTGCCTTGAGGACCGCCTTTGAAAACCTCTGACCTATAAGTTTCACATACAAGAATTTGTTTCTCCTCTCCATGCCTACAGAGTCTTCCTAGTAAATAGGGAATATTTCTCAAAAGGCGAGTATAGGTAAGGAATAGTTTTGGACCCGGATGGTCATACTCCAGTGCCAAAGTAGTAAATGGTATCATGCACATACATTATGGCAATAGCAGATTCTCTTCTAAAAAGCAAAAGAGAACTTCAAACACTCCTCCACCTGTACATATATTTATGAGTTGGGAAAAAATGAGGATGGCCATTTTTAGGCTCAGTAACCTAAAAACATGTCAACTCCATGGGGGGAATGTAATCGGGTGTGAGAATCAGAAAGTGAGGGATTTTGGGAGATTTACATGGCAAAATCATTTACCTGGTTTTGCCATGTAAATGATTGCCATTTTAAAACAGAAGAAAGCTCCCAAAACCTCTCACTTTCTGATTTTTACACCCTATTACATTCCCCCCATATCCGAGTTCAGAACCCATGCACGTCATGTGTTAAGTTTACTGATAATAGCAAAACAAGTCAGGTAATTCAATGCCTAACGTCAATTTATGGCCCTCTTGCAGGTGTCCAGCATTAATTCTGCAGTGCATGAAAGAGTGGGAACTGGTCCTGAACACCGTAAGAGTGGTAAATAAGACAGCTACAATAGTTGTACTAAGGAGAGTGTAGGAAGAGGATAGCGGCCATAAGAGGCTTTTGTAAGGTCTCACAGGCTTGAGATTAATAAAACTTATTATGAATTAAAAAAATGAAGCCATCAAGTACATTTCAGCATATAAAAATGTATTTAGCGCAATCTGGGGTACATTTTAATGTCTGTATTCTATTTTTTTGAGCACTAACAAAGTTGGTAAAACTACTTGCGACTAAGGTATATACAATTTGAATCTTAAAACAAAAATCCTGTCCCATCTCTGTAAAACACATCAACATACATGTCCAGCATGATAACACACATTCCTCTGCTATTTACACAAAAATAAGATTTTACTTACCGGTAAATCTATTTCTCGTAGTCCGTAGTGGATGCTGGGGACTCCATAAGGACCATGGGGAATAGACAGGCTCCGCAGGAGACAGGGCACTTTAAGAAAGAATTTGGATACTGGTGTGCTCTGGTTCCTCCCTCTATGTCCCTCCTCCAGACCTCAGTTAAGGAAACTGTGACCGGAAGAGCTGACAGTACAAGGAAAGGATTTTGGAATCCAGGGCAAGACTCATACCAGTCACACCAATCACACCGTATAACTCGTGATAAACTTACCCAGTTAACAGTATGAACAACAACGGAGCATCAGATCAACCCTGATGCAACCATAACATAACCCTTATTTAAGCAATAACTATATACAAGTATTGCAGAAGAAGTCCGCACTTGGGACGGGCGCCCAGCATCCACTACGGACTACGAGAAATAGATTTACCGGTAAGTAAAATCTTATTTTCTCTAACGTCCTAGTGGATGCTGGGGACTCCGTAAGGACCATGGGGATTATACCAAAGCTCCCAAACGGGCGGGAGAGTGCGGATGACTCTGCAGCACCGATTGAGCAAACACAAGGTCCTCCTCAGCCAGGGTATCAAACTTGTAGAACTTTGCAAAGGTGTTTGAACCTGACCAAGTAGCCGCTCGGCAAAGCTGTAATGCAGAGACCCCTCGGGCAGCCGCCCAAGAAGAGCCCACCTTCCTTGTGGAATGGGCCTTAACTGATTTAGGCAGCGGCAACCTAGCCGCAGAATGAGCCTGCTGAATCGTGTTACAGATCCAGCGAGCAATAGTTTGCTTTGAAGCAGGCGCCCCAAGCTTGTTGGAAGCATACAGGATAAACAAAGATTCTGTATTCCTGACCTTAGCCGTTCTGGCTACATAAACCTTCAAAGCCCCGACTACATCCAGTGACTCGGAATCCTTCAAGTCAGTAATAGCCACAGGCACCACAATAGGTTGGTTTATATGAAAGGATGAAACCACTTTCGGCAGAAATTGTGGGCGGGTCCGCAATTCTGCTCTATCCGCATGGAAAACCAGATAAGGGCTTTTATGTGACAAAGCCGCCAATTCTGACACACGCCTAGCCGAAGCCAAGGCTAATAGCATGACCACCTTCCACGTGAGATATTTCAACTCCACCATTTTGAGTGGTTCAAACCAGTGTGATTTCAGGAAACTCAACACCACGTTAAGATCCCAAGGTGCCACTGGAGGCACAAAAGGGGGCTGAATATACAGTACTCTCTTTACAAACGTCTGAACTTCAGGCAGAGAAGCCAGTTCTTTTTGAAAGAAAATGGATAAGGCCGAAATCTGAACCCAATTTAAGGCCCAAAGTCACTCCCGACTGTAGGAAGTGAAGGAAAAGGCCCAGCTGGAATTCCTCCGTAGGGGCATTCCTGGCCTCACACCAAGCCACATATTTTCGCCATAATTACGGTGATAATGTTGAGCCGTCACATCCTTCCTAGCCTCCATCAGCGTAGGAATGACCTCATCCGGAACGCCTTTTTCTGCTAGGATCCGGTGTTCAACCGCCATGCCGTCATACGCAGCCGCGGTAAGTCTTGGAACAGACAGGGCCCCTGTTGCACAAGTCCTGTCCTAGAGGCAGAGGCCACGGGTCCTCTGTGAGCATTTCTTGCAGATCTGGATACCAAGTCCTTCTTGGCCAATCCGGAACAAAGAGTATTGTTCTCACTTCTCTTTACCTTATGATTCTCAGCACCTTGGGTATGAGAGGAAGAGGAGGAAATACATAAACCGACGGGAACACCCACGGTGTCACCAGAGCGTCCACAGCTATCGCCTGAGGGTCTCTTGACCTGGCGCAATATCTCTGCAGTTTTTTGTTGAGGCGGGATGCCATCATCCACCTGTGGCAGTTCCCACCGACTTGCAATCTGCATGAAAACTCTGATGAAGTCACCACTCTCCCGGGTGGAGGTCGTGCCTGCTGAGGAAGTCTGCTTCCCAGTTGTCCACTCCCGGAATGAACACTGCTGACAGTGCGCTTACGTGATTCTCCGCCCAGTGAAGAATTCTGGTGGCTTCTACCATCGCCACTGCGGTGATATTGTCTGACAATCAGAACCGGTTGCTCGCGAAGCAGGGACTCCGCTTGACGTAGGGCGTTGTATATGGCCCTTAGTTCCAGGATGTTGATGTGAAGGCAAGTCTCCTGACTTTACCACAGCCCTTGGAAATTTCTTCCCTATGTGACTGCCCCCCACCCTCGGAGGCTTGCATCCGTAGTCACCAGGACCCAGTCCTGAATGCCGAATCTGCGACCTTCGAGAAGGTGAGCACTCTGCAGCCACCACAGGAGAGACACCCTGGCCCTGGGGGATAGGGTGATTAACCGATGCATCTGAAGATGTGATCTGGACCACTTGTCCAGTAAGTCCCCTTGGAAGGTCCTCGCATGGAACCTGCCGAAGGGAATGGCCTCGTATGATGCCACCATCCTTCCCAGGACTCGAGTGCAGTGATGCACTGACACCTGTTTTGGTTTCAATAGATTCCTGACCAGTGTCACGAGCTCCTCAGCTCTCTCTATCGGGAGATAAACCCTTTTCTGGTCTGTGTCTAGGATCATGCCTAGGAGAGGCAGATGAGCTGTAGGAACCAATTGCGACTTTGGAATATATATAGAATCCAGCCGTGTTGCCGTTACACTTCCAGAAAAAGTGATACGCTGTTCAGCCACTGCTCTCTTGATCTCGCTTTTTTGAGGAGATCGTCCAAGTACGTGATAATAGTGACACCTTGCTTCCGCAGGAGCACCATCATTTCCGCCATTACCTTGGTGAATATTCTCGGGGCCGTGGAGAGACCAAACGGCAACGTCTGAAATTGGTAATCTTTTGTGCAATAAATTCACCTTAGCACTTAATTACACATATCCAAACAGGTGTCGGCGTTGTCGACGGAGACACCCTCTCACACACATATTTTCTCTATTTCCTCCTTAGGGGAGCCTTTTACCTCAGACATGTCGACACACACGTACCGACACACCACACACTCAGGGAATGCTCATCTGAAGACGATTCCCCCATAAGGCCCTTTGGAGAGACAGAGAGAGAGTATGGCAGCACACACCCCAGCGCTATTAACCCAGGAATAACACAGTAACTTAATGTTAACCCAGTAGCTGCGGTTTATATTGATTTTCGCGCCTAATTATGTGCCCCCCCTCTCTTTTTACCCTCTTCTACCGTGTAACTGCAGGGGAGAGCCTGGGGAGCTTCCTCTCAGCGGTGCTGTGGAGAAAAAACATGGCGCTGGTGAGTGCTGAGGAAGAAGCCCCGCCCCCTCGACGGCGGGCTTCTGTCCCGCTTTCATGTACAATTTTGGCGGGGGCTCATACATATATACAGTGCCCAACTGTATATTATGCAAACTTTTGCCAAAGAGGTCTCTAATTGCTGCCCAGGGCGCACCCCCCCCCCCCCCCCTCCCTGCACCCTACAGTGACCGGAGTATGTGGGTTTAATGTGGGAGCAATGGCGCACAGCTGCAGTGCTGTGCGCTACCTCAGTGAAGACTGGAGTCTTCTGCCGCCGATTTCGAAGTCTTCTTGCTTCTTTCACCGGCTTCTGTCTTCCGGCTCTGCGAGGGGGATGGCGGCGCAGCTCCGGGATCGGACGACAAAGGGTGAGATCCTGTGTACGATCCCTCTGGAGCGAATGGTGTCCAGTAGCCTAAGAAGCAGGACCTATCTTCAGTGAGTAGGGCTGCTTCTCTCCCCTCAGTCCCACGCTGCAGAGTCTGTTGCCAGCAGATCTCTCTGAAAATAAAAAAAAACTAACAAAATACTTTCTTATAGCAAGCTCAGGAGAGCTCACTAAGTAGCACCCAGCTCGTCCGGGCACAGATTCAAACTGAGGTCTGGAGGAGGGACATAGAGGGAGGAGCCAGAGCACACCAGTATCCAAATTCTTTCTTAAAGTGCCCTGTCTCCTGCGGAGCCCGTCTATTCCCCATGGTCCTTACGGAGTCCCCAGCATCCACTAGGACGTTAGAGAAATTACATGAGAATTAAGTCTCTCAATTGGCTATATACTACAATCCCTAGGTCTTCAGGACACAGCCCTTTCTTGCTTCTCAGAAGACATATCTAATCGCTCTTTCAGTGTTCACTTTTCTGACTCCACCTCCTCTTCACTACCTCTATCAGTTGGAGTACCGCAGGGCTCAGTCTTAGGTCGTCTGCTTCTCCATCTGTATGCTTATGATACTCAAATATACCTATGTCTCCACAGACTTGTCACCGTATGTATTGGCCTGTGTCACTGAATGTCTTTTTCTCACCACCTCAAACTTATTATTCTGAAACAGAATTATATTTCCACCGCTCAATAGTAGCTACCAACCTCATGGCTCTATCACCACAACTCTGAACTGTCCTTTGTTCCCTACATTCAATATATCTCAAAATCATGTTACATGCAACTAAAAAACATCCAAAATACAACCATACATTACACAAGACATTGCAAAAACTCTAATCCATGCTCTCATTATCTCCTGCATTGAATATTGCAATTGTCTCAATATTGGTCTTACCAAAAAAAGACTCTCACCACTACAATCCATTCTGAATGCAGCGGTGAGGCTGCTCTTTCTTTATAGACATTCATCGTTTATGGATCCACTCCGTCAGCCTGTCCACATGTAGTATAACGTATTCAATATATTATACTTCATTCACACATAAGGCGATTAACCAAACTACACCAACGTACATCTCGTCACTTATCTCAAAATATCTCCCGACCCTACCTCTTCGCAAGATCTACATCTCTCATCCACACTCATTATTTGCTCTCATTCACAATTGCAGGACTTTCTTCAGGCTGCACCCACTCTGTGGAATGTCCACCCACGCACGTTAAGAGTCTCCTCTAATCTCCAAGTCCCAGGCCAACATTGCTGTGTGACCATAACATACAGCCCACCAAGAATCTTTGCAATCTGGTGGACCATTATGCAATGGATAGCACCTATCACTGTGTATCCATGCCTATTTCCCAGTATATTGTAAGCTCGCGAGCAGAGCCTTTCTACCTCTATATCAGTCTGTTATTATCCAATTTTGCTCTATCATTGTTGTATCCAATTGTAAAAAGCAATGGAATTTACTGCGCTATATAAGAAAATGTTAATTAAACCTTAGAAATAGTACACAAAAATGCTGCACAATAGCCTAGCATTTTTATATTAATATAAGGCCTTTAAATAATCACCAACTCTGGAAATGTAAACTAAAAGCTGTGATGCCTGAATGTCACGTTAAACACAATTTTCTAACTGAAGACCAAAAAAGTTGTGGGTTTTTGCTGCAGTACAAAGCAGCACGATTAATCTAAAAATTTAGATACCTATTCAATAAATAGCATCCTTGACATTTCTGCCCTAGAATAATAAACTTTCAATTCGATCAACTGTAGGCATTAAAAACAGGTTGGACCCACTCACTACACTGCATCTGGACTGGTCCTTGTGGAAAGTCTAACATCTGCTTATGTTGAGCCTCAAGTACGTAAGAATGGCTGTAGCTCTATACAGACCCCTGGTTGTGCACTTAGACCAGCAGCCTATTACCTTAAAACCTTAGCAGCCACACCTGCAAGGTTTCGATCAAGGGCAACTGGACACAGCCACACAAGTGACTGGGCCTTCTCTGCTGACCTCCACCGTACCGACGCTGAAGTAGACGTCGTCGTACAAGTCACTAACTGCAAATACAGCGGAGACCCGCTGGGCTGCCTGGCCTTCCCCCTGCAGTACTGTCTCTGAATCCACCCTGAAGACCAACTCAGCCTCTTACCAAGTATCACAGACTTAGACCTTCAGCACTGTACAAAACAGGAAGGGCAGTGACTGCAGAAGGGGTCCCCTGGACTACTGCAGAGTCAAGTGTCAGAGCCACCCCCAAATTTACCGGAGCAGAACCAACATCCCAGGAACATATGGATCTCCAATTGGTACTTATTCAACACCAAGTAGTTGGATGAACAAGTATGTCACCCAACTGAACACCGAAGCATAGGGCTTTGGAGGGGGGGATTAATTTAGGTGAGACTACATTGTAATATGATCTGTCTTAAGAACAGTAGACAAACATCCTAGATTCTAGTCTCATCACCACCATTCTATGATGGTTTAACCCAATAGGTGCCAACTCACATCCACTCTAACACCAGCTGAGTTTAAAACCCCCCCCCCCACACACACACCCAACCATATCAGTCAACACACACAGATAAACAAGAGGCGAATGCAGTTTTATAAATTCTTTATAGTATCCATATTGTGGCGGGACCCCACTAACTTGGCTGCAGACCAACTCATCAGTGAGTGCCCCTCATAACCTTTGGCATCAGATACTTGTTGACCTCTGTTTGTACAACCAAACAATGAGCCCATCATCTTAATCCGTTTAACTATCCAGCTACTCAACCACTTCTTTCTGCACACAAGCAGGATTCCTTTCGTGGGTAGAGTGCGGAAAGCTGAAGTCAGTAAGCAATGTATAATAAGATGGACTGGATACATATCCATACACACACACATACATACAATATATATATATATACATACAATATATATATATATATATATATATATATATATATATATATATATATATATATATATATACATACACACATATACACACATACACATATATATATACACACAGACACACACACACACACACATATATATATATATATATATATATATATATATATATATATATATAATTTTACACTTACCGGTAAATCTATTTCTCGTACTCCGTAGAGGATGCTGGGACTCCGTAAGGACCATGGGGAATAGACGGGCTCCGCAGGAGACATGGGCACTTTAAGAAAGACTTTAGACTCTGGGTGTGCACTGGCTCCTCCCTCTATGCCCCTCCTCCAGACCTCAGTTAGAGAAACTGTGCCCAGAGGAGATGGACAGTACGAGGAAAGGATTTTTGTTAATCCAAGGGCAAGATTCATACCAGCCACACCGTATAACTTGTGATAAACTACCCAGTTAACAGTATGAACAAACAACAGTCTCGGTCCAAACCGATGAACTATAATATAACCGTTATGTAAGCAATAACTATATACAAGTATTGCAGAAGAAGTCCGCACTTGGGGCGGGCACCCAGCATCCTCTACGGACTACGAGAAATAGATTTACCGGTAAGTGTAAAATCTTATTTTCTCTAACGTCCTAGAGGATGCTGGGACTCCGTAAGGACCATGGGGATTATACCAAAGCTCCCAAATGGGCGGGAGAGTGCGGATGACTCTGCAGCACCGATTGAGCAAACAGGAGGTCCTCCTCAGCCAGGGTATCAAACTTATAGAACTTTGCAAAAGTGTTTGACCCCGACCAAGTAGCAGCTCGGCACAGCTGTAGTGCCGAGACCCCTCGGGCAGCCGCCCAAGACAAGCCCACCTTCCTAGTGGAATGGGCCTTAACCGATTTCGGTAACGGCAATCCTGCCGTAGAATGTGCCTGCTGAATCGTGTTACAGATCCAGCAAGCAATAGTCTGCTTTGAAGCAGGGCCGCCAACCTTGTTGGCTGCATACAGGACAAACAGTGCTTCTGTTTTTCTGATCCTAGCAGTTCTGGCCACGTAAATTTTCAAAACCCTGACCACATCCAGGGACTCTGAATCCTCCAAGTCACGTGTAGCCACAGGCACGACAATAGGTTGGTTCATATGAAAGGATGACACCACCTTAGGTAGGAATTGAGGACGGGTCCGCAACTCCGCTCTATCCATATGGAAAACCAGATAGGGGCTTTTATGTGATAAAGCCGCCAATTCCGAAACTCGCCTAGCCGAAGCTAAGGCTAACAACATGACCACCTTCCAAGTGAGATATTTCAACTCCACTGTTTTAAGTGGTTCAAACCAATGTGACTTAAGGAAACTTAACACCACGTTAAGGTCCCAAGGCGCCACCGGAGGTACAAAAGGAGGCTGAATATGCAGTACTCCCTTCACAAAAGTCTGTACTTCAGGTAATGAGGCCAATTCCTTTTGAAAGAAAATGGATAAGGCCGAAATCTGAACTTTAATGGAAACCTAATTTTAGGCCCAAATTCACTCCAGTTTGTAGGAAGTGAAGAAAACGGCCTAGATGGAATTCTTCCGTAGGAGCATTCCTGGCCTCACACCAAGAAACATATTTTCGCCATATTCGGTGATAATGTTTAGACGTCACGTCCTTCCTAGCCTTTATTAGCGTAGGAACGACCTCATCCGGAATACCTTTTTCCGCTAGGATCCGGCGTTCAACCGCCATGCCGTCAAACGCAGCCACGGTAAGTCTTGGAACAGACAGGGACCTTGTTGTAACAGGTCCTGCCTTAGAGGAAGAGGCCACGGATCTTCTGTGAGCATTTCTTGCAGATCCGGATACCAGGTCCCTCGTGGCCAATCAGGAACAATGAGAATTGTTCTCACTCCTCTTTTTCTTATTATCCTCAACACCTTGGGTATGAGAGGAAGAGGAGGAAACACAAACTGACAGGAACACCCACAGTGTCACTAGGGCGTCCACAGCTACCGCCTGAGGGTCTCTTGACCTGGCGCAATACCTTTGTAGCTTTTTGTTGAGACGGGATGCCATGATGTCTATTTGGGGTAGTCCCCACCGACTTGCAATGTGCGCGAAGACTTCCTGAAGAAGTCCCCACTCTCCCGGATGCAGATCGTGTCTGCTGAGGAAGTCTGCTTCCCGGTTGTCCACTCCCGGAATGAACACTGCTGCCCAGCGAAGAATTCTGGAGGCTTCCGCCATTGCCACTCTGCTCCTTGTGATGCCTTGGCGGTTTACATGAGCTACTGCGGTGATGTTGTCGGACTGGATCAGAACTGGTCGATTGCGAAGTAAGATCTCCGCTTGACGTAGGGCGTTGTATATGGCCCTTAGTTCCAGGATGTTGATGTGAAGACAAGTCTCTTGACTTGACCAAAGTCCTTGGAAATTTCTTCCCTGTGTGACTGCTCCCCAACCTCGGAGGCTCGCGTCCGTGGTCACCAGGATCCAGTCCTGAATGCCGAACCTGCGGCCTGAGCACTGTGCAGCCACCACAGGAGAGAGATCCTGGCTCTGGGAGACAGGGTGATCCTTTGATGCATTTGTAAATGAGACCCAGACCATTTGTCCAGTAGGTCCCATTGAAAAGTCCTCGCATGGAACCTGCCGAAGGGGATGGCCTCGTACGAAGCCACCATCTTCCCCAGGACACGGGTGCAGTGAAGCACTGAAACCTTTTTTGGCTTTAATAAGTTCCTGACCAGAGCTATGAGCTCCTGAGCATTTTCCATCGGAAGAAAATCCTTTTTCTGTTCTGTGTCCAGAATCAGGCCCAAAAAGGTCAGACGCGTTGTAGGAACCAACTGGGACTTCGGAATATTGAGAATCAAGCCGTGCTGTTGCAACGTCCTCACTGACAGTGACACGCTGTTCAGTAACTTCTCTCGAGATCTCGCCTTTATGAGGAGATCGTCCAAGTATGGGATAATTGTGACACCCTGCTTGCGCAGGAGCACCATCATTTCCGCCATTACCTTGGTGAAAATTATCGGGGCCGTGGAAAGCCCAAACGGCAACGTCTGAAATTGGTAATGACAGTCCTGTACCGCAAATCTCAGGAACGCCTGGTGAGGAAGAAAAATCAGAACATGAAGGTAAGCATCCTTTATGTCCAGGGAAACCATCCAACCCCCCCCCCCCCCCCTCCCCTCCAGGCTGGCGATGACCGCTCTGAGCGATTCCATCTTGAAATTTAACTTTTTCAAGTACAGGTTCAGGGATTTCAGATTCTAAATGGGTCTGACCGAACAGTCCGGTTTCGGAACCACAAACAGGGTTGAGTAATACCCCTTTCCTTGCTGGAGAAGAGGAACCTTGACTATCACCTGTTGCAGGTACAATTTTTGAATTGCAGTTAACACTAACTCCCTTTCTGACGGAGAAGCTGGCAGAGCAGATTTGAAAAACCGGCGAGGAGGCATCTCTCCGAATTCCAGTCTGTATCCCTGAGAAACAATCTCTATTGCCCAGGGATCCACCTGTGAGTGAACCCAGACGTGGCTGAAAAATCGAAGACGTGCCCCCACTTGATCTGGCCCCCCCAGGGAAGTCCCAGCGTCATGCGGTGGATTTTGCAGACGTGGGGGGGGGGGGACTTCTGCTCCTGGGAACTAGCTGTGTGCAGCTTTTTTCCCTTGCATTTACCTCTGGCAAGAAAGGACGATCCCCGTACCTTTTTGCTTTTATTTGAACGAAAGGACTGCATTTGGTAATGAGGTGGCTTCTTAGTATGTTGTGGGGAAACATAAGGTAAAAAATTCGATTTACCAGCCGTAGCAGTAGAGACCAGGTCCGAGAGGCCTTCTCCAAACAACGACTCCATATGCCGCTTTGAGTCGGCATCCCCCGTCCACTGTCGGGTCCACAAGAGTCGCCTAGCAGAAATAGACATAGCATTTATTCTGGAGCTTAGTAAACAAATGTCTCTTTGAGCATCCCTCATATATAACGCAGCATCCTTGATATGCTCTAGGGCAGCCGTGGCCAACGCGTGGCTCTTGAGCCACATGCGGCTCTTTCTTTATTCAAATGTGGCTCCCAACACTCAGTCACCTGACCACAACAGATCCTGGAAACCGGTGCACTCCAGCCAGACACACAGCAGCACTACGGCGACTGAAACCTGAGGGAGCCAGATACTGGGCTGTAATGACGTATGAGGGTGGGCTGAAGTGACACACAAGGATCCTGGCAGGAGAGACATAATGGGGGAGCTGATTGGAGTGATACAGGAGGGTGCTGGCTGGAGTGACAAAGGAGGGTGCTGGCAGGAGTGACACAGGAGGGTGCTGGCTGGAGTGACACAGGAGGGTATTAACATGAGTGAAACATTCACGCATGGGCTGGCTGGAGTGACACATGGATGAGCTGAAGTGTATTATGTGAATATGGCTGTTTCAATATACTGTATGTTATGTGGATCTGGATTTTTTTAATTATTTTATGTGGAAGTGTCTTTTTCAATGTATTTTATGTTGGATCTGACTTTAAAATATATTTTATGTGGATCTGGTATTTTCATTGTATTTTATACCAGGGGTGTGGCCTAGCAGGAACAAGGCCACGCCCCATTTTTGCACACACGCCTTCGGCTTGATATCGGCTCTTTGACGTACCTAACAAGATGTTTTGGCTCTTTGTCTCTGACTGGTTGGCCACCCCTGCTCTAGGGTCATTAGAATGGTATCGTTATCTAGGGTCTCAATCTCCGTAGACAAGGAATCTGTCCATGCTGCGACAGCACTACAAACCCAGGCCGATGCCATAGCCGGCCTAACAATAGTACCAGAATGTGTGTAAATGTACTTCATGGTAACTTCCTGCTTACGATCCACAGGATCCTTGAGGGTAGCAGTATCCTGGGAAGGCAGTGCCACCTTCTTGGGTAAGCGTGTCAACACCTTGTCTACTTTAGGCGAAGATTCCCATCGTAACCTGTCCTTTTGTGGGAAGGGATACGCCATAAGAATCCTTTTGGGAACTTGTAGTCTCCTGTCTGGAGATACCCAAGCCTTTTCGCACAATTCACTCTTTTGGCTGTAATTTTGCATCCTCATAGTCGACACTGGAATCTGAATCCGTGTCGGTATCTGTGTCAGTGATCTGGGATAATGTGCGTTTCTGAGACCCAGAAGGTTCTGGTGTCACTGGGACAGGCATGGTCTGACTACCTGACTGATCCCTAGCCTCAGTCTTGTCTAATCTCTTATGCAATAAAATTACATTAGCATTCAAGACATTCCACATATCCATCCAGTCCGGTGTCGGCGTTGCCGACGGCGACCTGACAATCATGCACTCCCCCTCCTCCTTAGGCGAGCCTTCATCGTCAAAACATGTCGACACACGCGTACCGGCACTCCACACACACAGGGAAACTCTTTTCTGAAGACAGGTTCCCCTTTAGGCCCTTTGGAGAGACAGAGAGAGAGTATGCCAGCACACACCCCAGCGCTATATGACCGCGGAGAAAAACACAATGTTTACCCAGTAGCGCTGCTGTAATGTATAATCACCAATTATGTGCCCCCCCTCTACTTTAAAACCCTCTTTCACCGTGTGTCAAGCAGGGGAGAGTCCGGGGAGCTTCCTCTCAGCGGTGCTGTGGAGAGAAAATGGCGCTGGTGAGTGCTGAGGGAGAAGCCCCGCCCCCTCGGTGGCGGGCTTCTGTCCCGCTCAAACTTAATAAAATATGGCCGGGGCTCTTTTATATACATGTACCGTGCCCACCTGTACATGTATATAGTCACTTGCCACAGGAGAGGTATTCTATTGCTGCCCAGGGCGCCCCCCCTGCGCCCTGCACCCTTACAGTGACCGGAGTGTGTGAGGTGTATGGGAGCAATGACGCACAGCTGCAGTGCTGTGAGTTACCTCAGTGAAGCACCCGAGGGCTTCTGCCGCCTCAGTAGTCTTCTTTCTTCATTTCTTCCGGATCTGTGAGGAGAACGGCGGCGCGGCTCTGGGATGAACGCCCAGGATGAACCTGTGTTCCACTCCCTCTGGAGCTAATGGTGTCCAGTAGCCGAGAAGCAGAGCCTATCATTTAAGTAGGTCTGCTCCTCTCTCCTCAGTCCCTCGATGCAGGGAGTCTGTTGCCAGTAGAGCTCCCTGAAAATAAGAAAGGTTTGCTTTCTTAGCAGGAAACTCAGGAGAGCTCCCTGCAGTGCAGCCATCTTCCTCTGGGCACAGTCTAAAACTGAGGTCTGGAGAAGGGGCATAGAGGGAGGAGCCAGTGCACACCCAGAGTCTAAAGTCTTTCTTAAAGTGCCCATGTCTCCTGCGGAGCCTGTCTATTCCCCATGGTCCTTACGGAGTCCCAGCATCCTCTAGGACGTTAGAAATAAATATATATATATATATATATATATATATATATATATATATATACAAATAGAAAATTCAGCACTCACCATAGCAAGCTCACTTGTCCTCACAACATCAATAAATAAATGATGGGGGTTTAGTTAGTGAATTGGCCAATGCACGGAAGCCTGCATACCGCTCCACGGTACCCCACCTACATGCAGGTCCTACACTATCACAAAGCCTTAAGAATTAAGGCTTTGTGATAGTGTTGGACCTGCATGTATGTGGGGTACTGTGGAGCGGTATGCAGGCTTCCGTGCATTGGCCAATTCACTAACTAAACCCCCATCACTTATTTATTGATGTTGTGAGGACAAGTGAGCTTGCTATGGTGAGTGCTGAATTCTCTATTTGTATGTATTTGGGTAGGTGGCCATGGGCTGCATGCACCCCACCCTATGAGTGGTGAGTGCAGACACTGCACCCCGCTTCTGGGGTGGCGAGTGCTGTGGTTTTCTATATTTGTGTATATATATATATATATATATATATATATATATATATATTATTTATATTACATGGCACCTATGGATCAAATTTAGTCTTGGCCCTAAAATAATTATTACTGGGTATGTTGGATTACTACAACGCAAATGTTTTGCATCTTCTACAATGAATGGCCACTAAAAACTACTGCGGACGAGCACTTTTTAATCTGCATGGGGTTGATTCAATTGTGGCACATTCCTCCTGTTGGGCGTCTACCGGGGCAAATCAATTGTTGCTCCGATCAGACACCCGTTAGCCTAGGCAGACATTAGTAGTTTGGAATTTTCTCTGCTGACAGGGAGGGCCCCCCGAGGGGCGAGAGACTGAATCCCTATTGGTGGTTTTATTTGTTTTTGTTCTTTTTATTTTATTTGACCCTGCCATATGGTGCTTTATGTTCTAAGAGAAAAATTGCTGTACTAGCTATTGTATTTTTCAATGCCATTACATTTCTCCTGCAAGGAATCGTCATAGTTAAAGCTGGCAATGTTATAGTCTTTATTATCTGCCTCTGCCACGGACATTGTATATTGTAACTTTATACTGTATTGTATATGTCAAGATAGCAGTTTTCTTATTACTGTGTTCTACTGGTACCATTGTCCATTGTTAATTACGCTGTGTATTACATGTGATAATTCAATAAAAAAAAAAAAAACAAACAAACACACACAACAGCAGTTTGGGCGCCCAAACCCAGACTTCGGAGGCCCAATCAAGATGTTTAGACAGGTTTAGCCAGAGTTGTCCGGCATATTAACTACTAATGGGCATCTGATCGGAGGAACAATTGAATAGCTCCTATAGACACCCATTTATATAGACGCCAAGCAGGGGGCGTGCCACAACTGAATCGGCTCCTATATGTGCTAGTGAAAAGCTGCAAGCACAGAGATCAAAAAATCCTACAGCGGATACCCACGTGTCATTCACATATATTTCCAACATTTTTTTTTTTATTTTTTTTTAACAGCTGAGCAATTTATTTAAGTACGTAACAATACAAACACTACTTTATCCTGAACGTCAGTGAAATCCAGCAAGTTTAAATTCCAGTTGCTGAATTATAAGCTGCAGCATTACCTGCAAGTTCTTGGCTGGGTGAATAAACTGGAACAAGTGATGGAAAATGAAAGCTTCAATCTCTGATTTAGGACAATCAGGTTTCTGCAAATTACATAAGCTGTACAAACACTGCAAAAGATATCATTCAAACCTAAAATTGGAAAAAATGAAAAACACGGCAAGTTTGCCCTGCAAATGAAAGTAAATGGTCTGACACTGAGAGGTTGCAAGCCATTATTTTTCACCTCTTGCATAATACAGCATAAGTCGAACCACAACACTATAAAACATAAAAACACTGGGAAGTTGCAATAGCTTAGTTTGATTTTACCCACTTCCTCCTCAATACCTGCCAAGTAGCACCACATTCTCTCGGGTAAATCTAGCTAGAAGTCTCCTGGCAGATACACAGTGAAAAAAATTTCAGACAAAATAGTCAAGCAAGGTTCAGGATGTGAAATGCAAAATATGCAGTCACTTAGCCTTTCTTGCCAACCCTGGTGCATCCATTCCCACTGATGTCAACCAGACAAGAATGGTGAAAAGGTTTCAGTTCCAGTGGTGGCATCTGAGAAATGTAATGTAGAGGTGGCCTAGACTTTCCTCCACAACCAAGTACCATCTGATAATCAACAACACAAAAAAACCTCAAATTATATAGAACTTGTAATTATATGCGCATGTCATTTCATATCAATGGGTGTGCACTGAACTTTAATTCAAGTTAAATATATATATGAGCAATGCAAATCTCATCCAATAACAAGGTGAGATGGTCATAAAATCACTTTAGCACAAGTATTTAGCTTACTACAGATCCACACTCAAGGCCCGGCCTGATTTTTAAAGGGCAAAATGCACGGCCACGTGAATAGATGCTGCATCTGTTCATATGAAAGGGAGCACTTGGGGAAGTCCAGACCCGCATACCCCCTTCAGTGACGCCGACGACATGGGTACGGCCCCATTAGGGACGTAAAGGAGGGGTCGGCACTGTGCCCCCTCCCTGACCTGCCACACGAAATACCCCCGCACCCATCGGATCCTGGCAGGAACACTACTGTAAGGACAGTAATAAATTCAAAGAAGTTGTGACTTGAACTAATCAACTCTGGAAATGTTTACGTTAACAAAATATTTTAGTCTTTAAAACAGGGGTGGGGAACCTTTTTTCTACCGAGGGCCATTTGGATATTTATAAAATCCTTCAGGGGCCATACAAAAATTCTCAACTTAAAAAATGACCCTGCCCCCCAGTAGGTCTGCCCCTTAGAGGCCAAAAAAATGGGTGTGGCCAGTTAAAATGGGACGTGATAAACATATGCCCCCAATAGTGCAGTGCCAGATCCACAATTGCCCCCACAGTGCCAGGTATACAAATGCCCCTCACAGTGCCAGGTATACAAATGCCCCCCACAGTGCCAGGTATACAGATGCCCCCCACAGTGCCAGGTATACAGATGCCCCCCACAGTGCCAGGTATACAGATGCCCCCCACAGTGCCAGGTATACAGATGCCCCCCACAGTGCCAGGTATACAGATGCCCCCCACAGTGCCAGGTATACAGATGCCCCCCACAGTGCCAGGTATACAGATGCCCCCCACAGTGCCAGGTATACAGATGCCCCCCACAGTGCCAGGTATACAGATGCCCCCACAGTGCCAGGTATACAAACGCCCCCACAGTGCCAGGTATACAGATGCCCCCCACAGTGCCAGGTATACAGATGCCCCCGACAGTGCCAGGTATACAGATGCCCCCCACAGTGCCAGGTATACAGATGCCCCCGACAGTGCCAGATATACAGATGCCCCCCACAGTGCCAGGTATACAGATGCCCCCCACAGTGCCAGGTATACAGATGCCCCCCACAGTGCCAGGTATACAGATGCCCCCCACAGTGCCAGGTATACAGATGCCCCCCACAGTGCCAGGTATACAGATGCCCCCCACAGTGCCAGGTACACAATTTCCCCTCACAGTGCCAGGTAAACAGATGCGCCCCCCGTGCTGCTTACTGCTGCTTCTTTCGGCGGGACACGGAGGAGAGCGCGGCTATGTTGGGCGACGGCGTGTAGGACTTGAAACCAGCCGCCGGTTCGAGAGCCAATCAGAGCTCGCGGACCGGCAGCCGCGGCTCCTGATTGGCTCACGAACCGGCTGCTGGTTTCTAGTCCTACACGCCGCCGCCATCCGACAATAGCCGCGCTCTCCTCCTGAGTCCCTGTCCTGACAGCTGAGACACGCTGCCGCCGGACTGAGCGGCGGCGTGTCTCACAGAGAAGCGGGTGGGCAGGAGCATACGGCTTCGCGGGCCTTATACGGCCCGCGGGCCGGAGGTTCCCCACCCCTGCTTTAAAATAATAAAAAATAGGATTTTAATTACCTACCGGCAAATCCTTTTCACGTAGTCTGTACAGGATACTGGGGTCCATTTATTAGCATGGGGTATAGACAGGTCCACTAGGAGCCTTGGGCACTTTAAAGAAATCAACAGTGTGCGCTGGCTCCTCCCTCTATGCCCCTCCTACCAGACTCAAAACCGTGCCCGAGGAGATGGACATACTTTGAGAGACGGATTTAAAAGGACAGTGGTGAGATTCGAACCAGCACACACAAGAGGAAAGCCAAGCTAGCCAAACTTTAAACCACGAACAGCAACCGCTGAACCAACAATAACACTTAACCAAGTAACAGTGCAGGAAAACACGAAACACTAGCTGGGCGCCCAGTATCCTCTACGGACTACGAGAAATGGATTTACCGGTAGGTAATTAAAATCCTATTTTCTTACGTCCCAGAGGATACTGGGGTCCATTTAGTACCATGGGGATGTACCAAAGCTCCCAAAACGGGTGGGAGAGTGTTGGGGTTCCTGCAGAACGGATTGACCAAACTGAAGGTCCTCAGAGGCCAAAGTATCGAACTTGTAGAACTTAGCAAACGTGTTCAAACCTGACCAAGTAGCTGCTCGGCAGAGCTGTAAAGCCGAGACACCCCGGGCAGCCGCCCAGGAAGAACCCACGACCTAGTAGAGTGGGCCTGTACAGATCTTGGAACCGGCAAACCTGCCGTAGACTAAGCATGCTGGCTAGTAAGCCTGATCCAGCGAGCAATAGACCGCTTTGAAGCAGGACATCCAATTTTATTGGGATCATAGAGAACAAACAGCGAGTCCGATTTTCTGAGACGAGCTGTCCGTTTCACATAGATCTTCAAAGACCGCACAACATCCAAGGACTTTGAAGTAGCATAGGTGTCGGTAACCACAATAGGTTGGTTGATATGAAATGCAGATACCACCTTAGGAAGAAATTGCTGATGAGTTCTGAGTTCAGCTCTATCTTCATGAAAAATCAAAAATAGGGGCTCTTGTGAACAACGCCTCCAGCTCTGAAGCCAAAGCCAACAGTGTGACGGTGTTCCACGTAAGAAACTTAACGTCAACCTCCTGTAAAGGCTCAAAGCATTCCGATTGTAGGAACTGCAACACCACGTTGAGATTCCAAGGTGCCGTAGGAAGCACCAAGGGCAGTTGGATGTGCAGTACACCCTTCAAAAATGTCTGAACCTCAGGAAGAAGCGCCAATTGTTTCTGGAAGAAAATGTATAAGTCCAAAATTTGGACTTTTATGGAGCCCAGGCGTAGGCCCACGTCCACACCTGACTGCAGAAAGAGCAGAAAACATCCCAGTTGAAACTTTACCGCAGGGAATTTCCTGTTTTCACACAAAGAGACGTATTTTCTCCAAATACGGTGCTAATGTTTAGACATGTTTAGAGTCCTGTATATGCTGTAGGAGTAAAACTATCTCCCCTCTGGGTAAGGAATCTAACCCCTCAATTAGGTTACCTGACCATTTTGCAATGGCCCTAGGTGATCCATGCACAAGCTATAGTCGGGTCTTTGGGCCACCCTCGCAGCTGTATACAGAGATTTGAGAGTGGTCTCAATCTTGCGGTCAGCCGTGTCCTTTAAGGAGGCTGCCCCCGGGACAGGTAAGATTATCTTACGTGACAGCCTAGATACCGATGCATCAACAATCGGTGGGTTTTCCCATTTTATTCTATCATCCTGAGGAAAAGGGAAGGATTCCAGTAACCTTTTAGGGATCTGAAACTTCTTGTTAGGATTAATCCATGTTTCTTCAAATAGGGAATTTAATTCCTTAGATGCAGGGAAAGTAGCAGAGGATTTCTTTTTTTTTTTACATTAAAATAAGATTCCTCATCTTCCTCTGTCACTTTGTCAGGAATGTGCAGGACGTCACTAATAGCTTCTATCAGGGCCTGTATTCCTCATGATAGAGCTGCATCCCCCCCTCCCGAGTCCACCTCACCCTACTCTGTGTCTGATACATCATCAGTGTCAGCCTTCAGGACTTGGGCCAGTGTACGCTTTTGTGGACAAATGATAGGGGTCAGAGATGCTGGTATGGACACTGAATCTCTATTCATCAGGTCATCCAGAGACTGTCTTAAGTATTGCATCTCTTTCTCATTTTGGGACAATTTATGTGAAATATTTGAGATCATCCCTTTTAATGAATCCAACCATACTGGTTCGTACCCACTAGCCTGAGAATGTGTACTATCCTGAGTAGACTGTAGTGATCCCCCTGGGGAAGAAAAACACTCTGCCGTGCATGAGACACACTCCTTTGACGTTGTAAAATGTGAAAGAACACACCCACACAGGAGAAAGGTTAAAAGCACAGTTAAGCCACACAGAGCCCCCTAGGGATACACAGAGTATGATGGAGCCAGCCACACCGCGCCCTTATAGCGAATGCCAAACTTAGCTGGGTCGCAAACTAAGTACCCTTAATAAGGGTTTAGTATTCTAATATTGACACCCCCCATCCCCTGCAATAACCCCCTGGTACCGCTGAGGTAATCTGGAGTTGCACTTCCCTGCCAGTCTGTCTGTGTAAGCTGCAGAAGGAAAATGGCGCTGGTGAGCTGCTGGATCCACTCATAGTGAAGCCCCACCCCCTCAATGGCGCGTGGTCTTCCAGTTTTTTTTATACTGACTGAGGTGATTTTGGTGCTTAACAGTGGGTCAGAGCCTCTGTAAGCGCTGTGCCACTGTGGGTAGTTGTTTAAAAACAGCTCAGCTCGCCCCTCATAGCGGTGCAGCAATGCTGATCTGAGCCTGGAGATGAAGCCTGCGCTCCTACCCTTGTGCCGCCATAATAGCCGGCGACCCGCTAACCGGGACGCCGGCATAGTACTTACCACTCTAACTTCCGGCTCTGTTAGGGGATGGCGGTGTGCTGCGGGAATGTACGCTCGCCTTGCGAATGGTTCCCTTAGGAGCTCAGTGTCCTGTCAGCGGGGAATGGGACCATTAACCCTATTGGAGGTTGGGCCGTCCCGACCCCCGACCCCCGCCCCCCCGCCTAGGTCCCACGAACCAGACAGGCTGGTACCAACCAGCCCTGTCTGAAAATAACAAACAGAAAATAAATGCAGAAAACTCTTCAGGAGCTTCCATAAGCGTGACTGGCTCCTCCGGGCAAATTTTCTAAACTGAGTCTGGTAGGAGGGGCATAGAAGGAGAAGCCAGCACACAGTATTGATTTCTTAAAGTGCCCAAGGCTCCTAGTGGACCAGTCTATACCCCATGGTACTAAATGAACCCCAGTATCCTCTAGGACGTAAGAGAAATGTAAGTATTTTTATTTTAGACATGCATTTAGTGCCATTTGGCATTCACTGTAGGGAACTGATTGCACACAGAAAGAGTGACACATTCAGAAAACCACAACACGAGGAGCCATATCCTATTGTATCGCTATCTTTCCCCTCCTGACCTTAGTTAAACCCCGTATCCAATTATAATGGGAAACGGAACTCATACACACTTTTACCCCAAAAATAAGAATTTACTTACCGATAATTCTATTTCTCGGAGTCCGTAGTGGATGCTGGGGTTCCTGAAAGGACCATGGGGAATAGCGGCTCCGCAGGAGACAGGGCACAAAAAGTAAAGCTTTAGGATCAGGTGGTGTGCACTGGCTCCTCCCCCTATGACCCTCCTCCAAGCCTCAGTTAGGATACTGTGCCCGGACGAGCGTACACAATAAGGAAGGATTTTGAATCCCGGGTAAGACTCATACCAGCCACACCAATCACACTGTACAACCTGTGATCTGAACCCAGTTAACAGTATGATAACAGCGGAGCCTCTGAAAAGATGGCTCACAACAATAATAACCCGATTTTTGTAACTATGTACAAGTATTGCAGATAATCCGCACTTGGGATGGGCGCCCAGCATCCACTACGGACTCCGAGAAATAGAATTATCGGTAAGTAAATTCTTATTTTCTCTATCGTCCTAGTGGATGCTGGGGTTCCTGAAAGGACCATGGGGATAATACCAAAGCTCCCAAACGGGCGGGAGAGTGCGGATGACTCTGCAGCACCGAATGAGAGAACTCCAGGTCCTCCTTAGCCAGGGTATCAAATTTGTAGGATTTTACCAACGTGTTTGCCCCTGACTAAATAGCCGCTCGGCAAAGTTGTAAAGCCGAGACCCCTCGGGCAGCCGCCCAAGATAATCCCACCTTCCTTGTGGAATGGGCATTTACATATTTTGGCTGTGGCAGGCCTGCCACAGAATGTGCAAGCTGAATTGTATTACACATCCAACTAGCAATAGTCTGCTTAGAAGCAAGAGCACCCAGTTTGTTGGGTGCATACAGGATAACAGCAAGTCAGTTTTCCTGACTCCAGCCGTCCTGGAACCTATATTTACAGGGCCCTGACAACATCTAGCAACCTGGAGTCCTCCAAGTCCCTAGTAGGCGCAAGGCACCAAAATAAGCTGGTTCAGGTGAAACACTGACACCACCTTAGGGAGAGAACTGGGGACGAGTCCGCAGCTCTGCCCTGTCCAAATGGACAACCAGATATGGGCTTTTTTGAGAAAAAAACCACCAATTTGACACTCGCCTGGTCCAGGCCAGGGCCAAGAGCATGGTCACTTTTCATGTGAGATGCTTCAAATCCACAGATTTGACTGGTTTTAAACCAATGTGATTTGAGGAATCCCAGAACTACGTTGAGATCCCACAGTGCCACTGGAGGCACCAAAGGGGGTTGTATATGCAATACTCCCTTGACAAACTTCTGGACTTCAGGAACTGAAGCCACTTCTTTTTGGAAGAAAATCGACAGGGCCAAAATTTGAACCTTAATGGACCCCAATTTGAGGCCCATAGACACTCCTGTTTGCAGGAAATGCAGGAATCGACCGAGTTGAAATTTCTTCGTGGGGCCTTTCTGGCCTCACACCACGCAACATATTTTTGCCACATGTGGTGATAATGTTGTGCGGTCACCTCCTTTCTGGCTTTGACCAGGGTAGGAATGACCTCTTCCGGAATGCCTTTTTCCCTTAGGATCCGGCGTTCCACCGCCATGCCGTCAAACGCAGCTGCGGTAAGTCTTGGAACAGACATGGTACTTGCTGAAACAAGTCCCTTCTTAGCGGCAGAGGCCATAAGTCCTCTGTGAGCATCTCTTGAAGTTCCGGGTACCAAGTCCTTCTTGGCCAATCCGGAGCCATGAGTATAGTTCTTACTCATCTACGTCTTATAAGTCTCAGTACCTTAGGTATGAGAAGCAGAGGATGGAACACATACACCGACTGGTACATCCATGGTGTTACCAGAACGTCCACAGCTATTGCCTGAGGGTCTCTTAACCTGGCGCAATACCTGTCCCGTTTTTTGTTCAGACGGGACGCCATCATGTCCACCTTTGGTATTTCCCAACGGTTTACAATCATGTGGAAAACTTCCCGATGAAGTTTCCACTCTGCCGGGTGGAGGTCGTGCCTGCTGAGGAAGTCTGCTTCCCAGTTTCCATTCCCGGAATGAAACACTGCTGACAGTGCTATCACATGATTTTCCGCCCAGCGAAAAGTCCTTGCAGTTTTTGCCATTGCCCTCCTGCTTCTTGTGCCGCCCTGTCTATTTACGTGGGCGACTGCCGTGATGTTTTTCCCACTGGATCAATACCGGCTGACCTTGAAGCAGAGGTCTTGCTAAGCTTAGAGTATTATAAATTTACCCTTAGCTCCAGTATATTTATGTGGAGAAAAGTCTCCAGACTTGATCACACTCCCTGGAAATTTTTTCCTTGTGTGACTGCTCCCCAGCCTCTCGGGCTGGCCTCCGTGGTCACCAGCATCCAATCCTGAATGCCGAATCTGCGGCCCTCTAGAAGATGAGCACTCTGTAACCACCACAGGAGAGACACCCTTGTCCTTGGATATAGGGTTATCCGCTGATGCATCTGAAGATGCGATCCGGACCATTTGTCCAGCAGATCCCACTGAAAAATTCTTGCGTGAAATCTGCCGAATGGAATTGCTTCGTAGGAAGTCACCATCTTTACCAGGACCCTTGTGCAATGATGCACTGATTTTAGGAGGTTCCTGACTAGCTCGGATAACTCCCTGGCTTTCTCTTCCGGGAGAAACACCTTTTTCTGGACTGTGTCCAGAATCATCCCTAGGCACAGCAGACTTGTCGTCGGGATCAGTTGCGATTTTGGAATATTTAGAATCCACCCGTGCTGTTGGAGCAGTATCCGAGATAGTGCTACTCCGACCTCCAACTGTTCCCTGGACTTTGCCCTTATCAGGAGATCGTCCAAGTAAGGGATAATTAAGACGCCTTTTCTTCGAAGAAGAATCATCATTTCGGCCATTACCTTGGTAAAGACCCGGGGTGCCGTGGACAATCCAAACGGCAGCGTCTGAAACTGATAGTGACAGTTCTGTACCACGAACCTGAGGTACCCTTAGTGAGAAGGGCAAATTTTGGACATGGAGGTAAGCATCCCTGATGTCTCGGGACACTATATAGTCCCCTTCTTCCTGGTTCGTTATCACTGCTCTGAGTGACTCCATCTTGATTTGAACCTTTGTGAGTGTTCAAATTTTTTTAGATTTAGAATAGGTCTCACCTAGCCTTCTGGCTTCAGTACCACAATATAATGTGGAATAATACCCCTTTTCTTGTTGTAGGAGGGGTAATTTGATTATCACCTGCTGGGAATACAGCTTGTGAATTGTTTCCCATACTGCCTCCTTGTCGGAGGGAGACCTTGGTAAACCAGACTTCAGGAGCCTGCGAAGGGGAAACGTCTCGACATTCCAATCTGTACCCCTGGGATACTACATGTAGGATCCAGGGGTCCTGTACGGTCCCAGCGTCATGCTGAGAGCTTGGCAGAAGCGGTGGAACGCTTCTGTTCCTGGGAATGGGCTGCCTGCTGCAGTCTTCTTCCCTTTCCTCTATCCCTGGGCAGATATGACTCTTATAGGGACGAAAGGACTGAGGCTGAAAAGACGGTGTCTTTTTCTGCAGAGATGTGACTTAGGGTAAAAACGGTGCATTTTCCAGCAGTTGCCGTGGCCACCAGGTCCGATGGACCGACCCCAAATAACTCCTCTTCCTTTATACGGCAATACACCTTTGTGCCGTTTGGAATCTGCATCACCTGACCACTGTCGTGTCCATAAACATCTTCTGGCAGATATGGACATCGCACTTACTCTTGATGCCAGAGTGCAAATATCCCTCTGTGCATCTCGCATATATAGAAAATGCATCCTTTAAATGCTCTATAGTCAATAAAATACTGTCCCTGTCAAGGGTATCAATATTTTTAGTCAGGGAATCCGACCAAGCCACCCCAGCTCTGCACATCCAGGCTGAGGCGATCGCTGGTCGCAGTATAACACCAGTATGTGTGTATATACTTTTTATGATATTTTCCAGCCTCCTGTCAGCTGGCTCCTTGAGGACGGCCCTATCTATAGACGGTACCGCCACTTGTTTTGATAAGCGTGTGAGCGCCTTATCCACCCTAAGGGGTGTTTCCCAACGCGCCCTAACTTCTGGCGGGAAAGGGTATACCGCCCATAATTTTCTATCGGGGGGAACCCACGCATCATCACACACTTCATTTAATTTATCTGATTCAGGAAAAACTACGGTAGTTTTTTCACATCCCACATAATACCCTCTTTTGTGGTACTTGTAGTATCAGAAATATGTAACACCTCCTTCATTGCCCTTAACGTGTGGCCCTAATAAGGAATACGTTTGTTTATTCACCGTCGACACTGGATTCAGTGTCCGTGTCTGTGTCTGTGTCGACCGACTAAAGTAAACGGGCGTTTTAAAACCCCTGACCGACTAAAGTAAACGGGCGTGTTTCTGAGACGTCTGGACCGGTACTAATTGTTTGTCGGCCGTCTCATGTCGTCAACCGACCTTGCAGCGTGTTGACATTATCACGTAATTCCCTAAATAAGCCATCCATTCCGGTGTCGACTCCCTAGAGAGTGACATCACCATTACAGGCAATTGCTCCGCCTCCTCACCAACATCGTCCTCATACATGTCGACACACACGTACCGACACACAGCACACACACAGGGAATGCTCTGATAGAGGACAGGACCCACTAGCCCTTTGGAGAGACAGAGGGAGAGTTTGCCAGCACACACCAAAAACGCTATAATTATATAGGGACAACCTTATATAAGTGTTTTCCCTTATAGCATCTTTTATATATTTCTAACGCCAAATTAGTGCCCCCCCTCTCTGTTTTAACCCTGTTTCTGTAGTGCAGTGCAGGGGAGAGCCTGGGAGCCTTCCCTCCAGCCTTTCTGTGAGGGAAAATGGCGCTGTGTGCTGAGGAGATAGGCCCCGCCCCTTTTTCGGCGGGCTCGTCTCCCGCTCTTTAATGGATTCTGGCAGGGGTTAAATATCTCCATATAGCCCCCGGAGGCTATATGTGAGGTATTTTTAGCCAAAAAAGGTTTTCATTTGCCTCCCAGGGCGCCCCCCTCCCAGCGCCCTGCACCCTCAGTGACTGCCGTGTGAAGTGTGCTGAGAGGAAATGGCGCACAGCTGCAGTGCTGTGCGCTACCTTAAGAAGACTGAGGAGTCTTCTGCCGCCGATTCTGGACCTCTTCTCGTTTCAGCATCTGCAAGGGGGCCGGCGGCGAGGCTCCGGTGACCATCCAGGCTGTACCTGTGATCGTCCCTCTGGAGCTAATGTCCAGTAGCCAAAGAAGCCAATCCATCCTGCACGCAGGTGAGTTCACTTCTTCTCCCCTAAGTCCCTCGTTGCAGTGATCCTGTTGCCAGCAGGACTCACTGTAAAATAAAAAACCTAAGCTAAACTTTTCTAAGCAGCTCTTTAGGAGAGCCACCTAGATTGCACCCTTCTCGGCCGGGCACAAAAATCTAACTGAGGCTTTGAGGAGGGTCATAGGGGGAGGAGCCAGTGCACACCACCTGATCCTAAAGCTTTACTTTTTGTGCCCTGTCTCCTGCGGAGCCGCTATTCCCCATGGTCCTTTCAGGAACCCCAGCATCCACTAGGACGATAGAGAAATAGTGGGAAACTTTCATCTTTCCTCCTTTTTTGAAATGCTGCAGTCCTTCACTTGATGCCTATGAGTACTTTCCTTTTTTATCCTCCCATCCTGGTGCCCGCTTTGCCTAGCTTCCATATTTTTTATTTTATAGTGTATACTCACACCCTACGCTGACTGTCTTTGAGAGTCTTATCACCTCCCCCCATTCTGCCTTGTAACCCCTCCCTTTTTTTTATTCCTGTACCCCTTGTGAAGGTACCAGATTTAGGCCATAAAGCCCACCTTTATATTCAGACCCCAACACATTTATTGAAGTATAAAAAAAAACTCCTACCAACTCATACCACCAGAACCATCCCTTACAGTCTCTACATTTGAGGTCCATACTATACACCTCTTCCAACCAGTCCATCTTAGAGTAGCTGTCATTTACCGCCCCCCTGGCGTTGCTTCCAAATTCATCGACAACTTTGCTTCCTGGCTTCCTCACTTCCTCTCTTCTGACATTCCTTCCATTATCCTAGGCGATTTCAACATCCCTATTGACATCCCCACACAATCCCCTGCCTCTAAACTCCTTAACCTCACCTCTTCACTTGGTCTCTCCCAGTGGACCTCCTCACCCTCCCATGTGAATGGGAGCTCACTGGATCTGGTCTCCACTCACCGCTGTGATATTTCTGATTTTTCCAATTCCCCATTTCCCCTCTCTGACCTGCTCTCCTTTAACCTATCTCTCTCGACTTCCCCATCTCTACCTCCCAAGGCTACCATCACTAAGCGTAACATTGAGGCTATTGACACCACATTCCTTTCCTCCGTTTGACTCACTTATCTCTCCTATTCTCTCTCTCATGCCCTGAACATGCCACTTCCATATACAATGCATCCCTTACTTCTGCTCTTGACTCTGTTGCTCCACGAAACCACTATTCACCCTCGCAAATTAACACTTCAACCCTGGCACACCAAATGCACCAGATATCTGCAAAAATGCTCATGTACTGCTGAGATACACTGGAGGAAATCACGCTCCAAGGCAGACTTCCTCCATTTCAAACTTATGCTCTCATCCTTCAGTGCTGCCCTTTCTCTTGCTAAACAGTCATACTTCAAGAACCTCATCTCCTCTCAGTCTTCCAACCCCCGGCGCCTCTTTGCCACTCTCAACTCACTCCTCTGCCCACCTCGTCTCCCTTCCTCACTCTCTGCTCTTGACTTTGCCACTTACTTCACATCCAAAATTAGCTCCATACGTAAGGACATCACATCACACCAGACCATCAGTAGACAGCTTTCCCCCATCCCTTACCACCCCTCCCCATCCCTCCCATCTACTCTGACCTCTTTCTCCCATGCAACTGGAGAGGAAGTCATGGCCCTCAATCATTCCTGTCTCCTCACCACCTCCCCACTTGACCCTATCCCCTCCAGCCTCCTCCGCTACCTCTCTCCTTCTGCTTGTTCCCACCTTCTCAATCTCTCCCTCTCATCAGGCACTCAAGCATGCACTCATCTCTCCTATTCTTAAAAAACCTACCCTTGATCCAAACACTCTCTCCAACTACCGACCCATCTCTCTCCTCCCTTTTGCCTCCAAACTCCTTGAGCGTATTGTCTACAACCGCCTTACTTCCTTTCTTTCCTCACACTCACTACTTGACCCATTCCAGTCTGGCTTCCGTCCTCTCCACTCCACTGAAACTGCCCTTACTAATGTATGCAATGACCTCCATGCTGCTAAATCTAAGGAACACTACTCTCTACTTATTCTACTTGATCTCTCTGCTGCTTTTGACACTGTGGACCATCCTCTCCTACTGCAAATCCTTCACTCCATTGGTATGCGCGACACTGCCCTCTCTTGGCGGTCTTCCTACCTCTCTGACCGTTCATTCTCTGTCTCTTCTCATGAATCCACCTCCCCCGCACTTCCACTAACTGTAGGTGTACCCCAAGGTTCTGTCCTTGGTCCTCTCCTCTTCTCTCTTTATACGTACTCACTAGGTAAGCTCATTAGTTCTTTTGGTTTCCAATATCATCTCTGTGCTGATGACACCCAAATCTCTCTCTCCTTTCCAGACCTCTCCCCTGCTCTCCTCACTCGTATCTCCAACTGTCTCTCTGCTACCTCTTCCTGGATGTCCCAGCGCTTTCTTAAACTTAACATGTCTAAGACCGAACTGATCATCTTTCCTCCCTCCCGCATAACCTCCCCTCCTACAATCTCAATATCTATTGATGGCACTACTATCTCCTCTAGCCACCAAGTGCGCTGTCTTGGAGTAATCATTGACTCCTCCCTCTACTTCAAACCACACATTCAGCACCTCTCACAAACCTGCCGTTTTCATCTAAAAAATATTTCCAGGATCAGACCCTTTCTGACCCAGGATGCTACTAAGACTCTTATCCACTCACTGGTCATCTCCAGACTGGATTACAGTAATCTCCTCCTGACTGGCATTCCTGACAAACACCTCTCTCCACTCCAATCTATCCTCAATGCTGCTGCCCGGCTCATTTTCCTCACCAAACGCACTACGTCTACCCCTCCTCTCTTACTAGACCTTCACTGGCTCCCCTTCCCTTTCAGAATCCATTTCAAGCTTCTCACACTCGCTTACAAAGCCCTCACCCACTCCTCTCCCATCTACATCTCTGATCTTATCTCCCTTTACATTCCCACATGTACTCTTCGCTATGCTAATGCACGACGACTTTCCTGCCTACGGATCACCTCCTCCCACTCCTACCTCCAAGATTTTTCACGTGCTGCACCACTTCTCTGGAATTCCCTACCTCTCCCCCTCAGAATCTCCACATGTCTACAAAACTTCAAACGGGCTCTCAAGACCCACTTCTTCACCAAACCCAGCCAAATCTCATCCTAACCCTCTGTTCTACGCACTCTATGTACCCCATCTGTGTCACCCCTGTCTGTCTACCCCTCCCCTTTAGAATGTAAGCTCTCACGAGCAGGGCCCTCTTCCCTCATGTGCTTATCCTTTCTTACTTTAATAATCTTCAACTGCATCAACTCCAGCAGTCTTCTGCCACCTGATACTTATTCCAGTGTCATCTGCTGATGTAACTATGTTTATTTACCCTGTACTTGTCCTATACTGTCATCAACTGTAAGTTGCTGTTTTCCTGTTTGATTATTTATGTACTCTGTAATTGGGCGCTGCGGAACCCTTGTGGCGCCATATAAATAAAGGATAATAATAATAACAACAACACAAGCCTCACAGGTAACATTGCACAATCACTAAAGCGCTTTAACAACCAGTCATAATTAACACATTGAACACCAGTCTCCAAAGTTCCAGCGGAGTCCCCAAAACTCATCAGAGGCAGTTACACCAGTATAATAGTTCTTAACAGGAAATCAGTAAAACAGCTCCAGCAGACTCTTCAGGCTCAAAGCTGCATGGTCACTGCACCTCACCAACATGGTGGAGTATCAGCAACTATACCCTGCCATTTGCAGCCTATGGTGTGTACACACGGTGAGATATTTTCTTACGATTTTGAATATATAGTCAAAATCGTAAGAAAAGCTAGTGCAGATCGCAAGGTGAAAGCCACCTTGCGATCCCGATTCGATGCCGATGCGCGGTCGGCATCGCAAGCCTAGCTACACTGTGCAGGTAAGTCAATTTTGACTCTCTCTAAAGAAGAGATAGTCAAAATTTACACTTTGCCAAAATCGCACAGTCAGTATCGCAAGCTCATTATGTGCTTGCGATTCCGACCTAGCCCCTGTCGCATAGTGAGAATCGGGCATAGCCCGAATCTCACCGTGTGTATGGGCCTTAACAGGGATACGCCAGTGGACCTCCCAGCACCTTCAGAATACCTGCTGCCTGGGCTCTGCTAGATAAAGAGAATTCCTGTGGCCTCACTTCTTTGGAGCTGCTAAACACACACTGCTTCCAGGAGGTTTCAGCAACTCACCCCTCCCCCTGAACCTGGTCCCTTCTAAAACTCCATTAAGACATGACTAGGGTTGTTTGTTTCACAGGGCCAGCAAAACAAGAAACCCGACCTAGAGGAACATGCTGCGAGGTGTAGTCCTACTAGACAGAAACTGCTGGGGAGATAAAAGTAGCAGCACAATCTTTACTCAGAAGAGACACAACCCAGACCTCCGAGCTCTGTTTTAGATCAATCAAGTTATTATCAAAAGGACACCTTACAAAACAGTCTAAACTCTCACAACCCTAGCTTATGTTTTTTATGTATTAAAAAACAAACACAACACTAGTAGAAACAAGTGGGTATGGTGCCCTGAGAAAGAGTGCCGCCCTCATATGCATGCCTTATACAAGTGGTCAATTCTAGTAAAATGTGTGAGTACAGAAAAGATTCAATTCTCACCTCAATTACATTTTGTTAAAAGATCATTGTTATTTACGGGCACAATTCACCTCCATTATGCAAAATTTCTGTCAATTGGAAGAGGGGAGACATATGTACTAAACATACACAAAACCAGAAATGTATCTGTTGGAGAAGCCAACAACCATTTATGGAGGGGAGAGGACTTTTCACTACATTTAGTTATTCAGTTAATAAATAATCCTAAAAATATGAAGTTTTCTATACAATAAAAAAATCATCATAAGACTTAACATCATAATATCCAGAAGCTTTAGAGAAAACCATAATAAAAGATCACAGAGCAAGATAGAAAGTTAAATAATGCCAACATTATTTTATGCAAATTAGAATTTCATTAATTTCACAATTTCATATAAATCTGGTTAACACCTTTTGAAAATAGCTGCCACATGTACAGATGTTTTATATTTGTGGCATTTTACTATATAAAACATGTAAAGCATGTATAATACATAAACACATGGGGAAAAAACACTGATACATAAATTTAATGGATTTAAATTTGAGATTATTTGATTGACAAATGTGAACTGTAGGTCTACAACAAGAAATGCAAACTCTGTACATATCTAGACATAAAAATTATAGTAAAGGAATTCACAGCGTGTAGATGGTCTAATATAATTTCCTAAGGCGTGCGCAGCTAATTTTATTAGGGGGTTCACCGCCGGAGGGGCGTGTTCAGCACCGTCAGGGACATGTCTAGCACTATTTTACATTCTCTCAGTAAAATCACATGGCTTAATCTAATTTTTCCCTAGTTCCTAATAATACAGGTAGATATAATAAACCCAGAAGAAATAAAATGACTGTCCGCTATGGTATAACCCCGAGTCCTAGCTGCCTACACTTCCCCAACCTATCCCTGAACCAGTGGTGGAACTAGAGAGTGATGGGCCTAGGTGCATATGCATTCCCCTCTCTTCCCCCTCCTCCACCCCCCCCCCCCCCAACACACATCCCACCCCTAGCACCCCCCAGCATCTACACCCTGATTTTGAGTTGGCCACTCTGAAAAGTACGGGAGATTAAGGGGGCCGAATATTTGTCTTTTAATAAACGCAAGTTAGTTTTAAAATGTACACATATGCCATCAGAGCCACATCTGCCTCTTTATATAACATCAGACTCCTCCTCCGCAGGACACCAGCATTTGTCACACATGTCCCCATGCTCACCAGCTACTGACAGTAGTGCCCCTTATTCACATTTTGCCACACAGTATGAACCAAAATTCACGTTATGCTACACAGTATGAGCCGAAATTCACATTATGCCCCACAGTATGAGCCAAATCCAGGTTACACCACAGTATGAGCCAAATTCACATTCTACCACACTGTATGAGCCAAAATTCACATTACACCACACAGTATGAGCCACATTCACATTATGAGCCGAAATTCACATTATGCCACTCACAGTGACAGACTGTACTGCTGAACAACTGCTGGCTGATTCATTAAGTCAGTGGGCTCGATTCAATTCTAAGCGAGTTGAATAGTGCCGGGAATTAGCTACCGGGGCTATTCAATGCAATGCGCTATGACATCTGACGACTGGATTTCTTCTCGCACCACCGGAGCGAGAAATCCAACAAAAGTGCTGGAGCAATGCTGATTTATGCCCTTAGCGCAGTGGAAACAGCATCGCGTTGGGTACTTAAGTCAGAGAATTCCGGTTCTCCCGACAAAACACCCTGTGCATTCTCCGATTTAACCATTGTGCTGTATTGAATAGCCTTGGGAGCCAATTCCAAGCGCTATTCAACTCGCTTAGAACTGAATCGAGCCCAATGAATTTAAATGTGTCCTCCTCCAGCACCATCCTAAGCAGAACGCTATATGTGCTCTTCCACAGCGGCGTTGGCACATGAGGAAAGAGAGCATGGGCAGGTGCGAGGGCGCGATATCATCGCATCAGATGACGCAGTTAGAGGCAGAACTTGGAGGAGGTTTACACGTACCCATGATTAACCCAGGCGCCCGGCCGGCCAGCAATACAGTCCTGACCGACAGAGTAATAATGATTGAAATAATTATTTCAATTAATCTCCAGCCTCTCCCAGTGGGGCTTTCTTACTGTATGTTCTGCAGACAATGGGGCTGATGCGGCATTGGACACAAGATAGGAATAGTGACTTACTGTCTGTCTCAGTGGGAGAGACTCTGCTGAATTGCCACAGCATGTGTCCTCCGGCTACAGCTCCAAGAACCCACGAGAGATACGCTACCTGTGGAGGATTATGAGTGCGGGCGAAAGGAGAGCACGAGCGGGTGCGCGGTATGACACCATTACATCACATTGCGAGTGAGGCCGCCAGCCAGTAAAGTGCTCACACTCAGCATATATTAGCGCAGGGCATAGGAATGAGCTGCAGCCTGGGCTTCGATCATACACTTGCAGATCACTGTGCTGCAGCAAGCGTGGAGTGTGGAGGGTGCCGGTTCCAGACGTTGGGGGGGTGCCTGTGCGCACACCTATGATCATTTCCTTTTGGATTATGGTAAGCAGTTTTAGTGTCTTCAAGTTTTAGCAAAAAATTTAAAAAAAACAGAGACAAGTGGATGTGATAATTATACAGGAAAAAAACAAATAAGATGTCCGAAAAGCATTGTTTGGTCTTAACAAAAGGATTAATTTAAAATTGTTTTATTTCCATTTAAGAGTTAATTTGGTGTTTTAACAAAATGGCAATACTGTGTATATTGAAAATAAGTTTGACCCATCTAAATGGCTGTATGGGGTAGATTTAATCATTTTCCCCTGCAGCTGCCACTATTGGCAGCCCAACGGAGCAATTAAATTGTTGCTCGGTCCAGGCGCCAGTGCTGATGGGGGACATATTTCTGCTCACAGACTCCTGAAGTGGTGAGAAGAAATGTGCAAAAACTTCATGGTTCGGGCGCCCTAATCAGGACTTTACACGGGTTTAGCGGAGCCTCTATTTGGGCAGGACAAGCATGAAAATGGACACCCAAAACAACTGAATTCCCCGCTATATGTAACAGAGTTGTCTCTGTCCACTATTGTGCCTAGGACACCAGATTGTTACCGGTTATACCAGAGACATGCCCAAAGTGTTAGACACCCTTCACTGTATAAGTAGTTCACACAATAGGCCTGAACTGGAGCAAGCAAAACAGTAGCAAATTGCAATAAAACAATGTTGCACTGCAGTTAGGAAAGATATAACATGCAGATAGATTTAGGGGCATATCCAAATAACTGCGGGGTAAACCGCAGACCTATTCAATTAGATACTGCATCTCCGTACATACTGTAGATATGACCTCATACCTCCGTGTTAAGCAGACACTGGAGTTTAATGTACAGGGAATCCCACTGACTCCTGTATTTATTACGGAATCTATGGGTGACTGCACGTTATCTGCGGGAATTTATGGAGCAGGGAAAATCCAGAATAATTGAATAGCTCAAGGCATTAAATTCTGAGCTTTCCCTGTGGCTAATTAAAGGGTTGTGCCCTAGTATAAGTCTAAAGTACAAAGCTGCTCAGTGTTTGTTCACTACATGACGAAGCAGCCAGTATTTACCCTACATGCAAACAAAATAAATGCATCTGCAGCCCTGGCATTGCAACATGATTCGATCCATGAGTAAATAGCTGGGGGGGGGGGGGGGGGGGGGTTTGTTTCTCTTATTTGCTCCAACTCTGAACCAGGTCCAATGTGATTATTTCCTACAACTTAATATTTTTCATTTAAATAGAGGTTTGGAGAGAAAGAAAATCATCGAGAGGCTGTAGAGAACACAGGAATATGAAACACCAGTATTTTCCCCCTGCCCCATTTAAGTTAGTTACTCTGCCTGCCATCACACTTGCTCTCTGGATACAAGGCAAAGTGACAATTATCAGCTAATCTGTTTACTGAAGAAAAAAAGAAAAAGGGGAAGCTTTTTAAAATGTTATTTTTAATTTTGCTATTATCTACAATTGGTATCCTTTCATTTCCTTTCTCCTTAGCAGGCTGAAAGTCACGTTTGCCATGCATGGTCACATATGGAGAAGTTTAGTGCTGTCGCTCTGAACAGGTTTTAATAAGCAAGTATAGAAAGATAGGTGTATTCTATATACAGAGAAACTACACTACTGTACCATATGAACATCCATTCGCCTGGCAATTAAAGATGGCACAAGGTTAGTGTGATTTTAGTTGGGGGTAAACACAGGATGTTATGCATGAAAGACCCAATTTATTCTACAACTGCTGCTGCTGAAGCAGCAGCAACTTTTAGCAATCAAAGCTTTGATTCACAGTCAAACAAGTTACAGCTATAGAACAACACAAACAGAACAAAGATTGTTGCTACCCGGTAGTTTCTGCATTCGCAGAGTATTATAAACCACATGGCTCGTCCTCCTTGAGCGCAAAGTGATATTGGGTAAACAACCACTTAACTTTTTTTTTTTGCATCTGACAGAAATGCCATCACTAAACTCAAATACTGTGGCTCTATGTTAGTGGATAAATGCCAAAACATCCCACGTTTATATGCAGAGCCACAAATTTCAAAGACTGGTTTGTGTTTTTATTAGTACCACTGCTCATCATGTGGGTGGTATGCATAAAAAGCTAATATGCACAATACACCTAAAGATTCATTGTCAGGTCTGGCTGGTTGGAATGGAAATCTGGTAATGGATGAGAACAAATTACAAATTGACTATTTGCTCCTAAATGCCGTAAAACTGACAAAAACTGTTGTTCAGACAAATTGGTTAAATCAAATGGATTTTAACCATGTTGTCTGACCATTTTTGTCTGTTTTCCAGTGTTTTGGGAGCAAATGGTCAATTGTCATTTGCTCCCATACATTGCCAGATTTTCATTCCAACCAGATCTGAAAATAAATCTTTAGGTGCATGGCCTGCGACAAGAATAATGTGTTCAAACTTTGGACGCCCAAAGCAGGGAGTTTAGATGGGTCTAGCCATTTTAGGCATCTAAAACCGTTCTGCTTGATCGCGACATGCGCGATGTGCTTGAGTGCCCAAACACAACTGAATTGCGACAATTGTTTGGGCGTCTAAAAAGTCCTGTTTAAACGGGATTTTTAGACGCCCAAACTAATTGAAACAGCCCCATTGATGCTGCAGATTATTCACCATCCGTCAAATACAGATCATCTGGAGGAAAAATCACGTTTAAGTTGTGCCTCCTCCAAAACAAACAAACAAACAAAAAAAAGAAGTTCAGATTAGGAAAATATTGCAGTAGCGTGTGTGTGTGTGTGTGTGTGTGTGTATATATATATATATATATATATATATATATATATATATCTATATCAAAATACTTCTTTCAGGCCAATATTTTACCAAATGATATAGCTTCTGAAAAAATTAAATAAAAGAAGCCGTAAAAAAAGGACAGAACTACAAATACTATTTATACCATCACAACAAAGCATAAAACAGCCATTAAGGTGCAAAATCCGTCTGGTCCTAAACGGGGTTCAAAATACTGCTAGTTTATTTCCTTTACTATTAAAAACATTTGCATACAAAACACCATTATTTATATTCAATTATTTGAACAGTACTTTCTTTACTTTATTACACCCTCATTACACATCCAGCTGTGCATTGTACCACATTGATTTGGACTCATCGACACCATTCACTGACCTTTACACGCAGATTCTATAAAATACTTACAGTAAACTTGCAAACATACAAAAAAAAAAAAGTTACATATAAGCACAGTCCATTTTATAAGGTCGCAAAACCAGATGAAGAACATGGAAGCTGAAAAGATCTTTTTGCCATCATCAAACCTGGCATGAATTATCTTTACCAAAACACAAAGGCACATACACCACTGAACTCTGTAAGAATAAAAGCTATGGTACAGATACAGAAAATAGTGCACCAACTTACGTTCTACCGAGTCTATCACGAGTCATAAACAGCGTTTCCTGCTTGAAACCATTTGTGAACAAGTTGTGGAGCCGCCAGTCCATCAGCACCAGCTGTCTATCCTGCCCCAAATTCATTTATGAAAAAGGTCAGACTTCAAATGCAGTTTAGCTTCACCAGCGCTGCTAGAGATCTAACCACACATTGTAGGTGGAAGCATTTCCTCTTTACTGAGAATCAAGGCAAATACACAAATACAGGGAGACTAAAGCACAGAGGTCAAGAAACTAGATAAAAAGGGATGAGAGTGCCACCACCATCACACTTCATAATACAAGCACACCCAGGAGGTGCGGGGGGGGGGGGGGGGGGGGGGAAGGTGCTAAAAGGGGAGCAAAAACAATTGAATCGCCCCATAAAGTGGAGAGCTATACAGCACTAACCAAATCAGCTTCCAACTCTCATTTTACAGGATGTGTTTGAAAAATGATTTAGTGCTTTATTTCTCTCTACTTTATTGTGTCAATTCAATGCAGATTACATAGCGCCGGGAAGGAGCTCATGGTGCTATTCTATTTAGCACGCTGTTATGTCGGAGAAAGCCGCTTCTCGCTAATTAAACAGGGTGTTTAGTTGAGAGTACTGGCATTCTCCAACTTAAGTTGACCATCGCGATGCTGCTTCCGCCGTGCTAAGAGCAGAAAACAGCATTGCGCCATTACTTTTGTCTGATTTCTCCTCGCACCCCCGAAGAGTGGCGAGCACTCGGCTGCCGGTATAGTGACAGCTAGCATCCCGTCAGTTGGTCACCCACCCATATGTATTCCAACAGTATGAGAGACCCCGTCCATATGTTTACTTCAAACTAGCGCTAGACAGAAGTCTATTGATTATTATATTGGTAAAACGGCTGATCATTACCATATATAAAGGCACGACTGATCAGCAAAATCCAACATGCTAGGAAAGCGGACTCACCAATTCCGTTCATTTTTTGGTCAGAATCCGCAAACCCAAACATTGCAGATTTTTTTTTTTTTTACAAAGTCATCAGTAAAATGCTGAATTGTCCCCAATTATTTATGTATGAATCTACTTTTTTTTTACATATATAGTATGAGAGGACATGCTTAGCAAGAGATCTAGGGATGCCATAGATTGGTGGACATGCTCGTCAATTTGCAGTTAGACTTGGCAGGCAATGATGAATAATCGCACGCCACTGGGATTGGTTTAGTGCAGCTTGCTTATCAATGGGGAAGTGCAATCTGCTCAATCTGTTTTCTTTGGTGCATCGCATGATATTTTCCATCCATCCGGGGGGGTGTTATTTAGGCACTGGTATTCTTTTAGCGTCCATTCTGCAGACATGTCCAAACCACTTTAAACACTGTCCAATTGTGGACAGGGTCTTGACAGAGTTTCTGGATATTTTCATTTCTCCTGCGGTCTGTCAGTTAGATTTAAAGATAATATGAACAGTTACCAACTTTGAGCAGATATTTTCCAAAAGGTATCTATCTACATCTTTATTATATTACTGTAGGGGTAAACGTGTCACATGTAACTTAGCGGTTGTCACTCTAGAGGACTTGTCATTACCGCAACAAACCAGTGAAACGCTGCCATCAGTTATCCCGGAGTGGCCAGGCAACCTTAGTATATGGAACAAGAGAAAAACAGGCGGGACAAAGCTGCTGATCAGTACTGCGAGACATGCACGCGTATCATTAATCAATAAGGCATTAACACAACACGCTGTAACTTTCAGAAGTATTGCTCTATCATCCTCATGATCACAGGCATACTGCTCTTCAAATGGAATATACCTGTTCTTTACACCAATGCAAGCATTCACTGGTTTATGAGCGTACGGAGTATAGAGGGAAGAATTCTCAAATGTATTCAGTTCTGATAGAACCCCACTATTATACTATATATACACTTCGTAATATTACTAGAGTGTTCAACAAAAAAACAACAACTAATTTTAAGGCTAAATGATCAATTAAAATAAGTACCCATTGCTCAGCTGGCTGCTACTGCACACATGCTGTTTAAGTGCTCTCTTTTGGAAAAAGATGACATGGCAGCATCATAGTCAGTGAAATGTATAATAAAACATGTATACACAGAACATGTAACGGGCTGGAGCAATAGTGCAATCAAAATCATAGAAGACATGCAATTAAAAGTCAGATAACAAAAGTTTATTTTCCCTTATCTTGTGTTAAGAATACGGTTTGTTGTTCAACCACAACGCAGCTGGTGTTTCATCACTGGAAAGGGAGCGCGTCACAATATTTACCTACGTCTCAGTTTGTATGCAGTAGGTATCCAATGACGTCAGGACGTGTTTTCCTGAGACAAACAAAGGGTCTTGACTACCGTCTTGACAATAGAAGAAAGCTGGAATCAGAGGCTAAAGCAAGTCGCACACTGTGAATAACAAATGACTGATCGGGTACTTTACAGACACCTTTAAATCAAGACTGGACCAACTTACTGACTACCTTTAAATCAAGACTGGACCAACTTACTGACTATAGGAGTCATTTAGCCCAAACTAAACCTACAGATCTGAAAAACAGCCTTTAAACAGGAGAGAGACTGTAGAATTCCATACAGCCATGTCCACTGGCCAACCTTATAGCAACCACTGCTTTTGGCTCTAGGGGCCTAATTCAGACCTGATCGCAGCAGCATATTTGTTAGCAAATGGGAAAACCCATGTACACTGCAGGGGGGGGTAGATATAACATGTGCAGAGAGAGTTAGATTTGGGTGAGGAGTGTTCAAACTGAAAACTAAATTGCAGTGTAAAAAATAAGATTTTAAACCTATCGGTAAATCTTTTTCTCGTAGTCCGTAGAGGATGCTGGGACTCCGTAAGGACCATGGGGATAGACGGGCTCCGCAGGAGACATGGGCACTTTAAGAAAGACTTTGACTCTGGGTGTGCACTGGCTCCTCCCTCTATGCCCCTCCTCCAGACCTCAGTTAGAGAAACTGTGCCCAGAGGAGACGGACAGTACAAGGAAAGGATTTTTGTAATCCAAGGGCAAGATTCATACCAGCCACACCAATCACACCGTATAACTTGTGATAAACTACCCAGTTAACAGTATGAAAAAACAACATAGCATCAGTCCAAGACCGATAAAACTATAACATAACCCTTATGTAAGCAAAAACTATATACAAGTCTTGCAGAAGTAGTCCGCACTTTGGACGGGCGCCCAGCATCCTCTACGGACTACGAGAAAAAGATTTACCGGTAGGTTTAAAATCTTATTCTCTCTAACGTCCTAGAGGATGCTGGGACTCCGTAAGGACCATGGGGATTATACCAAAGCTCCCAAACGGGCGGGAGAGTGCGGATGACTCTGCAGCACCGATTGAGCAAACAGGAGGTCCTCCTCAGCCAGGGTATCAAACTAATAGAACTTTGCAAAGGTGTTTGACCCCGACCAAGTAGCAGCTCGGCACAGCTGTAGTGCCGAGACGCCTCGGGCAGCCGCCCAAGAAGAGCCCACCTTCCTAGTGGAATGGGCCTTAACCGATTTTGGTAACGGCAATCCTGCCGTAGAATGCGCCTGCTGAATCGTGTTACAGATCCAGCGAGCAATAGTCTGCTTTGAAGCAGGGCCGCCAACCTTGTTGGCTGCATACAGGACAAACAGTGCTTCTGTTTTTCTGATCCTAGCAGTTCTGGCCACGTAAATTTTCAAAACCCTGACCACATCCAGGGACTCTGAATCCTCCAAGTCACGTGTAGCCACAGGCACGACAATAGGTTGGTTCATATGAAAGGATGAGACCACCTTAGGCAGGAATTGAGGACGGGTCTATCCATATGGAAAACCAGTTAGGGGCTTTTATGCGATAAAGCCGCCAATTCCCAAACTCGCCTAGCCGAAGCCAAGGCTAACAACATGACCACCTTCCAAGTGAGATATTTTAACTCCACTGTCTTAAGTGGTTCAAACCAATGTGACTTAAGGAAACTTAACACCACGTTAAGGTCCCAAGGCGCCACCGGAGGTACAAAAGGAGGCTGAATATGCAGTACTCCCTTCACAAAAGTCCGTACTTCAGGTAATGAGGCCAATTCCTTTTGAAAGAAAATGGATAAGGCCGAAATCTGAACTTTAATGGAGCCTAATTTTAGGCCCAAATTCACTCCAGTTTGTAGGAAGTGAAGAAAACGGCCCAGGTGGAATTCTTCCGTAGGAGCATTCCTGGCCTCACACCAAGAAACATATTTTCTCCATATTCGGTGATAATGTTTAGATGTCACGTCCTTCCTAGCCTTTATTAGCGTAGGAATGACCTCATCCGGAATACCTTTTTCCGCTAGGATCCGGCGTTCAACCGCCATGCCGTCAAACGCAGCCGCGGTAAGTCTTGGAACAGACAGGGACCTTGTTGCAACAGGCCCTGCCTTAGAGGAAGAGGCCACGGATCCTCTGTGAGCATTTCCTGCAGATCTGGATAACAGGTCCTTCGTGGCCAATCCGGAACAATGAGAATTGTTCTCACTCCTCTTTTTCTTATTATCCTCAACACCTTGGGTATGAGAGGAAGAGGAGGAAACGCATAGACCGACTGGAACACCCACAGTGTCACTAGAGCGTCCACAGCTACCGCCTGAGGGTCTCTTGACCTGGCGAAATACCTTTGTAGCTTTTTGTTTAGACGGGATGCCATCATGTCTATTTGGGGCAATCCCCACCGACTTGCAATCTGCGCAAAGACTTCCTGATGAAGTCCCCACTCTCCCGGATGCAGATCGTGTCTGCTGAGGAAGTCTGCTTCCCAGTTGTCCACTCCTGGAATGAACACCGCTGCCAGAGCGCTGACATGATTCTCCGCCCAGCGAAGAATTCTGGTGGCTTCCGCCATCGCCACTCTGCTCCTTGTGCCGCCTTGGCTGTTTACATGAGCTACTGCGGTGACGTTGTCTGACTGGATCAGAACTGGTCGATCGCGAAGTAAGATCTCCGCTTGACGTAGGGCGTTGTATATGGCCCTTAGTTCCAGGATGTTGATGTGAAGACAAGCCTCTTGACTTGACCAAAGGCCTTGGAAATTTCTTCCCTGTGTGACTGCTCCCCAACCTCAGAGGCTCGCGTCCGTGGTCACCAGGATCCAGTCCTGAATTCCGAACCTGCAGCCCTCTAGAAGGTGAGCACTTTTCAGCCACCACAGGAGAGACACTCTGGCCCTGGGGGACAGGGTGATCCGCTGATTCATTTGCAGATGTGACCCGGACCATTTGTCCAGGGCCGTAACTACGTGTGTGCCAAGTGGGCTTGGCACACAGCGCAGTTGCCCTGAGGGCGCACGGCCAGCGGCATGTAGGGGCAGCCAATACGAAAGGAGAGGGGGATGCTGCAGCGGCGCTTACTACCAATAACATAGCGCTGCTGCGGCTCCCTGCTCCCCCTCCCTCCTCCTTCTTCTCACCTCACTGCCTGCATCGAGGGAGCTGCACGAGGAGCCTGTCAGCGGGGAGAAGGTAAGTATATCCCCCCCCCCCCCCCTCTCTCTCTCTCTCGGACACCGCCTGCCGCAATGTGTAAAAAATGGGACTGGCTGCCGCAATGTGTAAAATGGGACTGGCTGCCGCAATGTGTAAAAAATGGGACTGGCTGCCGCAATGTGTAAAAAATGGGACTGGCTGCCGCAATGTGTAAAAAATGGGACTGGCTGCCGCAATGTGTAAAATGGGACTGGCTGCCGCAATGTGTAAAAAATGGGACTGGCTGCCGCAATGTGTAAAAAATGGGACTGGCTGCCGCAATGTAAAAAATGGGACTGGCTGCCGCAATGTGTAAAAAATGGGACTGGCTGCCGCAATGTGTAAAATGGGACTGGCTGCCGCAATGTGTAAAATGGGACTGGCTGCCGCAATGTGTAAAAAATGGGACTGGCTGCCACAATGTGTAAAATGGGACTGGCTGCCGCAATGTGTAAAAAATGGGACTGGCTGCCGCAATGTGTAAAAAATGGGACTGGCTGCCGCAATGTGTAAAAAGGGGGACTGGCTGCTGCAATGTGTAAAAAAGGGGGACTGGCTGCTGCAATGTGTAAAAAGGGGGACTGGCTGCCGCAATGTGTAAAAAATGGGACTGGCTGCCGCAATATGTAAAATGGGACTGGCTGCCGCAATGTGTAAAAAATGGGACTGGCTGCCGCAATGTGTAAAAAGGGGGACTGGCTGCTGCAATGTGTAAAAAGGGGGACTGGCTGCTGCAATGTGTAAAAAGGGGGACTGGCTGCCGCAATGTGTAAAATGGGACTGGCTGCCGCAATGTGTAAAAAATGGGACTGGCTGCTGCAATGTGTAAAAAGGGGGACTGGCTGCTGCAATGTGTAAGAAATGGGACTGGCTGCTGCAATGTGTAAAAAGGGGGACTGGCTGCTGCAATGTGTAAGAAATGGGACTGGCTGCTGCAATGTGTAAAAAGGGGGACTGGCTGCTGCAATGTGTAAGAAATGGGACTGGCTGCCGCAATGTGTAAAAAGGGGGCCTGGCTGCCGCAATGTGTAAAAAGGGGTCCTGGCTGCCGCAATGTGTAAAAAGGGGGCCTGGCTGCCGCAATGTGTAAAAAGGGGGCCTGGCTGCCGCAATGTGTAAAAAGGGGGCCTGGCTGCCGCAATGTGTAAAAAGGGGGCCTGGCTGCCGCAATGTGTAAAAAGGGGGCCTGGCTGCCGCAATGTGTAAAAAGGGGGCCTGGCTGCCGCAATGTGTAAAAAGGGGGCCTGGCTGCCGCAATGTGTTAAAAGGGAGATTGGCTGCTGTAATGTGTAAAAAGGGGGACTGGCTGCCGCAATGTGTAAAAAGGGTCTATCTGCCGCAATGTGTAAAAAGGGGGACTGGCTGCCGCAATGTGTAAAAAGGGTCTATCTGCCACAATGTGTAAAAAGGGGGCCTGGCTGCCGCAATGTGTAAGAAGGGGTCCTGGCTGCCGCAATGTGTAAAAAGGGAGACTGGCTGCCGCAATGTGTAAAAAGGGGGACTGGCTGCCGCAATGTGTAAAAAGGGGGACACTGTCTGCTGTAATGTATAAAAGGGGCTCTACCTGGTGTAGTGGCGCTACTGTGCAACGTTATTTGAATAATGTAGACTACTGTGCACCGTAGTATGAATTGCTATTATTTTGTGGCCACGCCCCTTCCCCGTGAAGCCACGCCCCTAGAAATTTTTGGCGCGCCTGCGGCGCGCACTACCCCGTTCTTACATGGGGGGGGGCGTCACTGTCGTTTCTTGCACACAGCGCTAAAATGCCTAGTTACGGCACTGCATTTGTCCAATAGGTCCCATTGGAAGGGCCTTGCATGGAATCTGCCGTAGGGAATGGCTTCGTATGTCGCCACCATTTTTCCCAGGACTTGAGTGCAATGATGTACTGACACTTGTTTTGGCTTCAACAGGTTCATGACCAGAGTCACGAGTTCCTGCGCTTTTTCTGTCGGAAGAAAAACCTTCTTCTGGTCTGTGTCCAGAATCATGCCCAAGAAGGGCAGACGAGTCGTAGGATTCAGCTGCGACTTTGGAATATTGAGAATCCAGCCGTGTCGTTGTAACACATTCAGTGAAAGTGATACGCTGTTCAGCAACTTCTCCCGTGATCGCGCTTTTATGAGGAGATCGTCCAAGTACGGGATAATTGTGACACCCTGCTTGCGCAGTAGCAGCATAATTTCCGCCATTACCTTGGTGAAAATTCTCGGGGCCGTGGAAAGCCCAAACGGCAACGTCTGAAATTGGTAATGACAATCCTGTACCGCAAATCTCAGGTACGCCTGATGAGGAGGATATATGGGAACATGTAGGTATGCATCCTTTATGTCCAGAGATACCATAAAATCCCCCCCTTCCAGGCTGGCGATGACCGCTCCGAGCGATTCCATCTTGAACTTGAACCGTTTTAAGTAAAGGTTCAGGGATTATAAATTCAAAATGGGTCTGACCGAACCGTCCGGTTTCGGGACCACAAACAGAGTTGAGTAGTACCCCTTCCCTCTTTGAAGTAGGGGAACCTCTACCACCACTTGTTGCAGACACAATTTGTGAATCGCCTGTAACACTATCTCCCTTTCCAGGGAAGAAGTCGGTAGGGCCGATTTGAAGAACCGGCGAGGAGGCACCTCTTCGAATTCCAGCTTGTAACCCTGGGAAACAATTTCTATTGCCCAGGGATCCACCTGCGAGTGAACCCAGATGTGGCTGAACAGTCGAAGACGCGCCCCCACTGGAGCCCCCAGGGGAGCCCCAGCGTCATGCGGTGGATTTTGCAGAGGCCGGGGAGGACTTCTGTTCCTGGGAACTATCTGTGTTGTGCAGCTTTTTCCCTCTGCCTCTACCTCTGGCAAGAAAGGACGATCCCCGCACTCTCTTGCTTTTATTGGGACGAAAGGACTGCATTTGATAATGAGGCGCTTTCTTAGATTGTGAGGGAATATATGGCAAAAAATTCGATTTACCTGCCGCAGCCGTGGAGACGAGATCCGAGAGGCCCTCTCCTAACAATTCCTCACCCTTGTAAGGCAACAACTCCATATGTCTCTTGGAGTCAGCATCACCTGTCCACTGCCGGGTCCATAAGCCACGCCTAGCAGAAATAGACAAAGCGTTTATCCTGGAACCCAGTAAACTAGCGTCTCTTTGAGCATCTCTCATATATAAGACAGCATCTTTTATATGCCCTAGGGTCATTAAAATGGTATCCTTATCAAGAGTCTCAATATCCGCTGATAAGGAATCTGTCCATGCTGCTACAGCACTACAAACCCAGGCACACGCAATAGCCGGTCTGAGTAACGTACCAGAATGAGTGTAAATGGACTTCAAGGTAACCTCCTGCTTACGGTCCGCAGGATCCTTGAGGGTAGCCGTATCTTGGGATGGAAGCGCTATCTTTTTTGATAAGCGTGTCAAAGCTTTGTCCACCCTAGGGGAGGATTTCCACCGTATTCTGTCCTGTGACGGGAAAGGATACGCTATAAGAATCTTTTTGGGAATCTGCAGTTTTTTGTCTGGAGTTTTCCACGCTTTATCGCATAATTCGTTCAGCTCATGTGAGGAGGGAAAGGTGACCTCTGGTTTCTTTCCCTTAAACATGTGTACCCTCATGTCAGAGACAGGGGGTTCCTCAGTGATATGCAAAACATCTTTTATAGCGATAATCATATATCGAATACATTTAACCACCCTTGGCTGCAATTTTGCATCTTCGTAGTCGACACTGGAGTCTGAGTCCGTGTCGGTATCTGTGTCAGCTATTTGGGATAGTGGGCGCTTCTGAGACCCCGAAGGTCCAGGCGACATTGCAACAGGCATGGGTTGACTCCCTGACTGTAACCCAGCTTCAGCTTTGTCTAATCTTTTGTGCAATAAATTAACATTACCACTTAAAACATTCCACATATCCATCCAGTCAGGTGTCGGCACTGCCGACGGAGACCTAGCATTCATACACTCCCCCTCCTCCTTAAATGAGCCTTCAATCTCAGACATGTCGACACACGCATACCGACACACCGCACACACACAGGGAAGCCCTTTTCTGAAGACAGGTTCCCCACCAGGCCCTTTGGAGAAACAGAGAGAGAGTATGCCAGCACACACCCCAGCGCTATATGACCCAGGAAAAACACAGTATGTTTACCCAGCAGCGCTTTTATAATATGTATATGCGCCAATTATGTGCCCCCCCCCCCCCCTCTACTTTAAAACCCTCTTTCACCGTGTGTCAAGCAGGGGAGAGTCCGGGGAGCTTCCTCTCAGTGGTGCTGTGGAGAGAAATGGCGCTGGTGAGTGCTGAGGGAGAAGCCCCGCCCCCTCGGCGGCGGGCTTCTGTCCCGCTCAAAATAACTAATAATATGGCGGGAGCTCTTAATATACATGTACAGTGCCCAGCTGTACATGTATATCCACATATATTCCATAGAAGAGGTTTTTATTGCTGCCCAGGGTGCCCCCCCTGCGCACTGCACACTTACAGTGACCGAGGTGTGTGAGGTGAAGGGAGCAATGGCGCACAGCTGCAGTGCTGTGCGTTACCTCAGTGAAGATTCTGAAGTCTTCCGCCGCCTGTGATGATCTTTTCCTCACATACTCACCTGGCTTCTTTCTTCCGGCTCTGCGAGGAGGACGGCGTCGCGACTCTGGGACGGACGGCGCGGGTGAGACCTGCGTACCGATCCCTCTGGAGCTAATGGTGTCCAGTAGCCTAAGAAACAGAGCCCTGAAACTCAGAAAAGTGGGTCTGTTTCTCTCTCCTCAGTCCCTCGATGCAGGGAGTCTGTTGCCAGCAGGCTCGCTGAAAATAAAAAACCTAACAAAAATGCTTTCTTACAGGAAACTCAGGAGAGCTCCTGAAATGCACCCAGTCTCCACTGGGCACAGTATCAAACTGAGGTCTGGAAGAGGGGCATAGAGGCTCACTTCACTTGCCACAGGTTCTATTCTCCTTCAATGAGTGTCGTAGACACCCAGAGAGAGAATCACCGACCTCATAGATATTCTGGCGTCGGCATTGTACCCATCGAGATTTCAGCGTCGGTATTGTGACCGCTGGAATCCCGACGGTTGGCATTTTAAATGCATACCCTGGCGACAATGTATGATGTTAGTGGCTGCATGCTGCCAGTGTTCCAACCATGTCTCTGCTACTGTACTTTACTGCAGTCACTGCTAATTGTATTGTCGCCATACAGTCAGTGCATACAGTAAAGGTGCACACACACACGGTGCCATATTAACTACCGATATGGACTATAAAGTCCATATCGGTAGAAATTAGAAACATGGTACATATCGCACCATGTGTAAACAGCTTGCGATGCCGATGCGTGGTCGGTATTACAGGAAAAAATAGACTGTGCAGGCAGCTCAATTTTGACTAGAAAGTGTACAATCTACAATGAGCTATTTCTAGTATAGTCAAAATCGGACATAGCCAAAATCACAAGATTTTCATTTCTGATTAGGTAAGAGACACTGGCTTGTGTTGCATGGACCTGGAACTTCTGAACTGTACTTTTATTTGCAGAGATGAAGACTATTACCTAGTGGAAGAAATCCTGAAGCTCTGGGACATCCTGTATTGGTGCCTGATGTAGCCAAAACATGAATGTTTCCCTAATCTGCTGAAATATCATTGGTCTTTAAGTGTAAGGGGGGTACTCACGGGAGAGATGTGTGCTGAGCGATCTTAACACAGACCGCTCAGCACACATCTCTCACCCCGCTCAGCACAGCGCGATGTGCTGAGCGAGAGGGAAAGCCGACGGGGGGCCGCTCACTTCACACAACGGTGAAGTGAGCGACCCGCTAGATTGAGCCTGCATGCAGCTCAATCTAGCACCGGCGATAGCGATGTGCGGGGCCGCGCATCGCTATCGCTGGAGGGCATACACACGGCAGATCCGTGCTTAAAATCTAAGCAATCTAGCAAGATTGCTTAGATTTTAAGCACGGATCTCTCCGTTTGTACCCCCCTTAAGAATGCACAAATACGCACTTTGTAGTCCCTGACCATCAAAAGCACGCCCTCTGGCTTAAACCAGTGCTTTAGTCAGAGAAGTCTAAAAAACAATGGTGACTAGGGAACTAGGCATAAACAGATATGCATAGTAGCAGCTCCCCATCTGCAGGAAAGGACTGTTAGATATATTCTGCTAGTTAGCTAGAGTATCTAACAGGCACTCCAGCAGGCACATGTGTTATATTAAAGAAAACATAGACCTATATTATAACTCATCGACCAGTTTCTAAGCCTGACCTCTTCATTTATCTTTTCTCCTTAGCAAAATATGCATTCCTATTCTCCAACACTGAACATTTGATATTCATTATTGATATAACAAAGTTATCTTCTAAACAAGAAGGAGTTATATAATACTTTAATTGAAAAAAAAGGGAAATAGTCAGTTTGGAAGCCAGTGTAAAGGTGCATACACATGGAGCGATATAACTGAGCGATTTTGACTATATAGTCAAAATCGCTCAGAAAGTTAGTGCATATCTCTCCATGTGTACACAGCCAGCGATAGCGATGCGCGTCCCCGCCAGGTCGCTATCGCTGCTAAAAATAGACTGTGCAGGCAAGTCAATTTTGGCTATGTCGCTGGAAAAGAAAAAGCATCCCCTTGCTTGAATGAGTTAGCCAAAATCGCCCATAGCCAAAATCGCTGGAAGTTAGTCAAAATCTCTGGTAAAGTTAGTCAAAATCTCCCACTGCCAGTTCAAGGGAAATCGCTCAGTCAAAATCTCTCAGTCAAAATCTCTCCGTGTGTATGCACCTTAAGAAAACATCTCTGCTGAGGAGTAAGGATATAAGGGTATATGCAATTGCGGTCGAATCGCAGGTGGAATTCGACCGTTTTTAAATTAGACATTCGAATTCCGGCCGGGGGGTGCCGGAATTCGACATATTCAATACAAAACGGATTCGACAGTCCCGCTGTCGAAAAACGGAGGAATTGACGGATAAGTGCGTCCTGGATTCGACTCTTCCGACGGTGCCAAAATGGTTAAAAAACACGGGGGGGAAATGCGTGGGGTCCCCCCTCCTAAGCATAACCAGCCTCGGGCTCTTTGAGCCGGTCCTGGTTGCAAAAATACGGGGGGGGGGGAAATGACAGGGGATCCCCCGTATTTTAACAACCAGCACCGGGCTCTGCGCCTGGTCCTGGTGCAAAAAATACGGGGGACAGAGTAGGGGTCCCCCGTATTTTTTGTACCAGCACCGGGCTCCACTAGCTGGACAGATAATGCCACAGCCGGGGGACACTTTTATACCGCTCCCTGCGGCCGTGGCATTAAATACCTAACTAGTCACCCCTGGCCGGGGTACCCTGGAGGAGTGAGGACCCCTTAAATCAAGGGGTCCCCCCCCCCAGCCACCCAAGGGCCAGGGGTGAAAACCGAGGCTGTCCCCCCCATCCAAGGGCTGTGGATGGGGGGCTGATAGCCTTGTTGAAAATGAAAGAATATTGTTTTTTGCAGAACTACAAGTCCCAGCAAGCCTCCCCCGCAAGCTGGTACTTGGAGTACCACAAGTACCAGCATGCGGGGGGGAAACTGGCCCGCTGGTACCTGTAGTTCTTCTGCAAAAAAAATACCCAAATAAAAACAGGACACGCACACCTTGACAAGTACAACTTTATTACATACATGCCGACACATACATACCTATGTTGACACGATGTTCGGTCCACTTCTCCAAGTAGAATCCAAGGGGTACCTGAAAAGAAAAGATAATTATACTCACCTAAATCCAGTGTCCAGTGATATTTGTAATCCACGTACATGGCACAAAAAAAAAAAAACGCATACCCGATCCACACGGACTGAATGGGGTCCCATGTTTACACATGGGACCCCTTTCCCCGAATGCAGATACCCCCCGTAACTGCTATCACAGAGGGTCCCTTCAGCCAATCAGGGAGCGCCACGTCGTGGCACTCTGCTGATTGGCTCTGCGCGTCTGAGCTGTCAGACACGCATCGCACAGCCCCCTCCATTATCTTCAATGGTGGGAACTTTGCGGTCAGCGGTGAGGTCACCCGCGGTCAGCCGCAACCCCACCGCTGACCGCAAAGTTCCCACCATTGAAACTAATGGAGGTGCTGTGCGATGCGCTGTCTGCCAGCTCAGACGCGCATAGGGAATCAGGAGAGTGCCAGGACATATCGCTCCCTGATTGCCTGAAGGGACCTTCTGTGACAGGAGTCACAGGGGGTCTCAGCATTCGGAGAAAGGGGTCCCATGTGTAAACATGGGACCCCTTTCAGTCCGTGTGGATCGGGTATGTGTGTTTTTTTTTTTGCCAAGTACGTGGATTACAAATATCACAGGACACTGGATTTAGGGGAGTATAATTTTATTTACAGGTACCCCGGATTCGTCGACATTGGAGACGTGGCAGTCGGCATGTCAACATAGGTAAGTATGTGTCGGCATGTGTGAAAAAGTTGTATTTTCACGGTGTGCGTGTCCTGTTTTTATTTGGGTACTTTTTTTTGCAGAAGAACTACAGGTACCAGCAGGCCCGTTTCCCCCCGCATGCTGGTACTTGTGGTTCTCCAAGTACCAGCTTGCGGAGGAGGCTTGCTGGGACTTGTAGTTCTTCTGCAAAAAAAAAAAAAAAAAACAATATTCTTTCATTTTACACTCTGGCTATCAGCCCCCCATCTGCAGCCCATGGATGGGGGGGGGGGGCAGCCTCGGGCTTCACCCCTGGCCCTTGGGTGGTTGGAGGGGGGTGACCCCTTGATTGAAGAAGGGGTCCCCACTCCTCCAGGGTACCCCGGCCAGGGGTGACTAGTTGGGGTTTTAATTCCACGGCCGCAGCGACCGATATAAAAGTGTCCCCCGGCTGTGGCATTATCTCCCCAGCTAGTGGAGCCCGGTGCTGGTGTTAAAAAATACGGGGGACCCCTACGCTTTTTGTCCCCCGTATTTTTTGCACCAGGACCGGACGCAGAGCCCGGTGCTGGTTCTAAAAATACGGGGGATCCCCTGTCATTTTTCCCCCCGTATTTTTTACAACCAGAACCGGCTCAAAGAGCCCGAGGCTGGTTATGCTTAGGAGGGGGGACCCCACGCATTTTTTTTTATGGTTTTGTCAAAGTCAGAAAAATGTCTTAATGCACACTGCCATATTTGCACCGCACACTGGTCCGTGCTGCGCATGCGTACGCTCTCCCGTGGAAGCGCATACCCGCAATAGCGTGCACACGCAGGCGCGGTATGCGCATTTACGGTAGAGTTTATGTGATCGTAGCGTGCGACTCATTCGTTACAAATGTTCACAATTAATGTAGTTTATAGATTATGGTCCCTTTGATAGATTCTGAAAGTTTGGTTAAAATAGAACGTCCCTGAGCCGAGGAATCCCTCTTTACATCGTACGAAGGGTCTAACAGGAATCATACAGCAGTGTTTGGTACCCATCGGAAGAGTATTTAATCAGCAATATTCCGGTGTTGGTTTGGAGCGGATTAATCGCTCGTGCGAATAGTTATGGACATAACAAGTTATGTCTATTTTCTATTATCATTTGTTCTTACTTAGTCATGCATCAGTGGGTCTCAAATGGCTCTTTGACCTCAGAGATCCCCCAAACAATAGTTTGCATGTTAAGAGGGCCTCATATCTACACATGCATAAGGTAATCACAAGAATAGTAATTGAAGATCAATTGTACTCCAAATCAGTATCTTTCCCGCAGACGGAGTGCAATAGCCTTTAATTACATTGAGCTTTGAGACTCAATGGAGAAGACCAACACCTGTGTTTACAAATGGGGCTGGATTTGTATACAGGAAAATAAGGGCTGAGACGTCATTGTCTCAATTGAAAGTGGACATCATGAATATAGAGCAGAACCCAGACAGGATTCTGTTTTGTATTCGCCAAACAAAAGGTCTCCAGAAGACAGGAATGTGCTGGTCATCACCCATTGTTTTGCATAACCAGGGCCACTGATATGAATCAACCTATGACCTTTGTTATAATGTGAAGCCGAATTCCTGCGTCCAATGGACAGTGAGACTGTAGGGACCATTAGATTGCATTGTGTGTGGGGCATAAATAGGCAGGCCGACCATATCCAAAGGGACTTCTCTTCAAACTGTTATCATTGCTGATAATCGGGAAGCTGGCTGTCCAGAGGCGCTTGCGATCGTTACCCTTTGTGCGTAAGTTCTCTCCATAATCATTGTCTTTCTGTGAGCCAAATTCTCTCTCTCTCTCTCTCTCTCTCTCTATCTCTCTCTCTCCTCTTTTCTCTTAAATACCTCATAGTATTATAGTATTGTATTGTATTGTATTGTATTTAGGTCAGCGTAGTATTGTCTTTTTGTATTTATTGTTTAGTTCTGTGGTTAGGAGGTCTCTGTTATATTGTAGCGTATCATATGTACTGTTATCCCCTTTTACAAGTATATTAGATATAATACAGTTAATAGGCCTTGGAACCTAAACCAGTATCTGTGTATTTTCTATAGTGTTAAGTGTTCACTTGAGCGTCGGTGACGCACAAGCAGCTTTGTAGATAGTCAGGTTACACAAGGTTGCACTTACACCCTGTACTCACATTAAGGTATTCTGTGTATTTCATCGGTATAAGGTTTTAACATAAAGGTATAGTGTTGTAAGCGTCTGCATCGCTGGTGACCTCCTCGTGGTCTCGAGCGTAAGCTACGCTACAGCGAATCATTTCCCTAGACATAACCAATAACGTGTCCTGTGATCACTGGGCCGCGAGCGAACGTGACGCTTGAGCGTCTCGCCTACGGCTGAGCGATCGTTACGCAAATAGCGTACCATTACGGTACTTCTTAAGTAAACAGCGTACAGTGTTCTTAGCTTCATAAAGGGTTGATTATTCGACAAAAGAATTTAGCATTGTCAATTGGGGGCGTGTCCTATCCTTCTCATATCTGCACTGGGTAGATCAGCAGACATTATCCCTCCAGCAAAGGGTGGGAGGTTGTCTCGCAGTTGCTGACGGGATAAGCGTCTGCTTTCGCTTAGATTAAGAGTGCTGAAGGAATCCGGGACCGGAAGTAAGAACAAAACGCTTGTGTCTTTTAAAACTGTTTATTTCTCTTCTGTCTTGTGTACACACGCACGCATACATATATCTGCATTTCTTTTTCAAAATTTCGTATATCACTATTCCTGTTTGCCAATTTTATAGTTGATAGGAAGTGCTAAAAGAGATTTGCTGTTATTTCATAGTAGAGGTAATAGTTAAAGTATAGACAAACACACAGCTTGTCAGTGTGGTGCGCGGTAGATGATAAAGGTAAATAACGCAAGGCGATAAATAACACAAATTGATTTCAGCTTTCCAAAACTTAGTTTAAATACCTTGTTTTACTGTAATACCTCTGGGGAGAGCTATCAGACTACGGGAAATGATTTTTCTGATCAGAAAACTATAAGAATGATATTGGGTTGAAAACGGTATGAGTGTATTGAATCCCGCTTTGTGGACTTTGTGATCTATGTGATAATCCCGCTTTGTGAACTTTGTGATCTATGTGGAATGTGATGAGCACGATCTGAGTGAAAACGTGCAACAGAGTGTGATAAAGTTTTCATTGTATTACGCTCTGGCTGTTTTGGAGCACAGTAGGGAGACTCCAATGATCCTACCATTTATGGGCAACAAGTGTCTATAAGTGGTACGATTGGACCGCACGGTTGTATGTGTGACCAATAACGCAACGGGATATGAGGTCGTATATCCATGCGTAAATCTTGCCCTCATACGTGTTGTAGGGAGCACATGCAAGCGTGATTTGTGTAAAGAAAAAGGAAGGGAATTTTCTCAGGAAAATCTCTAGAGATAGGGCCTGCAACGGCTACACGTATCTGCTAGAAGGCGGAACGGAGATACCCGGAGCAGAAGAAGTTCAGTGGAAGAGCTTTAAGGATTTCCAACGAAGTTCTGTGTTTGGTGCATTTTAGGAAGTTTTTTCTGTGTTAAAAAGGTCCACAATGGCAGCCAAGTGCACAATACAGAGACGGTCGGAGGTCGGGATTCAGACTCCAGAGGCTTGCAGACCCCGAGGGTCTGCTCGGTTAGTAATGTGGGGGAAATATGGTCCCCACTCTGAGACCTTTTGTGATGAATGGACACGAATGACTGCGGGGGATAAGGCACCATTTCCCGGGATAGGTAGTTTTGACTCAGAGGTGTTGCATAATTTAAGGCGAAGGATATGTCTCGTCAAATCAGCAAAGAGACGAATCAAGCATTGATTGTTTACAAATATGGCAACAGGAGAGTGAAATGCAAAGAAATATAACTTACTTACCTAACTTTCATCTTGAGAGAGGAGAAGTGGCAATGGAGGGGATTGTGGTTGCGGAGAGAAGCACAAGGGTGAACAATAAAAATGCTCTTAGCAACAGTAGTACAGATAATAAGAATAAGTGTAATAAATGTAACAAAGATAATTGTAATACTGTTGAATGTACAACTATTAACCCATGCAAGTCGCACCCCATGTTAAACTTTCCTCAGGAACACCAACCAGAAAGTGAACCAAGAACGATGTCGGCACCTCTTTCAGAAGCCATCACACAAGACGTCCAGGTGGACACGACCCAGTCGGTAAAAACTGTAATCAAACCCCCTAATGGAGGGTTAGGTGAGGTCGTGTTCACAGGTATGTATGGTAATATACATCACACACAAACAAATGTACCTTATATCCTAGAATCAATTCAGAATGACATTACTGGACTTAATCCTGTTAGGGTAATTGCAGTACCAAATGGGGAAACTGACTCTTCAGGAATCACTCCTGTCAGGAACATCGCCATGTACTGCCCTTTTTCCCGAACAGAATTAAGAGCAATTCTGTCTGAATTTCCTGATCCCAGGAAAGACTTAGTTGCTTGTCAAAGGTACATTAAAGTGCTAGGACATACTGCAGAGCCAAGTAACAAAGATTGGAGGACAGTTTTGAGGGCATGTTTACCCCCCGATGTTGATTCATTGAAATTTATCACTGATTGTAAGCTAGATGAGGAAGTGCCACTAACAAACAAGTATAACCAAGATAATATAAAAAGAATCAATCTACAGTTGAAAGAATATTTTCCTACAGTAGCAAAGTGGAATAAAATCTATACAATAAGACAAAAAGAAAGTGAATCCGCAGAAGAGTATTTTCACCGGGCTCTGCAGGATATGGCTAGGTACACTGGTATAGATGACATTGAAACTAATGTACACCACAGAGAGGTAGCTGTGTCCGTATTAGCGAGCAACTTGAAAGACACACTAAAAATTAGGGTACAAACTTCAATACCTCATTGGAGAGGTATCTCGGTGGCGGCATTAAGAGAGTCCGCTATCGAGCATGACCGAAATATCCAAAGAACCAGGGAAGCGCAGGGAGAGCGGTTGATGACACTGAACATCCAAGCACTAGAGGATGCATCAAGTCGACCGGAACCCCAGGCCCCTAGCACATGGAGAAGGCCAAGGATTTGTTACCATTGTAGAAGAGAAGGGCATTATGCCAACGACTGTAATAACCCACATAAAGTCAGACCCCCTAGACCAAGAAATGAGCAAAGTTACAACATACACCATTATAATCAGGGATCATATAGGAAGAATTTTGGGCCACACCCATAAAATATAGTCAAGAAAGGTGATCATTAGGACTGATGGTAAGCCTGAGGTAACGATTAATAAAGTGGGAGGTCATTCACTAAAGACACAGGGATGACCAGGTGAAACGTTGTAAATGTATTTGTGAAAAATGTTTTTTTCTCTCTCTCTCTCTATCCCCATCTATGACGAGTATTGGTAAGAATTCACACATTGCATATCAACTTGGTCCTTGCAGAAGTCTACCAAACCCCAGCATAACCTCCGCCACAATGTATTTCTGGCCAGATACAGACAATGGAGTAATGCAGGAGCTGGTGGGGAGGGACTGCTCAAGGAAACCATTAGACACATAGATATGACAGCCTAATAAGTCTGACAATGTTTTTCTAATGCTAACAATGTTTTCTTAATGTTGACAATGTTTAAAAATGCTTTGTTTCTCTTTTCTTATTGGTGGTTATTGTCGGGTTATGTAATGTATATATGCACATGAATTGTTCTCTATCTCTTTTGTTTTTTTATTTTCTCTCTCTTCTCACTCATGTTTCCATGGTTTAAAGATGCTATGTCACCCCTAAGTGTTAACCAATGGTAATGCCAGATTTTTGCTCCACACAGAAAGATCGCTAGTTAGGAAGAAAGATTACATCACCAGAAGGTTCATTCGGAAGACTGAAGAGACAGCACCTTTTGAGAGGACAGCAGAACAAGAAGAACAACAAGACGAGAGAACTTATTATCGTAACGAGTTCTCTCCCCCTCAAACTGATTTTCTTATACCCCATTTACAAATTTCTTCTTTTCTCCTCCTGTAAGATGGACTTGCCCCAAGAGACTGTGATATGGATTTTTCCCGTTAACCATGATGTTGACCAGAGCAGTCTGTTTCGGTGAGAGTACCAGTGAGGTCGAGAAAGGATCCAGAAAGGTCCTGATGACTGAGACGGAGGTGTAAATTTCCAATAGCAACCCAATCACCAAGCAAAGGCGAGTACCGGGCACGATCTAACAACCATGTTATTTGTAAACAACTGTGAAGGAATGTTAGTTCAAAAAGAAAGTTGTATCTGTAGGCTCTGTAACAAGAATGCCAATCCAGTCTTAATAACCATATGGACCGGCATCCATTGAGTGACTATCACTCTCTAGTGGGTAGCGTATTAAACCAAACAGATTGTTGGGTATGCTCTCAAGTACCTCAGGGTCACAGCAAATCAGGGCTAGTACCATTTCCTTTAACGGTAGGGGAGGTACTTGAGCTAAAGGGTGGGAGACCGGTGGACAGGAGGTTTAATATCTCCAGCCCTCCTAGTTTGAAGCTCCACCAATACCATGTGGATAGGTCCCTCTTATGTTTTAACATCTCCAATCCTAGAAAACCGGGAAATTGGGAAGTGTCATGGAGCAACCAAACCATGACCTTTTCACACAGAGCAGATAGAATGCCCACAGATACAGAGCTCGTACGCCACATAGCCAGTAGAGGAAAATCATTCCGGTATCGATATACCTTAGGAAATAGGATTACTAAAGTTGGAGAGGTATCACCAGGATACTGTGCACATATCGTACAAACCGATACGTGCATTAGACAGATGGAAGAATTAGGGTCAGGAGATTTCACCTGGAAGGTTTGTAACATGGTCATGTCCTTCTCCGTCCCATATGTTCTCCCCGATGATGCATATTTCATATGCGGGAGAAAGGCGTACAAGTGGCTTGCCCCAAACTCTGAAGGATTGTGTTATATTGGAAAAGTATTGCCTGAAGTGATGACTGTTACACATGACAAAATGAAGGACATACACCGTGGTGCCCAAGCTCCTTATACTCACACTCATTACGAGCACCGGGTTAAAAGACAACTGTCAGAAAGGTTAGAGCATCCGGCCTCTGATCTTACCCATGAATCCACCAGGATTCAGGTTCTGGTAGCGTTAGATTTCACTCGTACCGCTCGAGGAGTGATGAATTATAGATACATTTCCGCACTCGCCAATTTGTTAGATAATATCACTGAAATGTATGATGACACGTTTAGATACACTGGAAGAGAACTTCAAGCTTACAAAACAGAACTAGTTCAGCATAGGATGGTTCTTAATTACCTTACAGCAGTAACAGGCGGATATTGTGTTACTTTGGCAACACAGTACGGCATAAAGTGTTGCACGTACATCACAAATAGTACCGAGGATCCGGTAGAGGTCATAGACCAAAAGATGGATGATATTCTGCAATTAAAGTGGGAATTTCGTCGGAAACACAATCTCACCCTTGCTGCTGTAGGTAATGAGCTGACTGGTTGGGTGTCATGGTTGAACCCGCGAAATTGGTTCTCCGGTTTGGGAGAGTGGGCTCAAGGAGTCATAATGGATGTTGGAAAGTTTCTCCTGTGTATCTTAGGTGTTGTAATATCGTTTGGATTGATATTTAGATGCGGGCAGGCTTTGATGAGGTGTAAACAAAGTACGAAAGTGATGAGCTTGAGGAGTGAGGAAACTGTAATTAACCTGGATTTGATTTATGACCCAATGCTAGAAACCATGACGTAATGATGTAATGAGTATACGGTCCGTCTTTCACCCATTTCTATGTTTTCCTCCGAGGTACAAAGACCCACGTAGACGAAGGATTTGATGAGCCAAGGGGCCGACAACGGAAAGATGGAAAGAAGAAGAGCAGACGACCTGATATACAAGATTTTGATGGACAATGCCATGGGTACCCAGTTTCCCTAGGAACTTTAAAATCACGCTAGCCCAACATTTTTTTGTAAATCCATGGACGTTGTTTGCTTTACTCACGATTTATGAGCAAAAGCACAAAGAAGAAGACTCCAATCAACCGACACCAATCAAGACCTCAATCGACAGATGTACATTTCCCTGACATAGAATATCATTGCATTTTCCATAAGTGTTCTTTATCTTCATCTCTACAACCCTCAGGTAATGACACACATAGTCGATAGGGAATACAGGCACAGATATCAGCAACCACATACCTCCCCCATTCATGTATCATCAACTAAAATGTGCATCCCCATTTTGTTACAACTGAAAGCCGAAATGAGCTCGGTAGAGTTTGACAGCCCATCCACAGACCCTTAGTACGGGATAAGAAGGAATTCAAATGTATACTTCGCAATACCTCGAAGCTTGATTTACCACACGTACGGCACGATGATACATGACCCTCCAAACATGGACTCATACACACATGCTTCTGCTTTCTCACTAGGTCATACCCTCTTCACACCTACTCCATTCTTCTTCCTTTCCCCACCATGGAAATCAATTAACCCCTGACTTACATTTTTCTCCTTAAATATTTTGTGGCAGTTATTATTGACTGCCAAAGGGTGGACTGTCAAAGTCAGAAAAATGTCTTAATGCACACTGCCATATTTGCACCGCACACTGGTCCGTGCTGCGCATGCGTACGCTCTCCCGTGGAAGCGCATACCCGCAATAGCGTGCACACGCAGGCGCGGTATGCGCATTTACGGTAGAGTTTATGTGATCGTAGCGTGCGACTCATTCGTTACAAATGTTCACAATTAATGTAGTTTATAGATTATGGTCCCTTTGATAGATTCTGAAAGTTTGGTTAAAATAGAACGTCCCTGAGCCGAGGAATCCCTCTTTACATCGTACGAAGGGTCTAACAGGAATCATACAGCAGTGTTTGGTACCCATCGGAAGAGTATTTAATCAGCAATATTCCGGTGTTGGTTTGGAGCGGATTAATCGCTCGTGCGAATAGTTATGGACATAACAAGTTATGTCTATTTTCTATTATCATTTGTTCTTACTTAGTCATGCATCAGTGGGTCTCAAATGGCTCTTTGACCTCAGAGATCCCCCAAACAATAGTTTGCATGTTAAGAGGGCCTCATATCTACACATGCATAAGGTAATCACAAGAATAGTAATTGAAGATCAATTGTACTCCAAATCAGTATCTTTCCCGCAGACGGAGTGCAATAGCCTTTAATTACATTGAGCTTTGAGACTCAATGGAGAAGACCAACACCTGTGTTTACAAATGGGGCTGGATTTGTATACAGGAAAATAAGGGCTGAGACGTCATTGTCTCAATTGAAAGTGGACATCATGAATATAGAGCAGAACCCAGACAGGATTCTGTTTTGTATTCGCCAAACAAAAGGTCTCCAGAAGACAGGAATGTGCTGGTCATCACCCATTGTTTTGCATAACCAGGGCCACTGATATGAATCAACCTATGACCTTTGTTATAATGTGAAGCCGAATTCCTGCGTCCAATGGACAGTGAGACTGTAGGGACCATTAGATTGCATTGTGTGTGGGGCATAAATAGGCAGGCCGACCATATCCAAAGGGACTTCTCTTCAAACTGTTATCATTGCTGATAATCGGGAAGCTGGCTGTCCAGAGGCGCTTGCGATCGTTACCCTTTGTGCGTAAGTTCTCTCCATAATCATTGTCTTTCTGTGAGCCAAATTCTCTCTCTCTCTCTCTCTCTCTCTCTCTCTCTCTCTATCTCTCTCTCTCCTCTTTTCTCTTAAATACCTCATAGTATTATAGTATTGTATTGTATTGTATTGTATTTAGGTCAGCGTAGTATTGTCTTTTTGTATTTATTGTTTAGTTCTGTGGTTAGGAGGTCTCTGTTATATTGTAGCGTATCATATGTACTGTTATCCCCTTTTACAAGTATATTAGATATAATACAGTTAATAGGCCTTGGAACCTAAACCAGTATCTGTGTATTTTCTATAGTGTTAAGTGTTCACTTGAGCGTCGGTGACGCACAAGCAGCTTTGTAGATAGTCAGGTTACACAAGGTTGCACTTACACCCTGTACTCACATTAAGGTATTCTGTGTATTTCATCGGTATAAGGTTTTAACATAAAGGTATAGTGTTGTAAGCGTCTGCATCGCTGGTGACCTCCTCGTGGTCTCGAGCGTAAGCTACGCTACAGCGAATCATTTCCCTAGACATAACCAATAACGTGTCCTGTGATCACTGGGCCGCGAGCGAACGTGACGCTTGAGCGTCTCGCCTACGGCTGAGCGATCGTTACGCAAATAGCGTACCATTACGGTACTTCTTAAGTAAACAGCGTACAGTGTTCTTAGCTTCATAAAGGGTTGATTATTCGACAAAAGAATTTAGCATTGTCAGTTTTTAACCCATTCCATTGGGGGGGGAAAAAAAAAAAAATATATATATATATATATATATATATATATATATATTTTTTTTTTTTTTTTTTTATTTTTTTTTTTTTAAATATATAAATACTTGTGCCTCCTAAATAGACAAACCAAGTACCTAATCCCTTATAATATAAATAGATATGCTATTAGCAATAAAAAATAACACAAAAAAAACATGTTTTTAAAATTTTTTTATTACATTCCGCCAGCAAAGTGAGGCGGATTGAAAATGACGAATTTACGGTCGAAAAGCACTGTTGTCGAATTGATTCTTCAATTGAATATACTTTTGTCGAAAAGCCGCATTTTTAACAGTGCTAACATGTCGAATTTGTTAAATGTCGAATTTGAAAAAGTCGAATTTCAAACGTCCGTTTTTTTGTCGAAAAGTACTGTATTGCATTGACTAATCAAATTCGAGTTTTTTGTGTCGAAAATGGCCCGTTTTTCGACATTTGCGGCAATTCGACCACAATTGCATATACCCCATAATCTGTAATCTACAAAGAGGAAAGCCCTAGCTCTTTACTGACCCATACAGAGGGGATTATTCAGGCATCTGTACAGTACAGACAGTCCAAAGAAAACTTGAAGTGTGGCTATGCTTTTAAGGAAAAAAAAGAAAAATATATTTGAGACAATTACTGTACATCCATCCATCTGTGATGCTGCTCTCTCACTATCCATGGTATAACAGAAGTTTGCCAGTGTCCCAAAACCATTAAAAATAAGAATTTACTTACCGATAATTCTATTTCTCGTAGTCCGTAGTGGATGCTGGGGACTCCGTCAGGACCATGGGGGACAGCGGCTCCGCAGGAGACAGGGCACAAAAACAAAGCTTTAGGATCAGGTGGTGTGTACTGGCTCCTCCCCCCATGACCCTCCTCCAAGCCTCAGTTAGGATACTGTGCCCGGACGAGCGTACACAATAAGGAAGGATATTGAATCCCGGGTAAGACTCATACCAGCCACACCAATCACACCGTATAACTTGTGATCTGAACCCAGTTAACAGTATGACAAACGTAGGAGCCTCTGAACAGACGGCTCACAACAAATAACAACCCGATTTTTTTGTAACAATAACTATGTACAAGTATTGCAGACAATCCGCACTTGGGATGGGCGCCCAGCATCCACTACGGACTACGAGAAATAGAATTATCGGTAAGTAAATTCTTATTTTCTCTAACGTCCTAAGTGGATGCTGGGGACTCCGTCAGGACCATGGGGATTATACCAAAGCTCCCAAACGGGCGGGAGAGTGCGGATGACTCTGCAGCACCGAATGAGAGAACTCAAGGTCCTCCTCAGCCAGGGTATCAAATTTGTAGAATTTTGCAAACGTATTTGCCCCTGACCAAGTAGCAGCTCGGCAGAGTTGTAATGCCGAGACTCCCCGGGCAGCCGCCCAGGATGAGCCCACTTTCCTTGTGGAATGGGCCTTGACAGATTTAGGTTGTGGCAAGCCTGCCACAGAATGTGCAAGTTGAATTGTGCTACAAATCCAACGAGCAATCGTCTGCTTAGAAGCAGGAGCACCCATCTTGTTGGGTGCATACAATATAAGCAGTGAGTCAGACTTTCTGACTCCCGCCGTTCTTGAAATATATATTTTCAATGCCCGGACCACGTCCAACAACTTGGAATCCTCCAACTCGTTAGTAGCCGCAGGCACCACAATAGGCTGGTTCAGGTGAAACGCTGACACCACCTTAGGCAGAAAATGAGGACGCGTCCGCAGTTCTGCCCTGTCCGTATGGAAAATCAGATATGGGCTCTTATATGATAAAGCCGCCAATTCTGATACTCTCCTGGCTGAAGCCAGGGCCAGTAGCATGGTTACTTTCCATGTGAGATACTTCAGCTCCACCGATTTGAGCGGCTCAAACCAATGGGATTTGAGAAAATCCAAGACTACATTAAGATCCCACGGTGCCACTGGGGGCACAACCGGGGGCTGTATATGTAGTACTCCTTTTACAAAGGTCTGGACTTCAGGAACTGAAGCCAATTCTTTCTGGAAGAAAATCGACAGGGCCGAAATTTGAACCTTAATGGACCCCAATTTGAGGCCCATAGACAATCCTGTTTGCAGGAAATGTAGGAATCGACCCAGTTGAAATTCCTCCGTGGGGGCCTTCCTGGCCTCACACCACGCAACATATTTTCTCCAAATGCGGTGATAATGTTGTGCAGTCACCTCCTTCCTGGCTTTTACCAGTGTAGGAATGACCTCTTCCGGAATGCCTTTTTCCTTTAGAATTCGGCGTTCAACCGCCATGCCGTCAAACGCAGCCGCGGTAAGTCTTGGAATAGACACGGTCCCTGCTGAAGCAGGTCCCGTCTTAGAGGTAGAGGCCACGGATCCTCCGTGAGCATCTCTTGAAGTTCCGGGTACCAAGTTCTTCTTGGCCAATCCGGAGCCACTAGTATCGTTCTTACTCCCTTCTGCCTTATAATTCCCAGTACTTTTGGTATGAGAGGCAGAGGAGGGAACACATACACTGACTGGAACACCCACGGTGTTACCAGAGCGTCCACAGCTATTGCCTGAGGATCTCTTGACCTGGCGCAATACCGGTCGAGTTTTTTGTTGAGGCGGGACGCCATCATATCCACCATTGGTTTTTCCCAACGGTTCACAATTATGTGGAAGACTTCTGGATGAAGTCCCCACTCTCCCGGGTGTAGATCGTGTCTGCTGAGGAAGTCTGCTTCCCAGTTGTCCACTCCCGGAATGAATACTGCTGACAGTGCTATCACATGATCTTCCGCCCAGCGAAGAATCCTTGCAGCTTCTGCCATTGCTGTCCTGCTTCTTGTGCCGCCCTGTCTGTTTACGTGGGCGACTGCCGTGATGTTGTCCGACTGGATCAACACCGGCTGACCCTGAAGCAGGGGTTTTGCCAGACTTAGAGCATTGTAAATCGCTCTTAGCTCCAGTATATTTATGTGAAGAGACATCTCCAGGCTTGACCATACTCCCTGGAAGTTTCTTCCTTGTGTGACCGCTCCCCAGCCTCTCAGAATGGCATCCGTGGTCACCAGGACCCAGTCCTGTATGCCGAATCTGCGGCCCTCTAACAGATGAGCACTCTGCAACCACCACAGAAGAGACACCCTTGTCCGTGGCGATAAGGTTATCCGCTGATGCATCTGCAGATGCGATCCGGACCATTTGTCCAGCAGATCCCACTGAAAAGTTCGTGCGTGGAATCTGCCGAATGGAATCGCTTCGTAAGAAGCCACCATCTTTCCCAGGACTCTTGTGCATTGATGTACAGACACTGTCCCTGGTTTTAGGAGGTTCCTGACAAGTTCGGATAACTCCCTGGCTTTCTCCTCCGGAAGAAACACCTTTTTCTGAACCGTGTCCAGAATCATTCCCAGGAACAGCAGACGTGTTGTCGGGGTCAACTGAGATTTTGGAAAATTCAGAATCCACCCGTGTTGTTGCAGCACTACTTGGGTTAGTGCTACTCCGTCCTCCAGCTGTTCTCTGGACCTTGCCCTTATCAGGAGATCGTCCAAGTAAGGGATAATTAAGACGCCTCTTCTTCGCAGAAGAATCATCATTTCGGCCATTACCTTGGTAAAGACCCGAGGTGCCGTGGACAATCCAAACGGCAGCGTCTGAAACTGATAATGACAGTTTTGCACCACGAACCTGAGGTACCCTTGATGTGAAGGGCAAATTGGGACATGCAGGTAAGCATCCTTTATGTCCAGGGACACCATAAAGTCCCCTTCTTCCAGATTCGCTATCACTGCTCTGAGTGACTCCATCTTGAACTTGAATTTTTGTATGTACAGGTTCAAAGATTTCAGATTTAGAATAGGTCTTACCGAGCCGTCCGGCTTCGGTACCACAAATAGCGTGGAGTAATACCCCTTTCCCTGTTGTAGGAGGGGTACCTTGACTATCACCTGCTGAGCAAACAGCTTGTGAATGGCTTCCAATACCGTCGCCCTGTCTGAGGGAGACGTTGGCAAAGCAGACTTTAGGAACCGGCGAGGGGGAGACTTCTCGAATTCCAACCTGTAACCCTGAGATACTACCTGCAGAATCCAGGGGTCCACCTGTGAGCAAGCCCACTGTGCGCTGAAATTCTTGAGTCGACCCCCCACCGTTCCTGAGTCCGCTTGTAAGGCCCCAGCGTCATGCTGAAGGCTTTGCAGAACCCTGGGAGGGCTTCTGTTCCTGGGCAGGGGCTGCTTGCTGCCCTCTCTTACCCCTTCCTCTGCCCCTAGGCAGATATGACTGTCCTTTTGTCCGCTTGTTCTTATAGGACCGAAAGGACTGCGGCTGAAAAGACGGTGTCTTTTTCTGTTGGGAGGGGGTCTGAGGTAAAAAGGTGGATTTTCCGGCAGTTGCCGTGGCCACCAGATCCGATAGACCGACGCCAAATAATTCCTCCCCTTTATACGGCAATACTTCCATATGTCGTTTGGAATCCGCATCACCTGACCACTGTCGCGTCCATAAACTCCTTCTGGCAGATATGGACATCGCATTTACTCTCGATGCCAGAGTGCAAATATCTCTCTGCGCATCTCGCATATAAAGGAAAGCATCCTTTAATTGCTCTATAGTCAATAAAATACTGTCCCTATCCAGGGTATCAATATTTTCAGTCAGGGAATCCAACCAGACGACCCCAGCACTGCACATCCAGGCTGAGGCGATGGCCGGTCGCAGTATAACACCAGTATGTGTGTATATACTTTTTAGGGTAGTTTCCAGTCTCCTATCTGCTGGATCCTTGAGGGCGGCCGTATCCGGAGACGGTAACGCCACTTGTTTTGATAAGCGTGTGAGCGCCTTATCCACCCTAAGGGGTGTTTCCCAGCGCGCCCTAACCTCTGGCGGGAAAGGGTATAATGCTAATAACTTTTTTGAAATTAGCATTTTTCTATCTGGGTTAAACCACGCTTCATCACATACATCATTTAATTCCTCTGATTCAGGAAAAACTACAGGTAGTTTTTTCACCCCCCACATAATACCCCTTTTTGTGGTACTTGCAGCATCAGAGATATGCAAAGCCTCCTTCATTGCCGTGATCATATAACGTGTGGCCCTACTTGAAAATACGTTTGTTTCATCACCGTCGACACTAGATTCAGTGTCTGTGTCTGGGTCTGTGTCGACCGACTGAGGTAAAGGGCGCTTTACAGCCCCTGACGGTGTCTGAGACGCCTGGGCAGGTACTAACTGGTTTGCCGGCCGTCTCATGTCGTCAACTGATTTTTGTAATGTGCTGACATTATCACGTAATTCCATAAACAAAGCCATCCATTCCGGTGTCGACTCCCTGGGGGGTGACATCACCATTATCGGCAATTGCTCTGCCTCCACGCCAACATCGTCCTCATACATGTCGACACACACGTACCGACACACAGCAGACACACAGGGAATGCTCTTATCGAAGACAGGACCCCACTAGCCCTTTGGGGAGACAGAGGGAGAGTTTGCCAGCACACACCCAAGCGCTATAATATATATGGGAACAACCTTATATAAGTGTTGTTCCTTATAGCAGCTTAAATATATCCAGTATATCGCCAAAAAATGCCCCCCCTCTCTGTTTTACCCTGTTTCTGTAGTGCAGTGCAGGGGAGAGTCCTGGGAGCCTTCCTCACAGCGGAGCTGAGCAGGAAAATGGCGCTGTGTGCTGAGGAGAATAAGCCCCGCCCCCTATTTCGGCGGGCTTTCCTCCCGTGGATTTAGATAATTGGCATGGGTTAAATACATACATATAGCCTTAATGGCTATATGTGATGTATTCTTTTGCCTTAAGGTAATAAAATATTGCTGCCCAGGGCGCCCCCAGCAGCGCCCTGCCCCCTCCGTGACCGCTTGGTGTGAAGTGTGTGACAACAATGGCGCACAGCTGCAGTGCTGTGCGCTACCTTCATGAAGACTGAAGAGCCTTCTGCCGCCTGTTTCCGGACCTTCAATCTTCAGCATCTGTAAGGGGGGTCGGCGGCGCGGCTCCGGGACGAACCCCAGGGTGAGACCTGTGTTCCGACTCCCTCTGGAGCTAATGGTGTCCAGTAGCCTAAGAATCCAATCCATCCTGCACGCAGGTGAGTTGAAATTCTCTCCCCTAAGTCCCTCGATGCAGTGAGCCTGTTGCCAGCAGGACTCACTGAAAATAAAAAACGTAAAAAACTTTTTCTAAGCAGCTCTTTAAGAGAGCCACCTAGATTGCACCCTGCTCGGACGGGCACAAAAACCTAACTGAGGCTTGGAGGAGGGTCATGGGGGGAGGAGCCAGTACACACCACCTGATCCTAAAGCTTTGTTTTTGTGCCCTGTCTCCTGCGGAGCCGCTGTCCCCCATGGTCCTGACGGAGTCCCCAGCATCCACTTAGGACGTTAGAGAAATAAGATTTTAAACCTACCGGTAAATCTATTTCTCCTAGTCCGTAGAGGATACTGGGGACTCCGTAAGGACCATGGGGGTATAGACGGGCTCCGGCAGGAGATAGGGCACCTAAAAAGAACTTTGACTATGGGTGTGCACTGGCTCCTCCCTCTATGCCCCTCCTCCAGACCTCAGTTAGAGAACTGTGCCCAGAGGAGATGGACAATACAAGGCAGGATTTAGCAATCCAAGGGCAAGATTCATACCAGCCCACACCAATCATACCATGTAACCTGGAACATACATAACCAGTTAACAGTATGAACAACAACAACAGTAGTAACGGTCCAAGACCGATGTCAACTGTAACATAACCCTTATGTAAGCAACAACTATATACAAGTCTTGCAGAGTTTCCGCACTGGGACGGGCGCCCAGCATCCTCTACGGACTAGGAGAAATAGATTTACCGGTAGGTTTAAAATCTTATTTTCTTTTACGTCCTAGAGGATGCTGGGGACTCCGTAAGGACCATGGGGTGTATACCAAAGCATCCAATCGGGCGGGAGAGTGCGTATGACTCTGCAGCACCGACTGAGCAAACGCTAGGTCCTTATCAGCCAGGGTATCAAACTTGTAGAATTTAGCAAAAGTGTTTGACCTCGACCAAGTCGCCGCACGGCAAAGTTGTAAAGCCGAGACGCCTCGGGCAGCCGCCCAAGAAGAGCCCACCTTTCTAGTGGAATGGGCCTTAACCGAATTTGGTACTGGCAATCCAGCCGTAGAGTGAGCCTGCTGAATCGTATTACAGATCCAGCGGGCAATAGTCTGCTTCGAAGCAGGAGCGCCAATCTAATTGGCCGCATACAGGACAAACAGAGCCTCTGTTTTCCTAATTCTAGCCGTCCTGGCTACATAAATCTTTAAGGCCCTGACTACGTCTAGGGATCTGGAATCCTCCAGGTTACCGGTAGCCACAGGCACCACAATAGGTTGATTCATATGGAACGAAGAAACCACTTTAGGCAAAAATTGCGGACGTGTCCTCAATTCAGCTCCATCCACATGAAAAATCAAGTAGGGGCTCTTGTGTGAGAGAGCCGCCAATTCCGACACTCGCCTTGCTGATGCTAAGGCCAACAACATGACCACCTTCCAAGTAAGAAATTTCAACTCAACCTTGTTAAGCGGTTCAAACCAGTGTGATTTTAGAAACTGTAACACCACGTTCAGGTCCCATGGTGCCACTGGAGGCACAAAAGGGGGCTGGATGTGCAGCACTCCCTTTACAAACGTCTGGACTTCAGGAAGAGAAGCCAATTCCTTCTGAAAGAAAATCGAGAGGGCCGAAATCTGTACCTTAACCGAGCCTAATTTCAGGCCCATATCCACTCCTGTCTGTAGGAAGTGGAGAAAACGACCCAGATGAAAATTTTCCTTAGGTGCATTCTTGGTCTCACACCAAGACACATACTTTCGCCAGATACGGTGATAATGTTTTATAGTCACCTCCTTCCTAGCCTTTATTAAAGTAGGGATGACCTCTTCCGTAATCCCCTTTTATGCTAGGATTCGGCGTTCAACCGCCATGCCGTCAAACGTAACCGCGGTAAGTCTTGAAATACACAGGGCCCCTGCTGCAACAGGTCTTCCCTCAGAGGAAGAGGCCAGGGGTCTCCTGTGAGCATCTCTTGTAGATCCGAGTACCAGGCCCTTCGAGGCCAGTCTGGGACAACGAGTATCGTCTGTACTCTTCTTCGTCTTATGATCCTCAACACTTTCGTGATGAGAGGAAGAGGAGGAAACGCGTAGACCGACTCGAACACCCACGGTGTTACCAGTGCGCCTACTGCCTGAGGGTCCCCACACCAGGCGCAATACCTCCGAAGTTTTTTGTTGAGGCGTGACGCCATCATGTCTATTTGAGGAGTTCCTTAAAGACGTGTTACGTCTGCGAAGACTTCTTGATGAAGTCCCCACTCTCCTGGATGGAGATCGTGTCTGCTGAGGAAGTCTGCTTCCCAGTTGTCCACTCCCGGAACGAAGACAGCCGACAGAGCGCTTTACATGATTTTCCGCCCAGCGAAGTATCCTTGTGGCTTCCGCCATCGCGACTCTGCTTCTTGTCCCGCCTTGGCGGTTCACATGAGCCACTGCTGTGACATTGTCTGATTGAATCAGAACCGGTAGGTTTCAAAGAAAACTCTCCGCTTGTCGAAGGCCGTTGTAAATGGCCCTGAGTTCCAACACACTGATGTGTAGACAGGACTCCTGGTCTGACCAAAGACCCTGAAAAGTCCTTCCCTGTGTGACCGCTCCCCATCCTCGGAGGCTCGCGTCGGTGGCAACCAGGATCCAGTCCTGAATCCCGAACCTGCGACCCTCCAGCAGGTGAGCACTTTGCAACCACCACAGGAGGGACACTCTGGTTCCTGGGGACAGAGTTATTTTCCGATGTAAATGCAGATGGGACCCGGACCACTTGTCCAGAAGGTCCCATTGAAAAGTCCTTGCATGGAACCTTCCGAAGGGAATGGCCTCGTAGGCCGCCACCATTTTCCCCAGAACTCGAGTGCATTGGTGAACGGACACCCTTTTCGGTTTTAGCAGTTCTCTGACCATGTTCTGGATGTCTTGGGCTTTCTCTATTGGGAGGAAGACCTTAATTTGTTCCGTATCCAGTGACATACCTAGGAACGGCAGTCGAGTTGTCAGAATCAACTGTGACTTTGGTAGATTTAGAATCCAACCGTGTTGCTGGAGCGCTCTCAGAGAGAGCGCCACACTGCTCAGCAATTTCTCTCTTGATCTCGCTTTTATCAGGAGATCGTCCAAGTATGGGATAATTGTTACACCATGCTTGCGCAGGACCACCATCATTTCCGCCATTATCTTGGTGAAAATCCTCGGGGCCGTGGAAAGTCCAAACGGCAACGTCTGAAATTGGTAATGACAATCCTGTACAGCCAATCTCAGGTATTCCTGATGGGGGGCATATATGGGGACATGAAGGTACGATGCGTCCAGAGACACCATAAACTCCCCCTCCTCCATGTTGGCTATTATCGCTCTGAGCGATTCCATTTTGAATTTGAATCTTTTTATGTACAGGTTTAGGGATTTCAGATTCAAAATCGGTCTGACCGAACCATCCGGTTTCGGGACCACAAATAGGGTTGAGTAGTAACCTCTTCCCTGCTGGTGCAGGGGAACCTTGATTATCACTTGCTGTATACACAGCGTTTGAATTGCAGCTAACACTACATCCCGTTCCGATGTGGAAGCTGGTAGGGCCGATTTGAAAAATCGGCGCGGGGGCACCTCCTCGAATTCCAGTTTGTAACCCTGGGAAACTATTTACAACACCCAGGGATTCAGGTCCGAACTGACCCAGGCCTGACTGAAAAGTCGAAGACGTGCCCCCACCGGTGCGGACTCCCTCAGGGGAGCCCCAGCGTCATGCTGTGGGATTTGGAGCAGCCGGGGAAGACTTTTGTTCCTGGGCACCTGCCGCAGCAGATGCTCTCTTGCCTCTGCCCTTACCTCTGGCGAGGAAAGAGGATCCCCGACCTCTTTTGGACTTGTGCGACCGAAAGGACTGCATCTGATAGGGTGTTACTTTCTTTTGCTGTTGGGGAATATATGGTAAAAAATTTGATTTACCTGCTGTAGCTGTGGAAACCAGGTCCGTCAACCCATCCCCAAACAATACATCCCCCTTATAGGGTAGTACTTCCATATGTTTCTTGGAATCCGCATCACCCGTCCATTGGCGAGTCCATAAGGATCTTCTCGCTGAGGTAGCCATGGCATTGGCCCTAGAAGCTAGCAATCCAATGTCCCTTTGAGCATCCCTCATAAATAAGACTGCGTCTTTTATATGGGATAGAGTTAGGAATATAGTGTCCTTATCCATAGTATCAATTTGATCTGTCAGCTCATCTGTCCAAGCTGCAATTGCGCTACACACCCATGCCGACGCAATCGTCGGTCTTAGCACAGCACCCGTATGAGAATAAATACCCTTTAAGGTAGTTTCTTGCCTGCGATCTGCTGGGTCTTTAAGGGCCGCTGTGTCAGGAGACGGTAGCGCCACTTTCTTGGATAAGCGCGTCAGGGCCTTGTCCACAGTGGGGGGTAATTCCCAAATCTCCCTGTCCTGCTTAGGGAAAGGGTATGCCATAAAAATTATTTTGGGGATCTGCGGTCTCTTATCCGGAGTCTCCCAAGCTTTTCCAAAGAACTCATTTAATTCATGAGATGTGAGAAAATTAATAATCTGTTTCTTTTCCTTAAACATGTGTACCCTTGTGTCTGGGACTGAGTGTTCATCCACAATATGCAACACATCCCTTGTTGCCACAATCATACACTGAATAGTTTTAGTCACCCTAGGGTGCAATTTTACTTCGTCATAGTCGACACTGGAATCAGAATCCGTGTCGGTAGTAGTGTCTTGTGTTAAGGGACTCTTTTGAGACCCCGACAGGCCCTGTGAGTCGGTCCAATCTGAGGATTGACCGCCTGATGTCCCCCCTAAACCAGCCTTATCAAGCCTTTTATGTAAAGATGCCACACTTGCATGCAACGTATGCCACATGTCCATCCAATCTGGAGTCGGCACAACCGACGGGGACACACCACTCATTTGCTCCACCTCCTCTTTGGAGAAGCCTTCCGCCTCAGACATGTCGACACACATGTACAGATACCCCACACACACACAGGAATTTACCTATAAGGGGACAAAACCCCAACCAGGCCCTTAGGAGAGATAGAGAGATAGAGTATGCCAGCACACACCCAGCGCTTAAAAACACTGGAATATACAACCAGATAGCGCTTTTATATGTTTACAATCGTAATCTCCACTCACTGCGTCGCCAAAGTGCCCCCCTCCTCCTTTTTCCAACCTGTGAAGCTCAGCAGGGGAGAGAACAGGGAGCCAGCGTTTTCTCATGCAGCCTCTGTGGAGAAAATGGCGCTGGTTAGTGCTGAGGATCAAGCCCCGCCCACCCGACGGCGGGCTTCGGTCCCTTCATCATATATTAATAAAATGGCGGGGGTCCGCGGATTTACTGTCCCCCAGCCTAATCCACCTTATTTATTGCCAAATCGAGGTTTATTGCTGCCCAGGGCGCCCCCCCCCCCTGCACCCTTCAGTGCCTGCTTTGTATGTGTGACTGGGAGCAATGGCGCGCACCTCATGAAGATCTGATGTCTTCTGCCGCCTGAAGTCTTTTCCTCAATACTCACCCGGCTTCTATCTTCGGCATCTGTGAGGAGGACGGTGGCGGCGCGGCTCCGGGACGAACCCCAGGTGAGACCTGTGTTCCGACTCCCTCTGGAGCTAATGGTGTCCAGTAGCCTAGAAGCAGTGCCCAACTTTACAAGCCAGCTCTGCTTCTCTCTCCTCAGTCCCACGATGCAGGGAGCCTGTTGCCAACAAGACTCCCTGAAAATAAAAAACCTAACAAAATTATTTTTCCACAGAAAACTCTGGAGAGCTCTCTGCAGTGCACCCATTCTCCCCTGGGCACAAGATCTAACTGAGGTCTGGAGGAGGGGCATAGAGGGAGGAGCCAGTGCACACCCATAGTCAAAGTTCTTTTTAGGTGCCCTATCTCCTGCCGGAGCCCGTCTATACCCCATGGTCCTTACGGAGTCCCCAGCATCCTCTAGGACGTAAGAGAAAAGGGCATTAAAATACAAAAATTGCTACAAAGTGTACAGACAACAGCACAAATTAATATAGGTCAGCCAAAACTGCTACTCCAAGAAAAATTGGTACATCAGTAACTTAGACATACTGTAAGCATTAATCAGTAGTAGAAATTCCCAAAAGACCCAGATATTGGAACAAATATGTATACCTGGCATGGTTTGGATTATGCTAAGGCGAGCTGGAAGGAGTAGAAACAGATCTACTAGATTTTACATGCATTCTGAAATGAATCAGTCTACCCAGCAAAAACACGGGTGGTCTTCAGTATGCCGCCAACCGGAATCCCGGCGACCAGAATACCGGCGCCGGGATCGCGACCGCCGGCATGCCGAGACATTCTCCCTCTTGGGGGTCCACGACCCCCCTGGAGGGAGAATAAATAGCGTGGCGCGCCACAGTGCCCGCAGCATGGCGAGCACAGCGTGCCCACAAGGGGCTCATTAGCGCTCGCCCAGCTGTCGGTATGCCGGCAGTCGGGATCCTGGCGCCAGTATGCTGGCCCCCGGGATCCCGGCCGTCCACCCATACTACACCCAACCAGCTCAGCAATTACCGAATACTAAAACTTTGAAGCAAATAGTTCAAACACTGAAAATCCAATGACATATTCAACTTCAAGTTAAAGGGGCTGAGTAATTCTGAACAACCTTTAACTTAATTCAACCCCTCAGCAGCTGAGAGAGATAACAGTACGGTCAGGAATCCTTTTACTCCCACAGACCACGTACACCAAAGAAGGCACATTACACAGTGGTAGATGTACAGTATAAAGCAGTGAAGAGTGGAAAATTTGTCCATGGCAACCAATCAGCTTATACGTATCATTTTATAGAATGCACTTGATAAATGTTACTTCAGAGCTGATTGGTTGCCATGGCACACTTCTCCACTATTTCATACATCTCCCCCCAATGGGGGTAATTCAGAGTTGATCGCAACAGCAAATTTGTTAGCAGTTGGGCAAAACCATGTGCACTGCAGGGGGGGCAGATATAACATGTGCAGAGAGAGTTAGATTTGGGTGGGTTATTTTGTTTCTGTGCAGGGCAAATACTTGCTGCTTTATTTTTACACTGCAATTTAGATTTCAGTTTGAATACACCACACCCAAATCTAACTCTCTCTGCACATGTTATATCTGGCCCCCCTGCAATGCACATGGTTTTGCCCAAATGTTAACAAATTTGCTGCTGCGATCAACTCTGAATTAGGCCCTCTGTCCATTTGCATATTATTGCAGTGCAGCAGTTCACAACCTGTTTAGTGTTACGACGCATCAGTCAACACTGCTGTCGCGACTTATTGGCTCTGTGACGCAGCAGAGTTAAAATACTGTACTAAATACACCAATAATAAGGGTGTGTTTAAAAACCAAAGTGAATAGCAGCCAATACACTTTACATGTAAACTATATTTCTCATCACATATTAGCTGAAGTGCTTTCCTTAGCTATACAATGTGCTTTAAGACACTGGTAAGTAAATCCTTTATTTACGTACAATAAACTTACTTTAGTCAATATGGTTCTACATTTACCATGTGCTGGTTTTCCAAATCTGTATTCTGAAAGTCCATTATTATAAACAAATTCATGTGGTCTATTATAGTGAACAGATAATTAAAGTAGTTAAGCATTACAACTAAAGAGACAGCCATATTCATATCCTTAGCTTAAAAATATAGCAGAACAGTTTTTTATTTTTCTTAAACCCTGTGCGATGGCTGGTGGATAGTGTTGGGAGGAATTTTAAGTCCTTATCTCCCCCATCATAGCAACTAGAAAGGTGAGGGCAACCTTGTTTTAAAGAAGGTAGCCCCACTTTTAAGTGGTGCCCTAACAGCAGTTACTGCCTGGTGATCAGAGGGGTCCCCAGGAAACATCCCCTACATGGAGTCCAATGATGGGGGAAGATTTTCCCAGTCTGGTTTCATAATTAAACGGCATTTATAAAGGCGAGGTCCATTCTTTGATAAGATGGGGCTCATTAGTACTTATTATCTGGTTGTCACCATACATTATCATCCTGTACTACAGAAAAAAAAAATTATATATATACACACATATATATATATATATATATATATATATATATATATATATATATATATATATATATATATATATACACATATATATATATATATATATATACATATATATATATATATATATATATATATATATATATAAAGTTACTTGTTTTATCACCTAAGAAGCCTGCACAGATCATAGTGAAGGGCCCTTGGAAGGTTTTGCAGTCATACTTTAACTTTTATTTGCAGTCGGATTTGGGGGGGAAAAAACCCACAAAAGTGGCAGCATTTAGAGCAGAAAAAAATTACTAACATCGAAGTCGCATTTCAATTGTAGCGGAGAACCGATGGATGATAGCAATTTTTTTCAGAAATCAAAAAGATGTCGGATGTTTGCGGTAAATTTGCCCCTAGTGTAGAATCATAAAGGGAAATAACTTAGATCAAAAATTTTAAAATAAAGTAATTATAGCAGTTGTGACATCAAAACACTGAACTGCTGCAGATCAGATCTGCCTGTCACTGTGTGGGCTATTCAGTTGCTTAATGGGTGCCAAAATTGCATATTACCCATCACTTTAGACGGGTCAGTATGCAATCATCTGGCCGCCCATTGTTTATGCAACTGACCGCACCTAGAAGTACCGCGTTTAGCAGTGCAGAAATAATTTAATAGCTGCAGTCGGACGCAGGAGGTGGCGATAAATTGAATTGCCCCCTGAGAATCACCTCCTCCTAACATGATAGCCTACTACAGAAGGGAGCGTATGCATCACATATTTGGTTATGTGTACCACTCAGCTCAGCTAGATGTTGCTTTTGATGCACATTAACGTCAAATACCAACTTCAACCATTCGTTCAAAAGGAGGCCAATAAGTAGGTTGGAATAACAAACAAAAAAACACTAAAGTTCCAGATTTACACAACACTTTGACATGAACACTCTCGCCCTGACGTCGTTGTGTATAACACAGTATCAAACAATCTAACAATACATAGCCAAAGTATGTGGACATCCCTTTTAATTACAGTTTGACCAATTCAACCACACCCAATGCTAGCAAGTGCATAAAACTAAGCACATTCAGGCTAGCATTAGCAGTAGCATAGATCGTATTGAACAGTAGCATTCTATTTAACCGCTAGTTTGCCTTAACCCTTCATATACCAAGCCTACCTCGTCAACATACTTTACCAAGCTGGGGCCTTCAGAGGACCCCACGGTTTTTTTTTTCTAAATTATCAACTGTTTGATGCGGTAAATTACTAAAATTATGCTTTTTGGGTTTCTGAAGGGATACGTTCTAGTAAGGGTACGACAGTTAGCATAAAACATTTTGTTTATTTATTTCAAGAGTAGTTAGCCAATAAAAGCCATATATTTTTCTTTGTTACAGTGTGTACATTTTTACATCTGATTGGATACTGTATATTCTTGTAAAAAGGTTATATTATTTTACTACGGTAACAATACATGTGTTGCCATCGCTAGAGTCTTAGCACATGCCACAGTGGTGGTTTTTCTGTGTTTCTCACATATAAAACGTTCTGCATTTGTAACGTAGTATAGTGTTTTTAATTATTTACGTTTTTTCGAGAGAACATTTTATAAGCCTAATTACACATTATTTATCTTAATCCGATGTGGGACACATAGAAAAATAAGGAGTAAAATAGTTGCTATAGATACAGCAGGATCACGAAAAATAAAATTTTGGGGTCCTCAGAAGAGCCCCCCTTGGTATATCAAGGGTTAACACTGGCAGTAAAAGTTGTAGTACATCCCTAGAGGCAGTGTTCACGGTGCAGGACATTAAAACTGAAAAAGCAAAACAATGTGAATATTCTTCTATTAAAGATCATTGGGTGAATGAGAAGTTGACCGATATTTCCCAGTATGATGTCAAAAAGTGCAGTGCATTTATTCTTGGCCACATAATAGCCCAACATAATTACAAGAAAAAATAAAAAGGTCTGTCTAAATGGCAGAGAGTACGTGGAGTATAATTCCTATAAAAAGCTCAGGAGTGCAATTCAATTCAATGCGATGTGCCGCAACACAGCTGTTAACAGTGGCTATTTGCATTAGCGTTATCATTGCAATATTTTCCTCGCACTTCTATTGGATGCGCGGGAAAACTTGCGATGTCAGCAGACGCAATACGCCGTTCTGGAATGGTACATCGTGTAGAATTTAATTACCCACTCAGCACCCAAGGTTAAGTCTGATTATTTATACTGCCTATGGAGTGAAGGAAACCTAAGCAAATACAATAAATTCTACAGCTACTAAAGTATGTCTCCAAATGGGAAATTAAATAGACATAGCACCACCTGCAGGTTACACTGGGCATAAGGCAAATATTTACATCCCTGGCTGGCAGTCATCATTTCATATCAGATGTAATTATGCCTAGAAACAATGTAATGACAATGTGATCACTAAATCAGTGTTGTGCTTTTATCCCCCAAAACACACACACACACACACACACACCAATAACATAAAAAAGACACAAAGTAACACCTACTATACCTTGTTCAGTGTCATATGGCATATACACATTCTGCATGAAATGCACCTGTGTGAGAATTATACGGCTATAATCTTTGTACTGTTAAATTAACATGTCTCTTAAAAACATGTAATACAGAATATTTTATATCCACCATATAACAGTGCTAAAAAATGGAAAAAGTATTACACTTAACTTGTTTTTCACATGAAAACATAGAATCAAAGTAAATACTGTTCAAAGTAGAACTACAGTATAGGCTGCACCCTTTTACCAGAAAACACCAATTCAGCGTATAATGGAAGGTGTGTGTTTTTGTAAACATGCATTTACACACACCATTGCATTATTACATTTCCAGTGTGCAACTGGTAAACATAACGCCACACTTCTGCATAAATTTGATCTGTGTACAGGCGAGCAAAGAGCAAAAGCTTTGTAAATGGTCTTACAAGAAAAACTCTACATACAGTGTCTTTTTTAGAGAGCCTGAAAAGAGACCATCTGGCCTACTCCTTTACCCTTCACTCTGTATTGTCAGCGTAGCCTCAAGTATGTCCCAAGCATTCTACAAAGTCATTATACTGCTAAAAGGCACCTGGCGCTGCACACTAGCCTTTCCTAATACAATAGCATACAATAAACTAATGTACATTCTGCTCCATCTTCACACTTTCCTGGCTGCGTGTCTCAGTTCATGCTAGTGGCTCTGGTATGTGAGGGAGATAAATGAAGTCAAATTATGCAGCACTGAAATTGCTAAAAGGAAAGCTGCAGTCATTGTTTTGCAGAGGGGTCAAAAAAGAATGGTTTGTAACAATTCATTATTTACACTTACACAATGTAGCACAGGATAGGGTCTCAGGTCTATTTTAGGGGGCAATTCAACTAAATGTGATTTAAAATCACATATTCAGGCGCAAGCTATTGGCGATGTGCAATGCAAAGAAAATCTGTGTATTTTAGCCTATATACATGATGTAGGGGCAATTGCCGGCGTTCACATACCATCCCAACGGGGCACGGCTTCCATCGCATTCTACAGAATCTCTCCCCACATGTGTCCTCTCTCAAACATTCAACAACTTATTAAAGCCAATCACTGTATATCGGTGCCTACAATCCAAACTAACATATGATTTATTCATGTGGCATCCAAAACCAGAACACCAGAAGGCACAGTCGTCAGCACCTACACCAGTCTAAAGTTATTATTTATATGTATTTACCATTCCAAAGCTATTATTCATATTTACCATTCTAAAGTTATTATTTATAAAATTTTTATTTCTATTTACCATTCTAAAGTTATTTATATTTAGTCGCCTTTCTAAAGTTATCATTTATAAAGTTATCATTTTTACCTGCTGTTATGGCCCATACACACGGTGAGATTCGGGCTATGACAGATTCTCACTATGCGACAGGGGCCAGGTCGGCACATAGTCAGTATCGCAAGCACACTCATTATGTGCTTGCGATACTGACTATGTGCGATTTTGGCTAAGTGTCAATTTTGACTATCTCTTCTATAGAGATAGTCAAAATTGACTTGCCTGCACAGTCTATTTATTCTTGCGATGCCGACCGCGCATCGGCATCGAATCGGGATCGCAAGGTGACTTTCACCGTGTTTACACACCATTAGACTTGTTGGCAGATCTGTTTGCGACTCTGGCAACTACATGACAAATCTAATCTCTGATACTGTATGACAACACTACAAGAGTCAGCCCTTCTCCGGGACTGTTGTCTTTATCTCTTTTACCAAACAGTGCTCGATTTAAAAAGAAAAAAAAATGGTATATAGGAATTTTCATATACAGCGTGAGTGGAAGAAGTTACTGTTCAGGCTGGCACTGAACTTTCAAATGCTAGTTTCTTTAAAGGGCGATCAGGAAAAGTGTCACTATTCATACACACAGTACTCATCAAATACAACAATGTGAAGCCAACAGAAGGCTCTGTAACCTCACTAGACATATCTTGCCTTATGAACCCTTTAGCCTCACTCAGACTCCCACAACTCCCTTCCTAACCAGATTACAGTAATACAGCACTATATGGCAGGTCTGCTTGACAACACGCAGGTCAGTATCAACATACTAAATAGGCAGCAACCATTACACCAGAATTACACAATATATCATCGCAGATTGAAAAAATAAATTATATCAAGTGTATGCTAGCATTGGCCAATGCATTTACATCCACAGCTCGGTAAATTTAAGGAGAGTTCAACAGTGCTGTAAGTAGATATTTTAGCAGTGTGCAAGAAACGGCATCAGCATCGCATATGCGGTGGCCCCCGCTTATGTAAAATAGGGCAGTGCGCGGCGTAGGCGCGTGCAAAAAATATAGGGACGTGGCTTCATGGGGAAGGAGTGTGGCAACAAAATAATACCAATACATATTACGGTGCACAGTAGTCTCCATTATTCAAATTACGCCACACAATAGCACCAGGTAGAGCCCCTTTTTACACATTACGGCAGACAGCGTCCCCGTTTTACACATTACGGCAGACAGCGTCCCCCTTTTACACATTACGGCAGACAGCATCCCCCTTTTACACATTACGGCAGACAGCATACCCCTTTTTACACATTATGGCAGACAGCGTCCCCCTTTTACACATTATGGCAGATAGACAGAATATATGATGCTCACTCTCTCCTCGCTGGCTCCTTGGTGCAGCTGCTGGCAGATCCCGGGCAGAGAGGAGGAGGGCGGACAGGGACTCAGGAGCCGCAGCAGCGCACTGTAATTGGTGGTGGCAAAGCTGCAGCTGTCCCTCTCCTTCCACATTGGCTGGCCGCCGCCGCTGTGAATGCTGGGATGAGGGAAGCGCATCCCAGCATTCACAGTGGCGGCGGCCAGCCTATGTGCTCCCGAGTCCCCCTCCCTCCTCCGCCGCTGTTGCTCCTCTGAGGTGTCTTGTAATGAGTCAGTTTGACTCATTACAATGCCGCTGACTAAAGTCATGGGGATGCAGCCAGTTGCGCCCTCAGGGTGACTGCGCTGTGTGCTGTGTTACGGCTCTGGTGTTCAACATATTCACATGAGTTCTGAATTCCCTTAAACCCTGCTCTACATCACCGCAACCGTCGAAAAGCATTAGGATGAATGGCCAGCCTTGAGAGTGCTAGGAGAATAACCGCAGCCAACATGAACTCACACATTCCCTGTTTGTTTCACTGCAATAGGGAAACCCAGTCATGATATCCCCATCACTAGTGAAGATTACTTAGATTGTGCCTTTGCAGAAGACACTTAACCAGCTTTTCCCTTTCACAAAAACGGTTACATCATTCCCCCCCATTAGACTGTCATTGCTCTCTATATATGCAATGCACAAAAGGCCAAGAAGAAATCAATTTTAAAATGAGTTTATACGTTAGGGGGTTAATTTCACTGTTAATGACATCATTATCATAGCCAACAAGTTTAGGACAGAGAGGTATGAAGCAGGCACATTTTTTGAAAATGATGTCTATACTCCGCTTCCCGGCTCTAGTCATAAAAATCACATGATAATTAGAAGAGTAAAGACTTGACTAGATTCCAAACGATGACATCCCATTTCTCCAAAACATGCTAAACACATATGGCTTCCTTTATGCGGAGAAGGGGGAAAACAAAAAAAATACATATTTCAGGACGAGTGGATGAGCTAGTTCATTAGCAGCATGTAATAAGCCCCTAGGGAAACAGAAGCTGAAATACATCCCAGCTTTTTGGAGCTGGAAGCAGGAATAGCAGGAAGGGAGGAGGGAGTGTTATATTTATAAAGGCTGATATGAAGGAACCTACAGGACACAGCTTCACATTACTAATAATTAGACCATTTAAATCTCATTACATGCAGAGGTGGCATGTACCCCAATAACCTAACCAGTCAATATGTGGACAGGAGTATGCCGACACGGTTGTAATGTTATTTAAAACATTTTAACTGTGTCAGCATGCTAACTTCATGATCGTAAAGTATCATGTTTAAAGTTATAATGCCGACACTGTTAATGTGCTTTAACTAACATTACAACAGTGTAGGCATACTCCTGTCCAGATAATGACAAAGTGAATGCTTCTAAAAAGTCATTGTTGAACATTTAATTCCAAAACTATGGGCATGAATATGGCCGGCCTCCCTCCTTGCTGCTATCTACTCCCTGGGAAGGCTTCCCCTTAGATTATGGAACACAATTGCAGGGATATGCATATATTCAGCCACAAGAGCGTGAGCAAGATCGGGCTCTGGTGTTAGGCAGTAAAGCCTGGCTCGCAGATGGTTTTGCAGTTGAGACCAAGGGGTCACATTTTAATCAGTTGTTAAATTGCATCACATCAAGAGACCATGCAGTTTTTGACAAGAAAACGATTAAATATGCATAGTATGGTACGCCAGATCTAGGATATATCAAGAGACAAAAGTCCCTACATGCATCGATACTAACCACATTAATGATGTAAATTAATAAATTTTTCCTGGCACAAACGTAGAAAGAGTTTATACTTTCAACACTCAAAGTGAAACTGAGAAATAAACAATAGTCATGCAATGAAGACAAAGTACCACACATAATAATCTAAAGTAATTAAATTAGTATCCATAAATCTGCCTTAGGGATTAGTTTAATATAATACTGCATCAGATAAATACACATTACTAAAACAACAGGATCTTGCCTACACATACCTGTCCTGTAATCTACTGAGCATGTCATTATAGAGAACAAGCAAATCGGTTTAGCCTTATGCTGCTTTCACATCGCAAAACCTGCTTTTGAAACGGTATTTTAAACGGTACTTAAAACGGGTCTGAGCAGTTAAACCCCTTTCACATTGCATGTTGTAACCAGTATATTACCATTTCATTACCGTTTTGGTACCTTTCACACTGAACCCGTTTCACCCATAGAAAAGAGTGGTTGTCATTATAAATGGACTTTTCTGGCCCACACATTATTAATAATTATTCATTAATTAATTATTAATTATTTGGATAGTTGTACGATGGAACCCAGCAGCTTGAAGCATTTTAACCATGTTTTTATATATGAGTGCATCCTTGACTGTCCCAGTTATTTGTCTGCAGATTTCCTCATCCCCTCTGATCCTTAGCAGCTCCCTTACCTCTTCATCACTCCAAGTTGCCATTGTATAATGTATTTGCACTGAAAACGCTTCTAAAGCCACTCTCACGTGTCTCCTGTGTTTAACAACCAGTTTCCTGGTTCTGCCTGGTGACATCACACACGGAGACAGCCTATCACCTTCTGGGGCTTGCAAATACCGTTTCAGACCCTTTCACACTGCACAATGAAACGGGTCTGAAACGGGTAAGACCCTGCTTTTTTACCGTTTCAAAATACCGGTATTTTGAAAACGGTAAATTGAAGGTGACCCTTTCACATCGCAGCTCGAACCGTTTAGGAAGCCTGAAAAATCGGCAATTTACCGGGTTCAAGCTGCAGTGTGAAAGGGGTATTAATTTAAGAGGAACTAAGCCAGACAGTGGGGTCAATTCAATTCGGCAATTTATGAATAGCGCCGGGAATTAGCTCCCGACGCTATTCAATTCAGCTGCTAGTTACCCGCAATTGTCGGGAATTCTTCTCTCATCCCCGGGGATGAGAAAAGAAACCCGACAAAAGTGCTGCCTCGCGGCCGGCGCGAGGCTGATTCTGTCGGGAATCAGCCTCGCGCCAGGGAGTTAAGTCGGAGAATGCCCGTTCTTCCGACAATTCAACCTGTTTAGTCGGCGAGAACGGGACATCGCCGACTTAATTGGAGCTGAATTGAATAGCGTCGGGAGCTAATTCCCGGCGCTTTTCATAAGTTGCCGAATTGAATTGACCCCAATGTGTGTAATAAAGGGCACACTGTACCATCCTTGCCTGCTCTTCCCTAGAAAACAACATCATTAAAATGTTTCTTATTCTGCCATATTTCTTTGAAAGGCCAAAAAACAAACACTAATAATAGACCCTGATAGCAGTCAGTACTATGGAAAAACTCAACTGATTGTTAACTAAACATGAACCGAGCATTCCTTTTACAAACAAGGTGGGGCTTCCCTCAAATTATACTGCAAGACGCTGCATATGTCCAAATGAGACGTCATCATGGCAGCTCCAAATAAACAAGACCCTTCAAGGGAACCCTCACAAGAGGGAGGTTCTCGAAACGGAACGCAGACTGAGGAAACTTCCAAAGGAGGGGTGCAGCATAAAGCGCAAAAGACCTTGATGCACTGTGACTGTTGTTACCCAGACCGCAAATGGCCATGGGGTAGGGTTTCTGTGAATAATTATTCACTTGCGGCTCCTTGGAGAAACCTGTGTCACCTCTGTCATCAATAGCTCTTGAGAAACTGCTCATATGGACAAGGCCTCAAATTTATGCAAAAAAAAATTAAATCTCAGTTTATCCTGATTCACGCTGCTAAATAGGGTTTCAGAAACATGTCATTTGGCCTTGAGTCCCACATGGGATAAACAGAAAACATAAAAACACCATGTAGTTTACACAATGCTTCACTGGAGATTATCCATCCATACCGAAAGCTGCTTGTTTAGTTTTAAGTATATTAAATACACCAACTTATGGGTGCACTTGTTTTAGTGCAATAAAGGACCCACAAAATATAGCAGCAATGTTCTTCTACCTAAACGCACCTCACAGCAGCAAAAAGAATGAAGCAGGTCTGTAGCACTTCAAGTCCGAAAGTGTCAGTTACAGAGCAGAAGAGAAGAGAAAAGCAGCCGCAAAGAGAGGTGGCATCATGACAGTACAATATGTTTTTTACATTACATGGTTCTAGTTATTTCTATCACTATGCTCCGCAGTAATGAAGTACACTACTATATACAAGTGAACGTGCAGCTAAATAAAAAAAAACATATAGCATTTGAGTAACTATGCAAAGTATAAAAATAAGCAAAAATCCCAAAACCCCCACATAGTTATAAGATTTTATGCATTGCATCATATAGCAGCAGCATTGCCCAAGTTTTGATCAGTGGCAATAACTTGCAATACATATTTTAAAAATCAAAAAATCCATTTACTTTTGATATGCCCAATAAGCGCTGACGGCAACCCAGAATCATTCACTGGTGTGGCAGGCCTTAACTCCCAAAAATATTCCATGATTCATGCAGATTAGAACTTGGCCCATTACCAGCCATCAAGGCCCTAGGCATCTCTAGAATAAATGTGCATGCATCTAATAATGACTTGTAGGAGGAGAGGTCAGAAAAATGACTCCTGTGCAAAACATCTCTGGAAAGCAGCTAAATTTAGCTGCTACAGGTTCATGCATGCTACATGATGGCAGAGGAGGGGGCAGGAGTAGGAGGACGTCACAGTGACAAGAGTGCTCAGAGGTGCATTAGAAAAAGCCTCTTTGCGCGTTACGTCATGTGCTATATACCTGTGGTTGCAGAATTTTCACTCATTAATAGCAATTCGAAGAAACAAACCAAGGAGAAGTGGTAAATACTACAAGTCTCACTATTTGCCTGACACTTTTTTTCATGGGATTATGGCTTTAAACAGCACCACAAATACCATTGTTACTAATATTCTTAAAACTAACGTAGCTGTTCTGTGACAACGGTTCTGCAAAAGCAGGGAAACCTCACTAACCTTAGCAAACAGTGACAGCAGATTCTGCACAAGGGGCCTGATTCAGATGCAAATCGCATCTGCTGTTCCGCACGCAGTTATTTGTGCACAAACATGCTAATGCTGCCGCCTGGACAAGTATTGAGACGTACAACGGCAACTGCAGATCATTCAATAATAGATTAAATGAGGACTCTATGGTCAGGGAAACAGAGGCGTTGGCACCATATTTTCTGTGTACGGTATCGCAGATGTAGGCCGAGACACACCCTGCATATGGCCACCACATGTCTGCGTTCTTGCCGCCACTCTATGTTACCTCCCACAAAACGCCTGCCTCCTGTCAATCATTTGCAATTGATTCCTCACTGTGAACTTCCTTGCCACAAGTACCATGGTGCATGTGCAGTAGCGTTTGCGACACATGCGCAGTCGGGCGATAATTGCTCCACTGTGTTGTCATCTGCATTGCGTTGCGCACCTGAATCAGGCCAAATATTAGAAGCCATCACTAATGTTTTTGGCTTCAAAATTAAACCGGCACATTAGTATGCAGTCTATACCATGCTCTAATGTTATAGCCCTATAACTAATGAATTTGCAAGGATCGCAAACCCTACTGAATACAATTTACAATCGATACGCCTTGAGTGATTTTTCTGTTCTTTTTTCCCCCACTGTTGCTTCAGAAATGTCACTTGGGTATAGGTATCCTTACTATAAAGCAATGCAGGACTTGAAATCTTAATATATTGCAGGAGCTTACAAATTTACAAGTTATATGCTTCTCTTACTTGAAGATTATGAATGGATTTATTTTTTTCTTTTAGACTTGTTTGTTCCATACTAGCAAATTCAGTATCTGAACGTGAAGAGCCGCAAGGAACTGCAGTGGGAACGAAGCAGGTGGCCAGAGCAGAACAACGCTATTTATCATCTCATATCTACAAATAGTGATAAACAGTACATGCCTTCACTTTGATCATAACCAGCAGCCGGCACCTCACACCTTGCAAAGCGCCCAATTCCACCGTGCACACAATAGTACTTAAAGGCTGTAACCTTGGCCGAATTCTGGTTAAACTGGAACATGAGTGAGAACAACAGAAACGGGTTATAGATTTTATGTTTGTCACAATGCCGCACTGGCTGTACAGGCTTACTATTTTGTTACTTTACACTTCTCTTTCATCACAGTTGCAGGGCAGATATAAATGTAATATTTTTCTACTATATACCCTTTGTATTTGTGTATATTATGTAAGACCGTTAAGTATCATATTTCCGCAACGGGGTGTGGATTTAAATCAGTGCGATGGTCGTGTCCTCCAAGAGGTGGGAGGGAAGACCAAGGAAGGCTGGGCACTGATGTACGCAGCCAGATATCATGGCGACCAACAGCAGAACATCGCACCCCATGTTATTTCATTGTCTTAATAGTATTTAAAATTGATAATAAACGTCACATATCGATATACTGGCTATATAGTTATGACTCTTCTGGGGACAATGAAGGACAAGGACACCGCAGACAGCCTTAGACATGGGTTGCAGTTAAAATGCCGCCTGTCGGGATCCCGGCGTTCCGGATACCGACGCCGAAATCCTGACAGCCGGAAAGACAGGGAGAAGGGGTTTAGTTTTAGGCTGTGGGGAGGGTGGGTTAGGCTTAAGGATGCAAAGGGGGGGGGGGGGGGTTTAGGGGTATGATACATACCTAGTATGTGTCGGGATTCTGAGCGCCGGGATCTCGATACCATCCCCATACACACATTGGTGTGGCCCTACATCTTAATGAACATTTAATCATGTCCACTGGGCATAAAGTATACACCCTTTTGTAGGCTTGGACAAGAGCCGCTTTCTTCTATAGTGTAGATACTTAAGATTTTGGACACTGCCTATTTTGGATATAAAGAAAAGCTTAAAATAACAAACAAAAGCAAAATTGATAAAAGTAAAAACCACATCTTCCCAAAAACAAACTATAAACTTAATTAAAGCCCTTTCCATGAAAGACATTTTCATTTTGCTGCAATACTTCTGTAGCCCATCTACAGACTCTTCAACTACATATAACCACAGCGGCCAATCAAGTCTTAACAACAGATGCATGGGTAAATGTTTTCCCTACATTAAAAAATAAAATAAAATAAGAATTTACTCACCGGTAATTCTATTTCTCGTAGTCCGTAGTGGATGCTGGGGACTCCGTAAGGACCATGGGGAATAGACGGCTCCGCAGGAGACTGGGCACATCTAAAGAAAGATTTAGGACTATCTGGTGTGCACTGGCTCCTCCCCCTATGACCCTCCTCCAAGCCTCAGTTAGGAACTGTGCCCGGAAGAGCTGACACAATAAGGAAGGATTTTTGAATCCCGGGTAAGACTCATACCAGCCACACCAATCACAACATATAACACGTGATAGGAACCCCGGTTAACAGTATGATAACAAATGGAGCCTCTAAAGAGATGGCTCACAACAAAACCCGATTTTTGTAACAATAACTATGTACAGGTATTGCAGACAATCCGCACTTGGGATGGGCGCCCAGCATCCACTACGGACTACGAGAAATAGAATTACCGGTGAGTAAATTCTTATTTTCTCTGACGTCCTAGTGGATGCTGGGGACTCCGTAAGGACCATGGGGATTATACCAAAGCTCCCAAACGGGCGGGAGAGTGCGGATGACTCTGCAGCACCGAATGAGAGAATTCCAGGTCCTCCTCAGCCAGGGTATCAAATTTGTATAATTTTGCAAACGTGTTTGCCCCCGACCAAGTAGCTGCTCGGCAAAGTTGTAAAGCCGAGACCCCTCGGGCAGCCGCCCAAGATGAGCCCACCTTCCGTGTGGAATGGGCTTTTACAGATTTAGGCTGCGGTAAGCCCACCGCAGAATGCGCCAGCTGAATAGTGCTACAAATCCAGCGCGCAATAGACTGCTTAGAAGCAGGAGCACCCAGCTTGGTGGGTGCATACAGGATAAACAGCGAGTCAGTCTTTCTGACTCCAGCCGTCCTGGAAATATAAATTTTAAGGGCCCTGACTACGTCCAGCAACTTGGAATCCTCCAAGTCCCCAGTAGCCGCAGGCACCACAATAGGTTGGTTCAAGTGAAAAGCTGAGACCACCTTTGGGAGAAACTGAGGACGAGTCCTCAATTCTGCCCTATCCATATGGAAAATCAGATAAGGGCTTTTACAAGACAAAGCCGCCAATTCTGAAACCCTCCTGGCAGACGCCAGGGCCAACAGCATGACCACTTTCCACGTGAGATATTTTAAATCCACAGTCTTAAGTGGTTCGAACCAATGTGATTTCAGGAATGCCAAAACCACATTGAGATCCCAAGGTGCCACTGGGGGCACAAAAGGAGGCTGAATATGCAGTACTCCTTTGACAAAAGTCTGAACTTCAGGCAGTGAAGCCAGTTCTTTTTGGAAGAAAATCGACAGAGCCGAAATCTGGACCTTTATGGACCCCAATTTGAGGCCCAACGTCACCCCTGCTTGCAGGAAGTGCAGGAATCGACCCAGTTGAAATTCCTCCGTCGGGGCCTTCATGGCCTCACACCAAGCAACATATTTTCGCCAAATGCGGTGATAATGTCTTGCGGTGACATCCTTCCTGGCTTTGATCAGGGTAGGGATGACTTCCTCCGGAACACCCTTTTCCTTCAGGATCCGGTGTTCAACCGCCATGCCGTCAAACGCAGCCGCGGTAAGTCTTGGAACAGACAGGGTCCCTGCTGCAGCAGGTCTTGTCTGAGCGGCAGAGGCCAAGGGTCCTCTGTAAGCATCTCTTGAAGTTCCAGGTACCAAGCTCTTCTTGGCCAATCCGGAACCACGAGTATGGTTTTCACTCCTCGCCTTCTTATTATTCTCAGTACCTTGGGTATGAGAGGTAGAGGAGGAAACACATAAACCGACTGGTACACCCATGGTGTCACTAGAGCGTCCACCGCTATCGCCTGAGGGTCTCTTGACCGGGCGCAATATCTTGTCAACTTCTTGTTGAGGCGGGACGCCATCATGTCTACCTGTGGTTTTTCCCACCGGTTGACCAGCATTTGGAAGACTTCTGGATGAAGTCCCCATTCTCCCGGGTGGAGGTCGTGCCTGCTGAGGAAGTCTGCTTCCCAGTGGTCCACTCCCGGAATGAACACTGCCGTCAGTGCTAACACATGATTCTCTGCCCATCTGAGAATCCTTGTGGCTTCTGCCATCGCCATCCTGCTTCTCGTGCCGCCCTGTCTGTTTACATGGGCGACCGCCGTGATGTTGTCTGACTGGATCAGTACCGGCTGGTTTTGAAGCAGTGGTCTTGCCTGGCTTAGGGCATTGTAAATGGCCCTTAGCTCCAGGATATTTATGTGAAGAGAAATCTCCTGATCTGACCATAGTCCTTGGAAATTTCTTCCCTTTGTGACTGCCCCCCAGCCCCGAAGGCTGGCATCCGTGGTCACCAGGACCCAGTCCTGTATTCCGAATCTGCGGCCCTCTAGTAGATGAGCCCTCTGCAGCCACCACAGCAGCGACACCCTGGTTCTGGCCGATAGGGTTATCCGCTGTTGCATCTGGAGATGGGACCCGGACCATTTGTCCAACAGGTCCCACTGGAACGTCCTTGCATGGAACCTTCCGAATGGAATTGCTTCGTACGAAGCTACCATTTTTCCCAGGACTCGTGTGCATTGATGTACCGACACTTTTCCTGGTTTTAGGATGTCTCTGACCAGAGATGACAATTCCTCTGCTTTTTCCAGTGGAAGAAACACTTTTTCTGGTCTGTGTCCAGAATCATTCCCAGGAACAGAAGACGTGTCGTCGGGACCAGCTGTGACTTTGGAATGTTTAGAATCCAGCCGTGCTGTTGTAGCACTTCCTGAGAAAGTGCCAACCCCACTATCAACTGTTCTTTGGACCTCGCCATTATCAGGAGATCGTCCAAGTACGGGATAATTAAAACTCCCTTCTTGCGAAGGAGTATCATCATTTCGGCCATTACCTTGGTAAAGACCCTCGGTGCCGTGGATAACCCAAACGGCAGCATCTGGAACTGATAGTGACAGTCCTGTACCACAAATCTGAGGTACTCCTGGTGCGGAGGGTAAATGGGGACATGCAGGTACGCATCCTTGATGTCCAGGGATACCATGTAATCCCCCTCCTCCAGGTTCGCAATAACCGCCCTGAGCGATTCCATCTTGAACTTGAACCTTTTGATATAAGTGTTCAAGGCTTTTAAATTTAAGATGGGTCTCACCGAACCGTCCGGTTTCGGTACCACAAACATTGTGGAGTAGTAACCCTTTCCTTGCTGAAGGAGGGGTACCTTGACAATCACTTTCTGTGAATACAGTTTTTGAATAGCCACCAACACTGCCTCCCTGGCAGAGGGAGTTACCGGCAAGGCAGATTTTAGGAAACGGCGGGGGGGGGGGGGGGGGGGGGGGGGGGGGGGGGAAGACGTCTCGAATTCCAGCCTGTACCCCTGAGATACCACTTGAAGGACCCAGGGATCCACTTGTGAGAGAGCCCACTGTGTGCTGAAAAACCTGAGACGTGCCCCCACCGTTCCCGATTCCGCCTGAACAGCCCCAGCGTCATGCTGTGGACTTACCGGACGCAGGGGAGGACTTCTGCTCCATGAACTAGCTGTGTGCTGCAGCTTTTTCCCCCTTCCTCTGCCCCTCGGCAGAAAGGATGAGCCTCTAGCCCGCTTATTTTTCTGGGGCCGAAAGGACTGTACCTGATAATACGGTGCTTTCTTTTGCTGTGGGGTAGCCTGTGGCAAAAAAGTCGATTTCCCAGCAGTAGCTGTGAAAACGAGGTCTGAAAGACCTTCCCCAAAAAGTTCCACCCCTTTATAGGGTAAAACTTCCATGTGCCGCTTGGAGTCGGCATCACCTGACCATTGCCTAGTCCATAACCCCCATCTGGCGGCAATGGACATAGCGCTTATTTTTGATGCCAGCCGGCAAATATCCCTCTGTGCATCACGCATGTATAAGACCGCGTCTTTTATATGGTCAATCGTTAGCAAAATATTGTCCCTATCCATGGTATCAATGTTTTCCGACAGGGAGTCTGACCACGCAGCAGCAGCACTGCACATCCAAGCTGATGCAATAGCGGGTCTCAATATAATGCCAGTGTGTGTGTATATAGCTTTTAGGGTACTTTCCTGCTTTCTATCAGCAGGTTCTTTTAGGGCGGCCGTATCCGGAGACGGTAGTGCCACCTTCTTTGATAAGCGTGTCAGCGCTTTATCTACCCTAGGGGGTGTTTCCCAGCGTGACCTATCCTCTGGCGGGAAAGAGTACGCAGCCATTAACCGTTTAGAAATGATCAATTTCTTATCTGGGGAAGTCCACGCTTCCTCACACACCTCATTTAATTCGTCAGATGCAGGAAAAACTACTGGTAGTTTTTTCTCACCAAACATAATACCCTTTTTTGTGGTACCTGGGGTATCATCAGAAATGTGTAATACATTTTTCATAGCCTCAATCATATAACGGGTGGATCTATTGGAGGGTACACTCGTCTCATCATCGTCGACACTGGAGTCGGTATCCGTGTCGACATCTGTATCTGTCATCTGAGGTAGCGGGCGTTTTATAGCCCCTGATGACATTTGAGACGCTTGGACAGGCACAAGCTGAGTAGCCGGCTGTCCTATGTCGTCAAACCTTTTATGTAAGGAGCTGACACTGTCACGTAATTCCTTCCATAAGTCCATCCACACTGGTGTCGACCCCGCAGGGGGTGACATCACATTCACAGGCATTTTGCTCCGCCTCCACATCATTATCCTCATCATACATGTCGACACCGCAGTACCGACACACAGCAGACACACAGGGAATGCTCTTACAGAGGACAGGACGCCACAAAGCCCTTTGGGGAGACAGAGGGAGAGTATGCCAGCACACACCAGGGCGCTATATAACACAGGGATATCACTATACAGAGTGTTTTCCCCTATAGCTGCCTATAATATATATATACTGCGCCTAAATTGTGCCCCCCCTCTCTTTTTTACCCTTTCTGTAGTGCAGGACTGCAGGGGAGAGCCAGGGAGCTTCCTTCCAGCGAAGCTGTGAGGGAATAATGGCGCCAGTGTGCTGAGGGAGTTGGCTCCGCCCCTTTTTCGGCGGGCTTTCTCCCGCTATTTTATCATTTCTGGCAGGGGTTAATATACACCTATATAGCCTCTGGGGCTATATATGGTGTTAGTTTTGCCAGCCAAGGTGTTACTATTGCTGCTCAGGGCGCCCCCCCCCCAGCGCCCTGCACCCATCAGTGACCGCAGTGTGTGGTGTGCATGAGGAGCAATGGCGCACAGCTGCAGTGCTGTGCGCTACCTTGGAGAAGACAGAAGTCTTCAGCCGCCGATTTTCCGGACCACCTTCTTGTTTCTGGCTCTGTAAGGGGGACGGCGGCGCGGCTCCGGGAACGGACGACGAGGTCGGGTCCTGTGTTCGATCCCTCTGGAGCCAATGGTGTCCAGTAGCCTAAGAAGCCCAAAGCTACCACCACTTAGGTAGGTTCGCTTCTTCTCCCCTTAGTCCCTCGTTGCAGTGAGCCTGTTGCCAGCAGGTCTCACTGAAAATAAAAAACCTAAACTATACTTTCTTCTAGGAGCTCAGGAGAGCCCCTAGTGTGCATCCAGCTCAGCCGGGCACAGAAATCTAACTGAGGCTTGGAGGAGGGTCATAGGGGGAGGAGCCAGTGCACACCAGATAGTCCTAAATCTTTCTTTAGATGTGCCCAGTCTCCTGCGGAGCCGTCTATTCCCCATGGTCCTTACGGAGTCCCCAGCATCCACTAGGACGTCAGAGAAAAAAAAAAAGTGAAAAACCATGTGTAAAGGTGCATACACACTGAGCGATTTCCCCCCCGCCCAGCGATGTCAGCAGGGGTGTTTGGCTTTCCATAGCAGGACGCTATAGGAAAGCTGTTCACCCCGCCGTTCATGAAGCGGTGGCGCGCATCAGCGCTCATCTCCGGGGCATATACACTGGGCGGTTTTGAGCTGAAAGCAGCTTAACACACCAAAAGTGCCCTTATCTTTGTCCAGTTACTAACCTTATGCGAGTAGCCTTTCCGGTGATACTGCCTACTGCTGGTGAGTTGTGTGTTGTCAGGAATCTGGAGGAGTATGAGACAGAGCAGCAGCAAAGTCCTGGTATCGGCAGTTGCTACCATTATGACATCACAGCATGACCTCACAGGCATACCAGACAGATAGACACACACAAACAGACCAATGCACTTCCTATACGCATTTACGTGATTGGGGCCGTCGCCCCGCACAGGGGGGATTTCTTAACTTGGAACCCTGCTAGTATTTTAAGTTGGATAATGAAGGGTATGTGTACCAAGTGTTGTCCAGATCTATCAAGGCATGTAGGAGCCCATGAAACACATGCATGCATACATACTTTCGGGGATATTCAATATGCCCCGAAGAGACATCTGGAGTAAAAAACCCCGATGTTTCTTCGGGTGCTGCGGTCGGGCTATTCAATTAGCCCAGCCGGTGAAATGTGCATTTACACCCATTAACACACAGGTTCAGTGAAACCTGTGTGTTTTCGGATGAAAACGGGGCTGTTATCAGGGATTAACACACAGGTTCAGTGAAACCTGTGTGTTTTCGGATGAAAACGGGGCTGTTATCACCTGAGGCAGGTGAAACAAAATCCCTGATAAGCCGCGGCACACGTCGACTTATCGGGGCTAATCAGATAGCTCCCGACGGCGATACATTACACTCGACAGCAAGTCGGGGTAACTGAATATCCCAGTTTGACTTCAATCCAGCACTGGGGGTCCATGCTTGCATAGTTTCTTCCAATAGTCCAAGCACAAACACTGGTGTATACAAGTATGGGGTCAAACATTAAAATATTCTCTGTAAAGTTATGCGCAATATGGTGTCACCATATAAACACCAACAAGAATTACTTCACCATAACTGTAATAAATATTGTTCGGTGCTAACCTGACATTTTACTGCTTCTCAGCAACTATTACCTTCCCTACCACTACAGACAGCGGATGATCCTTTAGAGCTCAGTGTGATGGCTTATAATACCAGCGCATTAATCTGACAAATTCATCTATAAAACCACACACAGTGGTCACTATACCTTCTGACTGAGACGTAAGGAGAGCAAGGTGTCAATATTTAGAGCAGAACCATTATGATTATTTAATATAATGTACATTATTCAGCAACATAATACATAGGGGTCGATTCAATTCGGCAATTTAAGAATAGCGCCGGGAATTAGCTCCCGGCGCTATTCAATTCAGCTGCTAGTTACCCGCAATTGTCGGGAATTCTTCTCTCATCCCCAGGGGGTGAGAGAAGAAAACCTACAAAAGTGCTGCCGCGCGGCCGGCGCGAGGCTGATTCTATCGGGAATCAGCATCGCCGCGGGTAGTTAAGTCAGAGAATGCCTGTTCTCCCGACAAAACTACCTGTTAAGTCGGCGAGAACGGGCTTTCGCCGACTTAACTTTTGCTGAATTGAATAGCGTCGGGAGCTAATTCCCGGCGCTATTCTTAAATTGCCGAATTGAATCGACCCCATAGATTGTAACATAGAAACAGAGAATTTGACGGCAGGTAAGTACCACTTGGCCCATCTAGTCTGCCCTATGGCACTATGGATACATTTCAAACAGTGGCTTAATCACATCAGGAAATTTGCTTTACATAGGGCAAATTTGCCCCAAAAAAATGTTTTACAGTAATAAGCATAAAATGTTATATTATGGCACAGGTGAGTCTGACCATTCCAAATACACCAATAATCTGCTCACTGACAGAGGTACATAAAATACTACAGGTATCCAGTCCTTAAGTCAACAGTACTTCGATAGACAGTCATTAGAGTCGACCACTATTGGTTGACATGGTCACTAGATTGACATGGAAAAAGTCGACATGAGTTTTCACCTTTTTTTTTGGAGCTTTTTCATACTTTACGATCTACGTGAACAACAATTTGGAACGGTAACCTTGCCAGAAGCATGGCGAGCGAAGCAATAATCGGGTTTCCCGGACAGTTTACGAAGAAAATGACACCCAAAAAAACTTTAAAACTCATGTCGACCTATTTCGGGTGTCGACAGTCAATGTCGACCAATAGTGGTCGACCTAGTGACTGTCTATACTATGATTCACACCCAATACTACATACATAGACAATGCACTAATAGTGAGACCTTGTCACATTGTATTCCTGGTGACAACAGAGCTGGTAGACGCTGCCCGGGTGAACTCTCAGTAGGAACGGTGTTTAAGGTGCATACACACTTAGTGATACAGTAATCTATATCGCTCATTTTCCCCCTCCTGAACGTTTTAGATAACTATAATTGGCCAGTATGTATGAAGCCGACGACGAGCGATGTGCAGCCCCATGGGTGGTTAACGACCCTCGGTCTTGGCCGTGTGCATTCAGATTAATTTCGACTTATCATCCAAAGCTGAATGCTCTGGCCGGCCGCGGCATGACGTCACTGTACAGTATCGCTAGAAATATCACACAATGGGGTCAATTCTATTCGGCAACTAAAGAGTAGCGCCGGGAATTAGCTCCCGACGCTATTCAATTCTGCTACTAGTTGCCCGCAATTGTCGGGAATTCTTCTCTCATCCCCGGGGGATGAGAGAATAAACCCGACAAAAGTGCTGCCTCGCGGCCGGCGCGAGGCTGATTCTGTCGGGAATCAGCCTCGCGCCGGGTAGTTAAGTCGGAGAATGCCCGTTCTCCCGACAAAACTACCTGTTAAGTCGGCGAGAACGGGACATCGCCGACTTAACTTTAGCTGAATTGAATAGCGTCGGGAGCTAATTCCCGGCGCTATTCTTTAGTTGCCGAATAGAATTGACCCCAGTGTGTATGCCCGCCATCTGCGACACTGCCCGGGAGGGGAAAATAAGATTTTACTTACCGATAAATCTATTTCTCGGAGTCCGTAGTGGATGCTGGGGTTCCTGAAAGGACCATGGGGAATAGCGGCTCCGCAGGAGACAGGGCACAAAAAGTAAAGCTTTTCCGATCAGGTGGTGTGCACTGGCTCCTCCCCCTATGACCCTCCTCCAGACTCCAGTTAGGTACTGTGCCCGGACGAGCGTACACAATAAGGGAGGATTTTGAATCCCGGGTAAGACTCATACCAGCCACACCAATCACACTGTACAACTTGTGATCTAAACCCAGTTAACAGTATGATAACAGCGGAGCCTCTGAAAGATGGCTTCCTTTAACAATAACCCGAATTAGTTAACAATAACTATGTACAACTTATGCAGATAATCCGCACTTGGGATGGGCGCCCAGCATCCACTACGGACTCCGAGAAATAGATTTATCGGTAAGTAAAATCTTATTTTCTCTATCGTCCTAGTGGATGCTGGGGTTCCTGAAAGGACCATGGGGATTATACCAAAGCTCCCAAACGGGCGGGAGAGTGCGGATGACTCTGCAGCACCGAATGAGAGAACTCCAGGTCCTCCTTAGCCAGAGTATCAAATTTGTAAAATTTTACAAACGTGTTCTCCCCTGACCACGTAGCCGCTCGGCAAAGTTGTAATGCCGAGACCCCTCGGGCAGCCGCCCAAGATGAGCCCACCTTCCTTGTGGAGTGGGCCTTTACAGATTTAGGCTGTGGCAAGCCTGCCACAGAATGTGCAAGTTGGATTGTGCTACAGATCCAACGAGCAATCGTCTGCTTAGACGCAGGAGCACCCATCTTGTTGGGTGCATACAATATAAACAACGAGTCAGATTTTCTGACTCCAGCTGTCCTTGCAATATATATTTTTAATGCTCTGACAACGTCCAGTAACTTGGAGTCCTCCAAGTCACTTGTAGCCGCAGGCACTACAATAGGCTGGTTCAGATGAAATGCTGACACCACCTTAGGGAGAAAATGCGGACGAGTTCGCAGTTCTGCCCTGTCCGAATGGAAAATCAGATATGGGCTTTTGTAAGATAAAGCTGCCAATTCTGACACTCTCCTGGCAGAAGCCAGGGCTAGAAGCATGGTCACTTTCCATGTGAGATATTTCAAATCCACCTTTTTTAGTGGTTCAAACCAATGAGATTTTAGGAAGTCCAAAACCACATTTAGATCCCACGGTGCCACTGGAGGCACCACAGGAGGCTGTATATGCAGCACTCCCTTAACAAAGGTCTGGACTTCAGGGACTGAAGCCAATTCTTTTTGAAAGAAAATCGACAGGGCCGAAATTTGAACCTTAATAGATCCCAATTTGAGACCCATTGACAATCCTGATTGCAGGAAATGTAGGAATCGACCCAGTTGAAATTCCTCCGTCGGAGCACTCCGATCTTCGCACCACGCAACATATTTTCGCCAAATTCGGTGATAATGTTGCACGGTTACTTCCTTCCTTGCTTTAATCAAAGTAGGAATGACTTCTTCCGGCATGCCTCTTTCCTTTAGGATCCGGCGTTCAACCGCCATGCCGTCAAACGCAGCCGCGGTAAGTCTTGAAACAGACAGGGACCCTGCTGAAGCAAGTCCCTCCTTAGAGGTAGAGGCCACGGATCTTCCGTGATCATCTCTTGAAGTTCCGGGTACCAAGTCCTCCTTGGCCAATCCGGAACCACTAGTATCGTTCTTACGCCTCTTTGCCGTATAATTCTCAATACTTTTGGTATGAGAGGCAGAGGAGGAAACACATACACCGACTGGTACACCCAAGGCGTTACCAGCGCGTCCACAGCTATTGCCTGCGGATCTCTTGACCTGGCGCAATACCTGTCCAGTTTTTTGTTGAGGCGAGACGCCATCATGTCCACCATTGGTCTTTCCCAACGGGTTACCAGCATGTGGAAGACTTCTGGATGAAGTCCCCACTCTCCCGGGTGAAGATCGTGTCTGCTGAGGAAGTCTGCTTCCCAGTTGTCCACTCCCGGGATGAACACTGCTGACAGTGCTATCACATGATTCTCTGCCCAGCGAAGAATCCTTGCAGCTTCTGCCATTGCCCTCCTGCTTCTTGTGCCGCCCTGTCTGTTCACATGGGCGACTGCCGTGATGTTGTCCGACTGGATCAATACCGGTTTTCCCTGAAGCAGAGGTTCTGCCTGGTTTAGAGCATTGTATATTGCTCTTAGTTCCAGAATGTTTATGTGAAGAGACGTTTCCAGGCTCGTCCATACTCCCTGGAAGTTTCTTCCTTGTGTGACTGCTCCCCAGCCTCTCAGGCTGGCGTCCGTGGTCACCAGGATCCAATCCTGTATGCCGAATCTGCGGCCCTCCAATAGATGAGCACTCTGCAACCACCACAGAAGAGACACCCTTGTCCTTGGAGACAGGGTTATCCGTAGGTGCATCTGAAGATGCGACCCTGACCATTTGTCCAACAGATCCCTTTGGAAAATTCTTGCGTGGAATCTGCCGAATGGAATCGCTTCGTAAGAAGCCACCATTTTTCCCAGGACTCTTGTGCATTGATGTACAGACACCTTTCCTGGTTTTAGGAGGTTCCTGACAAGCTCGGATAACTCCTTGGCTTTTTCCTCCGGGAGAAAAACCTTTTTCTGAACCGTGTCCAGAATCATCCCTAGGAACAGCAGACGAGTTGTCGGCATTAACTGGGATTTTGGAATATTCAGAATCCACCCGTGCTGTTTTAGCACTTCTTGAGACAGTGCTAATCCCATCTCTAGCTGTTCTCTGGACCTCGCCCTTATTAGGAGATCGTCCAAGTATGGGATAATTAATACGCCTTTTCTTCGAAGAAGAATCATCATCTCGGCCATTACCTTTGTAAAGATCCGAGGTGCCGTGGACAATCCGAACGGCAGCGTCTGAAACAGATAGTGACAGTTTTGTACAACGAACCTGAGGTACCCCTGGTGTGAGGGGTAAATTGGAACGTGGAGATACGCATCCTTGATGTCCAAGGATACCATAAAGTTCCCCTCTTCCAGGTTCGCTATCACTGCTCTGAGTGACTCCATTTTGAACTTGAACTTCTTTATGTACAGGTTCAAGGACTTCAGATTTAGAATAGGCCTTACCGAGCCATCCGGCTTCGGTACCACAAAAAGAGTGGAATAATACCCCTTCCCTTGTTGCAGAAGAGGTACCTTGACTATCACCTGCTGAGAGTACAGCTTGTGAATGGCTTCCAACACCGTCTCCCTTTCGGAGGGGGACGTTGGTAAAGCAGACCTCAGGAAACGGCGAGGTGGATCTGTCTCTAATTCCAACCTGTATCCCTGAGATATTATCTGCAGGATCCAGGGATCTACTTGCGAGTGAGCCCACTGCGCGCTGTAATTTTTGAGACGACCGCCCACCGTCCCCGAGTCCGCTTGAGAAGCCCCAGCGTCATGCTGAGGCTTTTGTAGAAGCCGGGGAGGGCTTCTGATCCTGGGAAGGAGCTGCGTGTTGCTGTCTCTTCCCTCGACCTTTGCCTCGTGGCAAATATGAATAGCCCTTTGCTCTCTTATTTTTAAAGGAACGAAAGGGCTGCGGTTGAAAAGTCGGTGCCTTTTTCTGTTGGGGAGTGACTTGAGGTAGAAAGGTGGATTTCCCGGCTGTAGCCGTGGCCACCAAATCTGATAGACCGACTCCAAATAACTCCTCCCCCTTATACGGCAAAACTTCCATATGCCGTTTTGAATCCGCATCGCCTGTCCACTGTCGCGTCCATAAAGCTCTTCTGGCCGAAATGGACATAGCACTTACCCGTGATGCCAGTGTGCATATATCCCTCTGTGCATCACGCATATAAAGAAATGCATCCTTTATTTGTTCTAACGACAGTAGAATATTGTCCCTGTCCAGGGTATCAATATTTTCAATCAGGGATTCTGACCAAACTACCCCCGCACTGCCCATCCAGGCAGTTGCTACAGCTGGTCGTAGTATAACACCTGCATGTGTGTATATACTTTTTTTTTTTTTTTTTTTTTTTTTTTTGGATATTTTCCATCCTCCTATCTGATGGATCTTTAAGTGCGGCCGTCTCAGGAGAGGGTAACGCCACTTGTTTAGATAAGCGTGTTAGCGCCTTGTCCACCCTAGGAGGTGTTTCCCAGCGCTCCCTAACCTCTGGCGGGAAAGGGTATAATGCCAATAATTTCTTTGAAATTATCAGCTTTTTATCAGGGGCAACCCACGCTTCATTACACACGTCATTTAGTTCTTCTGATTCAGGAAAAACTATAGGTAGTTTTTTCATACCCCACATAATACCCTGTTTAGTGGTACCTGTAGTATCAGCTAAATGTAACGCCTCCTTCATTGCCAAAATCATATAACGTGTGGCCCTACTGGAAAATACGGTTGATTCGTCACCGTCACCACTGGAGTCATCGCCTGTGTCTGGGTCTGTGTCGACCGACTGAGGCAAAGGGCGTTTCACAGCCCCTGACGGTGTTTGAGTCGCCTGGACAGGCACTAATTGATTGTCCGGCCGTCTCATGTCGTCAAACGACTGCTTTAGCGTGTTGACACTATCCCGTAGTTCCATAAATAAAGGCATCCATTCTGGTGTCGACCCCCTAGGAGGTGACATCCCCATATTTGGCAATTGCTCCGCCTCCACACCAATATCGTCCTCATACATGTCGACACACACGTACCGACACACAGCAGACACACAGGGAATGCTCCTAATGAAGACAGGACCCACTAGCCCTTTGGGGAGACAGAGGGAGAGTTTGCCAGCACACACCAAAAGCGCTATATATATATCAGGGATAGCCTTATAATAAGTGCTCCCCTATAGCTGCTTTGTTATATAAAAATATCGCCATAAATTTGCCCCCCCTCTCTGTTTTACCCTGTTTCTGTAGTGCAGTGCAGGGGAGAGACCTGGGAGCCGTCCTGACCAGCGGAGCTGTGAGAGGAAATGGCGCCGTGTGCTGAGGAGATAGGCCCCGCCCCTTTTCCGGCGGGCTCGTCTCCCGCTATTTTGAGAAATCAGGCAGGGGTTAAATATCTCCATATAGCCTCTAGGGCTATATGTGAGGTATTTTTAGCCTTTATAGGTACTCATTTTGCCTCCCAGGGCGCCCCCCTCCCAGCGCCCTGCACCCTCAGTGACTGCCGTGTGAAGTGTGCTGAGAGGAAAATGGCGCACAGCTGCAGTGCTGTGCGCTACCTTTAGAAGACTGCAGGAGTCTTCAGCCGCCGATTCTGGACCTCTTCTGTCTTCAGCATCTGCAAGGGGGCCGGCGGCGCGGCTCCGGTGACCATCCAGGCTGTACCTGTGATCGTCCCTCTGGAGCTTGATGTCCAGTAGCCAAGAAGCCAATCCATCCTGCACGCAGGTGAGTTGACTCCTTCTCCCCTCAGTCCCTCGCTGCAGTGATCCTGTTGCCAGCAGGAATCACTGTAACATAAAAAACCTAGCTAAACTTTCTCTAAGCAGCTCTTTAGGAGAGCCACCTAGATTGCACCCTTCTCGGCCGGGCACAAAAATCTAACTGGAGTCTGGAGGAGGGTCATAGGGGGAGGAGCCAGTGCACACCACCTGATCGGAAAAGCTTTACTTTTTGTGCCCTGTCTCCTGCGGAGCCGCTATTCCCCATGGTCCTTTCAGGAACCCCAGCATCCACTAGGACGATAGAGAAACACTAGGTGATGTTGTTCACCGAGCACAACGCCTGATGCGTACACACCTTTAGAAAAAGGTCATGGACAGAAGTTACAATATGGTTGCGATTTTGAAAACATTTCTGGCAGAGGACACAGAAAAAAGGTCTTGAGATACATGATTTATATGGTAAAGAAAAAAGAAACGTAAATGATTTAAAGGTTCATGACGTCCTGCAATGTTTTTCATCTACATATTGAGTCAGACAGGGAAAGTCACAAGGACAGGACAGCCCTGATTCTTCCCATAAGGAATAATTCCAGCTGGTGAGATGAGAGCATCAGTCGCTGCTTGTCAGGGTGCTGCAGACACACTTTGTAGCAGACTGAACCAACAGAGCATTTAATCACGGACTCATTTCCACAGCTTATTAAAAAGACAGCAAATAGCAGCATCAGCACTAAGAAATGTACAACAAACCCAAATCGTGCACAGCAACTTATAGGAATTCTATCAAGCCGTAGAGTAATTACAGGAGTGATGTTTGTCATTGTGACAAACGACAACATAGTATAGGTAATGTGTATAAAGAGCACATCATTACATAGACGGCAGATGTAAGCACTGTAGACTACGTACAGCCCTGCAAATGCTGTGACTTTCAGGGTCACAAAAATAAGAAATAAATCTTGAATCTTATACACACAACTATACAGATACAATATTGGCATATAAATAAGTAAAAGGCCATCTCTCTGAAGACATGGACTCTGCAAATAACCAGCCTCTAAACGTTTTCCTGAACCAGTCTACAAAGGAATGTCACACCTATGGCCGGCGCCCTATGAATGGCAACACTCTAATTTTCCATCCATTTACTACCCATTTGTTTTTGTGCATTTCAAGTGGTATAAAATAAGATTTTACTCACCGGTATATCTATTTCTCGTAGTCCGTAGTGGATGCTGGGACTCCGTAAGGACCATGGGGAATAGCGGCTCCGCAGGAGACTGGGCACAACTAAAGAAAGCTTTAGGACTACCTGGTGTGCACTGGCTCCTCCCACTATGACCCTCCTCCAGACCTCAGTTAGGATACTGTGCCCGGAAGAGCTGACACAATAAGGAAGGATTTTGAATCCCGGGTAAGACTCATACCAGCCACACCAATCACACCGTATAACTCGTGATACTATACCCAGTTAACAGTATGAAATAATAAGATTTTACTTACCGATAAATCTATTTCTCGGAGTCCGTAGTGGATGCTGGGGTTCCTGAAAGGACCATGGGGAATAGCGGCTCCGCAGGAGACAGGGCACAAAAAGTAAAGCTTTTCCAGATCAGGTGGTGTGCACTGGCTCCTCCCCCCATGACCCTCCTCCAGACTCCAGTTAGGTACTGTGCCCGGACGAGCGTACACAATAAGGGAGGATTTTGAATCCCGGGTAAGACTCATACCAGCCACACCAATCACACCGTACAACTTGTGATCTAAACCCAGTTAACAGTATGATAACAGCGGAGCCTCTGAAAGATGGCTTCCTTCAACAATAACCCGAATTAGTTAACAATAACTATGTACAATTATTGCAGATAATCCGCACTTGGGATGGGCGCCCAGCATCCACTACGGACTCCGAGAAATAGATTTATCGGTAAGTAAAATCTTATTTTCTCTATCGTCCTAGTGGATGCTGGGGTTCCTGAAAGGACCATGGGGATTATACCAAAGCTCCCAAACGGGCGGGAGAGTGCGGATGACTCTGCAGCACCGAATGAGAGAACTCCAGGTCCTCCTTAGCCAGAGTATCAAATTTGTAAAATTTTACAAACGTGTTCTCCCCTGACCACGTAGCTGCTCGGCAAAGTTGTAATGCCGAGACCCCTCGGGCAGCCGCCCAAGATGAGCCCACCTTCCTTGTGGAGTGGGCCTTTACAGATTTAGGCTGTGGCAGGCCTGCCACAGAATGTGCAAGTTGGATTGTGCTACAGATCCAACGAGCAATCGTCTGCTTAGACGCAGGAGCACCCATCTTGTTGGGTGCATACAATATAAACAACGAGTCAGATTTTCTGACTCCAGCTGTCCTTGCAATATATATTTTTAATGCTCTGACAACGTCCAGTAACTTGGAGTCCTCCAAGTCACTTGTAGCCGCAGGCACTACAATAGGCTGGTTCAGATGAAATGCTGACACCACCTTAGGGAGAAAATGCGGACGAGTCCGCAGTTCTGCCCTGTCCGAATGGAAAATCAGATATGGGCTTTTGTAAGATAAAGCTGCCAGTTCTGACACTCTCCTGGCCGAAGCCAGGGCTAGAAGCATGGTCACTTTCCATGTGAGATATTTCAAATCCACCTTCTTTAGTGGTTCAAACCAATGAGATTTTAGAAAGTCCAAAACCACATTGAGATCCCACGGTGCCACTGGAGGCACCACAGGAGGCTGTATATGTAGCACTCCCTTAACAAAGGTCTGGACTTCAGGGACTGAAGCCAATTCTTTTTGAAAGAAAATCGACAGGGCCGAAATTTGAACCTTAATAGATCCCAATTTGAGACCCATAGACAATCCTGATTGCAGGAAATGTAGGAATCGACCCAGTTGAAATTCCTCCGTCGGAGCACTCCGATCTTCGCACCACGCAACATATTTTCGCCAAATTCGGTGATAATGTTGCACGGTTACTTCCTTCCTTGCTTTAATCAAAGTAGGAATGACTTCTTCCGGCATGCCTTTTTCCTTTAGGATCCGGCGTTCAACCGCCATGCCGTCAAACGCAGCCGCGGTAAGTCTTGAAACAGACAGGGACCCTGCTGAAGCAAGTCCCTCCTTAGAGGTAGAGGCCACGGATCTTCCATGATCATCTCTTGAAGTTCCGGGTACCAAGTCCTTCTTGGCCAATCCGGAACCACTAGTATCGTCCTTACGCCTCTTTGCCGTATAATTCTCAATACTTTTGGTATGAGAGGCAGAGGAGGAAACACATACACCGACTGGTACACCCAAGGCGTTACCAGCGCGTCCACAGCTATTGCCTGCGGATCTCTTGACCTGGCGCAATACCTGTCCAGTTTTTTGTTGAGGCGAGACGCCATCATGTCCACCATTGGTCTTTCCCAACGGGTTACCAGCAAGTGGAAGACTTCTGGATGAAGTCCCCACTCTCCCGGGTGAAGATCGTGTCTGCTGAGGAAGTCTGCTTCCCAGTTGTCCACTCCCGGGATGAACACTGCTGACAGTGCTATCACATGATTCTCTGCCCAGCGAAGAATCCTTGCAGCTTCTGCCATTGCACTCCTGCTTCTTGTGCCGCCCTGTCTGTTCACATGGGCGACTGCCGTGATGTTGTCCGACTGGATCAACACCGGTTTTCCCTGAAGCAGAGGTTCTGCCTGGCTTAGAGCATTGTATATTGCTCTTAGTTCCAGAATGTTTATGTGAAGAGACGTTTCCAGGCTCGTCCATACTCCCTGGAAGTTTCTTCCTTGTGTGACTGCTCCCCAGCCTCTCAGGCTGGCGTCCGTGGTCACCAGGATCCAATCCTGTATGCCGAATCTGCGGCCCTCCAATAGATGAGCACTCTGCAACCACCACAGAAGAGACACCCTTGTCCTTGGAGACAGGGTTATCCGCAGGTGCATCTGAAGATGCGACCCTGACCATTTGTCCAACAGATCCCTTTGGAAAATTCTTGCGTGGAATCTGCCGAATGGAATTGCTTCGTAAGAAGCCACCATTTTTCCCAGGACTCTTGTGCATTGATGTACAGACACCTTTCCTGGTTTTAGGAGGTTCCTGACAAGCTCGGATAACTCCTTGGCTTTTTCCTCCGGGAGAAAAACCTTTTTCTGAACCGTGTCCAGAATCATCCCTAGGAACAGCAGACGAGTTGTCGGCATTATCTGGGATTTTGGAATATTCAGAATCCACCCGTGCTGTTTTAGCACTTCTTGCGACAGTGCTAATCCCATCTCTAGCTGTTCTCTGGACCTTGCCCTTATTAGGAGATCGTCCAAGTATGGGATAATTAATATGCCTTTTCTTCGAAGAAGAATCATCATCTCGGCCATTACCTTTGTAAAGACCCGAGGTGCCGTGGACAATCCGAACGGCAGCGTCTGAAACTGATAGTGACAGTTTTGTACAACGAACCTGAGGTACCCCTGGTGTGAGGGGTAAATTGGAACGTGGAGATACGCATCCTTGATGTCCAAGGATACCATAAAGTCCCCCTCTTCCAGGTTCGCTATCACTGCTCTGAGTGACTCCATCTTGAACTTGAACTTCTTTATGTACAGGTTCAAGGACTTCAGATTTAGAATAGGCCTTACCGAGCCATCCGGCTTCGGTACCACAAAAAGAGTGGAATAATACCCCTTCCCTTGTTGTAGAAGAGGTACCTTGACTATCACCTGCTGAGAGTACAGCTTGTGAATGGCTTCCAAAACCGTCTCCCTTTCGGAGGGGGACGTTGGTAAAGCAGACTTCAGGAAACGGCGAGGTGGATCTGTCTCTAATTCCAACCTGTACCCCTGAGATATTATCTGCAGGATCCAGGGATCTACCTGCGAGTGAGCCCACTGCGCGCTGTAATTTTTGAGACGACCACCCACCGTCCCCGAGTCCGCTTGAGAAGCCCCAGCGTCATGCTGAGGCTTTTGTAGAAGCCGGGGAAGGCTTCTGTTCCTGGGAAGGAGCTGCCTGTTGCTGTCTCTTCCCTCGACCTCTGCCTCGTGGCAGATATGAATAGCCCTTTGCTCTCTTATTTTTAAAGGAACGAAAGGGCTGCGGTTGAAAAGTCGGTGCCTTTTTCTGTTGGGGAGTGATTTGAGGTAGAAAGGTGGATTTCCCGGCTGTAGCCGTGGCCACCAAATCTGATAGACCGACTCCAAATAACTCCTCCCCTTTATACGGCAAAACTTCCATATGTCGTTTTGAATCCGCATCGCCTGTCCACTGTCGCGTCCATAAAGCTCTTCTGGCCGAAATGGACATAGCACTTACCCGTGATGCCAGTGTGCAGATATCCCTCTGTGCATCACGCATATAAAGAAATGCATCCTTTATTTGTTCTAACGACAGTAAAATATTGTCCCTGTCCAGGGTATCAATATTTTCAATCAGGGACTCTGACCAAACTACCCCAGCACTGCACATCCAGGCAGTCGCTATAGCTGGTCGTAGTATAACACCTGCATGTGTGTATATACTTTTTTGGATATTTTCCATCCTCCTATCTGATGGATCTTTAAGTGCGGCCGTCTCAGGAGAGGGTAACGCCACTTGTTTAGATAAGCGTGTTAGCGCCTTGTCCACCCTAGGAGGTGTTTCCCAGCGCTCCCTAACCTCTGGCGGGAAAGGGTATAATGCCAATAATTTCTTTGAAATTATCAGCTTTTTATCAGGGGCAACCCACGCTTCATTACACACGTCATTTAATTCTTCTGATTCAGGAAAAACTATAGGTAGTTTTTTCACACCCCACATAATACCCTGTTTAGTGGTACCTGTAGTATCAGCTAAATGTAACGCCTCCTTCATTGCCAAAATCATATAACGTGTGGCCCTACTGGAAAATACGGTTGATTCGTCACCGTCACCACTGGAGTCAGTGCCTGTGTCTGGGTCTGTGTCGACCGACTGAGGCAAAGGGCGTTTCACAGCCCCTGACGGTGTTTGAGTCGCCTGGACAGGCACTAATTGATTGTCCGGCCGTCTCATGTCGTCAAACGACTGCTTTAGCGTGTTGACACTATCCCGTAGTTCCATAAATAAAGGCATCCATTCTGGTGTCGACTCCCTAGGGGGTGACATCCTCATATTTGGCAATTGCTCCGCCTCCACACCAATATCGTCCTCATACATGTCGACACACACGTACCGACACACAGCAGAGACACAGGGAATGCTCCTAACGAAGACAGGACCCACTAGCCCTTTGGGGAGACAGAGGGAGAGTTTGCCAGCACACACCAAAAGCGCTATATATAACAGGGATAGCCTTATAATAAGAAGTGCTCCCTTATAGCTGCTTTATATATATCAAAATATCGCCATAAATTTGCCCCCCCTCTCTGTTTTACCCTGTTTCTGTAGTGCAGTGCAGGGGAGAGACCTGGGAGCCGTCCTGACCAGCGGAGCTGTGAGAGGAAATGGCGCCGTGTGCTGAGGAGATAGGCCCCGCCCCTTTTCCGGCGGGCTCGTCTCCCGCTATTTAGTGAATCCAGGCAGGGGTTAAATATCTCCATATAGCCTCTGGGGGCTATATGTGAGGTATTTTTAGCCTTTATATAGGTTACATTTGCCTCCCAGGGCGCCCCCCCCCCAGCGCCCTGCACCCTCAGTGACTGCGTGTGAAGTGTGCTGAGAGGAAAATGGCGCACAGCTGCAGTGCTGTGCGCTACCTTTAGAAGACTGCAGGAGTCTTCAGCCGCCGATTCTGGACCTCTTCTGACTTCAGCATCTGCAAGGGGGCCGGCGGCGCGGCTCCGGTGACCATCCAGGCTGTACCTGTGATCGTCCCTCTGGAGCTGATGTCCAGTAGCCAAGAAGCCAATCCATCCTGCACGCAGGTGAGTTCACTTCTTCTCCCCTCAGTCCCTCGTTGCAGTGATCCTGTTGCCAGCAGGACTCACTGTAAAATAAAAAACCTAAGCTAAACTTTTTCTAAGCAGCTCTTTAGGAGAGCCACCTAGATTGCACCCTTCTCGGCCGGGCACAAAAATCTAACTGGAGTCTGGAGGAGGGTCATGGGGGGAGGAGCCAGTGCACACCACCTGATCTGGAAAAGCTTTACTTTTTGTGCCCTGTCTCCTGCGGAGCCGCTATTCCCCATGGTCCTTTCAGGAACCCCAGCATCCACTAGGACGATAGAGAAATAACTGAACCTCTTTCAGATGGCTCAACAATAACCCTTTAGTTAAACAATAACTATATACAAGTATTGCAGACAATCCGCACTTGGGATGGGCGCCCAGCATCCACTACGGACTACGAGAAATAGATTTACCGGTGAGTAAAATCTTATTTTCTCTGACGTCCTAAGTGGATGCTGGGACTCCGTAAGGACCATGGGGATTATACCAAAGCTCCCAAACGGGCGGGAGAGTGCGGATGACTCTGCAGCACCGAATGGGCAAACTCTAGGTCCTCCTCAGCCAGGGTGTCAAACTTGTAGAATTTAGCAAATGTGTTTGACCCTGACCAAGTAGCTGCTCGGCAAAGTTGTAAAGCCGAGACCCCTCGGGCAGCCGCCCAAGAAGAGCCCACCTTCCTTGTGGAATGGGCTTTCACTGATTTAGGATGCGGCAGTCCAGCCGCAGAATGTGCAAGCTGAATCGTACTACAGATCCAGCGAGCAATAGTCTGCTTTGATGCAGGAGCACCCAACTTGTTGGGCGCATACAGGATAAATAGCGAGTCAGTTTTCCTGACACTAGCTGTCCTGGAACATAATTTTTCAGGGCCCTGACTACGTCCAACAACTTGGAATCCTCCAAGTCTTTAGTAGCCGCAGGCACTACAATAGGTTGGTTCAAATGAAAAGCCGATACCACCTTAGGGAGAAACTGGGAACGAGTCCTCAATTCTGCCCTATCCATATGGAAAATCAGATAAGGGCTTTTACATGACAAAGCCGCCAATTCTGACACACGCCTGGCCGAAGCCAAGGCCAACAGCATGACCACTTTCCACGTGAGATATTTCAAATCCACGGTTTTAAGTGGCTCAAACCAATGCGACTTTAGGAAATCCAACACCACGTTGAGATCCCAAGGTGCCACTGGAGGCACAACAGGGGGCTGAATATGCAGCACTCCCTTAACAAATGTCTGAACTTCAGGCAGTGAAGCCAGTTCTTTCTGGAAGAAAATCGACAGAGCCGAAATCTGGACCTTAATGGAACCCAATTTTAGGCCCATAGTCACCCCTGACTGTAGGAAGTGCAGAAAACGGCCCAGGTGAAATTCTTCCGTTGGGCCTTCCTGGCCTCACACCACGCAACATATTTTCGCCATATGCGGTGATAATGGTTTGCGGTCACATCTTTCCTAGCTTTAATCAGCATAGGGATGACTTCCTCCGGAATGCCCTTTTCCTTCAGGATCCGGCGTTCAACCACCATGCCGTCAAACGCAGCCGCGGTAAGTCTTGGAACAGACAGGGCCCCTGCTGCAGCAGGTGCTGTCTGAGCGGCAGATGCCATGGGTCCTCTGAGATCAGTTCTTGAAGTTCCGGGTACTAAGCTCTTCTTGGCCAATCCGGAACAATGAGTATAGTTCTTACTCCTCTTTTTCTGATTATCCTCAGTACCTTGGGTATGAGAGGAAGAGGAGGGAACACATAAACCGACTGGTACACCCACGGTGTCACCAGAGCGTCCACAGCTATCGCCTGAGGGTCCCTTGACCTGGCGCAATATCTTTTTAGCTTTTTGTTGAGGCGGGACGCCATCATGTCCACCTGTGGCCTCTCCCAATGGTGTACAATAATTTGGAAGACTTCTGGATGAAATCCCCACTCTCCCGGGTGGAAGTCGTGCCAGCTGAGAAAGTCTGCTTCCCAGTTGTCCACTCCGGAAATGAACACTGCTGACAGTGCTAACACATGATTTTCCGCCCATCGGAAAATCCTTGTGGCTTCTGCCATCGCCATCCTGCTTCTTGTGCCGCCCTGTTGGTATACATGGGCGACCGCCGTGATGTTGTCTGACTGGATCAGCACCGGCTGGTGTTGAAGCAGGGGTCTCGCCTAACTTAGGGCATTGTAGTAAATGGCCCTTCGTTCCAGAATATTTATGTGTAGGGAAGTCTCCTGACTCGACCATAGTCCTTGGAAGTTTCTTCCCTGTGTGACTGCCCCCCAGCCTCGAAGGCTGGCATCCGTGGTCACCAGGACCCAGTCCTGTATGCCGAATCTGCGGCCCTCTAGAAGATGAGCACTCTGCAGCCACCACAACAGCGACACCCTGGCCCTTGGAGACAGGGTTATCAGCCGATGCATCTGAAGATGCGACCCGGACCACTTGTCCAACAGATCCCCCTGGAAGATCCTTGCATGGAACCTGCCGAATGGAATTTCTTCGTAAGAAGCTACCATCTTTCCCAGGACTCGCGTGCATTGATGCACCGACACCTGTATTTGTTTTAGGAGGCCTCTGACTAGAGATGACAACTCCTTGGCCTTCTCCTCCGGGAGAACCACTTTTTCCTGTTCTGTGTCCAGAACCATACCCAGGAACAGTAGACGCGTCGTAGGAACGAGCTGCGACTTTGGAATATTCAGAATCCAGCCGTGCTGTTGTAGCACTTCCCGAGATAGTGCTACTCAGACCCACAACTGCTCCCTGGACCTCGCCTTTATAAGTAGATCGTCCAAGCAGGGATAATTATAACTCCCTTTTTTTTTTTTTGAAGGAGTATCATCATTTCGGCCATTACCTTGGTAAATACCCTCGGTGCCGGGGACAGACCAACGGCAACGTCTGGAATTGGTAATGACAGTCCTGTACCACAATTTTGAGGTACTCCTGGTGAGGAGGGTAAATGGGGACTTGATGTCCAGTGATACCATGTAATCCCCTTCGTCCAGGCTTGCAATAACCGCCCTGAGCGATTCCATTTTGAACTTGAACCTTCGTATATAAGTGTTCAAGGATTTCACTTTTAGAATGGGTCTCACCGAACAGTCTGGTTTCGGTACCACAAACATTGCGGAATAGTAACCCCGGCCTTGTTGAAGCCTGATTATCACCTGCTGGAAGTACAGCTTGTGAATTGCCGCCAGTACTACCTCCCTTTTCTCCGAGGGCAGCAGGCAAGGCTGATTTGAGGTAACGGCGAGGGGGAGTCGCCTCGAACTCCAGCTTGTATCCCTGTGATACTACTTGCAGAACCCAGGGATCCACCTGTGAGCGAGCCCACTGGTCGCTGAAATTCCCGAGACGCACCCCCACCGCACCTGGCTCCACCTGTGGAGCCCCAGCGGTTTGCGGTGGACTCAGAGGAAGCGGGGGAAGATTTTTGATCCTGGGAACTGGCTGTCTGGTGCAGCTTTTTCCCTCTTCCCTTGTGTCTCTGCAGAAAGGAAGCGCCTTTGACCCGCTTGCTTTTCTGAAGCCGAAAGGACTGTACCTGATAATACCGTGCTTTCTTAGGCTGTGAGGAAACCTGAGGTAAAAAAATTTCTTCCCAGCTGTTGCTGTGGATACGAGGTCCCAGAGACCATCCCCAACAATTCCTCACCCTTATAAGGCAGATGTGCCTTTTAAAGTCAGCATCACCTGTCCACTGCCGGGTCCCTAATACTCTCCTGGCAGAATGGACATTGCATTAATTCTGGATGCCAGCCGGCAAATATCCCTCTGTGCATCCCTCATATATAAGACTACATCTTTAATATGCTCTATGGTTAGCAAAATAGTATCCCTGTCCTGACAGGGTACCTGAGTGTGTATATATAGACTTCAGGATAGCCTCCTGCTTTTTATCAGCAGGCTCCTTCAAAGTGGCCGTATCCTAAGACGGCAGTGCCACCTTTTTTGACAAACGTGTGAGCGCCTTATCCACCCTAGGGGATATCTCCCAACGTGACCTATCCTCTGGCGGGAAAGGGTACGCCATCAGTAACTTTTTTAGAAATTACCAGTTTCTTATCGGGGGAACCCACGCTTCTTCACACACTTCATTCACTCATCTGATGGGGGAACAAAACACTGGCTGCTTTTTCTCCCCAAACATAAAACCCCTTTTTTGTGGTACTTGGGTTAATGTCAGAAATGTGTAACACATTTTTCATTGCCGAGATCATGCAACGGATGTTCCTAGTGGATTGTGTATATGTCTCAATCTCGTCGACACTGAAGTCAGACTCCGTGTCGACATCTGTGTCTGCCATCTGAGGTAGCGGGCGTTTTTTGAGCCCCTGATGGCCTTTGAGACGCCTGGGCAGGCGCGGGCTGAGAAGCCGGCTGTCCCACAGCTGTTACGTCATCCAGCCTTTTATGTAAGGAGTTGACACTGTCGGTTAATACCTTCCACCTATCCATCCACTCTGGTGTCGACATCACATTTATCGGCATCTGCTCCGCCTTCCACGTAACCTTCCTCATCAACATGTCGACACAGCCGTACCGACACACCGCACACACACAGGGAATGCTCTGACTGAGGACAGGACCCCACAAAGTCCTTTGGGGAGACAGAGAGGGAGTATGCCAGCACACACCAAAGCGCTATATAATACAGGGATTCACACTACCCACAGTGATTTTTCCCTTATAGCTGCTATAATACACAATTCTGCGCCTAAATTTAGTGCCCCCCTCTCTTTTTAACCCTTTGAGCCTGAAAACTACAGGGGAGAGCCTGGGGAGCTGTCTTCCAGCTGCACTGTTAAGAGAAAATGGCGCCAGTGTGCTGAGGGAGATAGCCCCGCCCCTTTTTCGGCGGACTTTCTCCCGCTTTTTTATGGATCTCTGGCAGGGGTATTTTTCACATATATAGCCTCTAGGACTATATATTGTGATTATTTTGCCAGCCAAGGTGTTAATATTGCTGCTCAGGGCGCCCCCCCCCCCAGCGCCCTGCACCCATCAGTGACCGGAGTGTGAGGTGTGCATGAGGAGCAATGGCGCACAGCTGCGGTGCTGTGCGCTACCTTGTTGAAGACCAAAGTCTTCTGCCGCCGATTTTCAGGACCATCTTCATGCTTCTGGCTCTGTAAGGGGGACGGCGGCGCGGCTCCGGGACCGGACGATCGAGGTCGGGTCCTGTGTTCGATCCCTCTGGAGCTAATGGTGTCCTGTAGCCTAAGAAGCCCAAACTAGCTGCAAGCAGGTAGGTTCGCTTCTTCTCCCCTTAGTCCCTTGTAGCAGTGAGTCTGTTGCCAGCAGATCTCACTGAAAATAAAAAACCTAAAATATACTTTCTTTTCTAGGAGCTCAGGAGAGCCCCTAGTGTGCATCCAGCTCAGCCGGGCACAAGATTCTAACTAAGGTCTGGAGGAGGGTCATAGTGGGAGGAGCCAGTGCACACCAGGTAGTCCTAAAGCTTTCTTTAGTTGTGCCCAGTCTCCTGCGGAGCCGCTATTCCCCATGGTCCTTACGGAGTCCCAGCATCCACTTAGGACGTCAGAGAAAATAAGAATTTACTTACCGATAATTCTATTTCTCGGAGTCCGTAGTGGATGCTGGGGTTCCTGAAAGGACCATGGGGAATAGCGGCTCCGCAGGAGACAGGGCACAAAAAGTAAAGCTTTTCCAGATCAGGTGGTGTGCACTGGCTCCTCCCCCTATGACCCTCCTCCAGACTCCAGTTAGGTACTGTGCCCGGACGAGCGTACACAATAAGGGAGGATTTTAAATCCCGGGTAAGACTCATACCAGCCACACCAATCACACCGTACAACTTGTGATCTAAACCCAGTTAACAGTATGATAACAGAGGAGCCTCTGAAAGATGGCTCCCTAAACAATAACCCGAATTAGTTAACAATAACTATGTACAAGTATTGCAGATAATCCGCACTTGGGATGGGCGCCCAGCATCCACTACGGACTCCGAGAAATAGAATTATCGGTAAGTAAATTCTTATTTTCTCTATCGTCCTAGTGGATGCTGGGGTTCCTGAAAGGACCATGGGGATTATACCAAAGCTCCCAAACGGGCGGGAGAGTGCGGATGACTCTGCAGCACCGAATGAGAGAACTCCAGGTCCTCCTTTGCCAGGGTATCAAATTTGTAGAATTTTACAAACGTGTTCTCCCCTGACCACGTAGCTGCTCGGCAGAGTTGTAATGCCGAGACCCCTCGGGCAGCCGCCCAAGATGAGCCCACCTTCCTTGTGGAATGGGCCTTAACAGATTTAGGCTGTGGCAGGCCTGCCACAGAATGTGCAAGTTGAATTGTGTTACAAATCCAACGAGCAATCGACTGCTTAGAAGCAGGCGCACCCAACTTGTTGGGTGCATACAGTATAAACAGCGAGTCAGATTTTCAGACTCCAGCCGTCCTTGAAATGTATATTTTTAAAGCTCTGACAACGTCCAACAACTTGGAGTCCTCCAAGTCGCTTGTAGCCGCAGGCACTACAATAGGCTGGTTCAGGTGAAACGCTGATACCACCTTAGGGAGAAAATGCGGACGCGTCCGCAGCTCTGCCCTATCCGAATGGAAAATTAAATAAGGGCTTTTATAAGATAAAGCCGCCAGTTCAGATACTCTCCTGGCGGACGCCAGGGCCAGTAACATAGTCACTTTCCATGTGAGATATTTCAAATCCACATTTTTTAGTGGTTCAAACCAATGGGATTTGAGGAAATCTAAAACTACATTTAGATCCCACGGTGCCACCAGAGGCACCACAGGAGGCTGTATATGCAGTACTCCTTTGACAAAAGTCTGGACCTCAGGAACTGAGGCCAATTCTTTTTGGAAGAATATTGACAGGGCCGAAATTTGAACCTTAATAGATCCCAATTTGAGACCCATAGACAATCCTGATTGCAGGAAATGTAGGAAACGACCCAGTTGAAATTCCTCCGTCGGAGCACTCCGATCCTCGCACCACGCAACATATTTCCGCCAAATGCGGTGATAATGCTTCGCGGTGACTTCCTTTCTTGCCTTAATCAAGGTAGGAATGACTTCTTCTGGAATGCCTTTTCCTTTTAGGATCTGGCGTTCAACCGCCATGCCGTCAAACGCAGCCGCGGTAAGTCTTGGAATAGACACGGTCCCTGCTGAAGCAGGTCCTGTCTTAGAGGTAGAGGCCACGGATCGTCCGTGACCATCTCTTGAAGTTCCGGGTACCAAGACCTTCTTGGCCAATCCGGAGCCACTAGTATCGTTCTTACTCCGCTTTGCCGTATGATTCTCAATACCTTTGGTATGAGAGGCAGAGGAGGAAACACATACACCGACTGGTACACCCAAGGTGTTATCAGCGCGTCCACAGCTATTGCCTGCGGATCTCTTGACCTGGCGCAATACCTGTCCAGTTTTTTGTTGAGGCGAGACGCCATCATGTCCACCATTGGTCTTTCCCAACGGTTTATTAGCATGTGGAAAACTTCTGGATGAAGTCCCCACTCTCCCGGGTGAAGATCGTGTCTGCTGAGGAAGTCTGCTTCCCAGTTGTCCACTCCCGGGATGAACACTGCTGACAGTGCTATCACGTGATTCTCCGCCCAGCGAAGGATCCTTGCAGCTTCTGCCATTGCACTCCTGCTTCTTGTGCCGCCCTGTCTGTTTACATGGGCGACTGCCGTGATGTTGTCCGACTGGATCAACACCGGTCTTCCTTGAAGCAGAGGTTCCGCCTGGCTTAGAGCATTGTAGATTGCTCTTAGTTCCAGAATGTTTATGTGAAGAGACTTTTCCAGGCTCGACCACACTCCCTGGAAGTTTCTTCCTTGTGTGACTGCTCCCCAGCCTCTCAGGCTGGCGTCCGTGGTCACCAGGATCCAATCCTGTATGCCGAATCTGCGGCCCTCCAATAGATGAGCCCTCTGCAACCACCACAGAAGAGATACCCTTGTCCTTGGAGACAGGGTTATCCGCAGGTGCATCTGAAGATGCGTGCATTGATGTACAGACACCTTTCCTGGTTTTAGGAGATTCCTGACCAGGTCGGATAACTCCTTGGCTTTTTCCTCGGGAAGAAAAACCTTTTTCTGAACCGTGTCCAGAATCATCCCTAGGAACAGCAGACGAGTTTTCGGCATTAATTGGGATTTTGGAATATTCAGAATCCATCCGTGCTGCTTTAGCACCTCTTGAGATATTGCTAATCCCATCTCTAGCTGTTCTCTGGACCTTGCCCTTATTAGGAGATCGTCCAAGTATGGGATAATTAATACGCCTTTTCTTCGAAGAAGAATCATCATCTCGGCCATTACCTTTGTAAAGACCCGAGGTGCCGTGGACAAACCAAACGGCAGCGTCTGAAACTGATAGTGACAGTTTTGTACAACGAACCTGAGGTACCCCTGGCGTGAGGGGTAAATTGGAACGTGGAGATACGCATCCTTGATGTCCAAGGATACCATAAAGTCCCCTTCTTCCAGGTTCGCTATCACTGCTCTGAGTGACTCCATCTTGAACTTCTTTATGTACAGGTTCAAGGACTTCAGATTTAGAATAGGCCTTACCGAGCCATCCGGCTTCGGTACCACAAATAGAGTGGAATAATACCCCTTCCCTTGTTGTAGAAGAGGTACCTTGACTATCACCTGCTGAGAGTACAGCTTGTGAATGGCTTCCAAAACCGTCTCCCTTTCGGAAGGGGACGTTGGTAAAGCAGACTTCAGGAAACGGCGAGGTGGATCTGTCTCTAATTCCAACCTGTACCCCTGAGATATTATCTGCAGGATCCAGGGATCTACCTGCGAGTGAGCCCACTGCGCGCTGTAATTTTTGAGACGACCTCCCACCGTCCCCGAGTCCGCTTGAGAAGCCCCAGCGTCATGCTGAGGCTTTTGTAGAAGCCGGGGAGGGCTTCTGTTCCTGGGAAGGAGCTGCCTGTTGCTGTTTCTTCCCTCGACCTCTGCCTCGTGGCAGATATGAATAGCCCTTTGCTCTCTTATTTTTAAAGGAACGAAAGGGCTGCGGTTGAAAAGTCGGTGCCTTTTTCTGTTGGGGAGTGACTTGAGGTAGAAAGGTGGATTTCCCGGCTGTAGCCGTGGCCACCAAATCTGATAGACCGACTCCAAATAACTCCTCCCCTTTATACGGCAAAACTTCCATATGCCGTTTTGAATCCGCATCGCCTGTCCACTGTCGCGTCCATAAAGCTCTTCTGGCCGAAATGGACATAGCACTTACCCGTGATGCCAGTGTGCAGATATCCCTCTGTGCATCACGCATATAAAGAAATGCATCCTTTATTTGTTCTAACGACAGTAAAATATTGTCCCTGTCCAGGGTATCAATATTTTCAATCAGGGACTCTGACCAAACTACCCCAGCACTGCACATCCAGGCAGTCGCTATAGCTGGTCGTAGTATAACACCTGCATGTGTGTATATACTTTTTTGGATATTTTCCATCCTCCTATCTGATGGATCTTTAAGTGCGGCCGTCTCAGGAGAAGGTAACGCCACTTGTTTTGATAAGCGTGTTAGCGCCTTGTCCACCCTAGGAGGTGTTTCCCAGCGCTCCCTAACCTCTGGCGGGAAAGGGTATAATGCCAATAATTTCTTTGAAATTATCAGCTTTTTATCAGGGGCAACCCACGCTTCATCACACACGTCATTTAATTCTTCTGATTCAGGAAAAACTATAGGTAGTTTTTTCACACCCCACATAATACCCTGTTTAGTGGTACCTGTAGTATCAGCTAAATGTAACGCCTCCTTCATTGCCAAAATCATATAACGTGTGGCCCTACTGGAAAATACGGTTGATTCGTCACCGTCACCACTGGAATCAGTGCCTGTGTCTGGGTCTGTGTCGACCGACTGAGGCAAAGGGCGTTTTACAGCCCCTGACGGTGTTTGAGGCGCCTGGACAGGCACTAATTGATTGTCCGGCCGCCTCATGTCGTCAAACGACTGCTTTAGCGTGTTGACACTATCCCGTAATTCCATAAATAAAGGCATCCATTCTGGTGTCGACCCCCTAGGAGGTGACATCCCCATATTTGGCAATTGCTCCGCCTCCACACCAATATCGTCCTCATACATGTCGACACACACGTACCGACACACAGCAGACACACAGGGAATGCTCTAAACGAAGACAGGACCCACTAGCCCTTTGGGGAGACAGAGGGAGAGTCTGCCAGCACACACCAAAAAGCGCTATATATGACAGGGATAGCCTTATAATAAGTGCTCCCTTATAGCTGCTTTATATATATCAAGATATTGCCATTAAATTTGCCCCCCCTCTCTGTTTTACCCTGTTTCTGTAGTGCAGTGCAGGGGAGAGACCTGGGAGCCGTCCTGACCAGCGGAGCTGTGAGAGGAAATGGCGCCGTGTGCTGAGGAGATAGGCCCCGCCCCTTTTTCGGCGGGCTCGTCTCCCGCTATTTTGTGAATACAGGCAGGGGTTAAATATCTCCATATAGCCTCTGGGGGCTATATGTGAGGTATTTTTAGCCTTTATATAGGTTTACATTTGCCTCCCAGGGCGCCCCCCCCCCCAGCGCCCTGCACCCTCAGTGACTGCGTGTGAAGTGTGCTGAGAGGAAAATGGCGCACAGCTGCAGTGCTGTGCGCTACCTTTAGAAGACTGCAGGAGTCTTCAGCCGCCGATTCTGGACCTCTTCTTACTTCAGCATCTGCAAGGGGGCCGGCGGCGCGGCTCCGGTGACCATCCAGGCTGTACCTGTGATCGTCCCTCTGGAGCTGATGTCCAGTAGCCCAGAAGCCAATCCATCCTGCACGCAGGTGAGTTCACTTCTTCTCCCCTCTGTCCCTCGTTGCAGTGATCCTGTTGCCAGCAGGAATCACTGTAAAATAAAAAACCTAAGCTAAACTTTCTCTAAGCAGCTCTTTATGAGAGCCACCTAGAATTGCACCCTTCTCGGCCGGGCACAAAAATCTAACTGGAGTCTGGAGGAGGGTCATAGGGGGAGGAGCCAGTGCACACCACCTGATCTGGAAAAGCTTTACTTTTTGTGCCCTGTCTCCTGCGGAGCCGCTATTCCCCATGGTCCTTTCAGGAACCCCAGCATCCACTAGGACGATAGAGAAATAACAGTATAGGCAGACTGCTTGGTCCATACTAATGTAATTGACGGGTGTAGTATGTTATGCCGGCATCCTGCATACCGGCGCCGGGATCCCGACCACCGTCATGCAGGCAGCAGGGTGAGCGCCAAATAGCCCCTTGCAGGCTCGCCAGGCTTTGGGCGCGGTAGCAAGCTACGCTATTTTTTCTCCCTTCAGGGGTGTCATGGACATCCCAAGAGGGAGAATAGTTGTCGGGATTCCGGCGTCGGCATGGTGAGCGCCGGGATCCTGACAGGCAGCATATCAATTGCCTCCCGTAATTGACAAATGATATGTTATGTAAAAATTGTTCTGAAATATAGAGGTGGTGATCTTACAATGTTGTAGTCGCACAACAAGACATACAGGAGTTGATGAACAAGCGTATCAATGTGTTTATGTAACACAGTTTCCCAACCTCAGCCATTACAGTCCAGGTTTTAAGGATATCCGTGCTTGAGCACAGGTGACTAAATTAGTAAGTCAATTTGATTAACCATTCTGGACTCAAGCATAGATGAAATTATCAATAAAACCTGAACTGTAATGGCGGAGTTTGGGAAGATGTGATACAAGAATAGGTGACAAACACACAAATACTGTATACAAGAGAGAAAAGTGTTGGAATCTGCAAAACCAATAAATAGGGATAGAACAATACATCTCATACCTTTATACTCCCCAAGAGAGTTCCTCCTGGTTGAAAAGGAAATAATTTGCTACAATAATCTTCATTATCCTATGAAATACCTAATACTTATAGCTCACAAAGACTATAGCAAGGTCCAGTGATCGCAAAAACGCGCTATGGCGCGTATTTTACCCAGAAACAGCCGCCCGGGACTCACATTTAGAAGATGAGCGGGTCCCACAGGACGCGCTCATCTGAATATGTGTTTGCATGTCGTAAACCAGTCAGCGGAACGCAGGTGGTGACTGGCTGTTTCCTCAGCCAATCACCTCCTGTAGTCTCCAGCCAATGACAGCCTGCAGTGTCTCCCGCCAGTCCGCCCGCTTTGAATCCTGCTCCCCTCTGCGCGCTGACCTCGGCTCCACCGCCAGCACATGAATCCGTGCTGCAGGGCTGACAGACAGGCCACGCACACCAGGCACCGCACCCTCCTCTGTGACAGTGAGTACCGCTCTGGATCTGACCGCCGCCTGCCCCGCTCTCCCCCCCCCCCCCCCCCCCGACACTCGCCGTGCAGTTCGCTAAGAGAGCGGTGTAAGCAGCAGGAGCTGCGCAGCTGTAGATGCTGGGAGGCCGACTGCACGAAGGGGCCGATTGACACGTGGCTCAATGTGTATAATAACGTGCTCTACCGGGCGCAATGTGTATAATAACATGCTTTACCGGGCGCATTGTGTATAACGTGCTCTACCTGGCGCAATGTGTATAATAATGTGCTCTACCAGGCGCATTGTGTATAACGTGCTCTACCTGGCGCAGTGTGTATAATAACGTGCTCTACCGGGCGCAATGTGTAAAATAACGTGCTCTACCTGGCGCATTGTGTATAACGTGCTCTACCTGGCGCAATGTGTATGATAACGTGCTCTACCTGGCGCAATGTGTATAATAAGTTTAACGTGCTATACCTGGCGCAATGTGTATAACGTGCTCTACCGGGCGCAATGTGTATGATAACGTGCTCTACCTGGCGCAATGTGTATGATAACGTGCTCTACCTGGCGCAATGTGTATGATAACGTGCTCTACCTGGTGCAATTTGTATAAGTCCTCTACCTGGAGCAAAGTGTATGACGTGCTGTACCTGGAGCAAAGTATATGATGTGTTCTACCTGGCGCAGTGTGCATAGGAGGTTCTTCCTGGTGCAATGTGTATAAGCGGCACTACTGTGTGGTGTAATGTGAATTGACACTATTATGTGGTCACGCCCCTTCCCTATGAAGCCACGTCCCTAAAATTTTGCGCCGCACTAGCTATACTTTGTGATCTGAGAGGCGGAACACCAATTCACTTTTTGCGTAAGGGCACCAAAATGTCTAGTTACACCTCTGGTGCAGGGTGCCCTGCATGCTACACAGCCCAGCAGCATTGTCACCCCATCCCCCCCCCCCCCATCTTGCAACACTATTGTAGTGTCCAAACAAGATTACGATTAATAAGAACCTTCATTTCGATGGGACCCAGAAAGAGACAATTTTTAAAAGTGAAGGGACCCACTTTTTTTTTTGGCTCAGCGCGATCACTGACGGTCTATTCTAGATAACAATTCCTTTTATGACATTCTGTTGTATTATTGTATTGGTCTACTGCCTTATATCAGCTTATAGGCCCATACACACTGGACGATTCTGAGCTGAAAGCAGCTCACTTTTGGTGTGTTGAGCTGCTTTCAGCTCAAACCCGCCCAGTGTGTATGCACAAGCGATGAGAGCTGATGCGCGCTCCCTCTTCATCGCTGGACAGCCGCTATTCATCTACTGGTATTAGCAGTATATGAACAGCGGGGTGAGCGGCTTTCCAAAGCGTCCTGCTATGGAAAGCTGCTCACCCCCGCTGACATCGCTGGGCAGCGCGGAAAAGCGCTCAGTGTGTATGCACTGAGCGCTTTTCAGCCCAGCGATGTCAGCGATCATCGCTGTGCATACATGCTGGGCAAAAACGCCCAGTGTGTATGGACCTTTAGTCTAAGATTGAAAACACTTGTATGCAAAGAAAAAAACTATAAACCTGGAATGGTTACACTCAAAAAGTAACATTCCAAATGAAAATATAAAATGACTATTGTAACACAAGTGTTATCCCTTCTGTAATCACTGAATCTGCAAAACACGGCGGAATTTCCAATAAAACTTCAATGTCACACTGAATAAGCCAAAAAACATATCACAATAACTAGCTGCATCAGACTAGACACAAGATTTCTATTTGGACAGCAAAAAAAAAAATATATATCAAATTTTGGTTTTCTCTTGTGCAGATTACTTTATGAAAATCTAAACACAGGGAGCGATTTTATGGTGCCTGTAACTGCATATTGCACGTCACTTTAGATGGTGAGATATGCAAATGTTTGTTCTGGTGCCAGGCACAAATACTTTTTTGCAGTTGTTGTGCCCATTAGTGTGGCTAAACCTGAGTGACCAAACAAAAGTGTGAAAAGCCAGACTTTCCATACATTTCTGCTTGCACTCTCACGAAGACGGAAGCAGAAATAATGAGCTCCCAATCAGAGCAACATTTGAATTGCTCTGTTGGACGCAGGGCGCCCAAAAACACATGTAAACAACCCCCATAGAATCCAGTTGTTTTTTTTACATTTATGGAAAGCTGAATTAAAGTCAAAGCAAGAACCACTTAAGTATTTCTTAGTGGTGTTTATTTATTTAAAAATATCAAGTAAAAAAAAAAAAAAGTTTCTTTCAGTTCACTTTCTTGAAATTTCAATTTAAAAAAAAAAAAAACTTTTTGGGACATTTTAGTTACATTTTTTTTAATACTGTATGTTATATAAGCAAAAAGACTAATGGTATTATCGGATTTAAAAAAAACCCACTTGTGCTGATGTTGGAATGTGATGAGGAGAAAAGCTGAAAATTGCCTTAGCACAAGGTGAAAAAATAATCAGCAGCGATGAGGTTATAAATAAAAGCTCCCACTATGTAGACCAGGCATTCCCAACCTCTGTCCTCAATGCACACTAATACCTCTTTTCCACCTAAGTGCCGGGTCTGATCTGAGATTTGAAACACAGTTCCAAAACGGGTCATAAACGTCTCCCGGTCGGAGCAGTTTACACTGCACACGGGTGCAGTAGCCAACTGGAGTCTCAGCTGTATTAATAGACTCCGGCTCCGCCCCCTGACATCACTGGTTCCACTGCAAGATACTGTCATCGGTCCAGGAAGCAGAGTCCTCGCAGTGGATCTTTCTATGCTGCAAAAGGGAGTTTTACACTGCCCCTTCATCAGGGTCCTTCCCGGGACCAACCTTGCAAGTCACTGGACCCTTTTCCACTGAGCCACGACTCTGGTAATCACAGCAATAACCTGGGTTTTAGCGACAGTGGAAAATGGGTATAACCAGGGATGGAAAATAAGAATTTACTTACCGATAATTCTATTTCTCGGAGTCCGTAGTGGATGCTGGGGTTCCTGAAAGGACCATGGGGAATAGCGGCTCCGCAGGAGACAGGGCACAAAAGTAAAGCTTTTACAGGTCAGGTGGTGTGTACTGGCTCCTCCCCCTATGACCCTCCTCCAGACTCCAGTTAGGTACTGTGCCCGGACGAGCGTACACAATAAGGGAGGATTTTGAATCCCGGGTAAGACTCATACCAGCCACACCAATCACACCGTACAACTTGTGATCTAAACCCAGTTAACAGTATGATAACAGAGGAGCCTCTGAAAGATGGCTTCCTAAACAATAACCCGAATTAGTTAACAATAACTATGTACAAGTATTGCAGATAATCCGCACTTGGGATGGGCGCCCAGCATCCACTACGGACTCCGAGAAATAGAATTATCGGTAAGTAAATTCTTATTTTCTCTATCGTCCTAAGTGGATGCTGGGGTTCCTGAAAGGACCATGGGGATTATACCAAAGCTCCCAAACGGGCGGGAGAGTGCGGATGACTCTGCAGCACCGAATGAGAGAACTCCAGGTCCTCCTTTTCCAGGGTATCAAATTTGTAAAAATTTACAAACGTGTTCTCCCCTGACCACGTAGCTGCTCGGCAGAGTTGTAATGCCGAGACCCCTCGGGCAGCCGCCCAAGATGAGCCCACCTTCCTTGCGGAATGGGCCTTAACAGATTTAGGCTGTGGCAGGCCTGCCACAGAATGTACAAGTTGAATTTTGTTACAAATCCAACGAGCAATCGACTGCTTAGAAGCAGGTGCACCCAACTTGTTGGGTGCATACAGTATAAACAGCGAGTCAGATTTTCTGACTCCAGCCGTCCTTTAAATGTATATTTTTAAGGCTCTGACAACGTCCAACAACTTGGAGTCCTTCAAGTCGTCTGTAGCCGCAGGCACTACAATAGGCTGGTTCAGGTGAAACGCTGATACCACCTTAGGGAGAAAATGCGGACGCGTCCGCAGCTCTGCCCTATGTCGAATGGAAAATTTAAATAAGGGCTTTTATAAAACAAAAGCCGCCAGTTCAGATACTCTCCCGGCCGAAGCCAGGGCCAGTAACATAGTCACTTTCCATGTGAGATATTTCAAATCCACATTCTTTAGTGGTTCAAACCAATTGGATTTGAGGAAATCTAAAACTACATTTAGATCCCACGGTGCCACCTTAGGCACCACAGGAGGCTGTATATGCAGTACTCCTTTGATAAAAATCTGGACCTCAGGGACTGAGGCCAATTCTTTTTGGAAGAATATTGATAGGGCCGAAATTTGAACCTTAATAGATCCCAATTTGAGACCCATAGACAATCCTGATTGCAGGAAATGTAGGAAAACGACCCAGTTGAAATTCCTCCATCGGAGCACTCCGCTGCTCGCACCACGCAACATATTTTCGCCAAATACGGCGATAATGCTTCGCGGTGACTTCCTTCCTTGCCTTTATCAAGGTAGGAATGACTTCTTCTGGAATGCCTTTTCCTTTTAGGATCTGGCATTCAAACGCCATGCCGTCAAACGCAGCCGCGGTAAGTCTTGAAAAAGACAAGGACCCTGCTGAAGCAGGTCCCTTCTCAGAAGTAGAGGCCACGGATCGTCCGTGACCATCTCTTGAAGTTCCGGGTACCAAGTCCTTCTTGGCCAATCCGGAGCCACTAGTCTTACTCCTCTTTGCCGTATAATCCTCAATACCTTTGGTATGAGAGGCAGAGGAGGAAACACATATACCGACTGGTACACCCAAGGTGTTACCAGCGCGTCCACAGCTATTGCCTGCGGATCTCTTGACCTGGCGCAATACCTGTCCAGTGTTTTGTTGAGGCGAGACGCCATCATGTCCACCATTGGTTTTACCCAACGGTTTAATAGCATGTGGAAAACTTCTGGATGAAGTCCCCACTCTCCCGGGTGAAGGTCGTGTCTGCTGAGGAAGTCTGCTTCCCAGTTGTCCACGCCCGGGATGAATACTGCTGACAGTGCTATCACGTGATTCTCCGCCCAGCGAAGGATCCTGGCAGCTTCTGCCATTGCCCTCCTGCTTCTTGTGCCGCCCTGTCTGTTTACATGGGCGACTGCCGTGATGTTGTCCGACTGGATCAACACCGGTCTTCCTTGAAGCAGAGGTTCCGCCTGGCTTAGAGCATTGTAGATTGCTCTTAGTTCCAGAATGCTTATGTGAAGAGACTTTTTCAGGCTCGACCACACTCCCTGGAAATTTCTTCCCTGTGTGACTGCTCCCCAGCCTCTCAGGCTGGCATCCGTGGTCACCAGGATCCAATCCTGCATGCCGAATCTGCGGCCCTCCAATAGATGAGCCTCCTGCAACCGCCACAGAAGGGATACCCTTGTCCTCGGCGACAGGGTTATCCGCAGGTGCATCTGAAGATGCGACCCTGACCATTTGTCCAACAGATCCCTTTGCATGGAATCTGCCGAAAGGGATTGCTTCGTAAGAAGCTACCATTTTTTTTTTTATTTTTTTATTTTTTTTTAGGACTCTTGTGCATTGATGTACAGACACCTTTCCTGGTTTTAGGAGGTTCCTGACCAGGTCAGATAACTCCTTGGCTTTTTCTTCGGGAAGAAAAACCTTTTTCTGAACTGTGTCCAGAATCATCCCCAGGAACAGCAGACGAGTTGTCGGCATTAATTGGGATTTTGGAATATTCAGAATCCATCCGTGCTGCTTTAGCACCTCTTGAGATAGTGCTAAACCCATCTCTAGCTGTTCTCTGGACCTTGCCCTTATTAGGAGATCGTCCAAGTATGGGATAATTAATACGCCTTTTCTTCGAAGAAGAAATATTATCTCGGCCATTACCTTTGTAAAGACCCGAGGTGCCGTGGACAAACCAAACGGCAGCGTCTGAAACTGATAGTGACAGTTTTGTACAACGAACCTGAGGTACCCCTGGTGTGAGGGGTAATTGGAACGTGGAGATACGCATCCTTGATGTCCAAGGATACCATAAAGTCCCCTTCTTCCAGGTTCGCTATCACTGCTCTGAGTGACTCCATCTTGAACTTGAACTTCTTTATGTACAGGTTCAAGGACTTCAGATTTAGAATAGGCCTTACCGAGCCATCCGGCTTCGGTACCACAAAAAGAGTGGAATAATACCCCTTCCCTTGTTGTAGAAGAGGTACCTTGACTATCACCTGCTGAGAATACAGCTTGTGAATGGCTTCCAAAACCGTCTCCCTTTCTGAGGAGGACGTTGGTAAAGCAGACTTCAGGAAACGGCGAGGTGGCTCTGTCTCTAATTTCAACCTGTACCCCTGAGATATTATCTGCAGGATCCAGGGATTTACCTGCGAGTGAGCCCACTGCGCGCTGTAATTCTTGAGACGACCGCCTACCGCCCCCGAGTCCGCTTGCGAGGCCCCAGCGTCATGCTGAGGCTTTTGTAGAAGCCGGGGAGGGCTTCTGTTCCTGGGAAGGAGCTGCCTGTTGCTGTCTCTTCCCTCGTCCTCTGCCTCGTGGCAGATATGAATAGCCCTTTGCTCTCTTATTTTTAAAGGAACGAAAGGGCTGCGGTTGAAAGGTCGGTGCCTTTTTCTGTTGGGGAGTGACTTGAGGTCGAAAGGTGGATTTCCCGGCCGTAGCCGTGGCCACCAAATCCGATAGACCGACCCCAAATAACTCCTCTACGCATCGCCTGTCCACTGTCGTGTCCATAAAGCTCTTCTGGCCGAAATGGACATAGCACTTACCCGTGATGCCAGTGTGCAGATATCTCTCTGTGCATCACGCATATAAAGAAATGCATCCTTTATTTGTTCTAACGACAGTAAAATATTGTCCCTGTCCAGGGTATCAATATTTTCGATCAGGGACTCTGACCAAACTACCCCAGCACTGCACATCCAGGCAGTCGCAATAGCTGGTCGTAGTATAACACCTGCATGTGTGTATATACCTTTTTGGATATTTTCCATCCTCCTATCTGATGGATCTTTAAGTGCGGCCGTCTCAGGAGAGGGTAACGCCACTTGTTTTGATAAGCGTGTTAGCGCTTTGTCCACCCTAGGAGGTGTTTCCCAGCGCTCCCTAACCTCTGGCGGGAAAGGGTATAAAGCCAATAACTTCTTTGAAATTAGTAGATTTTTTATCGGGGCACCCCACGCTTCATCACACACGTCATTTAATTCTTCTGATTCGGTAAAAACTACTGGTAGTTTTTTCACACCCCACATAATACCCTGTTTAGTGGTACCTGTAGTATCAGCTAAATGTAACATCTCCTTTATTGCCAAAATCATATAACGTGTGGTCCTACTGGAAAATACGGTTGATTCGTCACCTTCACCACCGGAATCAGTGCCTGTGTCTGGGTCTGTGTCGACCGACTGAGGCAAGGGCGTTTTACAGCCTCTGACGGTGTTTGAGGCGCCTGGACAGGCACTAATTGAGTGTCCGGCCGCCTCATGTCGGCAAACGACTGCTTAAGCGAGTTGACGCTATCCCGTAATTCCACAAATAAAGGCATCCATTCTGGTGTCGACCCCCTAGGAGGTGACATCCTCATATTTGGCAATTGCTCCGCCTCCACACCAATAACGTCCTCATACATGTCGACACACACGTACCGACACACAGCAGACACACAGGGAATGCTCTATACGAAGACAGGACCCACTAGCCCTTTGGGGAGACAGAGGGAGAGTCTGCCAGCACACACCAAAAAACGCTATATATGACAGGGATAGCCTTATGATTAAGTGCTCCCTTATAGCTGCTTTTATATTAATATATTGCCATTTATTTTGCCCCCCCTCTCTGTTATACCCTGTTTCTGTAGTGCAGTGCAGGGGAGAGACCTGGGAGCCTTCCTGACCAGCGGAGCTGTGACAGAAAATGGCGCCGTGTGCTGAGGAGATAGGCCCCGCCCCTTTTTCGGCGGGCTCGTCTCCCGCTATTTAGTACATTTAGGCAGGGGTAAATATCTCCATATAGCCTCTGGGGCTATATGTGAGGTATTTTTAGCCTTTTTAAAGGTTTTCATTTGCCTCCCAGGGCGCCCCCCTCCCAGCGCCCTGCACCCTCAGTGACAGCGTGTGAAGTGTGCTGAGAGGAAAATGGCGCACAGCTGCAGTGCTGTGCGCTACCTTAAGAAGACTGCAGGAGTCTTCAGCCGCCGATTCTGGACCTCTTCTTGCTTCAGCATCTGTGAGGGGGCCGGCGGCGTGGCTCCGGTGACCATCCAGGCTGTACCTGTGATCGTCCCTCTGGAGCTTCATGTCCAGTAGCCAAGAAGCCAATCCATCCTGCACGCAGGTGAGTTCACTTCTTCTCCCCTCTGTCCCTCGTTGCAGTGATCCTGTTGCCAGCAGGAATCACTGTAAAATAAAAAACCTAAGCTAAACTCTCTAAGCAGCTCTTTATGAGAGCCACCTAGAATTGCACCCTTCTCGGCCGGGCACAAAAATCTAACTGGAGTCTGGAGGAGGGTCATAGGGGGAGGAGCCAGTACACACCACCTGACCTGTAAAAGCTTTACTTTTGTGCCCTGTCTCCTGCGGAGCCGCTATTCCCCATGGTCCTTTCAGGAACCCCAGCATCCACTTAGGACGATAGAGAAAAAGGACTAGTTTTTCTTTTTTGTTTTTGTTTGTAAAGCTTTTTTGTTAAACCATTTTTCATTTGGTTTAAACAAGGGTTGTTGGTTGTTGTTTTTTTTGCATGAATGTTTTAATGAAAAAAAACAACTGAATCATGTATTAAACCTTGATCAACCATGTTTTTATGCTTTCTAACAGTACTAACGTTATTAGGCTTTGATTTGATTTATTTTACATCTTTCAATAAAACCTATATTTTACAGCTTATTATTCCTATTATATGTGAATATATGTAGATAGACTAAACATTACAAAGTACACTCAGAAATAAATGAAATTGAAAATAAGAACAAGTTAATGTTAAGCATTAAGGTGTGTACACTCGGTGAGATCCTTGCTATGCCCGATTGTGACTATGCGATTTCCCTTGAACTCCCCCAGAGCCCAGATAGCACAGATAGTCAAAATCTGTGCTATCTGTACTTTCGATTTTGTCTATGTAGATTTTGACTAATACCTTGAGATGTGCACTAACTTTCCTTAAGATTTTGACTATATAGTCAAAATCTTTCAGCTTTATCTCACTGTGAGTCCTACTTACTACTTCTAAGATGGGCATACACTATACAATTATCTGTCAGATAATCTGTGGTTGGAATGAAAATCTGGTAATGGATGAGAGCAACTGACAATCGACCATTTGCTCCCAAACACTGGAAAATGGACAAAAACTGTTGTTTATACAAATTGGTTAAATCACAGACAGTTTTTGTCCATTTTCCAGTGTTTGGGAGCAAATGGTCGATTATCAGTTGCTCTCATCCATTCAGGCTTAGACTGGCCCACAGGGGAATCCACCGAAGGGCCCTACCTCCTGCTCTAAGGATCAGGTTCCAGACTGCGCACTTGAATTATACATTATACATATGTTACCTTTCTATTGGACTATGGTGTATTTTCTACAGTGCATTGCTGTTATTAATTTGGTACATTATCATGCATGCAGCAGCTGAATTTACTGTATATATATTTCTGCACTCTCTAATGGTTAGTCAAACCAATGAGGTGGCAGGCCACACCCCCTCTGCAGACTGGCCACACCCCTAACATGGGCCCCTACCACTGTATTTCCCCGGTGGGCCCTACATGCCCCAGTCCGACACTGCATCCATTACCAGATTTTCATTCCAACCACAGATTATCTGACAGATAATTGTATAGTGTATGCCTAGTTTTATAATTAAATAAATCTGAATAGTAAATACAAAATGGAAAATGCAAAAGCACTTTTCAGAGAAACACACACAAAATGAGGCGTTAAGCACCAGCACTTGGTATGTCACTGGCATTAAACATCACTGGCATTAAACATTCAATTGTGGCGCGCGCCGGCAGCCACTAGAGGGCACCCAATGAAGCAATTCAATTGTTGTTCCATGTCGGTACCTGCATTTCACCTAGCAGCCCTCAGGGGTGACTAGCTGAAATGCGCAAAAAATGACCTATTTGACCACCCAAACGACACTTTCTCGCGATCGCACCTAGCACTTTTGTTGGGTTTAGGTACTTTATGTGGCTAAACCCGACCAGCGCAAAACAAAACAAAAAACAACTGTATTGTGTCCTGCAATCTCCCATCACTTTAGACGGGATATCGGGGGGGGGGGGGGGGGGGGGGACACAATTGAATATTTCATTTTGAATAAAAACACTAGCTTTTTTTTTAGTATAAGGGTTTGTTTTTTTAACCATTTAACTGACTATTTCGCCAAAAACCGCTCCCAAATTGTCAGGGTTTTTTATGAGTGAATTAGGTGAAGAACATGAATTTAACTTTATCCCAAATGATTTTAATTAAAAAAAATAATAAGATTTTACTTACCGGTAAATCTATTTCTCGTAGTCCGTAGTGGATGCTGGGGACTCCGTAAGGACCATGGGGAATAGACGGGCTCCGCAGGAGACATGGGCAGGAGACATGGGCACTTTAAGAAAGAATTTGGATACTGGTGTGCTCTGGCTCCTCCCTATGTCCCTCCTCCAGACCTCAGTTAGAGAAACTATGCCCAGAAGCGCTGACAGTACAAGGAAAGGATTTTGGGAATCCAGGGCAAGACTCATACCAGTCACACCGTATAACTTGTGATAACTTTACCCAGTTAACAGTATGAACAACAACAGAGCATCAGACAAACCTGATGCAACCATAACATAACCCTTATTTAAGCAATAACTATATACAAGCATTGTAGGAGAAGTCCGCACTTGGGACAGGCGCCCAGCATCCACTACGGACTACGAGAAATAGATTTACCGGTAAGTAAAATCTTATTTTCTCTAACGTCCTAGTGGATGCTGGGGACTCCGTAAGGACCATGGGGATTATACCAAAGCTCCCAAACGGGCGGGAGAGTGCGGATGACTCTGCAGCACCGAATGAGCAAACACAAGGTCCTCCTCAGCCAGGGTATCAGACTTGTAGAACTTTGCAAAGGTGTTTGAACCTGACCAAGTAGCCGCTCCGCAAAGCTGTAATGCCGAGACCCCTCGGGCAGCCGCCAAAGAAGAGCCCACCTTCCTTGTGGAATGGGCCTTAACTGATTTAGGCAGCGGCAACCCAGCCGCAGAATGAGCCTGCTGAATCGTGTTACAGATCCAGCGAGCAATCGTTTGCTTTGAAGCAGGCGCCCCAAGCTTGTTGGAAGCATACAGGATAAACAAAGATTCTGTTTTCCTGACCTTAGCCGTTCTGGCTACATAAACCTTCAAAGCCCTAACCACATCCAGTAACTCGGAATATTCCAAGTCAGTAGTAGCCACAGGCACCACAATAGGTTGGTTTATATGAAAGGATGAAACCACTTTCGGCAGAAATTGCGGGCGGGTCCGCAATTCTGCTCTATCCGCATGGAAAACCAGATAAGGGCTTTTATGTGACAAAGCCGCCAATTCTGACACACGCCTAGCCGAAGCCAAGGCTAATAGCATGACTACCTTCCACGTGAGATATTTAAATTCCACCGTTTTGAGTGGTTCAAACCAGTGTGATTTCCGGAAACTCAACACCACGTTAAGATCCCAAGGTGCCACTGGAGGCACAAAAAGGGGGCTGAATATGTAGCACTCCCTTTACAAACGTCTGAACTTCAGGCAGAGACGCCAGTTCTTTTTGAAAGAAAATGGAAAAGGCCGAAATCTGAACCTTAATGGAACCCAATTTAAGGCCCAAAGTCACTCCCGACTGTAGGAAGTGAAGGAAACGGCCCAGCTGGAATTCCTCCGTAGGGGCATTCCTGGCCTCACACCAAGCCACATATTTTCGCCATATACGGTGATAATGTTGAGCCGTCACGTCCTTCCTAGCCTTTATCAGCGTAGGAATAACTTCATCCGGAATGCCTTTTTCTGCTAGTCTTGGAACAGACAGGGCCCCTGTTGCAACAAGTCCTGTCTTAGAGGCAGAGGCCACGGGTCCTCTGTGAGCATCTCTTGCAGATCTGGATACCAAGTCCTTCTTGGCCAATCCGGAACAATGAGTATTGTTCTCACTCCTCTTTTTCTTATGACTCTCAGCACCCTGTGTATGAGAGGAAAAGGAGGAAATACATAGACCGACTGGAACACCCACGGTGTCACCAGTGCGTCCACAGCTATCGCCTGAGGGTTTCTTGACCTGGCTCAATATCTCTGTAGCTTTTTGTTGAGGCGGGATGCCATCATGTCCACCTGTGGCAGTTCCCACCGACTTGCAATCTGCGTGAAGACTTCTTGATGAAGTCCCCACTCTCCCGGGTGGAGGTCGTGCCTGCTGAGGAAGTCTGCTTCCCAGTTGTCCACTCCCGGAATGAACACTGCTGACAGTGCGCTTACGTGATTATCCGCCCAGCGAAGAATTCTGGTGGCTTTTACCATCGCCACCCTGCTCCTTGTGCCGCCTTGGCGGTTTACATGAGCCACTGCGGTGATGTTGTCTGACTGAATCAGAACCGGTTGGTCGCGAAGCAGGGACTCCGCTTGACGTAGGGCGTTGTATATGGCCCTTAGTTCCAGTATGTTGATGTGAAGGCAAGTCTCCTGACTTGACCACAGCCCTTGGAAATTTCTTCCCTGTGTGACTGCCCCCCCACCCTCGGATGCTTGCATCCGTGGTCACCAGGACCCAGTCCTGAATGCCGAATCTGCGCCCTTCGAGAAGGTGAGCACTCTGCAGCCACCACAGGAGACACACCCTGGCCCTGGGGGATAGGGTGATCAACCAATGCATCTGAAGATATGATCCGGACCACTTGTCCAACAGATCCCATTGAAAGGTCCTCGCATGGAACCTGCCGAAGGGAATGGCCTCGTATGATGCCACCATCTTTCCCAGGACTCGCGTGCAGTGAGGCACCGACACCTGTTTTGGTTTTAATAGGTCTCTGACCAGTGTCATGAGCTCCTGAGCCTTCTCCATCGGGAGATAAACCCTCTTCTGGTCTGTGTCCAGAATCATGCCCAGGAAAGGCAGACGAGTCGTAGGAATCAACTGCGACTTTGGAATATTTAGAATCCAGCCGTGCTGTTGTAACACTTCCCGAGAGCGTGCTACGCTGATCAGTAAATGCTCTCTGGACCTCGCCTTTATGAGGAGATCGTCCAAGTATGGGATAATTGTGACCCCTTGCTTCCGCAGGAGTACCATCATTTCCGCCATTACCTTGGTAAATATTCTCGGTGCCGTGGAGAGACCAAACAGCAACGTCTGAAATTGGTAATGACAATCCTGTACCACAAATCTGAGGTACGCCTGATGAGGTGGATAAATGGGGACATGAAGGTATGCATCCTTTATGTCCAGAGACACCATAAAATCCCCCCCTTCCAGGCTTGCGATGACCGCTCTGAGCGATTCCATCTTGAACTTGAACCTTTTCAGGTATACGTTCAGGGATTTTAAATTCAATATGGGTCTGACCGAACCGTCCGGTTTCGGTACCACAAACATGGTCGAATAATAACCCTTTCCTTGTTGAAGGAGGGGAACCTTGACCACCACCTGCTGAAGATACAATTTGTGAATTGCAGCTAACACTATTTCCCTCTCTAAGGGGGAAGCTGGCAAGGCCGATTTGAGGTATCGGTGAGGGGGCATCTCTTCGAATTCCAGCTTGTATCCCTGAGACACAATCTCTATCGCCCACGGATCCACCTGGGAGTGAACCCACTTGTGGCTGAAATTTCGGAGACGCGCCCCCACCGGGCCTAGCTCCGCCTGTGGAGCCCCAGCATCATGCGGTGGATTTAGTGGAAGCCGGGGAGGACTTCTGTTCCTGGGAACTAGCTGTGTTGTGCAGCTTCCTTCCTCTGCCCCTGCCTCTGGCAAGAAAGGACGCACCTCGGACTTTCTTGCCTTTTTGTGATCGAAAGGACTGCATTTGGTAATACGGTGCTTTCTTAGGTTGTGAGGAAACATATGGCAAAACATTTGACTTTCCAGCAGTAGCTGTGGAGACCAGGTCCGAGAGACCCTCCCCAAACAATTCCTCACCCAAGGTTAAACCTCCATATGCCTTTTTGAGTCGGCATCACCTGTCCATTGCCGAGTCCACAGGACCCTTCTGGCAGAAATCGACATTGCATTTATTCTAGAGCCCAGTAGGCTAATGTCTCTTTGAGCATCTCATATATATAGGACAGCGTCTTTTATATGCCCCAGGGTCATTAATATAGTATCCTTGTCTAAGGTATCCAGTTCCTCAGATAAGGTATCCGTCCATGCTGCTACAGCGCTACACACCCAGGCCGACGCAATTGCTGGCCTTAGTAAGCTACCTGAATGTGTATAAATGGACTTCAGGGTACCCTCTTGCTTTCTATCAGCATCATCTTTTAGGGTGGCCGTATCCTGTGACGGCAGGGCTACCCTCTTGGATAAGCGTGTTAAAACTTTGTCCACCCTAGGGGAGGATTCCCAGCGTAACCTGTCCGTTGGTGGGAAAGGATACGCCATAAGCATCCTTTTGGAAAGCTGCAGTTTTTATCTGGAGATTCCCAAGCCTTTTCACACAACTCATTTAGCTCGTGTGAAGGGGGAAAGGTCACCACCTGCCTTTTTTCCCCATACATATGAACCCTCTTGTCTGGGACTGGGGTTTCCTCTGTGATGTGCAACACATCCTTAATTGCTATAATCATATAACGGATGGATTTAGCCAATTTTGGCTGTAACTTTGCATCATCGTAATCGACACTGGAGTCAGAATCCATGTCGGTATCAGTGTCAACAATTTGGGATAGTGGGCGCTTCTGAGACCCTGAAGGCCTCTGCGACATAGGATCAGGCATGGGCTGAGACCCTGACTGTCCTAAGGTTTCAGCTTTATCCAACCTTTTATGCAAGGAATTAACATTATCGTTTAAAACCTTCCACATATCCATCCAATCAGGTGTCGGGGCCGTCGGCGGAGACACCACATTCATTTGCTCCCGCTCTGTTTCCACATAGCCTTCCTCGTCAAACATGTCGACACAAGCGTACCGACACCACACACACAGGGACTGCTCTTTTTGAAGACAGTTCCCCCACAAGGCCCTTTCGAGAGATAGAGAGAGAGTATGCCAGCACACACCCCAGCGCTATATAACCCAGGAATCACACAGTAACTTAGTGTTAACCCAGTAGTCACTGTAATAATGATTTTTGCGCCTAATTATGTGCCCCCCCCCTCTCTTTTTTACCCTCTTCAACCGTGTATCTGCAGGGGAGAGCCTGGGGAGCTTCCGATCAGCGGAGCTGTGGAGAAAAAATGGCGCTGGTGAGTGCTGAGGAAGAAGCCCCGCCCCTCAGCGGCGGGCTTCTGTTCCGCGTTTATGTACAATATTATGGTGGGGGCTCATACATATATAAAGTGCCCTACTGTATATATGTCCAACTTTTGCCAAGAGGTTCTAATTGCTGCCCAGGGCGCGCCCCCCCCCCCCCCCTGCGCCCTGCACCCTTACAGTGACCGGAGTATGTGGGTGTAGTGTGGGAGCAATGGCGCACAGCTGCAGTGCTGTGCGCTACCTCAGTGAAGACTGGAGTCTTCTGCCGCCGATTTCGAAGTCTACTTGCTTCTTTCACCCGGCTTCTGTCTTACGGCTCTGCGAGGGGGACGGCGGTGTGGCTCCGGGATCGGACGACAAAGGGTGAGATCCTGTGTACGATCCCTCTGGAGCTAATGGTGTCTAGTAGCCTAAGAAGCAGGACCTGACTTCCGGTTCCGGGTGCATGGAGTGAGCTGCTCCTTCTCACTGCTCCGCTCCGTGCCCGGCTATTTTGCCACTTTTACAAGGCTTTACCGCCTCCAAACCTCCACACTTTAACCCTCCCCACCTGGGGAACACCTGTGATGGACAAATTTGTTACTTCCACGCAGCAGGCGCTGCTACAAGTGAAGAGAGGAGCGGTTCCTGTCATGGCGCCGGACGGCGTCTCCCGCGATCACTCCCCGGCGTCCAAGAAGTCTGTGTCTGACGCGCAAGAAGGTACTCCGGAGGCCTCTCCCAGACCCCGCGACAGCCCGCTTCTATATGGCGATCTGGTGGACGCCATTTCAACCACCATGGGCCCGTTACTGACTAAAGCGGTGAGTGATATTACAGCGCAACTACAACACTTAAATACACGGGTTTCCACTGCGGAAAACAGGATAGGCTCCATAGCCCACAATATTGCTGATATGCAGTGTGAAATAAAACGTCTGGAAAAAGACAACTATGCCTTTATTAACAAGCTAGGGGAAATAGAAAATCGTTCCAGACGTAATAACATCAGGATTGTGGGTCTCCCTGAATCTCTGAAAGGGGCCTCATTGGAGAATTTTGTCATTAACACTTTACCCACCCTCCTAGGTATTCAAGAAGCCTGTAAAGAAATGGTTATAGAAAGGGTGCATCGTATTGGCCCCCCTCCCCGCCAGAATGACACACGCCCCAGAGTGACCATCTTTAAATGTCTGAGTTACACACATACCGTATATACTCGAGTATAAGCCGACTTTTTCAGCACAGTTTTCTATGCTGAAAAAGCCCCCCTCGGCTTATACTCGAGTCAACGGCTGCAGCAGACGCCGTGGGCTGTGTGGGCGTCCGCTGCAGCCGGCTCCAGGGACAGACACTAGAGGTCATTATTGACCTCTAGTGTCTGTGCGGCGTTGCTATGGGAGAGACGTCATGACGTCTCTCCCATAGAGATGATCGGGTGCCGGGAAGCGGGCGCCGGCGCGGGCGGCCAGACGGAGCGGCGACCAGATGGAGCGGCGGCCAGACGGAGCGGGGATCCAGATGGAGCGGCGGCCAGACGGAGCGGGGATCCAGATGGAGCGGCGGCCAGACGGAGCGGATGAACAGATGGAGCGGCGGCCAGACGGAGCGGAGCAGCGCAGCAGCAGAAGAAGCGGTCGGGAAGCAGGAGCGGGGCAGTGGTAAGTATTGTTTTAGTGTGTGTTTATGTTTGTAAGCTGCAAAGGGGGCACAGTAACAGGGGGCAAACAAAGGGGGCACAACAACTACTGGGGGCAAAGAAAGGGGGCACAACAACTACTGGGGGCAAAGAAAGGGGGCACAACAACTACTGGGGGCAAAGAAAGGGGGCACCACAACTACTGGGGCAAAGAAAGAGGGGTCATAACTACTGTGGGCAATGAAAGAGGGGGGCACAAATACTGGGGGCAAAGAAGGGGCATAACTACTGGGGGCAAAGCAACGGGGGCATGTTTTTATCTGTCACTGGGGGTATATGTGGCACTGGGGGCACAACCCTAGAAACAAACATTACCCCCTGGCAACAAGCATAACACCTACCGCATAAAATCCCTGGCAACGAGCATGACACCCTGAGCATGAAAACCCCTGGCACCGTGCATTTCCCACCCTAGGCTTATACTAGAGTCAGTAATTTTTCCCAGTTTTTTGTGGTAAAATTAGGTGCCTCGGCTTATATTCGGGTCGACTTATACTCGAGTATATACGGTAAGTTAGAAATATGGGGTGCCTCCAGGAAACAGCCTGTCCTGAATTGGGAAGGCAAAAACCTCCGGCTTTTTCAAGACTTTTCTGCCGAATTGACGAAAGCACGCCGTGCCTTCTCCCCTATCTGCTCCCGGCTCATTGCTGACAAGATAAAATTTGCACTGATTTATCCTGCAAAGTTACGGATCTTCGACAAGGATAGACATTATGACTTCACCAACCCGGACGACGCAGCAGATTTCTTATGCGAAGGTCGCTCTCGCTCAGATACTGACATCTCTGACACTAACTGACCACGTGGATAATACCAGTTTTGTCCCTCCACGAATGCTGCTCACCGCCTGCATACTGTCCTGACCTGTAGCCTGAGGATCAGGCCCCTTTTTTGCAATTTTTGTCGTTTATATCCATATAAAGTTCCGGCTCCATCACATGTTGTCCTGCGTGCAGAAGAGGTTTTAGGTTTAGATTTTTTCCCCCGGGCACGGAAGGAGCAATGCTCCGGGTTTATGTTGGTTTGTTCCCGGCACCTATGGGTGCTCCAAGTTTTTCCGGGCTTCCGGGAGTTATGTGAATGTTTCATATCTGTCCTGAACGCACTAGTCGTGTTCTTTAATGTTTTGTCTTTGTCTTTATGTCCCTCCCCCCCCCCTCTGTTGCCTCCCCAGTGTCTCTCCCCCTCCCTATACTGGTTCCACGTTATCTCTCCCTGGATACCTTACAACTCAGTTTAAAATGCATGTGTATATGTAATGGCTGAAAATAAGATTTTACTTACCGATAAATCTATTTCTCGTAGTCCGTAGTGGATGCTGGGGACTCCGTCAGGACCATGGGGAATAGCGGCTCCGCAGGAGACAGGGCACAAAAATAAAGCTTTAGGATCAGGTGGTGTGCACTGGCTCCTCCCCCTATGACCCTCCTCCAAGCCTCAGTTAGGATACTGTGCCCGGACGAGCGTACACAATAAGGAAGGATATTGAATCCCGGGTAAGACTCATACCAGCCACACCAATCACACCGTACAACTTGTGATCTGAACCCAGTTAACAGTATGACAAACGTAGGAGCCTCTGAACAGACGGCTCACAACAATAACAACCCGATTTTTTTGTAACAATAACTATGTACAAGTATTGCAGACAATCCGCACTTGGGATGGGCGCCCAGCATCCACTACGGACTACGAGAAATAGATTTATCGGTAAGTAAAATCTTATTTTCTCTGACGTCCTAAGTGGATGCTGGGGACTCCGTCAGGACCATGGGGATTATACCAAAGCTCCCAAACGGGCGGGAGAGTGCGGATGACTCTGCAGCACCGAATGAGAGAACTCCAGGTCCTCTTTAGCCAGGGTATCAAATTTGTAGAATTTTACAAACGTGTTCTCCCCCGACCACGTAGCTGCTCGGCAGAGTTGTAATGCCGAGACCCCCCGGGCAGCCGCCCAGGATGAGCCCACTTTCCTTGTGGAATGGGCCTTGACAGATTTTGGTTGTGGCAAGCCTGCCACAGAATGTGCAAGTTGAATTGTGCTACAAATCCAACGAGCAATCGTCTGCTTAGAAGCAGGAGCACCCAGCTTGTTGGGTGCATACAATATAAACAGCGAGTCAGACTTTCTGACTCCCGCCGTTCTTGAAATATATATTTTCAATGCCCGGACCACGTCCAACAACTTGGAATCCTCCAAATCGTTAGTAGCCGCAGGCACCACAATAGGCTGGTTCAGGTGAAACGCTGACACCACCTTAGGCAGAAAATGAGGACGCGTCCGCAGTTCTGCCCTGTCCGAATGGAAAATCAGATATGGGCTCTTATATGATAAAGCCGCTAATTCTGATACTCTCCTGGCTGAAGCCAGGGCCAGTAGCATGGTTACTTTCCATGTAAGATATTTCAACTCCACCGATTTGAGTGGCTCAAACCAATGGGATTTGAGAAAATCCAAAACTACATTAAGATCCCACGGTGCCACTGGGGGCACAAACGGGGGCTGTATATGTAGTACTCCTTTTACAAAAGTCTGGACTTCAGGAACTGAAGCCAATTCTTTCTGGAAGAAAATCGACAGGGCCGAAATTTGAACCTTAATGGACCCCAATTTGAGGCCCATAGACAATCCTGTTTGCAGGAAATGTAGGAATCGACCCAGTTGAAATTCCTCCGTGGGGGCATTCCTGGCCTCACACCACGCAACATATTTTCTCCAAATGCGGTGATAATGTTGTGCAGTCACCTCCTTCCTGGCTTTTACCAGTGTAGGAATGACCTCTTCCGGAATGCCTTTTTCCCTTAGAATTCGGCGTTCAACCGCCATGCCGTCAAACGCAGCCGCGGTAAGTCTTGGAAAAGACACGGTCCCTGCTGAAGCAGGTCCCGTCTTAGAGGTAGAGGCCACGGATCCTCCGTGAGCATCTCTTGAAGTTCCGGGTACCAAGTTCTTCTTGGCCAATCCGGAGCCACGAGTATCGTTCTTACTCCCCTTTGCCGTATAATTCTCAGTACTTTTGGTATGAGAGGCAGAGGAGGGAACACATACACTGACTGGAACACCCACGGTGTTACCAGAGCGTCCACAGCTATTGCCTGAGGGTCTCTTGACCTGGCGCAATACCTGTCCAGTTTTTTGTTGAGGCGGGACGCCATCATATCCACCTTTGGTTTTTCCCAACGGTTCACAATCATGTGGAAGACTTCTGGATGAAGTCCCCACTCTCCCGGGTGTAGATCGTGTCTGCTGAGGAAGTCTGCTTCCCAGTTGTCCACTCCCGGAATGAACACTGCTGACAGTGCTATCACATGATCTTCCGCCCAGCGAAGAATCCTTGCAGCTTCTGCCATTGCTGTCCTGCTTCTTGTGCCGCCCTGTCTGTTTACGTGGGCGACTGCCGTGATGTTGTCCGACTGGATCAACACCGGCTGACCCTGAAGCAGGGGTTTTGCCAGACTTAGAGCATTGTAAATCGCTCTTAGCTCCAGTATATTTATGTGAAAAGACATCTCCAGGCTTGACCATACTCCCTGGAAGTTTCTTCCCTGTGTGACCGCTCCCCAGCCTCTCAGACTGGCATCCGTGGTCACCAGGACCCAGTCCTGTATGCCGAATCTGCGGCCCTCTAACAGATGAGCACTCTGCAACCACCACAGAAGAGACACCCTTGTCCGTGGTGATAAGGTTATCCGCTGGTGCATCTGCAGATGCGATCCGGACCATTTGTCCAACAGATCCCACTGAAAAGTTTGTGCGTGGAATCTGCCGAATGGAATCGCTTCGTAAGAAGCCACCATCTTTCCCAGGACTCTTGTGCATTGATGCACAGACACTTTTCCTGGTTTTAGGAGGTTCCTGACAAGTTTGGATAACTCCTTGGCTTTCTCCTCCGGAAGAAACACCTTTTTCTGAACCGTGTCCAGAATCATTCCCAGGAACAGCAGACGTGTTGTCGGTGTCAACTGAGATTTTGGAAAATTCAGAATCCACCCGTGTTGTTGCACCACTAATTGGGTTAGTGCTACTCCGTCCTCCAGCTGTTCTCTGGACCTTGCCCTTATCAGGAGATAGTCCAAGTAAGGGATAATTAATACGCCTCTTCTTCGAAGAAGAATCATCATTTCGGCCATTACCTTGGTAAAGACCCGAGGTGCCGTGGACAATCCAAACGGCAGCGTCTGAAACTGATAATGACAGTTTTGCACCACGAACCTGAGGTACCCTTGATGTGAAGGGCAAATTGGGACATGCAGGTAAGCATCCTTTATGTCCAGGGACACCATAAAGTCCCCTTCTTCCAGATTCGCTATCACTGCTCTGAGTGACTCCATCTTGAATTTGAATTTCTGTATGTACAGGTTCAAAGATTTCAGATTTAGAATAGGTCTTACCGAGCCGTCCGGCTTCGGTACCACAAATAGCGTGGAGTAATACCCTTTTCCTTGTTGTAGGAGGGGTACCTTGACTATCACCTGCTGAGAAAACAGCTTGTGAATGGCTTCCAATACCGTCGCCCTGTCTGAGGGAGACGTTGGCAAAGCAGACTTTAGGAACCGGCGAGGGGGAGACTTCTCGAATTCCAACCTGTAACCCTGAGATACTACCTGCAGGATCCAGGGGTCCACCTGTGAGCAAGCCCACTGTGCGCTGAAATTCTTGAGTCGACCCCCCACCGCTCCTGAGTCCGCTTGTAAAGCCCCAGCGTCATGCTGAGGGCTTTGCAGAACCCTGGGAGGGCTTCTGTTCCTGGGCAGGGGCTGCTTGCTGTCCTCTCTTACCCCTTCCTCTGCCCCGGGGCAGATATGACTGTCCTTTTGCCCGCTTGTTCTTATAGGACCGAAAGGACTGCGGCTGAAAAGACGGTGTCTTTTTCTGTTGGGAGGGGGTCTGAGGTAAAAAGGTGGATTTTCCGGCAGTTGCCGTGGCCACCAGATCCGATAGACCGACGCCAAATAATTCCTCCCCTTTATACGGCAATACTTCCATATGTCGTTTAGAATCCGCATCACCTGACCACTGTCGCGTCCATAAACTTCTTCTGGCAGATATGGACATCGCATTTACTCTCGATGCCAGAGTGCAAATATCCCTCTGAGCATCTCGCATATAAAGAAAAGCATCCTTTAATTGCTCTATAGTCAATAAAATACTGTCCCTATCCAGGGTATCAATATTTTCAGTCAGGGAATCCGACCAGACCACCCCAGCACTGCACATCCAGGCTGAGGCGATGGCTGGTCGCAGTATAACACCAGTATGTGTGTATATACTTTTTAGGGTAGTTTCCAGCCTCCTATCAGCTGGATCCTTGAGGGCGGCCGTATCAGGAGACGGTAACGCCACTTGTTTTGATAAGCGTGTGAGCGCCTTATCCACCCTAGGGGGTGTTTCCCAGCGCGCCCTAACCTCTGGCGGGAAAGGGTATAATGCCAATAACTTTTTTGAAATTAGCACTTTTCTATCTGGGTTAACCCACGCTTCATCACATACATCATTCAATTCCTCTGATTCAGGAAAAACTACAGGTAGTTTTTTCACCCCCCCACATAATACCCCTTTTTGTGGTACTTGCAGTATCAGAGATATGCAAAGCCTCCTTCATTGCCGTGATCATATAACGTGTGGCCCTACTTGAAAATACGTTTGTTTCTTCACCGTCGACACTAGATTCAGTGTCCGTGTCTGGGTCTGTGTCGACCGACTGAGGTAAAGGGCGTTTTACAGCCCCTGACGGTGTCTGAGACGCCTGGGCAGGTACCAACTGGTTTTCCGGCCGTCTCATGTCGTCAACTGATTTTTGTAATGTGCTGACATTATCACGTAATTCCATAAACAAAGCCATCCATTCCGGTGTCGACTCCCTGGGGGGTGACATCACCATTATCGGCACTTGCTCTGCCTCCACACCAACATCGTCCTCATACATGTCGACACACACGTACCGACACACAGCAGACACACAGGGAATGCTCTTATCGAAGACAGGACCCCACTAGCCCTTTGGGGAGACAGAGGGAGAGTTTGCCAGCACACACCCAAGCGCTATAATATATATGGGAACAACCTTATATAAGTGTTGTATCCTTATAGCAGCTTAAATATATAAAATATCGCCAAAAAAAGTGCCCCCCCTCTCTGTTTTACCCTGTTTCTGTAGTGCAGTGCAGGGGAGAGTCCTGGGAGCCTTCCTCACAGCGGAGCTGAGCAGGAAAATGGCGCTGTGTGCTGAGGAGAATAAGCCCCGCCCCCTATTCCGGCGGGCTTTTCTCCCGGAGTTTGAGATATCTGGCATGGGTTTAATACATCCATATAGCCTCAAGGGCTATATGTGATGTATTTTTTAGCCATAAAAGGTATTATACATTGCTGCCCAGGGCGCCCCCAGCAGCGCCCTGCACCCTCCGTGACCTATGGTGTGAAGTGTGTGACAACAATGGCGCACAGCTGCAGTGCTGTGCGCTACCTTCATGAAGACTGAAAAGCCTTCTGCCGCCGGTTTCTGGACCTTCAATCTTCAGCATCTGCAAGGGGGGTCGGCGGCGCGGCTCCGGGACGAACCCCAGGGTGAGACCTGTGTTCCGACTCCCTCTGGAGCTAATGGTGTCCAGTAGCCTAAGAAGCCAATCCATCCTGCACGCAGGTGAGTTGAACTTCTCTCCCCTAAGTCCCTCGATGCAGTGAGCCTGTTGCCAGCAGGACTCACTGAACATAAAAAACCTAAAAACTTTTTCTAAGCAGCTCCTTAAGAGAGCCACCTAGATTGCACCCTGCTCGGACGGGCACAAAAACCTAACTGAGGCTTGGAGGAGGGTCATGGGGGGAGGAGCCAGTACACACCACCTGATCCTAAAGCTTTATTTTTGTGCCCTGTCTCCTGCGGAGCCGCTATTCCCCATGGTCCTGACGGAGTCCCCAGCATCCACTTAGGACGTCAGAGAAATTAAGATTGGATCTTTAAACGTGGGGGGCTTTAACTCCCCTGCGAAGCGAAGGAAAATTTTGCTGTACTGTAATAGATTGCATTTAGACATTGTTTTTCTTCAGGAAGCTCACTTGGTTCATGCGGAAATGTTGAAATTACAAATGTTGGGGTGGAAGTTATTAGCCAGTGCTTCTTTTAACTCAAAGTCCCGTGGGGTTGCCATTCTGATTAAACGTCATCTTCCATATGAGCTTCTCAAGATGATTCCGGACACGGAAGGCAGATTTGTCATAGCCCACATTACTCTTTACTCCAAACGATACACTCTATGCAATATATATGCCCCGACAGTATACAAAAGACACTTCTTTGTGAAATTGATTACACTACTGACCCCCTATATGGAAGATGGTCTGATGGTATGTGGTGATTTCAACCTCGTCTCTGATGTTTACCTAGACAGATCATCTACCCCCTCACGCACTTTCTCGCTGCCCAAATACGGTATTCCCCATTTTTCCACACAATTATCCCTAGTGGACATCTGGAGAACCACAAATCCCACTGTCAAAATGTATACCTGTATGTCTGCAGCGTATCACACCCTATCCCGTATAGACTACCTGTTGCTGTCCCTGGCCTTGTTCACGAGAGTCTCATCCGTGGAAATTGAGCCGATTTCTGTCTCGGACCACTCCTTGCAATGGTTCTCTTTACATGTTTCAGACGAACCCCCTAACATAATCATATGGCGTTTTCCATCCCACCTTCTGACATCCCTAGAATTTAAATCCATGCTTAGGACTAGCTGGGAGGAATACCACACAAACAATCAGTCCCATGCGATTGATAACCCCCCTCTATTCTGGCAAGCAGCTAAGTCGGTCTTGCGGGGACACATTCTGTCATATGTGGCCCGACTAAACAAATCTTATGCCGCCACTTACTTAGTATTGCAGAGACGGTTATCCACAGCTTACTCAGCTTACTGCCAGACCCCCCATGCAACCAATAAACAAGTTTACCTCACTGCTAAGACTCACTTTAACGAATTCCTAAACACTAGAGGGAATAAATCCTTATATGCGGTCAATTATCGCTACCATCGGTTTGGTAACAAGTCTGGTAAACTGCTAACTAATATGTTAAACGGCACGAGACCCTCCTCTTTAGTTCACCCACTGCAGTCGTCTGACGGATCCATGACATCCTCTAATACCCAAATAGTCTCTGTCCTCAAAGACTTCTATGCTTCCCTTTACTCACCTGGCCCTGTTCTGTCCCCGGGGAGTGTCTCTCTCGCAGCCTCCATACCTCCCTCTGAATCTGCATCTGACTTTACCCCTCCTAAACTAGCCGCCCCTCTAGATGCAGATTTGACAGCCCCCATAAGTCCAGCGGAAGTCTCTTATGTGGTTGGGTCCCTAAAGCAAGGGACCGCCCCGGGCCCCGATGGATTTAGTAGTAGCTTCTACAAACTAATGCTTCCGTACATTCAGGACACATTGGTGCTAGTTTTTAATCACATATTGCAGACGGGACAGGCCCCTTTATATTTTAATGCAGCTTATATCAGAGTACTACCCAAACCAGGCCGGGACCTGACCTTACCAGCCTCTTATAGGCCGATTTCCTTGTTAAACTCGGATTATAAGATTCTTACTAAAATCCTATCTGAAAGGCTTAAAAAAATACTACCTTCTATTATTAATCCGGATCAAACCGGGTTTATATCAGGTAGGCACTCGGTCCTGAATGTGCGGAAGGTCATAGCGGCAATACAACACTTACAACACACCTCAAGCTCTTCCCCACCAGGCGTCATCCTGTCACTGGACGCAGAGAAGGCCTTTGACCTGGTTCTGTGGCCACACCTTTTCAATACCATGTCTACTTTTGGGTTCTCCCCCACTTTCATCTCGTATATTAAACTTTTATACTCTAACCCCCTCTCTCAGATACTATGTAACGGCCAGATTTCGGACCGCTTCGCCCTACACAGGGGTACAAGACAGGGGTGCCCTCTTTCCCCTCTCCTCTTTGCAATTGCCATTGAGCCACTTGCCATTCTCCTACGCAACTCAGCTGGTTTTAAAGGAATAACAATCGCCAACTGCACATTAAAAGTTGCCCTTTATGCAGATGACATGCTACTCTTTATCACGGAGCCGCTTACCTCGATTCCACACATTATGACCCTGATCGAAGCCTTCGGATTAGTTTCCGGCTATAAAGTTAATGTAGAAAAGTCAGAATTGATGCCGATAGGTTCATATACCTTGGACCTGGCATCTGCCCCAGCTTTCTCCCGATTTCAGATTAGTATGTCTCAAATCAAATATCTTGGGGTTCAAGTCACCAGAAAGGTAGAAGACTTATATAAGGCAAATTTCGCCCATATCATCCAAAAAGTGATTGCTTTGATGCTGTCATGGAGCCATCTTCCTTTATCTCTGTTGGGGAGGGCGACGGCGGTGAAGACGGTTATATTCCCTAAAATATTTTATATGATCCAAATGCTCCCTGTGGCTCTCTCCAACAGAGACCTTCTCTCCATCAACTCTGCCGTCTCCTCTTTTTTATGGAATGGAAAGCGCCCCCGAATTGCCCTGGCCAAACTTATGCTTCCCAAAAAACTGGGGGGCCTGGGGATTCCTGATTTCAAATCCTATACCACCGCTGTTTTCTTCCGATATGCTGGTGACTGGTTGCTAGGCGACTCCACCTTCACGGACGTAACACTGGATAATGCCATTTTCGCTCCCCTGCAGCACTTTTACACCTCAAGTCCTCAAGCATCCCTCCCTCAGTGTATTCAAATATCATGTTCCACGATACTTACATCAATTGGATAAGCCTTCACAAGAAACTAAAAAGATTTTCGATACTCCCCTTATCTTCCCCTATGGGGTAACCCGGACTTCTCCCCTTCCCTGAACAACCCTGCGTTCCGTGTTTGGAGACGCAAGGGTGTGGCTCTCGTGAACAAGGTCTTTGACCCAGGTGGCAATGTTATCCCCTTTGCAGATATCCAGCAACAATTCTCCCTTCCCAGCAGCATGTTTTACCTATACCTCCAGGTCAGACATTATGCTCAATCTCTCCCTCGCCAGATCACCACCCCGCCCAATACACACATCATTCTCCAACTCCTACAATCTCGTTCTTCCATAGGGTACAGACTTAATTACATCTATCCCCGGCTCATCTCTGCTAAACCAGAGGTCACCCAACTTTCAAATAAAATACTCTACAGCTGGGTTTCAGACATACCCTCTCTCTCAGTACATGCTCTGATCTCATGTTTACAAGATACTTAACATACTCTAAACATCTGCAATCTGCCTACTTACAAGAAACTCACTTTAGATTTATTCATAGGGCCTATATTTCTCCCGCCCAGAGGAAACACATGTCCTGTAATGAACCAGGTGTATGCATGAAATGCTCTATGTCTAATGCAAAATTTTATCACTGCTTTTGGGGGTGTTCCAAAATTTATAGATTCTGGTGTAAACTAATAGAATATATTAACAAAATTCTCAATGTCTCTCTCTCACCTTCTCCTGAAGCTTGTTTATTATTTTGGTTTGACGGATGGGGGTTGGGGCCTAGTCTCCATTCACGAATACCCTTCCTGGTCATTATTTTAACTTTGGCAAAAAAATTAGTTTTACTTCACTGGATTAAGAAAACAGCTCCCACTATACTAGAGTTGAAGTCCCGCCTTCTCCAATTGATGTATTTTGACATGAAATCATTGCTACTCAATGAACCATTGTCTCTCTCCACATACCACATTAAATGGGACTCATTTCTAGGTTCGCTGGATGCCCAGTCCAAACGAACTTTCTCGCTTTACTTTGGGAACCAGGACTGGTCCAGAATACAATCCCACTTTGATTGCTGAGTGCCGTCAACTTTGCCAACTGGTTGAATACCACCTTAACCTGGACTTCTCCACAGTATTATGGTCCTACATTCTCAGTCCATCACCCCTTATCCCTTACAGTTTAAGATTGTATCCATATGCTAATCATTTGCTTACAATACGCGGTACACTGGTATCCCAGGTTTAACCCCTCTCATACTATTCCCTCCCTTTACATTCTAATTCCCCACCTCATCCTCCTGACTCAACTCCCTATGTGTCCCTGCCTTGTCGTTTGTCCTGTCTGTGATGTCGTAACAAATTTCCAGTGTTCAGATGAGAGGATATTCTCGCTCAATACTTGAATAGCTAACTGTTAAACCGTTTGTCTTGTACCAGTTATAAGGATTGTCTACCATTGGTATTGTTGAATCTGTGCAACTGTAAAAATACAATAAAATGTGTTTACAAAAAAAAAAAAAAAAAGAAGCAGGACCTATCTGCAGAGAGTAGGGCTGCTTCTCTCCCCTCAGTCCCACGATGCAGGGAGTCTGTTGCCAGCAGAGCTCCCTGAAAATAAAAAAACCTAACAAAATACTTTCTTATAGCAAGCTCAGGAGAGCTCACTAAACAGCACCCAGCTCGTCCGGGCACAGATTCAAACTGAGGTCTGGAGGAGGGACATAGAGGGAGGAGCCAGAGCACACCAGAATCCAAATTCTTTCTTAAAGTGCCCATGTCTCCTGCGGAGCACGTCTATTCCCCATGGTCCTTACGGAGTCCCCAGCATCCACTAGGACGTTAGAGAAAATAATAATTATTTTTCAAACATCGATCGGGAACATCGTGACCATCGGGGTTTTCATTTTGAAAGCCTGAACAGCCTCTAGGTATACAGGGGGGTCTGGGGGTGGCTTGGGAGGGTTCATTTACACTCCCCAGCGGCTGCCATTGTCTGCAGCTGCTGGAGGAGGGGGGTCCTGCCGTGCCGACCGATCAGCAGTGATCGGCAGCACGGCAATCAGTGGGTGAGAGTGCAGGGAGGCAGAGGGAGCTTCCGGTCCCTCTGACAGCAGCAGCGGAGGGAAATTTCTCTTCCCTGCCGCTGTTAACACTCTCTATCTGACTGGTCAATCCTGTGCGACCATGTCAGATAAGACACTTGCAGGCATGGTCGCATCTGACAGGCAAGTGGTTAAGAAGTCACTGCATAATAGAAAAAAAAAAAGTGCATAATAATTAATATCTTTATAGTGTAAAAGGAGACAGTTTTACTAGACCTGTAACCGCTACGCAATAATGAAACTAAAACGATGGGGTGTGGATCATCAAATCGACAGTATCTAGGTCGGCAATGTTTAGGTAGACCACTATAGGTCGACAGTCACTAGGTCGACATGGATGGAAGGTCGACAGGGTTTCTAGGTCGACATGTGCTAGGTCAACAGGTCTAAAGGTCAACATGAGGGGGTGTTTTTGTGTCGTTTTCTTCGTAAAGTGACCGGGAACCCAAATTAGTGCACCGTGTCCCCTCGCATGACTCGCGAAGGCAAGGTGCCTCGCTCCGCTACCTCTTCACAGATTACCGTTCCAATCGTAGTCCACGTGGATCGTTAAGTATGAAAAAATTCAAAAAAGGAAAAAAAATGTGAACACCACATGTCGACCTTTTGACCTGTCGACCTAGCACATGTCGACCTTCCATCCATGTCGACCTTCAGACCGGATCCCAAAACGATGGCATCTTCCAACGTACAGTAAATACTGATACAAAATGGACTATCTGATAAAGCAGTGTAATATTCCAATATCCTGAAAAATGGCAATTCAAATTTAAGCAGCATATTTAAAAACAACATTCTGGTAGCAGCCTATTTATAACAGATATAATGAATTAAACACTGACTGTAAACATGTACACTCAAGTAAAAACTGAATTCAATGGGGTTCATCCAAATAGACACGAAGTATGCGATGTGCCGTTGCTGCAGTGTTTCAATACCGGCAATGGCACCCAAACTCGCACCCTTTGCGGGCTGAAATCAGCCCCAAATCGGAAATTGCTTGAATTTCTATGGGGTGGTTAGCACTTTTGTGCGAAGTCAGGCTGCAGCGAAGTCCGGCTGCTGTCGCGATGGCTTGCACCCACAGCTAATTGGATTGCTCCCAAATACATTCATACCACCCAGTGTCATTCTAGCACCCTACACCTAATCAGTGAGGAGGGCACATTCATTTTGAAGGACAACATTTTAGACGTGAGGTATTGCTACAGCTACTGCAGTTGTAATACATCACGTATAACATTTTGCCCTTCAAAACAAAAAATATGTCCTCCTCACTGATTAGGTGCAAGGTGCTAGAATTGTTAGTATTTTACTTGAGCAACGGTTTTTGTTAAGTGTCAAGCAACAATACTTGAATGATCACATATATCCTCTTCATCTCAAACCAAATTAGCCAATTGTTACACTGTGTGGCATCGTAATTACTACTGAAATCATCAAAGTCTGTCCAGATCTGACAAAGCATAACAGTAAATCGGGTCAACCGATGACTAATCACATATATAAAGTGTAATGTCATCAGGCAACCTGGAATCAGTACAGGGCACATTTACAATGTATTATAACAATACACACACTGGATTTGTGCAAATACGTTATTATACTTATGTCAAAGCTGCTCACAAATCTGGTCACTCAGAAACTGACGTTTTGTAATAAAAACATTAAAGCAAATGGGGTTGTCTTATAATCTTGCTACGTGACGGAGGAATAATGTACAAATAATGGTTCAATAATATGGTATATCACATGAGAGTGCTTTGTTTTCAATTAATTTATACAAAGGATATTGTGCAAAAAGACAGCAGTACTAAACAGGACATCACATAACAGAAGGGAACGGAGCATGATGTTGCCCCAAGAGAGATGGATTTGGGGGGGTACTAAACAAGGCATTATTCAACTAGAGGGGTGTACTAAATGGACCGCCACTGGAGAGGGGTGGTTTATTGCAGACGTCACAGCAAGGCGATGGTTATATGTGATGTCACAATAAAAGAGTAAATTTGCAAAGGCGTGGGGGAAAGGTGGTGGTTACACAAGACATGACTCAGCGTGGGGTAATTTATGCCATACATCGCAATGAGTGGAGGAAGAGTTTGCATTGGTTGTCACTACAAGAGGGCAGTGTGCAAGGGACATTACACAAGCGGTTTGCAAAGCCATCACACGAGAGGAAGCAGGGGGGCATCCCCCGACAAGAGGATGGATACAGGGGGATGGATTAGAGGGACGGGTAAAGGGGGATTACAGGGACAGGTACACAAAGAGGGGGTGGGCGCTACCGGGACAGGTACACGGAGAGGCGGTGGGCGCTACCGGGACGGGTACACGGGGAGGGGGCGGGCGCTACCGGGACGGATACACGGGGAGGGGGCGGGTGCTACCGGGACGGGTACAAAGAGGGGGTGGACTACAGGGACGGGTACAAAGAGAGGGGGTGGACTACCGGGACGGGTACAAAGAGAGGGGTGGACTACCGGGACGGGTACAAAGAGAGGGGGTGAAGGGGGTTGGAGGAGAGGAGATTATTGGGACGGGCACAGGTGGGGGGGGGGGGGGGATTACTGGGATGGGTACAGATGGGGGGGGGAGATTACTGGGATGGGTACAGGAGAGGGGGGGCTACAAAGATGGGTACAGGAGGGGGGAGGATTACAGGGATGGGTACAGGAGGGGGGGGATTACAGGGATGGGTACAGGAGAGGGGGGATTACAGGAATGGGTACAGGAGAGGGGGGATTACAGGAATGGGTACAGGAGAGGGGGGATTACAGGAATGGGTACAGGAGAGGGGGGATTACAGGAATGGGTACAGGAGAGGGGGGATTACAGGAATGGGTACAGGAGAGGGGGGATTACAGGAATGGGTACAGGAGAGGGGGGATTACAGGAATGGGTACAGGAGAGGGGGGATTACAGGAATGGGTACAGGAGAGGGGGGATTACAGGAATGGGTACAGGAGAGGGGGGATTACAGGGATGGGTACAGGAGAGGGGGGGATTATAGGGATGGGTACAGGAGAGGGGGGATTACAGGGATGGGTACAGGAGAGGGGGGGTTATAAGGATGGGTAAAGGAGAGGGGGGGATTACAAGGATGGGTAAAGGAGAGGGGGGGGATTACAGGGATGGGTACAGGAGAGGGGGGGATTACAAGGATGGGTAAAGGAGAGGGGGGGGATTACAGGGATGGGTACAGGAGAGGGGGGATTACATAGACGGGTACAGGTGTGGGGGGGGGAGGGGGGTTACAGGGACGGGTACAGGTGTGGGGGGGAGGGGGGTTACAGGGACGGGTACAGGTGTGGGGGGGAGGGGGTTACAGGGACGGGTACAGGTGTGGGGGGAGGGGGGTTACAGGGACGGGTACAGGTGTGGGGGGAGGGGGGTTACAGGGACGGGTACAGGTGTGGGGGGGAGGGGGGCTACAGGGACGGGTACAGGTGTGGGGGGAGGGGGGTTACATAGACGGGTACAGGTGGGGGGGGGGGATTACATAGACGGGTACAGGTGGGGGGGGGGATTACAGGGACGGGTACAGGTGGGGGGGGGGGGATTACAGGGACGGGTACAGGTGGGGGGATTACAGGGACGGGTACAGGTGGGGGGGGGGGATTACAGGGACGGGTACAGGTGGGGGGGGGATTACAGGGACGGGTACAGGTGGGGGGGGGGGATTACAGGGACGGGTACAGGTGGGGGGGGGATTACAGGGACGGGTACAGGTGGGGGGGGGGATTACAGGGACGGGTACAGGTGGGGGGGGGGGGATTACAGGGACGGGTACAGGTGGGGGGGGGGGGATTACAGGGACGGGTACAGGTGGGGGGGGGGGGATTACAGGGACGGGTACAGGTGGGGGGGGGGGATTACAGGGACGGGTACAGGTGGGGGGGGGGGGATTACAGGGACGGGTACAGGTGGGGGGGGGGGGATTACAGGGACGGGTACAGGTGGGGGGGGGGGGGATTACAGGGACGGGTACAGGAGGGGATTATACAGGGCACGGAATAGGGATGGGAACACCGGGCATGATCTCACATGCCGCACACAGCTACACATACGGGATTGCGGCTGCACTGCGCGCCCCACACTGGAGAGCTCCCGCACATACCGGCCAGGCCAGAAAGCTCCGCACACAACGCTTTCCCCCGGCACACACACGGCAGCGGAGAGCTCCGGCGCACACACACAGGGAGTGAACTATACCAGCCGCAAACTACGGCGACCGCCCTTCCCAAGACCGGAGCCTCATACACCCACAGCCACGGAGTTACCGCGTTCTCCTACCCGGTATCGCTCACCCCGGCCCGCCCCGGTCTACCTCACAGCCGCCCCGACTCCCAGACTTACCCTGTCACAACAGGCGCCATCTTCCACAAACTCTCGCCAAAACTCCAAACCTCGCGAGAACCAGGCTGTTGTCGGTAGAACGTCCAGCCAGCCTCAGCCCCGCCCCTCCTGGAGAAATCCCGCCCCCTGCACCTCCTCTCCACAGTATGACCACGCCCCTGCCCGCGTTCCCACGCCGCCTATATACTACGTGTTACAATGTGCTGCCTGTGTGACGTCACGCACGGTGACATTGTGCAATGCTCTGCCTGCCTTACTGTTCTACAGTGTATACTCTCTCTCGTCTGCAGGGTAGACACTAGCACAGAAGAGCTGGCGTCATAGTACACTACTAGAGACACAGCAGTGCCAGTGACACAGCACACTGCATTCGTAGACACAGTAGAGTCTAACACATGACACTGCATGCATAAACACAACGGGTTGGGTTCGTGTGACCGGCGGTTGGGAGCCACCGAACCCACTGAGTGGCGAGCGCAGCGAGCCCGCAAGGGACTTTGGTGCACTCGCCCACCCCCCTCCCCAGCAATCTGGCGGCCGGGATCCCGGCGCGGGCGTCGGTATGCTGACCACCGGCATCCCGACCACCGTTCACCCGAAAGGGGGTCGTGTAGCATGTCAAACAACATCAGAATTTGCTGAAAAGTTTATTGCTGCAATTACAGGCTGTATTATCGGTACGTAACCTAAAATTTAGGTCCACACCCATGACAGTGCACTGCATGCATATACTGAGCAAAACCAGTGGCACAGTACATGCATGCATAGATTTAGCAGAGCTGGTGACACTGGGGGTCATTCCGAGTTGATCGCTCGCTAACAGTTTTTAGCATCCGTGCAAACGCATAGTCGCCGCCCAGGGGGGAGTGTATTTTCACTTTGCAGGAGTGCGAACACCTGTGTAGCAGAGCGCCTGCAAACACATTTTGTGCAAAACAAGACCAGCCCCTAGTTACTTATCCTGTGCGATTATTGCTGCGACGAGGGACACGGTAATGACGTCAGATACCCACCCAGCAAACGCCCGGCCACGCCTGCGTTTTTCCAACCACTCCAAGAAAACGGCCAGTTGACACCCATAAACGCCCTCTTCCTGTCAGTCTCCTTGCAATCGGCTGTGCGATTGGATTCGTCGCTAGAACCAGCGCAAAACCACAAAGGACTTCATAACCGCACAACACGCGTGCGCATTGCGGTGCATACGCATGCGCAGATTAGCCTTTTTTTTCAATGATCGCTACGCAGCGAACAACGGCAGCTAGAGATCAACTCGGAATGACCCCCACAGTGCACTGCATGCATAGATACAGCAGAGCTGGTGACACAGTGCACTGCATGTATAGACACAGTAGAGCTGGTCAGGGCCGGATTAACAATGGGGCGGATGGAGCTGCAGCTCCAGGCCTCCCATTGAAAATAGGCCCACAGGATAAGCTGCAGTAGAGACAGAAAGAAAAAAAAGAACTCTCTCCTGTCATCGCCAGCAGCACTTCCACCATATACTCCTCAGTCCTCCCGGTAGCTCAAATCCCCCTCCTTCCTCCCATAGTGTCTCTGTCTCAATCCATCCCAGGTCGATCCTGCACAGTCATCGCAAGTTCTTTCCTCCCCCTTCCCCATCACGGTTCAGCCACAAACCCCTCACCTATCCCCCTTCCACATTGCCATACTAACCCTGGCGCCCAGTCAACCTCTTCTCAGCTGTCTCATCTCACATGTAGATAAATATATATATATTTGTGTGTGGTTGGTATTGGGATCCTGGCGCTTGGGATGCCGTCGCTCAGAAGACCGATGTGCAGAATCCCAACACCTGCTAGGTAGGAATATTCTAACCCTCCCTTTGTAACCTCCTAACCCTCTCTACCCATATCCGCAGCCTAACCACAACCTTCCCCCCTTAGTGCCTAACCCTCCCTCCCCACAGCCTAACTCTAGCCCCCCACCTAACCCATCCTGTAGTGCCTAAACCTAACATCCACCTTTCACGCAGCATAACCCCAACCCTCCCCGGCATACGTATGATCGAGATGCCGTCAGTCAGAATTCCGGCACCGGCATTGTGGTTGATGTTCTATTCCCGTCAGTCTACTGGCCAGTGTTGGGATTCCAGCGTTGTTATCCCAACTGCCGGCATTCTGAACGCCTGTATGCTAACCGGATCCTATATATATATATATATATACTAAATATATATATATTAGTGACCTTATTACTGTATACAGTATGTGGTTGTTTTTACTTTGAATGGCACCGATTGTGCAAGTTGACCCACTTAAAAAGATGAGAGAGGTCTGCAATTTCCATCATAGGTACACTTCAACTGTGAGAGACAGAATCTGGAAAAAAAACCTAGGAAATCACATTGGGGTAAATTTACTAAGATGGGAGTTCTATTTCAAATGGGATGTTGCCCATTGCAACCAATCAGATACCAGGTATTATCTTCTAGAAGGTGGAAGATAAATGAGAAGTAGGATCTGATTGGTTGCTATGGGCAACATCCCATCTGAAATAGAACTCCCATCTTAGTAAATTTACCCCATTGTATGATTTTTAAACAATTTATTTGTATATTATTGCGTAAAATAAATATTTGTTGTATGATTAGTCCTATTAGTGATACCCGCTGTGCTGTTATTGCATTATTATAGTTCTCCCACATATGTCCTTTTGTTTTATAACCTGGATGCTGTCCTGTATGTTGTCAGTCTTCTCCAATAGATTCCCTATTGATACCACATACTGACATCCTCTGTGCTGTCGGAGTTTACATTATCTTCCTTTGTAGTACTGCACACCACTATGTTGCTATTCTGTTTCTGTAGGTACTGTAGTTTCTTTGTTTGTTTCAAGGTCTTTGTGTCTAGTATAGCACACCCAGGATTGGGTGTGCTATACTGATGCTGGGATTTATAGGGGTCAATCTGTTGCCTCTGTGCATTTAAAATATACTCGGCTCATTGTATATGCCAGAGAGAGCCACACTGCTGTAGTCAGCATGGATGGTGAAATGGTTGGCATTACTGCCTCACAGCACTGAGGTCATGGGTTTAATTTCCACCACGGCCCTAACTGTGTGGAGTTTGTATGTTCTCCCCGTACTTGCGTGAGTTTCCTCCGGGTACTCCGGTTTCCTCACACAATCCAAAAATATACTGGTAGGTTAATTGGCTCCCAACAAAAATTAACCCTAACGTGAATGTGTCTGTGTGTACATGTGATAGGAAATATAGATTGTAAGCTCCACTGGGGCGGGGACTGATGTGAATGGCCAAATATTCTCTGTAAAGCGCTGCGGAATATGTGTGCGCTATATAAATAACCAGTAATAAATAATAGTCAGGAGGGGTCGCTGCCACACAAAGAGCTGCAGAGTATGGGGCGGGTGTAATCTCGGTATGAGCAAGCAGAGTATGCCCACGTTGGAAGGACCTTGCACCGTAAAGTTCCGGGCTAGCCGCGCCAAGAGTGCTTGTTCGGCGCAGATGTAGCCACGATGAGCATGGCTACATCTGTATTACAGTCACATTAACAAAGGGTTTGTTCATTCATAGACTCTCACATTGCACTGTTCATGTAAGTGAAGAGCGGGGGAAAAGGAGATTTTGAGGGTAGGTGCTAGTCACACCATACGTACTGGCCACACCCCCTGTGCAGACCACACTCCCACAACACTGGATACACCCCCACCTCACTAGTCACAGCCTTGCTGTGCTATTCACACCCCCTGCAGCGGCACACGTTAGGCCCTTCATAAATTTCAGCTCCAGGCCCATGTGGACCTTAATCTGGCACTGGAGCTGGTGACACAGTGCACTGCATGCATAGATACAGCAGAGCTGGTGACACAGTGCACTGCATGTATAGACACAGTAGAGCTGGTGACACAGTGCACTGTATGCATAGATACAGCAGAGCTGGTGACACAGTGCACTGCATGTATAGACACAGTAGAGCTGGTGACACAGTGCACTGCATGCATAGACAGTGACACAGTAGAGCTGGTGACACAGTGCACTGCATGTATAGACACAGTAGAGCTGGTGACACAGTGCACTGCATGCATAGACACAGTAGAGCTGGTGACACAGTGCACTGCATGTATAGACACAGTAGAGCTGGTGACACAGTGCACTGCATGCATAGACACAGTAGAGCTGGTGACACAGTGCACTGCATGCATAGACACAGTAGAGCTGGTGACACAGTGCACTGCATGCATAGACACAGTAGAGCTGGTGACACAGTGCACTGCATGCATAGACAGTGACACAGTGCACAGCATGTATAGACACAGTAGAGCTGGTGACACAGTGCACTGCATGCATAGACACAGTAGAGCTGGTGACACAGTGCACTGCATGCATAGACACAGTAGAGCTGGTGACACAGTGCACTGCATGCATAGACAGTGACAGTGCACAGCATGTATAGACACAGTAGAGCTGGTGACACAGTGCACTGCATGCATAGACACAGTAGAGCTGGCGACACAGTGCACTGAATGCATAGACAGTGACACAGTGCAGAGCATGTATAGACACAGTAGAGCTGGTGACACAGTGCACTGCATGCATAGACACAGTAGAGCTGGTGACACAGTGCACTGCATGCATAGACACAGTAGAGCTGGTGACACAGTGCACTGCATGCATAGACACAGTAGAGCTGGTGACATGGGGTCATTCAGACCCGATCGCTGCTGTGCGCACAGCAGCGTTCGGGTCTGAACTGCACATGCGCCGGCGCACTGCGCTGTCTTTAGCTAGCGATCGCCTCTGCCAGAGTGACAGGCAGAGGCGGACGCTGGGCAGGAAGGGGCAGGACGGCGGCATTAAGCCGCCGTTTAGGGAGCAATGTCCGGCCAAAGCAGGCGTGGCCGGACCGTGCGGGTGGCGGGCCGAGGCGGCTGCGTGACGTCACACGCAGCCGCTGCGACCCTCACAGCGATGAGTAGCTCCCTGCCAGCGCGCAGGAGCTGTGCAGGTAGGGAGCTATTCCTAAAGTACAAAAGCATCGCCGTTGTGCGATGCTTTTGTACTTCTGCGATGGGACAGGGACTGACATGCGAGGCGGACTAGCCCTGTGCTGGGCGTCCCCCCACATGTCAGTGTGCCTGATCGTAGCTGTGCTAAATTTAGCACAGCTACAATCAACTCTGAATCACCCACACAGTGCACTGCATGCATAGACACAGTAGAGCTGGTGACACAGTGCACTGCATGTATAGACACAGTAGAGCTGGTGACACAGTGCACCTCATGCATAGATACAGTAGAGCTGGTGACACAGTGCACTGCATGCATAGACACAGTAGAGCTGGTGACACAGTGCACTGCATGTATAGACACAGTAGAGCTGGTGACACAGTGCACTGCATGTATAGACACAGTAGAGCTGGTGGGGATCCGGTCTGAAGATCGACAGTGTCTAGGTCGACAATGTTTAGGTCGACCACTATAGGTCGACAGTCACTAGGTCGACATGGATGGAAGGTCGACAGGGTTTCTAGGTCGACATGTGCTAGGTCGACAGGTCTAAAGGTCGACATGAGTTTTTAAAAAAAAAAATTCTTTTTTTGAATTTTTCATACTTAACGATCCACGTGGACTACGATTGGAACGGTAAAGTGTGCCGAGCGAAGCGAAGGCACCATGCCCGAAGCATGGCGAGCGAAGCGAGCCATGCGAGGGGACGCGGTGCACTAATTTGGGATCCCGGTCACTCTACGAAGAAAACGACACCAAAAAAAAAAAAATCCTCATGTCGACCTTTAGACCTGTCGACCTAGCACATGTCGACCTAGGAACCCTGTCGACCTTCCATCCATGTCGACCTAGTGACTGTCGACCTATAGTGGTCGACCTAAACATTGTCGACCTAGACACTGTCAATTTGATGAACCACACCCAAGCTGGTGACATTGCATTTACAGACACAGGAGAGCAGCAAGTGGTGGGCCCAGGTGCAAAAATATGCGTTGACACCCTCCCCCCCCCCATTATACAAGAAGAAAAAAACTGTACACATTGTACATTTATTTTCTCTTGCATTTACTACATTTTCTCTGACGTCCTAGTGGATGCTGGGAACTCCGTAAGGACCATGGGGAATAGACGGGCTCCGCAGGAGACTGGGCACTCTAAAAGAAAGATTAGGTACTATCTGGTGTGCACTGGCTCCTCCCTCTATGCCCCTCCTCCAGACCTCAGTTAGAATCTGTGCCCGGCCAGAGCTGGGTGTTCCTAGTGGGCTCTCCTGAGCTTGCTAGAAAGAAAGTATTTGTTAGGTTTTTTATTTTCAGTGAGATCTGCTGGCAACAGACTCACTGCTACGTGGGACTGAGGGGAGAGAAGCAAACCTACCTGCTTGCAGCTAGCTTGTGCTTCTTAGGCTACTGGACACCATTAGCTCCAGAGGGTTCGAACACAGGGCCTGACCTCGATCGTCCGTTCCCGGAGCCGCGCCGCCGTCCCCCTTGCAGAGCCAGAAGACAGAAGAGAAGCGATGAAATCGGCGGCAGAAGACTCCTGTCTTCATTAAGGTAGCGCACAGCACCGCAGCTGTGCGCCATTGCTCCCACAGCACACCACACACTCCGGTCACTGTAGGGTGCAGGGCGCTGGGGGGGGGGGGGGCGCCCTGGGCAGCAATAAAAATACTTTTGGCATAAAAATACACATAATACAGTCTGTGACTGTATATGTGTAAAACCCCCGCCATTTTTAGTCAGAAACAGGACAGAAGCCCGCCGCTGAGGGGGCAGGGCCTTTTTCCTCAGCACACCAGCGCCATTTTCTCTTCATAGCTCCGCTGGAAGGAAGCTCCCCAGGCTCTCCCCTGCAGTATCCTGGTACACAAAGGGTGAAGAGACGGGGGGCACATAAATTTAGGCGCAAAAATTGTATATACAGCAGCTACTGGGTAAACACTGAGTTGTAGTGTAATCCCTGGGTTATATAGCGCTGGCTGTCTCTCCAAAGGGCCTTGTGGGGGAACTGTCCTCAAATAGAGCATCCCCTGTGTGTGTGGTGTGTCGGTACGCGTGTGTCGACATGTCTGAGGTAAAAGGCTCCTCTAAGGAGGTGATAGAGCGGATATGTGTGTGAGAGGGTGTCTCCGTCGACAACGCCGACACCTGTTTGGATATGTGTAAGTGCTAAGGTGAATTTATTGCACAAATGGTTAGGGAACAGACAGGAAATCTACCCATGTCTGTCCCTATATCACAGAGACCTTCAGAGTCTCACAATGCTCACTATCCAAAATACCAAACACTGGTATCGACACGGAGTTTAACTCCACTGTCGACTACGATAATGCAAAGTTACAGCCAAGATGGCTAGAAGGTATTCAATATATGATTATTGAAATAAAAGATGATTTGCATATCACTGATGACTCATCTGTCCCTGACACGAGAGTACACATGTTTAAGGGGAAGAATGCTGAGGTAAATTTCCCTTCTCTCATGAGGAAAAAGAGCGGGAATCTCCAGACAAGAGACGGCAGCTTCCCACAAGAGAATTCTCAGGCTGTATCCTTTCCCCACTAGGGCCAGGATGTGTTGAGAATCTTCCCCTAGGGTGTCCTGTTTTCACAGACGTTAGCACTTGCTATTCCCAGGGATCCTGCAGATAGCGTGCACATTCTAGTATACTACCCAGACCGGCGATTGTGTCTGCATGGGTTTATAGCGCTGTGGCAGCGTGGACAGGTACCTTATCAGCAGAGATTGAGACCCTATTAAATATATTAAAGATGCTGTCTTAAGTGATAGATATATAGTTATAAAGCATGCGCAAAGAGACATGAGTATACTGGGTCCTAGAGTCAAAGCTATGTCGATCTCTGCTTGACGTGTCCTGTAGAATATGTATTGGACAGATGATGCCGACTTAAGAGGCATATGGGAGGCTGAGGTTTGTGTGGAGAAGGGTTCTCGGGCCTGGTCTCCACAGCTATAGCTGGTAATTCTGCTAGTTTGCCTTATATTCCTGCACAGCCTAAGAAAGCACGACATTATTAAATGCAGCCTTTCGAATAAAGAAACAAGAAAGTCTGAGGTGCGTCCTTTCTTGTCAGAGCCGGGATCAACACAGCTAGTTCCCAGGAACAGAAGTCCTCCCCGGCCCCTACAAAAAATCCACCTATGCCGCTGGGGCTCTGAAAGGATATGTCCCTATATTCTTTAACCCTCGATGTGATGGCCTCTCAGACGTCTGTGAGTGTAAACCTTTAGCCACAAGGAACATGCACAACACAAGCAGTAAAGATTCAGACTGTATGCGTTGTGGACTGACTTTCCTCTCTCCCTGAGTGAGCACAAAACCTAAGTAATCAACATGCTTTTTACACCATTGCATTTTTATTTTGGACACCTTGTGTCCACATTCACAAAGCCAGTTTAGTAATGAAACACCATCCTCTCGGCAGGCCTCCTCAGTTTGACTACAGAGCAGCAGATCATCTGCATACTGTAGCAGGACTGAACCATGGTGAGGTTGCCAGGGCCCCAATGTGGCCTGGAGACAACAGGTGCGTCAATAATCTGCACCAGGTAAGTTGTTTACCCTTAAAAGAAAAGGCAAAAAGTAATTGTGTCTGTGAATCTACAGGTATGCTGAAAAAAGGCATTCTTCAAATCAATTACAGAGAAGAACGCAGCATCTGCAGGGATTGCAGAAATGAGTGAGTTTACATCTGGAACAATTGGTGCAATTGGGACAATTAACTGATTGATCGCTCTGAGATCCTGTACAAATCTTATACTGCCATCAGCTTTGGCAACAGGGTTCACAGGAGTACAGTATGGTGATACAATATGTCTGAGAATACCCTGTTGTAAGAATTGCTGTATCATGGGGCGGAGACCTTCTATCTTTTCTGGTGAGAGGGGATACTGCATAGGTCAGAACACAAAACACTGGTTGTTGCACCGCTGTCCACTAAAAAGGGAATTTTACTTCCATTTATAATAAGTGGCAGCAGAGGTGAATCTTTACTATGACGGGTGAGTTGAATAAAGGCTGGGATACCCTCCTCCGGGCCCCGTCAGTGCGCGGGGTCTTTGGAATGTAAGGGGGAGGGAGAGGGTTTTCAAAGATTTTACAGTTTCTCACTTCTTCGCTTCTGTGCTGTTGGGAACTGACATTTTTGTAATCCTCCATATAGAAAGGGTAATTACTGCCTTCCCGTAGGAATGGGTCCTGTCCTGCTTTCTCTGTCCATCCCGCTAAATTATCCACCCAGGGGTTAACTAAGTAATACTCTGAGGTAGAGTTGCGGGCGACATACATCTTGCATGTCTCACCAGGGAGGGGCGGGGGATATGTAGTTTTTTTTACTCTGACTAGAGCCCATTGTCAGACAGTAATATAAATCAACAGTACAACTTTAAAAGAAAATATCTAAAATTTACAACACTCTACTTACTATATGCATCAGCTAACCAGTTAATTAGTCATTGACAATATCACAATATTATCTGTATAGTGAGAACATGAAATCTTTTGACGTGTACGATACTTACCATTCGTACAAGATGTCAGAAAAATACAGCGTTTTAAACAGGAAGCAGGAAAAGTGTTTGAGTAAAGATATCTGGCAGACGAAAACTTACCAGCCGTCTGGACCAAATATAAGAACTTATCTCACTACAAACATACAAGAATATATAGACGATCAAATCGAGGTATTCTCTACGTTACGTATAGACCCCAGGTCTATTTTTAAGTATCCCAGATACTAACGTCACGTTATGTATAGACTCCCAGGTCTATTTTAAGTATCCCAGATACTAACGTCTTTGGAGAATTGCGCTTGGACCCCTGGTCCCTTCTCAGACGTATCTTTAAGTCCCAGACATTAAAGATGTTTGGTCACGTGTTCCCAGAACACTGACACGGATTCAGCTTCAGTGTATGACCGCAATCCCGTATGGCAAAGACAGACAATAAATTCTCTATCTTTACCATCCAGGGATGATCACTGAATCGCGGACGTAGCCCCCACTTGAAAGGATATGTCCCTATATTCTTTAACCCTCGATGTGATGGCCTCTCAGACGTCTGTGAGTGTAAACCTTTAGCCACAAGGAACATGCACAACACAAGCAGTAAAGATTCACACTGTTTATTGTTCGTTTAACATAAGTATATAAAAGAAAGGATTTAGGGCGTGTATATCCAAAGTCAATAACTAATTGGACAGAACACAAAAAGGGGTTAACATAACATGATTGGCTAGGAACTGCCGCAGTGGAAGGATATGCATATATGGGCAAGTTTGTATTTCAAATAGGGAGGTTGTTCACACGGTATAAAAAAGATAAGAGACAAGGACAGTAGCAAGGAATGTGCTGGAACATTAAGTTCTATAACACAAGCAATTCTATGACATTGAAGCAGAGACGAGCTTTAACCCTTTCAATCCCCTCTTAGAATCATTATTGTTATACTATATGATTCTTGCAAAGCTTACGTCTTTCTGCACACCAATGGCGCAATTTTTAGCCTGAGCGGGAGTTGCAGTAATTGTTGGGCATTTTAAGAAGGGTTAATCGTTGAGTTAATGATGTTCCGTGTTCATCCTTTTCATCTAAGGCTTCAGCGGGCTTATAGCCCCATGGGGTACCTGTGTTCCAGGCAGCCGCGGACCATGAGCTGCAATCATTTCCCCAGTTATGGCCTGTAACGCAAATATAGGGTACCTCGGGGCTTAGGTTGTCTGTGGTGTCAGCGCGGATCTGGTAGTCAACAGACTTTTGGACAGCAGCTAGTTGGGGGAATTGGAAATAATCTAGTATGTAGGTTGCGGTGTATGTGGTGGAAGAGTTATACCATAGTGTCAGTTTCCCTTATTCTGAGTTATATCAACCTCAGTCATTGAGAGGGGAAAATGGGCCAGTAGGGCTATCAAGATAGTCCCCAGGGTAAAGATAGGGGGCAGGTTCTTCATCGTTTTCTGTTCTTCTGTCTTCGCTAGGTGGGAGGTCAGGGCTGTCTGCCCCGGTTCGTACCTCACTGGAATCACTTGCTTCCCTCTCTAGGTCTGGTCTAGGAACCTTTTTTACTCGGGATGCATGGATCCAGGTAGGACTTTCCTCTGTCAGGACTGCTGTTCGGGTAACTGCTACGACCTCTGTCTCTGGACCATAGGTGAAGTCTCCTGGGCTCTTGTTCCTGGGGAGCACCTTCACCACGACTCTGTCTTCGACTTTAAAGGGGTGTGTAGGTTCCTGTGGATTCAAAGGGTTTTTACAAACAACCTCATGTTCAATTTCATTCAGTTTTGTTATCAGGGACCTGACATACTCTTCTCTGATGAGTTCTAGATCTCCTTCCTGTATTACTAGTGGTTTCTTAGCCCAGGGTGTGGGGAAGGGTCTACCCATTAGTATTTCAAAGGGTTCAAAGGGTGAGTATCCTAGAGTTTTCTGTGGGGTCATTCTGATTTCTGCTAGGATAATGGGAAGGACCTGCTTCCACTTGTGGAAGGTACCTCCTGTGGCCTTCCTTAGTTTGTCTTTGAGGGTCCTATTCATTCTTCCTACGACCCCTGAACTCTGCAGGTGGTACGGGATGTGAAACTTCCACTCCACCTGCAGAGCTTTTACTAAGGCCTGTGTGATTTTGGCTGTAAAGGCTGAGCCTTTATCACTATTTATTTGCAGGGGGCACCCCCATCTAGGGATGATTTTCTGTGTTAGGATTCTTGCTACTGTCTTGGCATCCTCTGACTTAGTTAGGAATACTTCTGGCCAGCGAGAGAACATATCTACAATGACCAGGGCATATTCTTGTTTACCTGTACCAGGGATATGGGTAAAATCAATTTGTAAGTGTGTAAAAGGGGTGGTGGGGTATTCAAGATGCTGGTGTTTAGCTTTATTAGGGTTGTTAGGGTTGTTCCTGAGGCAAGTGATGCATCTGCTAACATACTGGTCCACAAGTGATTTGGCATTAGTAACATAAAAATCATTGGTTAGTAGGAGGAGTGTTGTGGCTTCACCACGGTGACCAACACCACGGCACTGGGCAACGAGCAAAGGGGCACTGGACTGGGGTATACAGGGTTTCCCCTCTTTGCAGATTAATCCTGATTTAGGATTTTTTCTGCAGAATTGGGTAAGTCCAGTCGGAGAGATCAGTATTAGTCGCAGCAGCTTGAAGTTGAGTGAGCAGATGGACGCTGTCAAGGGAGGGACATGCTCTAGTGAGTGCAATGAGTTCTGCAGCTTGCGCGGACTGATAAGGTATTGGCAGGGTTTCCAACACAGTGTCAGGGAGGGTGACAATGGCATAGCCAGCCTGGTATGTATTGTCATTGGGCCTACTACAGGAGCCGTCAACAAAAACTATGTCTGCGCCTGGTATGGGAACGGGAGACATGTCAAGTCTGGGAGAAGTTTCAGCTTCAATGGAAGCAGCACAGCCATGTAGGTCGGGTGGTTCATCCTCGGGACCTTTCAAGCCTAAAAGGGCATTGAGAATGGGTGCAGGGCCAGAAGAACTAGCAGTGTACTTAATGGTAAGGGTAGGGTTACTCAAAAGGAGTACTTCATATCCACTAAGGCGTTGTGCTGACATGTGCTGTGTGTGCAAGCCTTTAAGTATTGCCAGGACATCATGTGTGGTGTGGAGTACTGTGATGTGGCCTAAAGTGAGGGTAGTGACCATTTCTGCAACCATTGCACAGGCTGCCAAAGCCCTGAGGCAGGCAGGCATACCTTGCACAGACACTGGCATGACTTTGAAAAAAAAATGCCACGGGGCGCAACTTCCCTCCATGAAACTGTGTGAGCACCCCCGCCATGGTTTTACAATTGTCCCTTGCATATAGATGGAAAGGTAGTACATAATTGGGGAGGCCAAGTGCCGGACTTTTCATCAACATACATTTTAAACTTTCATATGCAGTTAACATTTCTTGTGACCATTGTACAGTTTTAGGTTTGTCCTTCAGTGTGGCTTGTCTCAAAATGTTATCATAATAAGAGCAATCAGAAATCCACTGTCTGCAGTAATTTACCATACCCAGGAAGGACAGTAGTTCCTTCTGGGTAGTTGGGGTGACCAGGCCCAATACAGACTGTATGCGTTGTGGACTGACTTTCCTCTCTCCCTGAGTGAGCACAAAACCTAAGTAATCAACATGCTTTTTACACCATTGCATTTTTATTTTGGACACCTTGTGTCCACATTCACAAAGCCAGTTTAGTAATGAAACACCATCCTCTCGGCAGGCCTCCTCAGTTTGACTACAGAGCAGCAGATCATCTGCATACTGTAGCAGGACTGAACCATGGTGAGGTTGCCAGGGCCCCAATGTGGCCTGGAGACAACAGGTGCGTCAATAATCTGCACCAGGTAAGTTGTTTACCCTTAAAAGAAAAGGCAAAAAGTAATTGTGTCTGTGAATCTACAGGTATGCTGAAAAAAGGCATTCTTCAAATCAATTACAGAGAAGAACGCAGCATCTGCAGGGATTGCAGAAATGAGTGAGTTTACATCTGGAACAATTGGTGCAATTGGGACAATTAACTGATTGATCGCTCTGAGATCCTGTACAAATCTTATACTGCCATCAGCTTTGGCAACAGGGTTCACAGGAGTACAGTATGGTGATACAATATGTCTGAGAATACCCTGTTGTAAGAATTGCTGTATCATGGGGCGGAGACCTTCTATCTTTTCTGGTGAGAGGGGATACTGCATAGGTCAGAACACAAAACACTGGTTGTTGCACCGCTGTCCACTAAAAAGGGAATTTTACTTCCATTTATAATAAGTGGCAGCAGAGGTGAATCTTTACTATGACGGGTGAGTTGAATAAAGGCTGGGATACCCTCCTCCGGGCCCCGTCAGTGCGCGGGGTCTTTGGAATGTAAGGGGGAGGGAGAGGGTTTTCAAAGATTTTACAGTTTCTCACTTCTTCGCTTCTGTGCTGTTGGGAACTGACATTTTTGTAATCCTCCATATAGAAAGGGTAATTACTGCCTTCCCGTAGGAATGGGTCCTGTCCTGCTTTCTCTGTCCATCCCGCTAAATTATCCACCCAGGGGTTAACTAAGTAATACTCTGAGGTAGAGTTGCGGGCGACATACATCTTGCATGTCTCACCAGGGAGGGGCGGGGGATATGTAGTTTTTTTTACTCTGACTAGAGCCCATTGTCAGACAGTAATATAAATCAACAGTACAACTTTAAAAGAAAATATCTAAAATTTACAACACTCTACTTACTATATGCATCAGCTAACCAGTTAATTAGTCATTGACAATATCACAATATTATCTGTATAGTGAGAACATGAAATCTTTTGACGTGTACGATACTTACCATTCGTACAAGATGTCAGAAAAATACAGCGTTTTAAACAGGAAGCAGGAAAAGTGTTTGAGTAAAGATATCTGGCAGACGAAAACTTACCAGCCGTCTGGACCAAATATAAGAACTTATCTCACTACAAACATACAAGAATATATAGACGATCAAATCGAGGTATTCTCTACGTTACGTATAGACCCCAGGTCTATTTTTAAGTATCCCAGATACTAACGTCACGTTATGTATAGACTCCCAGGTCTATTTTAAGTATCCCAGATACTAACGTCTTTGGAGAATTGCGCTTGGACCCCTGGTCCCTTCTCAGACGTATCTTTAAGTCCCAGACATTAAAGATGTTTGGTCACGTGTTCCCAGAACACTGACACGGATTCAGCTTCAGTGTATGACCGCAATCCCGTATGGCAAAGACAGACAATAAATTCTCTATCTTTACCATCCAGGGATGATCACTGAATCGCGGACGTAGCCCCCACTTGAAAGGATATGTCCCTATATTCTTTAACCCTCGATGTGATGGCCTCTCAGACGTCTGTGAGTGTAAACCTTTAGCCACAAGGAACATGCACAACACAAGCAGTAAAGATTCACACTGTTTATTGTTCGTTTAACATAAGTATATAAAAGAAAGGATTTAGGGCGTGTATATCCAAAGTCAATAACTAATTGGACAGAACACAAAAAGGGGTTAACATAACATGATTGGCTAGGAACTGCCGCAGTGGAAGGATATGCATATATGGGCAAGTTTGTATTTCAAATAGGGAGGTTGTTCACACGGTATAAAAAAGATAAGAGACAAGGACAGTAGCAAGGAATGTGCTGGAACATTAAGTTCTATAACACAAGCAATTCTATGACATTGAAGCAGAGACGAGCTTTAACCCTTTCAGGCTCCACAGGCGGAGCTAGGCCCGGTGGGGACACGCCTTCGTAAATTCAGCCACAAGTGGGTTCACTCCCTGTTAGGTCCCTGGGCAATAGATATTGTGTCTGAGGGATACAAGCTGGACTGTGAGAAGATGCCCCTCACCGACGGCCCTGCGGGCTTCCCCCCAAGAGAGGGAGCCAGTGTTAACTGCAATTCACGAATTGTATCTTTAACAGGTGGTGGTCAAGGGTCCCCTCCTTCAACAGGAGGGTGTTATTATTCGACCATGTTGTAATCCCAAAACCAGACGGTTCGGTCAGACCCATATTGAATTAAAAATCCCTGAACATATACCTGAGAAGGTTCAAGTTCAAGATGGAATCGCTAAGAGTGGTCAGGGCAAGCCTAAAAAGGGGGAGACTTTATCGTGAATCGGGACATAAGGGATGCATACCTTCATGTCCCCATTTATCCACCTCATTAGGTGTACCTCAGAATTGCGGTACGGGATTGTCATAACCAAGGTAATGGCGGATATGATTGTGCTCCTGCGGAAGCAAGGTGTCACTATTATCACGTACTTGGACGATCTCCTCATAAAAGCGATATCAAGAGAGCAGTTGCTGAACAGCGTATCACTTTCTCTGGAAGTGTAACGGCAACACGGCTGGATTCTATATATTCCAAAGTCGCAGTTGGTTCCTACAGCTCATCTGCCTCTCCTAGGCACGATCCTAGACACAGACCAGAAAAGGGTTTATCTCCCGATAGAGAGAGCTCAGGAGCTCATGACACTGGTCAGGAATCTATTAAAACCAAAACAGGTGTCAGTGCATCACTGCACTCGAGTCCTGGGAAGGATGGTGGCATCATACGAGGCCATCCCCTTAGGCAGGTTCCATGCGAGGACCTTCCAATGGGACTTACTGGACAAGTGGTCCGGATCACCTCTTCAGATGCATCGGTTAATCACCCTATCCCCCAGGGCCAGGGTGTCTCTCCTGTGGTGGCTGCAGAGTGCTCACCTTCTCGAGGGCCGCAGATTCGGCATTCAGGACTGGATCCTGGTGACCACGGATGCAAGCCTCCGAGGGTGGGGGGCAGTTACACAGGGAAGAAATTTCCAAGGTCTGTGGTCAAGTCAACAGACTTGCCTTCACATCAATATCCTGGAACTAAGGGCCATATACAATGCCCTAAGTCAAGCGGAGATCCTGCTTCGCGACCAACCGGTTCTGATCCAGTCAGACCGCAGGGGTTCATGTAAACCGCCAAGGCGGCACAAGGAGCAGGGTGGCGAGGGTAGAAGCCACCAGAATTCTTCGCTGGGCGGAGAATCAAGTAAGCGCACTGTCAGCAGTGTTCATTCCGGGAGTGGACAACTGGGAAGCAGACTTCCTCAGCAGACACGACCTCCACCCGGGAAAGTGGGGACTTCATCAGGAAGTCTTCACGCAGTTTGCAAATTGATGGGAACTGCCTCAGGTGGACTTGATGGCGTCCCACCTCAATAAAAAGCTAAAAAAGGTTTTAAGCCGGGTCAAGGGACCCTCAGGTGATAGCTGTGGTCGCACTAGTAACACCGTGGGTGTTCCAGTCGGTCTATGTATTCCCTCCTCTTCCTCTCATACCCAAGGGCTGAGAATTGTAATAAAAGGAGGAGTGAGAACAATATTCTTTGCTCCGAATTGGCCAAGAAGGACTAGGTACCCGGAGCTGCAAGAAATGCTCTCAGAGGACTCAGGGCTTCTGCCTCTCAGACAGGACATGTTGCAACAGGGGCCCTGTCTGTTCCAATAGTTACTGCGGCTGCATTTGACGGCATAGCGGTTGAACGCCGGATCCTAGCGGAAAAGGGCATTCCGGATGCAGTTATTCCTACGCTGATAAAGGCTAGGAAAGATGTGACAGCAAGACTTTTTCACTGTATATAGCGAAAATAGGTTGCTTGGTGTGAGGCCGGGAAGGCCCTACAGAGGAATTCCAGCGGGGTCGATTCCTGCACTTCCTACAGTCAGGAGTGACTATGGGCCTAAAATTAGGATCCATAAAGGTCAGGATTTCGGCCCTATCCATTTTCTCTCAAAAAGAACTGGCTTCACTGCCTGAAGTTCAGACGTTGTTCCGGGGGTGCTGCATATTCAGCCTCCTTTTGTGCCACCGGTGGCACCTTGGGATCTTAACGTTGTGTTTGATTTCCTGAAATCCCACTGGTTTGAGCCACTTAAGACCGTGGAGCTAAAATATCTCACGTGGAAAGTGGTCAAGCTACGGCTAGGCGTGTGTCAGAATTGGCGGTTTTGTCATGTAAAAGCCCTTATCTGATCTTCCATATGGACAGGGCAGAATTGAGGACCCGTTCCCAATTTCTCCCTAGAGTGGTATCATCGTTTCATTTGAACCAGCCTATTGTGGTGCCTGCGGCTACTGGGGACTTGGAGGATTCCAAGTTGCTGGACGTAGTCCGGGCTTTGAAAATGTATGTTTCCAGAACGGCGGGAGTCAGAAAGTCTGACTCGCTGTTTATTCTGTATGCAGCCAACAAGGTTGGCGCTCCTGCTTCGAAGCAGACTATTGCTCGCTGGATCTATAGCATGATTCAGCTGGTTCACTCTGCGGCTGGATTGCCGCATCCAAAATCAGTAAAAGCCCATTCCACAACCCCTCGGCTGCCCGAGGGGTCTCGGCTTTACAGCTTTACAGCTTTGCCGAGCTGCTACTTGGTCGGGGTCAAACACGTTTGCTAAGTTCTACAAGTTTGATACCCTGGCTGAGGAGGACCTTGAGTTTGCTCATGCGGTGCTGCAGAGTCATCCGCACTCTCCCGCCCGTTTGGGAGCTTTGGTATAATCCCCATGGTCCTTACGGAGTTCCCAGCATCCACTAGGACGTCAGAGAAAATAAGAATTTACTCACCGGTAATTCTATTTCTCGTAGTCCGTAGTGGATGCTGGGCGCCCGTCCCAAGTGCGGACTCTCTGCAATACATGTATATAGTTATTGCTTAACTAAAGGGTTATTGTTATGAGCCATCCGTTAAATGAGGCTCAGTTGTTGTTCATACTGTTAACTGGGTATGGTTATCACGAGTTGTACAGTGTGATTGGTGTGGCTGGTATGAGTCTTACCCTGGATTCCAAATCCTTTCCTTGTTGTGTCAGCTCTTCCGGGCACAGTTTCCCTAACTGAGGTCTGGAGGAGGGGCATAGAGGGAGGAGCCAGTGCACACCAGATAGTACCTAATCTTTCTTTTAGAGTGCCCAGTCTCCTGCGGAGCCCGTCTATTCCCCATGGTCCTTACGGAGTTCCCAGCATCCACTACGGACTACGAGAAATAGAATTACCGGTGAGTAAATTCTTATTTTACGTGACACATATAGTGTAGTAAATGCAACACAAATTAAATTTGTAATCTCCTGAGATGATGTAGGACACAAACTCATACCCCCATCACAGTCTAAGCTCACACTGACCCCTCACAGCTCACCTACCCCACATAGCTCACCTCCCCCTCACAGTGCAACACTAACCCCCTCACAGGGCTACACTAACGGATCCCCTCACACTGCTACACTGATCCCATCACAGTACACTGCCCATTAACAGCTCACCTACCCCTCATAGTTCACCTACCCCTGATAGTTCACCTTCCCCTCACAGCGCAACACTGATCCACTCACAGCGCTACACTGACTGATTCCCTCACGCCACACCGCCCCATCACAGCTCACCTCCCCCTCACAGCGCAACACACTGACTGATCCCCTCACAGTGCAACACTGACTGATCCCCTCCCTGACTGATCCCCTAACAGTGCAACACTGACTGATTCCCACCGCCTGACTGATCCCCTCACAGTGCAACACTGACTGATCCCCTCCCTGACTGGTCCCCTTACAGTGCAACACTGACTGATTCCCACCGCCTGACTGATCCCCTCACAGTGCAACGCTGACTGATTCCTCCCTCCACTGACTGATCCTCTCACAGTACAACACTGACTGATTCCTGTCTCCCCTGACTGATCCTCTCACAGTGTAACGCTGACTGATTCCTCCCTCCACTGACTGATCCTCTCACAGTTCAACACTGACTGATTCCTGTCTCCCCTGACTGATCCTCTCACAGTGTAACGCTGACTGATCCTCTCACGGGGGGTAATTCAGACCTGGGTGGTCATTCTGACCTGATCGCACGCTAGTTTTTTTTGCTGCGGTGCGATCAGGTCAAAACTGTGCATGTGTTGACAGGAAGAGGGCGTTTGTGGGTGTCAACTGACCGTTTTCAGGGAGTGTTTGGAAAAACGCAGGCGCCTCCAAGCATTTGCAGGGCGGGTGTCTGACGTCAATTCCGGACACGAACAGGCTGAAGTGATCGCAGCGGCTGAGTAAGTTCAAATCTACTCAGAAACTGCACAAAATTTTTTTGTACCGCTCGGCTGCACAACCGTTCGCAGACTTGCAAAGCTAAAATACACTTCCCCATAGGCGGCGACTATCTGATCACAGCGCTGCAAAAAGTAGCTAGTAAGCGATCAACTCGGAATGACCCCCTTGATCGTAGCAGAAAATTTGTTAGCAGTTGGGCAAAATCATGTGCACTGCAGGAGGTGGAATATATAACGTGCAGAGAGAGTTAGATTTGGGTGGGTTATTTTGTTTCTGTGCAGGGTAAACACTGGCTGCTTTATTTTTACACTGCAATTTAGATTTCAGTTTGAACACACCCCACCCAAATCTAACTCTCTCTGCACATGTTATATCTGCCGCCCCCCCCCCCCCTGCAGTGCACATGGTTTTGCCCAACTGCTAACAAAATTGCCTCTACGATCAAGTCTGAATTACCCCCACAGTGCAACACTGACTGATTCCCCCCCCCACTGATCCCCTCACAGTGCAACACTGACCGTACCCACCCTCCCTCCCCCGACTGATCTCCTCACAGTGCAACACTGACCGTACCCACCCTCCCTCCCCCGACTGATCTCCTCACAGTGCAACACTGACCGTACCCACCCTCCCTCCCCCGACTGATCTCCTCACAGTGCAACACTGACTGATTCCCCCCCCCCGACTAATCCCCCCACAGTGCAACACTGACCGTACCCTCCCTCCCCCGACTGATCTCCTCACAGTGCAACACTGACTGATTCCTCCCTCCCCCCCAACAGATCCCCTCACAGTGCAACACTGACTGACCTCCCATCCCTCCGACTGATCCTCTCACAGTGCAACACTGACTGATTCCTCCCACTGTCACTAATCGGTCTGTCCTCTCATGTCGCTGGGTCACTTACTGCTCCTGCCGCGCTGATGCCCGATCCAGTGGCAAGCTGTCAAAGTCTGGTGCCCAAGATAACTATAAAGGTCTCAGCATTTCTCTGCCTACTAAGCAGCAGCTTACTGCAAGCCAGATCCGGAGTTCTGCTATCCCAATCACCTGACCAGTCTAGCCAATCGTTAGTCAGCCTGAGCAGTCCTGCACCACCTGATGCTGCTCAGCCAATCTTGGCTAAGCCATGGGTATTTATTCCATCAGCTGACTTCCACAAGATGCCTGTACAATGTCTAGCCTAGTCATTACTAGGTGAAGTTGTTAACAGTGCTCCTGCTGTTTATTCCCTGTGTATCCTACTGGTTCAGTTTTGCCATTATCAGTTATACTGACCTCCTGACCTGCTTACCATCAGAGCAGATCATTCCTCAGGTTGCACAGTCGGTTGCTACAGAGTCGGACTATCTGCTCGTCTCACTCATTCCTGCTACCATCCATTCTGGAGTTTGGTTTTCCGGTACTTATCCACCCGAGTGCTCCCAGTTCCTGGTTTACAGTACTACCCAGTATCAAGCCTGGTAAATCCACGTTCCATTTCTGTCACTCCAGTATTTCCGGATTACTACATCAACTAGAGAGTGTCACATACCATTCACAGTAACTACTCAGTATCCAGCATAGTCAGTATACAGCATGGCTGGTAATGTATCTCTGCCCACTTCATCTCTCTCCAAGGGGCCCATTTATCAAACTATGGCCCAGATTTATCAAGCCTTGGAGAGTGATAAATAGGGGATCCGGTCTGAAGATCGACAGTGTCTAGGTCGACCACTATAGGTCGACAGTCACTAGGTCGACATGGATGGAAGGTCGACATGGTTTCTAGGTCGACATGTGCTAGGTCGACAGGTCTAAAGGTCGACATGAGTTTTTCACATTTTTTTTCTTTTTTTGAATTTTTTCATACTTAGCGATCCACGTGGACTACGATTGGAACGGTAAAGTGTGCCGAGCGAAGCGAAGGCACCATCCTCGAAGCATGGCGAGCGCAGCGGTTCACTAATTTGGGATCCCGGTCCCTCTACGAAGAAAACGACACACACACACACAAAAAAAAAAAATCCTCATGTCGACCTTTACATGTCGACCTAGAAACCCTGTCGACCTTCCATCCATGTCGACCTAGACACTGTCGATTTGATGAACCACACCCGATAAATAGCACAGTGATAAAGTACCAGTCAACTAGCTCCTAACTGTCATTTTTGAAACACAGCCTGTGACATGGAAGTTAGGAGCTGATTGGTTGGTACTTTATCACCGTGCTATTTATCACTCTCCCAGGCTTGATAAATGGGGGCCTATATTTGCGGGTATATCTGCAGGAGGGACCGCAGCAGATATCTCCAATTTCAGGGGAAGAAGAACATGTTTACTGTGGAAGGGGACAGGAATTCTGAGTGTGTTGTCTCAGAACCAGTGTTTCTACTGACCTTTATTTTATTTTTTTCCCAATAACTTTGAAATTTAAACCTGATGATATTATTTTTTTTACTTTGATAATAAAAAATATAGTCTACCACTGGCTGGGCTTTTATGTTTTCGATCTGTGCATGTGTAAAGGGAGGAACACTGGGGGTCATTCCGAGTTGTTCGCTCGGTAATTTTCTTCGCATCGCAGCGATTTTCCGCTTAATGCGCATGCGCAATGTTCGCACTGCGCCAAGTAAATTTGCTATGCAGTTAGGAATATTACTCACGGTTTTTTCATCTTTCTGGTGATCGTAATGTGATTGACAGGAAGTGGGTGTTTCTGGGCGGAAACAGGCCGTTTTAGGGGCGTGTGGGGAAAAACGCTACCGTTTCTGGGAAAAACGCGGGAGTGGCTGGAGAAACGGAGGAGTGTCTGGGCGAACGCTGGGTGTGTTTGTGACGTCAAACCAGGAACGACAAGCACTGAACTGATCGCACTGGCAGAGTAAGTCTCGAGCTACTCAGAAACTGCACAGAGATGTCTTATCGCAATATTGCGAATCTTTCGTTCACAATTTTAAGATGCTAAGATTCACTCCCAGTAGGCGGCGGCTTAGCGTGTGCAATGCTGCTAAAAGCAGCTTGCGAGCGAACAACTCGGAATGAGGGCCACTTTGTATAAGCTCCCTCCACGTTGTCACTCTGAGTAGGACGGATCACAATTGGGGAGGCTGAGGAGACATGGGATGGGATGGGGTGGAGGCAGGGGAGGGGAGTGGGATGGGGTTGGACAGTGCATGCTGCAGTCTCACTCTTGATTATATACACTAATATATCTATATGCTTATCAGGCACAAGTCCAGAAAGTTATGCTGTTCAGAGCTATAAGTTGCATACATAGGCTTACCATCCCATCTCTTTAAACTGGGACACATGAATTACACAGGTTCTGTGGCTGATTAAATCCAGGTGAAATGCAGGCATGAGGTCTGCCAGCCACATAACCTGTGTAATTCATTAGTGTCCCTGATTAAGGCATAGTATGGTAAGCCTAATGCTGCATACATGAACATCGCAGACCATAGAATCCTATGGGGACTGCTCAGCTGCGTTTCTAGAGAGGAGGGGACCCGTGTGCAGACTCCATGTATGGGCCCTCTCCTCTCCCGTAGCCGTCACCGCCGCTGCTAGCGCTCTCAGCGCTGAGACTCTGGCACAGTGCCAGAGTCTACAGCGCATGCGCAGGACTCCGAAAAATGTCCGCCGAGCCATTTTTCCGGAGTCCTGCGCATGCGCTGTAGACTCTAGCACTGTGCCAGAGTCTCTAGCGCTCAGTGCGCTAGCAGCGGCGGTGACGGCTACGGGAGAGGAGGGGGCCCACACACAGTCGCCGATGGACGCCGGAAAGGTAAGTATAGAAGAAATGGGTGCGGTATGGGCCCCCTCTGGACCCAGGGGCCAGTGTGCACAGCACACACTGCCCCCATTATAGATACACCAGTGGGACTGCTTTGCCGCAGGTCCACAGTGGATATCTCTGAGGAACCTCTTTTAATACATATGTATTGCTGTAAACCTCTGAAAATGGCAGTTTTTTTAGGATGTACTGCAATTCTTCCATTGATACTTCACGCCCATAGAGATAAGAAGGCCCTGCCCGCAAGCTCACAATCTCTGAAAGCAACAGCACCAGAGCTTATTTCTTCTGATAGAACATTTATATAGATTGGCGCTTCTTGTCATTACACAGGATAGCCAAACTCTACTGATCTGAAGCAGATGACAATTTTGCAGAAGTACCAATAATCAGTGTCAGGCATTAGTATACCAGAAGCTGCAGCCGGCAGTGTCAGAGAAGACTAATAACAGCATGAAACTTCACTGTCAGCCTGCCAGTGTGCTCATCAGGGATGGGGGAGGGGAACTGCTGAGTTCTCATAGCCTCAGACACAACAGGCGTGGGAACTTTGTGAGATCTCGCGAGGATGTCCGCTGTCTCCACTGCTTAGTGAGGTCTCACAAAAGTGATGTGAGGCAACAGAACTTGTCCTTAATGGAGAGGGAACAGGAGGCACAGTCATAATTCTGCACACATGATGCACGCGCACAGATGATTGTGGCAACTCAGCAGCATAAGAAGCTTTCTGATTCTGGATGTGATTGTAGAAAATTCTTTTAATGTATTGATTGATTCATTCCAGATACACTTTCTATTTACTTCTAATTGACAACAAAGACAGAGTATTACAAATCTGTGGGTCTAATTCAGACCTGATAGCAGCAGCAAAATTGTTCTCTAATGGGCAAAACCAGGGGGGTCATTCCGAGTTGTTCGCTCGTTGCCGATTTTCACTATGCTGCGATTTGTTGCTAAATGCGCATGCGCAAGGCACGCAGGGCGCATACGCTTACTTATTTTACACAAAACTTAGTAGATTTGCTGTGGATCCTGCGGCGCTTTTCAGTCGCACTGCTGATCGGTGAGTGATTGACAGGAAAGGGGCGTTTCTGTGTGGTAACTGAGCGTTTTCCAGGAGTGTGCTAAAAAACGCAGGCGTGTCAGGGAAAAACGCGGGAGTGTCTGGAGAAACGGGGGAGTGGCTGGCCGAACGCAGGGCGTGTTTGTGACGTCAAACCAGGAACTAAACGGACTGAGCTGATCGCAATCTGTGAGTAGGTCTGGAGCTACTCAGAAACTGCAAAGAATTATTTAGTAGCAGTTCTGCTAATCTTTCGTTCGCTATTCTGCTAAGCTAAGATACACTCCCAGAGGGCGGCGGCCTAGCGTGTGCAATGCTGCTAAAAGCAGCTAGCGAGCGAACAACTCGGAATGATGGCCCATGTGCACTGCAGCTGGGAAGATATAACATGTGCAGAGAGAGTTAGATTTGGGTGGGGTGTGTTCAAACTGAAATCTAAATTGCAGTGTAAAAATAAAGCAGCCAGTATTTACCCTGCACAGAAACAAAATAACTTACCCAAATGTAATTCTCTCTGCACATGTTACATTTGGCCCACCTGCAGTGCACATGGGTGGTCATTCCGAGTTGTTCGCTCGGTAATTTTCTTCGCATCGCAGCGATTTTCTGCTAATTGCGCATGCGCAATGTTCGCACTGCGACTGCGCCAAGTAAATTTGCTATGAAGATTGGTATTTTACTCACGGCATTACGAGGTTTTTTCTTCGTTCTGGTGATCGTAATGTGATTGACAGGAAGTGGGTGTTTCTGGGCGGAAACTGGCCGTTTTATGTGAGTGTGTGAAAAAACGCTACCGTTTCTGGGAAAAACGCGGGAGTGGCAGGAGAAACGGAGGAGTGTCTGGGCGGACGCTGGGTGTGTTTGTGACGTCAAACCAGGAACGACAAGCACTGAACTGATCGCACTGGAAGAGTAAGTCTCGAGCTACTCAGAAACTGCACAGAGAAGTCTTTTCGCAATATTGCAAATCTTTCGTTCGCAATTTTGATAAGCTAAGATTCACTCCCAGTAGGCGGCGGCTTAGCGTGTGCAATGCTGCTAAAAGCAGCTTGCGAGCGAACAACTCGGAATGAGGGCCATGGTTTTACCCATTAGAGAACAATTTTGCTGCTGCTATCGGGTCTGAATTAGGCCCTGTATATACTGCTGAGCACTGTGATGCCTTACAAATTTATACTGATAGTACTGCAATTCTACAAGTAGACAATATTATCTGATGTGACGTATTCCGTTATTAGTCAAGCTTTACGGTATAACCGGATAGGGGCATTTATTCTTCAAAATGGATCAATATCCTCAAAAAGGACTCCATGAAGGGATAATATGATGACCTATGACAGTATAACACACAAACAGACCTGCAGAGTAGGAAAGCAGAGGCATTACTAAGGCAGGGCGAGTGGGGCACGTGCCCTGGGCGCCTTGGCAAGCCTAGCAGAGGGGGGTGCCACCGGCGGCCAGGGCATCATGCCCACTCGCCCCCGTCACGCTGCAATGTGAGGAGAGGAGAGCGCAGCGTCTCTCCTGCCCCTCAATGTGCTAACTGCCTGCCGCACGGCGCTGCATGCGTGTCCGGTCTCCGGCGGCGTTAGCCAATCAGAGCTTGCAGACCGGCTCCTGATTGGCTGCCGGTCCGCGAGGAACGAACCGGCGCCACATAGCCGCCGCCGAAAACCTGAAGCGTTGAAGGGCAGAAGAGGCGCTGCGCTCTCCTCCCCTCACATAGCAGAGGGAAGGAAGCGGTGAGTGACGGGGGGGGCTGGGGGGTCTTATATCTGGCACTGTGGGGCATGTATGGCACTGTGGGGCATGTAACTGGCACTGTGGTGCATTGTATCTGGCACTGTGGGGCATGTATGGCACTGTGGGGCATGTAACTGGCACTGTGGGGCATTGTAATTGGCACTGTGGGGCATTGTAACTGGCACTGTGGGGCATGTATCTGACACTGTGGGGTTTTGTATTTGGCACTGTGGGGCATTGTATCTGGCACTGTGGGGCATTGTATCTGGCACTGTGGGGTGCTGAATCTGTCACTGTGGATCTGACACTGTGGGGCACTGTGTATCTGGCAGTGTGGGGCAATTGTGTATCTAGCACCGTGTAAAAAGGGGACTCTGCATGCATACTGTGCAAAAATTGAATGAAGGTGTGCTGAGAGACGACACAAGGGGTAGATGATAGTGTGCTGAGAGGCGACACAGGGGGTAGGTGATAGTCATGCTGGCACGCCCCATTCTCAGTGGCCACACCCCTTCTGGCGGTTTTGCAGTTGCCGCACATTGTTTATAATCTCCCCCCCCCCCCCCCCAAACATTCATTCACCAATGTAGTGCGGCCCTTCACAAATCCTTAGGTCGCATGCGATTTGAAGCACACTGGGCTGTAATTCTGGGTGGCATCTGACATATGAAAAACGGTCCCCCAAATTTTTTCATACTTTTCTTAATCTGACATACAGACATACAGTAGGACCAGACCACTTGCTAGATTTTCACAATGCAAATAGGATAAGATTTGGCAAGTCAATCAGCGCTTCTGGGAAGAGGTAATCAAAAAGTGCAAATCGCTGCTTGATAAATCCCTCCCGCCTCTTCCCCCAAGTGCAAACAGAAATGAGAAACTGCTGAGTCTTGTCTGTGTATTTCTTTGTTTTTATTCTTTACATTGTCTATTATATTTCAGTCATTTTCACTGCTAAATGTTCTGCCTCACCTGTTTTTCTGCCATTATTAAAAAAATAAAAATAAAAATGAGAAAACTGTCCACACATCACTAGTGGTCATGCATTAGGTCGAAAGGTACAAAAAGTCAACAGTGCTTCAGATTTTGACGTGAAAATGGTCGACCCACAAACAGTGACGTAACTACAAATTTTTCTCCGCCAAGCCATTGGGGCGTGCCCCAGAAAAGGACGTGGTCTCGTTAAAAGGGGCATGGCTTTGCTAAAAGGGGCGTGGTATTGCAGAAAAAGAGTACATTATACCCCAGTTTTGCAACCTGCATGACCAGACATTGGCCACCATAGAAAAAATAATCTTGATTCATGCCCCTTACATTATTTGTCATTTTTCCTCCTTATAGTAATGCCCCTTACTGTTGGCAGAGTGTTGCGGTGTTTGATAGTGATGTTAATCCACACAATTTGATAGTTAACCAGAACGCTGGTTTATTAGCATACAAAGACAACACTTGTTAATGCGGAAGATGTTCTGCAGCAGCAGTAACTCACTCATAATATATATAACAGGCTTGTACAGTGAAAGCGCGGTACTTATCACTATACGTCATGCGACTGTGGTAAGGTAGTGACTGGCAGTATGGGATGGAAGGCTGCACATCCATGCAGACTGACTCCCGTTGGAAGAAACACACACCGCCCACTGCTCTCCGTCCCGCTCAGGCAGTGCGACACACGCTACAGGAGGAACCATCTCTCTCTCTCCACTGCAGGAGGAACTATGTCATCAGTCTCCGCCTCCCTGCTGCTCCAGCACTAGAGGGTAAACACTAGAGGATGCGCACCCAGTGTAATGTATACACAGGAGACAAGGTACTGAGAGCACTATGGCCCTCATTCCGAGTTGATCGCTCGCTAGCTACTTTTAGCAGCAATGCACACGCTAGGCCGCCGCCCTCTGGGAGTGTATCTTAGCTTAGCAGAAGTGCGACCGAAAGGTTAGCAGTTCTGCAATTAAATATTTCCCTGCAGTTTCTGAGTAGCTCCAGACCTACTCCTAGATTGCGATCACCTCAGTCCGTTTGGTTCCTGGTTTGACGTCACAAACACGCCCTGCGTTCGGCCAGCCACTCCCCCGTTTCTCCAGACACTCCTGCGTTTTCGGCTGGCACACCTGCGTTTTTAAGCACTCTCCCAGAAAACGCTCAGTTACCAACCAGACACACCCACTTCCTGTCAATCACTCACTGATCAGCAGAGCGACTGAAAAGCGTCGCTCAGCCCTGTGTAAAATTGCATAGTTTTGTGTGAAAGTAGTTAGCGCGTGCGCCCTGCGGCCCATACGCATGCGCAGAATTGCCGTTTTTTTGCCTAATCGCAATTCTGCTAAAAACAGCAACGAGCGAACAACTTGGAATGACCCCCCTATATTCCAACACTTACACATTATGCCACGCACAACAATGGCCCTTGGGGGTAATTCAGACCTGATCGCATGCTATATTTTTCGCTGTGCTGCGATCAGGTCAGAACTGCGCATGCGTATGCACCGCAATGCGCAGGCGCATTGTACAGGTGCAAAGCGAATCGTTGCTGTGCAATGGATTTAACTAAGAATCCATTTGCACACCCGATCGCAAGGAGATTGACAGGAAGAGGGTGTTTGTGGGTGGCAACTGACTGTTTTCTGGGAGTGGTTGGACAAACGCAGGCATGTCCAAGCGTTTGCAGGGCGGGTGTCTGACGTCAATTCCGGGACCTGACAGGCTGAAGTGATCTCAGCGGCTGAGAAAGTTCTGGGCTACTCAGAAACTGCACAGAACTTTTTTGTAGTGCTCGGCTGCACATGCGATCGCACACTTGCAAAGCAAAAATACACTCCCCTATAGGCGGCGACTATCTGATCGCAGCGCTGCAAAAAATATCTAGCGAGCAATCAGGTCTGAATTAGGCCCCTTGAACATTATGCCACACACCGTAATGCCCATTACACAATATGCCACACACCTTAATGGCCCTGACACATTATGCCACACACTGCAATGCCTGTTATACATTATGCCACACACCATAAGGTATTTAGTTATGTGACGTCACAATACCAATCCGGACATCCCACCGGCTTTCAATCCTGACAGTCAGCATGCCGACTAACAGGGACTATTCCCACTCGTGGGTGTCCACGACACCTATAGACTGGGAATAGAACCTGTGGCGAACGCATTCTGCGGCCAGGATCCTGGCGTCGGGATGCAGATCACCGGGATCCTGGCCGCCGGTAACCCATACCCAACCCTACCATAATACCATTGATACATTATGCCACACACCACAATGCCCCTGAGACATTATACTACATACCGCAATGCCCATAATACAGTATACCACACACCATAATGCATGTAACACATAATGCCACACACAATAATGCCCCTGAGACATTATACCACATACCGCAATGGCTTTGATACAGTATACCACACACCATAATGCCTGTGACACATGCCACACACTGCAATGCCCTTTATACATTATGCCACACACCACAATGGGGGTCATTCCGAGTTGTTCGCTCGCAAGCTGCTTTTAGCAGCTTTGCACACGCTAAGCCGCCGCCTACTGGGAGTGAATTTTAGCTTATCAAAATTGCGAACGAAAGATTAGCAAAATAGCGAATAGACACCTCTTAGCAGTTTCTGAGTAGCTCCACACTTACTCGGCATCTGCGATCAGTTCAGTGCTTGTCGTTCCTGGTTTGACGTCACAAACACACCCAGCGTTCGCCCAGACACTCCTCCGTTTCTCCAGCCACTCCCGCGTTTTTCCCAGAAACGGTAGTGTTTTTTCGCACACACCCATAAAACGGCCTGTTTCCGCCCAGAAACACCCACTTCCTGTCAATCACATTACGATCACCAGAACGAAGAAAAAACATCGTAATGCCGTGAGTAAAATACCTAACTGCTTAGCAAATTTACTTGTCGCAGTCGCACTGCGGACATTGCGCATGCGCATTAGCGACTAATCGCTCCGTTGCGAGAAAAAAATAATGAGCGAACAACTCGGAATGACCCCCAATGTCCGTTATACATTATGCCACAGACTGCAATGCCCTTTATACATTATGCCACACACTGTAATGTCTGTGATACATTGTGCCACACACAGCATGAACAATGAACATTACACATTACGCACCACAGTAAGGCTTCTAATTACTTTTAAATTACCTATTCATTGCCAGGGGTTTCATGCTCTTGGTTCCATGCCCGTTGGCAGTGGTTTTCATGCTCTGGGTGTCATGCTCGTTACCAGGGGGTAATGCTTGTTGTCAGGGGTTTCACGCTCTGGGTGTCATGCTCGTTGCTTGGGGGTAATGCATGTTGCAGGGGTTTCATGTGCTGGGTGTCATGCTCGTTGCCAGGGATTTAATGCGCTGAGTGTCATGCTCGTTGCCAGGGGTTTCATGCGCTGGGTGTGTAATGCTCATTGCCAAGGGGGTTTTATTGCTCGTTGCCAAAGGTGTAAGGCTGCCGCGGCTGCCAGCGCTACCCGGTGCTATGCGCTCCCAGCACTTCCCAGCTCTGTCAGATGCTAGAGGTCAAGAATGACCTCTAGCATCTGTATCTTCCATGGCAGCGGCCATTTTGGGAGGGAAATCTACCATATTGACATGCAGACGGCTAGTCCATATGTCAATCTGCACTGAATCAGTGGCAGCACCCCTGCACCTCCAAGCCTCCGCAGTGGCTGCGGCGGTGGTAGTTACGCCACTGCCCACAAATGGTCAATACATTTTTTTATCCTACCTGTATTATCTTTTCTGTTATCTTTCCGCACTTCGGGCAAGGTTACTATACCCAATAGATGTTCACGTGGATAGTAAATAAAGCAGATTATAAATTTGGGACAAAAAAACAATACCATTTTCAACCATTTTTACATTGACCTTTTGAACCTGTCGACCATTTGTACCTGTTGACTTTAAGCACTGTCGACTTCTCATCTGTCGTCATTTTGTACCTGTCGACCGTGTAGTGTCGACCTAATGACTGTCAATCGATCATCCAGATACCCACCTAGAATGTGGCTGGTGCAAGCTTCAAAGGATGCATGAGTTTCTGAAGATGCACTAAGCAGTGTTATCTGAAGACACTAACACCTTGCACAGTCAGTCACATGCTTGTGTAGTAGCCCAGGTACACAATGTGCTTGTTGTCCTGTAGCAGCCAATGCTAGGCACAACTACTTTGAACACCGTGACAGAGAGGCAAGTGTGTGGCTTCCCCTTGTTACGCAGACTCATAACCACTCTAAAGGGCCCTACACATTAATAGATCCGCCGCCGAGCTGCCCGACGGCGGATACGGACGATGGGCGACCCAGCGGCGGGGGGGCAGTAACGGGGGGAGTGAAGTTTCTTCACTCCCCCCATCACCCGGCTCCATTGAAGTGCAGGCAAATATGGACGAGATCGTCCATATTGGCCTGCATGCACAGTCGACGGGGCACCAACGATGAACGAGCGCAGGGCCACGCATCGTTCATCGCTATCTCGTTCACTAATGAACGAGATCGTTCATATCTTGCAGTCAAATCGCCCAGTGTGTAGGGCCTTTATGGTCCAACTCAATTTTATTTCTTTGATGAGTGTAGCAGGGATTAACAATTACAGGAATACAATAAAACCGTACATACAGCTTTTAAAATGAAGAACACGTTGGCATGGTAAAATGTAAAACAGCGCTACGCTAGGGTAAGAATATAATTGCTGTAACAATAACAGTATCAGAATAAATCTAAATACTGGCCGACTCAGATGTGCAGGTTGGCTTTGGTCTTGCTCACCTATTCACAGGTAACCAGCATTAGCATTAGATATCAGACAGGTGAAGCAAAGAATAGGTGCGCAATGAAACACGCTGGTTTTGGCTTTATAGACCATGGGGTCTATTTACTAAACCTTGGATAGAGATAAAGTTGACGGAGATAAAGTACCAGCCAATGAGCTCCTAACTGCCATGTTACAGGCTGTGAAAAAAAGAAGGGTTATAGGGTTTGATGGTACAATTATAAGCCTGTGTGTCAGCAGCCACCTGGTGAAGAGGTAGACAGACTCTTCTAAAAAACGGAGATAAATAGATAATATAGCAGGACCATTTGATAAAAACAAAACAATTTATTACACATTAAACAACAAATTGACACAAAAAAGCACATTAAAAACACAATTTAAAATAATTACTATTCAGAGGCTAGCCTGAATCCCGGAATGTTATGTCCGAGCTAGCACAGTTAATTTGTGAGATTGAGAGTCCCTGGAGTATGAAGAGGATATACTTAAGATGAAAATATTTGAAAATAATTGATTGGATATATTTACCAGCATCACTTGCACCAAGCGGAGACTCTCAGTACTGTTCAGTCAGTCTCAGCGTTTAGTCCATTTGTTAATGGTAGGTGGATTAGTAATATGCTGTCAATAGTAAACAAGCACCAAAGTCATGAACCGCTGCTTGAAACTGATATGGGTCTTACCCGGCAATAGAAAGTGCAGCTACAGGGATCCGCTAACCAGCGGGCGGTAGGTGCGGCAATGCGGTTCAATGCTGTGTGTGGCCACTGGATCCGGCAGCCAGTCCGTCAAAAATCGTGGTCACCAATGTGTGTTAAGCGGCAAAGCGGTAGTGCAGAAAACCGCTAATGCAGCCACTGATGACCCGGGTCAGATCCGATGTTGTTGAGATCACTTGGTGCAGCCACTGGGTGTAACACTGCGCAGACAATGATGCAGGGAGCCGTCACAGGCACACATTAGTCTGGATACAGCAATGAGGCAGCAGTATAGTAATTGGTGCAGGAGTTTGTAATAGGCAATATGTGTAGGTGACCTGTCTCATGTGTAGGTGACCTGTGTTGTATGAATCGTTTAGCTCTATTATTGCCATCTGATACTGCATATTAGAGGTACTCTGTCCGTATTCCATGTATTCTTGCATTTTATGTATTTTTTATATTTTATAAGGAGATTTATGGTAGACTTACCATTGTTAAATCTCTTTCTGCGAGGTACACTGGATTCCACAGGGAATAACATCAGGGTGTAGAGTTGGATCTTGATCCGAGGCACCAACAGGCTAAAGCTGCACCGCCTCCTCTATAGCCCCGCCTCCAGGCACTGGAGCTCAGTTTTGTTAACCAGTCCAATGCAGTAGCAGGTAAGAGAGACGGTAGATGTTAGTCACATAGAACCACATTCTCGCGACAGGAGAAGGCACTAGCGGTTAATGCTATACAAACCCAAAGAAACTAAGTGCGTCAGGGTGGGCGCCCTGTGGAATCCAGCAGTGCCGTAACTAGACATTTTAGCGCTGTGTGCAAGAAATGGCATTGGCGCCCCCCTATAATGTAAAACAGGGGCAGTGCGCGCCGTAGGCGTGCGCATAAAATATAGGGGTGTGGCTTCATAGGAAGGGGTGTGGCCACACAATAATACCAATTCAGATTACGGTGCACAGTAGTCTCCATTATTTAAATTACGCCACACAGTAGCGCCACTACACCAGGTAGAGCCCCTTTTACACATTACGGCAGAGTCCACCTTTTACACATTATGGCAGACAGCGTCCCCTTTTTACACATTATGGCAGACAATCCCCCTTTTTACACATTACGGCAGACAGAGTCCACTTTTTACACATTACGGCAGCGTCCACTTTTTACACATTACGGCAGACAGCGTCCACTTTATACACATTACGGCAGACAGCGTCCACTTTTTACACATTACGGCAGACAGCGTCCACTTTTTACACATTAACAGACAGAGTCCCCTTTTTACACATTACGGCAGACTGCATCCACTTTTTACACATTACGGCAGACAGCGTCCCCCTTTTTACACATTACGGCAGCGTCCACTTTTTACACATTACGGCAGACAGCGTCCACTTTTTACACATTATGGCAAACAGCGTCCACTTGTTATACATTACGGCAGACAGCGTCCACTTTTTACACATTATGGCAGACAGCGTCCCCCTTTTTACACATTACGGCAGACAGCGTCCCCCTTTTTACAAATTAGGTCTGGTAGGGGATAGGGTGAGGGGACAGTTCCGTAGGGGACAGGATGAGGGTGCCTGGGACAGGTCTGGTCGGGGACAGCGTGAGAGGACAGGTCTGGTGGGGGACAGGGTGAGGGTGCGGGACAGGTCTGGTGGGGGACAGGGTGAGGGTGCGGGACAGGTCTGGTAGGCTATATGTCTGGTAAGGGTAAGGGTGCTGGGACAAGTCAGGTCGAGGACAGGGAGAGGATGCAGGGACAGAACATGTAGGGGATGCTAACCCCCCTTCAATATTCTGCACCACATTACAGTACTTCACACAGCGTCCTCCCCACAGAAAACAATAAAATTACCTTCAAATTAACGCCTCTGAGGCTGTGTCTGCAGTAGCTCCCCCGGCAGTCTGGTCACTGAGGAGGGGAGACAAGGGAGGCGGAGCTGCACAGCCGCAAGTCCCGCTAAACAAATCGGCCGGGTACGAGTGCATCCAGTCCACAGCCAGCCACGTACATGTGGCTGTGGAACATATTTGCAGCCTGATATCCCCTCCGGTCCATCCAGCCACTGCGATGCCGGCGGGACTTGGCTACACTCAACCCCAGGATGCACAGGGGAGGAGCCTCATGCTGGTGCGGGCGGTGCGGGGAGGGGAGGGGAGGGGGGGTTGGCTGAAGACTCTTGCCTGGGTGCCCCCCTACCCTGAGTCCGCCGCTGGGGCAGAGGTTTACATGGCGGTTGCTGGCAGCTTGTGACAGGAAAAGTTTTTTTCCTGTCACCACTGTCAGTCTCCTTGGGGAATATGCGCTCTAACTAGGTGTGCGTTGTGGGCAATGCCTCTTCTGCACACACCTAGTTACGGCACTGGAATCCAGTGTACCTTGCAGAAAGAGATTTAACAATGGTAAGTCTACCATAAATCTCCTTTTCTGCAGCGGGGTACACTGGTCTGGTATTCCACAGGGAATAACATCAGGGATGTCATAGAAACATAGAATTTGACGGCAGATAAGAACCACTTGGCCCATCTAGTCTGCCCCTTTTTTATGTTATCCTTTAGGCAATCTCAACCCTTTTTTAACCTTAATTCTTTGTAAGGATATTCATATGCCTGTCCTAAAGCATGTCCTAAAGCAATTCCTCATGGGAGAGGATGCACTGTTGCGGGCACAAGAACCCGGCGTCCAAAGGAAGCATCCTGGGAGGTGGAAGGCATAGAAACTGATGAACGTGTTCACTGAGGACCACGTAGCCGCCTTGCACAATTGTTCTGCGGACACGCCACGGCGGGCCGCATATGAAGGTCCGACCGAGCAAGTAGAATGGTCCTTGATAGCAGCAGGAGCTGGGCGCCTAGCCTGCGCATAAGCTTGTGCAATCACCATTCTAATCCATCTGGCCAAGGTCTACGTATTCGCAGGCTAGCCACGTTTGTGAAAACCAAAAAGTACAAAAAGGGAATCTGACCTCCTGACAGAGGCAGTCCTTTCCACATAAATACGGAGAGCCCGTACCATGTCCAACAATCTTTCTTTGGAGGACAAATCAAAAGAGATGAAGGCCGGAACCACAGTCTCCTGGTTAAGGTGAAAAGATGATACGACCTTAGGTAAATAACCAGGGCGAGTTCGAAGAACTGCCTGGTCACGGTGAAAAATCAGAAAGGGTGGACAACAGGACAAGGCACCTAAGTCCGACACCCTCCTAGTAGAGGCAATAGCCAACAGAAACACGACCTTAAGCGTAAGGCATTTAAGGTCCACAGACTCAAGAGGTTCAAATGAAGACTCTTGCAGGGCATTTAAGACAACAGATAGATCCCATGGAGCCACAGGAGGGACATAGGGAGGCTGAATCCTTAGAACGCCCTGAGTGAAAGTGTGAACATCAGGAAGAGATGCAATTATTATCTGAAACCACACCGACAAGGCAGATATATGAACCTTGAGGGAGGCCAGACGAAGGCCCAAGCCTAGGCCTTGTTGTAGAAAAGCCAAAAGTCTGGAAGTCTTGAAAGCATATGCATCATAATTCTTAGCAGCACACCATGTGAAGTAAGAATTCCAGACCCTGTAATAAATCCGAGCCGAAGCAGGTTTACGGGCTTTCAACATAGTTTGATTGACCGCCTCAGAGAATCCTTTTGCTCTCAGGAGTTATGCTTCAAGAGCCACGCCGTCAAAGCCAGTCTGGATGTTGAGGAAGTAGAAGAGGACGATCTATCAAGAGACCCTGTAGGTCTGAGAACCAATGCCGCCTGGGCCACGCGGGACCGATTAGAAGTAGTATTCCTCCTTCTTGCTTAAACTTCCATATTACCCTGGGCAGGAGTGACACTGGAGGGAACACGTATGGCAGCCGAAAGTTCCATGGAATTGCCAGTGCATCCACGAACGCTGTTTAAGGATCCCTTGTCCTTGCTCCGAAGATGGGAACCTTGTGATTGCGTCGAGATGCCATCAGGTCTACATCTGGTAGGCCCCACTTGTCCACTAGGAGTTGAAAGACTTCTGGATGAAGGCTCCACTCTCTGGTGTGCACGTCCTGACGACCGAGGAAGTCCACTTCCCAGTTGAGGACTCCCGGAATGAACACTGCCGATATTGCTGGCAGATGGCGTTCCGCCCATTGGAGGATTTTTGACACTTCCATCATTGCCATGCGGCTTTGAGTGCCGCATTGATGATTTATGTATGCCTTCGTGGTGGCGTTGTCTGATTGTACTTGAACAGGCCTGTTCTGTACCAGAGGCAGGGCCAGTGTCAACGCATTGAACACTGCCCGCAATTCTAGAATGTTTATCGGGAGGAGAGATTCCTCCCTGGTCCACCGACCCTGGAGAGAGTGTTGCTCCAACACCACGCCCCAACCTTGCAGACTGGCGTTCGTTGTTAGGAGGACCCAATTGGAGATCCAGAAGGGACGGCCCCTGCTCAGCTGTTGGTACTTTAGCCACCAGCTCAGTGACAGACGAACCTCCGGAGTCAAGGAGATAATTTGAGACCTGATCCGTTAAGGCAGGCCGTCCCACTTGGAAAGGATTAACCTCTGCAGAGGGCGGGAATGAAATTGAGTGTACTCTACCATGTCGAATGACGACACCATGAGGCCTTGTACTTGCATCGCCGAATGTACTGACACTCTCTGGCGAGAGAGGAAGTATCTGATCCTGTCCTGAAGTTTCGGGACCTTCTCTGGAGACAAGAACAATCATTGGTTGTGTGTGTCCAACAATGCTCCCAGGTGCACCATGCTCTGAGCAGGGACCAGCAAGGACTTCTTCCAGTTAATGAGCTTGTAGGAATTGGACCGTCAGTTCCAGATGACTGAGGAGAACCTCTAGGGAGTTTGCCAGGATCAGCAAGTCGTCCAGATACAGCATGATCCTGACACCCTGACTGCGGAGACGAGCCGTCATGACTGCCATGACCTTGGTAAAGATCCGAGGAGCTGTGGTCAGTCCAAAAGGCAAGGCCTGGTATTGATAATGTAGGTTGCCAATAGCAAACTGCAGATATTGCTGATGCGACATGGCAATAGGAATGTGCAGGTAAGCATCCTGTATGTCCAGGGATAGCATACAGTAAAATCCTTGGGTTCCATTGCCAGTACAATGGAACGCAGAGTTTCCATACGAAATTTGGATACCCTCACAAATTTGTTCAAAGATTTGAGGTTGAGTATAGGTCGGGAGGACCCATTTGGTTTCGGGACTAGAAACAGGGTCGAATAGTAGCCCCTGCCTCTTTAAGACATAGGTATCGGCACAATCACTCCAGTATCTAGGAGAGATCATACAACCCAGTGTAAAGTCTGTGCTTTCAGCGGATCCGAAAGGTTAACCGTCGAGCAGAACTGGTGAGGGGGATGTCTCTTGAAGGAGATTGCATACCCGTGAGAGACAACTTCCCGCACCCAGGCGTCTGAAGTGGTCTTTAACCAGGCCTGGGCGAACTGCAGAAGTCGGCCTCCCACACTGGGGTCCCCCAGGGGGAGGCCCGCCCCGTCATGCCACAGGCTTGTCCTGTTTGGAAGCAGGCTGACGGACGGCCCAAGATTACTTAGACTTGGGCTTGGTGGTTTTGGAAGTACGAGCCTGTCTCGGGTACGCCTGACCCTTGCTTTACCTGGAGGTCGAAAGGAACGAAAAGTGGTACTCTCAGCCTTCGGAGCAGAAGGATTAGTACTTGGGAAAAATACAGTCTCAGCTGTTGCCAAGTCAGTCACGATCTTGTTCAGATCCTCTCCTAATAGTATGTCTCCCTTACAGGGGAGAACCTCCAAGGTCTTTTTAGAGTCCAGGTCCACTTTCCAGGACCTTAACCACAAAATCCATTGAGCCAGGATAGATGTAGTAGACACCTTGGCCGCCATTACGCCTGCATCAGAGGCTGCCTCCTGAATATAGTGAGAGGCTGTGGTAATATACAACAGATATTGTCTGGCAGCGTCAGAAAAATTTATCCTCTATTGCCTGAACCCATACTTCAATAGCTTTTGCAGCCCAAGAGGCTGCCATAGTGGGTCTATGAACAGCGCCGGTAAGTGTGTAAATAGACTTCAGGCATCCCTTTACGCGCTTATCCGTCGGTTCCTTCAGTGAGGTGACAGTGGTGACAGGCAGAGTAGAAGATAGCACTAGACGGGCGACACGAGAGTCCACCGGCGGTGGAGTTTCCTACTTGTTACTCAACTCTGCAGGGATATGGTAACGAGCTAGCATCTTTTTGGACAGGGAAAATTTCTTCCCTGGAGATGACCAGGATTCCTGACATATGTGAATTAAAAGATCAGAATGCGGTAAAACTACTTTAGCAACATTCTGACATTTAAACTTATCAGGTTTCTTAGATGTAGCTGGGGGCTCAATATCATCATCAATCTGGAGAATCAGCTTGATAGCCTCCACTAGGTCAGGAACATCAACTTGAGTTGTAGATTCCTCATCAGAAGCAACTGTATCAGTGTCTGACGGATCAGTATAATCCCCATCCTCATCAGAAGAATCATCCGAAATATTAGTGGATTGTGAGGAAGAATTGGCCTGTTTAGATTACCCCTTGGCCCCAGCAGGGCGAGGGGTAGGTTTTTGTCTAACCAAAGACTGATTTCATTGTTGTAACTGGGTAGACAGAGCATCCGCCCAAGGCAGGTTGACTACAGGGACAATATGTGGCTGCAATGGCACAGAAGGTCCCACAGGGTGCGTAAGCTGCGTTACAAGCGTCGTCAGCATATTTGAAAAAGCAGCCCAAGGTGGGTCTTGATTTGCCACAGGTGCTGCAAACTGACTGGAAGGTGCAGGGCATGCAGTACCTGAACCCTCAGCTGAAACCTTTTCCTCAGACAAATCCATAGCGCCAGCACTGCATGATGCAGGAGTGTCTGCGGATTTCCTGCCCTGTGTAGCAGACAATATTGGGAATGTAGCCTTAATGCGCAGCATTACAATATAGCCAGACAAACACAGTACCTGCAAAAAAAAACCTGTGTTATGTGATAGCAAATGCAAAGCACAAAACAGAGGGTTTAAGCGGTGTGAGGTGACTGAAACACACAGTGAAAAATACAAAAGAGTATATCCTGTGGAACACTATATTTATAATGAGACCCTGACGCATTTAGTCCCCCAGGGTACAGAATATAGTGATAGCAATACGTGTGATACACAGAATAGATTCCACACAGCAGCTATAGGCACACACAGTCACAGGAACAATGCAGAAATTATTACATATAAACAATAAGACTGCACTGGACTAGTAAATCTACATATAGATATGTATGTATACAAATATAACAATGCACAGTAAACACTGGATGTATATCACAGAATACTTGTACTAAACATTCATATAGCAGTACACTTGTTCTTAACTAACACTGTCTAAAATGACATGTAGAATACATAAGTGTCTGTAAATACACAGCGCTGACAAGACAGGCGGTTTTACAGAGAAGACAGTGCCCAGCAGTCCCGGAGATCAGCCCATCTATGTAATGGCGCCAAAATCTCTTCAGGGAGTGAGAGAGAAAGAGAGATGCTTCTCCAGGGCGGGAACACCAGCAGTAGATGGCACCCAGAGCTGGGGGAGGGGCTACAGGTCAGCGCCATATCCCCTCTGCTGGACTTCACCACCGGGTACTATCATACTTGCCTACTCACCCGGAATGGCCGGGAGGCTCACGAAAATCGGGTGACCCTCCCGGCCCCCCGGAAGAGCAGGCAAGTCTCCCGATTTGACGGGGTCCCCCCTGCCCGTCCGCCCACTTTGTGTGTAAAGTGGGCGGTCCGGGCAGACGATGATGCGATTCTTGCTGAATCGCGTCATCGTAGCCACGCCCCCTGCATTGTAATGCTGGTGATCGCGGCATTACAGAGCAGGGGCGTGGCTTAAAGAAGGCATCGTCGTAACCACGCCCCATCCCACCCTTGCCCCGCCCCCGTACTGCCTCCGGCCCTCCCCCTCCATTCGTCAAAGTGCTCCCGGCCCGCCTGTTGAGCCGACCTGGCTGCTCTCTCCCGCAGAGAGCAGCCAGAATGTCGGTAAGTATGGGTACTATGTAGCCCATATTAAACGGATTTTAGTAATTCTGACCTGTGATCCCTGCCCTGGTGAATATAGTGGGGTCCCTGCATGGCCACAGTGTCCACGCCAGCGGCGCGGTTCGTCTCCTGGGACCACGACCGGATCGCAATTTACTGGCGGGTCCCACCTAGGGGACCCTCTTACCTCCTCCCTGTCGTGCAGCCACGCGATCCTGGAGAGCAGCAGCGGTGGTGTGCCTAGAAACTGGTGCATCCCCGCTGCAAGTACCCGGGGACCAGGCCACAGCAGTATGCAGCGCCACTGAGGGAGGTGATGGAGCCGCAGCACAGCATGCCAGAATGACATAAAAGTGCTGCGGCACTTGAAGTCTTCTTAAAAAGCTCTTTCCAGGGCTGCCAAGCACAGCCCTCCCTGTTAGTGACCTGCACTGCAGGCACCAACTTACAAACTGAGCTAGGGATGGACATCGATGGTCGATGTGTCATGAACATTAATGTTTTAATTCGATTGTAGGGTTTTAACCATTCGATGGTGACCTTCCGATGTTTGCCACCATCTAATGGTGATCATTCAATGGTGTTCAAATGGTGGAATTTTTTGTAATTCCTAATATTATGCGCCCCCTGGCTGCTGTGACCTCATCAGGGAATCTTCCCTGGCTCGTTGGAGGCTGACTCTCTGCCTCACACATGAGCCAGCTCAGTACTCTTACTCCCTCCCCTCTCTAGGTTGCTGCTACGCAACAGTGCACATTGGCTCTCATTCCGAGTTGATCGCACCAAGCAACTTTTTGCTGCTGGTGCGATCAACTAATCTCCGCCTATGGGGGAGTGTATTTTAGCATAGCAGGGCTGCGAACGCTTGTGCAGCCCTGCTATGCTAAAAAAGTTTCATTCAAAACAAGACTAGCCCTGCACCTACTTACCCAGTGCAACGGATCCAGCGATGAAGGTCCCGGTCCTGACATCAGACATCCGCCCTCCATTCGCCTGGACATGCCTGTGTTCTACTTACCACTCCCCGAAAACGGATGGAAACGGTGAGTATCCACCCCGGCACGCCTCCCGGAGGCCTGTCCATCTTCTTGCGATCGCCGCTGCGCTCACATTTGTCACATGCACATTTCCAAACCATTCGCACCGCATCGAAGAACCGCTGCATGCGAACGGGTCGGAATGACCCCCATTGTTAGCTCTGATTGGCTCTCATTGGCTCAGAGAGCCAATCGGAACACAGCCCTCGCAGCCAGTTACTCACACAGCAATTGCCACACAGTCTGATACACAGAGCTCAGGACGTGCAGCGTGACTGATAAACAATGTGTGCACTCCCAGTGTTGCTGCAATGCCATATACATATATATATATATATACTGCTCCATCAGCACTAGGAGTACCCTCTGTATTGTCAAAGTCGAAAAATATTGTAATACACACAGCACGTACTAACCACACACACATGCCCGCTGCGCGTGCACTTGTTCCGCCGCGCGTGCACATATCCGCAATTTGCGTATGATCGCTCCCGCGATCCTGCGCGTGGTATGGGTATTTACGGCGGAGTTTGTGAGCGCATAGAGGGTTATCAAAACATAACATATTTAACCCAAATAGTGCACATTGTACACATAGCCCCCCTGCACCACATCAGCAAGTACCAACAGTTTAAATGATTCCAGGACTAAGGGATTCACCTTTGCATGATAGGAAGGGACAGACTAAGTTTATAAGGTGATGTCTAGTATCCAGCTGTAGGGTATTTTAAGGGTAACATTCCGGTGTTGGTTAGAGGAAGATCGCATGTTCCTGCGTATGGTTATGTGCAGAAGTAGAATATAGATATAAACTGTATTTACTGTATATTATGTATGCGGCGGGAATCCAGAGGAGACCACCCACAAGAGCAGTTGGGAAAGACATCGCCCACCTTTTCAAATCAACCTATGACCTCTCCTGTAATGTAAAGATACATCTCTGTGTCCAATAGACAAAGGGATTACAGTAACCATTGTATTGTTTATGGAAGTTGTGTATAAAAAGCCTGTTGCTGCCTGGCCGGTCAGAAGACTCTGAACGCTATCTACCTGATGAGCGGAGGACTGGTCCAGGTTGCGCAAGCGAATATTCTCACGTATGTACATTGACTGTAGCCATTATTCTGTTGTAGATTTATCTCGTTAGCCTTGTAGTGTATAATTTGTATTGTTATCCCCTTTCAAATAATCCACTGTGGCGTTAGAACCCAGTGTTTAACTACAAATCGGTGTTGTGTCCTCTTTTCCCTGCTAGGGTTTAAAGTGTATTTAACTGTATAAGGTTTAAGAGTGTATTGATAAGGTGTGTACGCACTGCGGGTACTTTATACCGTCAGCGCTGCGTAAGGTTTAAGGTATAACATCACTGCATTGCATTACTAATAAGGTTTAAAGTTTATCAAGAGTGTGTGCGCGCGCTGTGTGTACTTTGTACCCCCAGCGTGGCGTTTGTACGCTAAGTCCATACACGGTACGGGACTCTGTACGCAAATAGCGTACAAAGTGCGTAGCATGTGTATTAAGTCTAGCGGCCGCAGCAGCTCCATAGTAAAAGTGTGATTAAAGGTATAGCTTTATGGTTTAAGATAATATCGACATTATCAATTGGGGGCATTGTCCGGTTTTTCCTCATACCCACAACCTAGCAGGTGAAAGCAGACTTTATCTATCAGCAAAGGGCGGATAGGTATCCTATGTAAGCCTTTTCCTGGCCGTAGAATACACTGGTAAACCCTATCTCAATTGCTGATAAGATGGCGTCTGCTCTGCATGGTTTGTAGGGATGCTGGTGGGATCCGTAAGGTAAATACGCAAAGCTATTTTAAAAGTCTGTGAATTTCTGTTTGGCGCCAAATGAGCACACAACACACGCATACACCTGTACTTTGTACTTTGTATACCTGCTCGCATTGTTGCCATAAGTATTGATTATTAGATTCATTTTGACCTGTACTGAGAAATTTGTTGCTATTTAGTTAAGACATAGACTAGATAATAAGGAAGTAAACGTAAAACACAAATACAGTCTGGCCTAGTTAAACAGGTTTATACAGAAAGATACTGTGTTATGTTAAGTAAACGATTATAGGTAATATCGCTTACATTTATAGAAGTGTGGGATTTGTGCTATTGCGGATGTACGGTCTTTGTACACGGGTCTCGGACAAAGTACGGGACTGCGTACGCAACGTAAAGACATACGCATGGTCGCGTGTTTACGCAACGTGCGTAAGGGTACGGCCGCTAAGTACAAATTACACAATAGCATTGTTTAGTTTAGGCGCGGGACGGTAGCCACGCGACAATAGCACAAATTGCTCAGTTTCCAAGATTTAGTTTAAATAATACCTTTTTTACTGTTTTACCTCTGGTACTAAGGCTGTTTATCTGAATGAAAGTTAATTTTCAGTACAGAAAAACCAAAGTGTATTTGAGTGAACGAACGTGAGTGTGCAAACATAATAAAGGTTTTTGTGGACCCAGTGAATTCGGGATCCCGTAGAGGTGGTACACCAGATGAGTGGAGACTTGGTGGAGTGAGAATTAACTGGCTCACGTTAATATAAATTGAAGTACAAAGGAACAAGGTAGCAGATACCGCAGGCCAGAAGGTCAGCGAAGGTTTAGAGTACCGCAGACCAAAGGTCAGCGAGGTTTTTGTTTAGATACCGCAGCCCAGGGGGTTAGCGAAGATACCCACATAGGCCTTTTGATTGATACGCTCCGGCTGAGGTTTCGCAGCCTGAAAAATCGATTCCATTGGTCGCACGGCGGATAAGTAACAGTTACCTATACGCTGTGCGATTGGACCGCGCGTTCGTGGGTGCAATACTTAGCGCAACGTGATACCCTTTTTACGAGCTTTGCGTAAAATCGCGGGATCATTAGCGCTGGATATAGAATACGCAAGCGTGATTTGTGTAAAAAAAAATTTTTTTAAGGGTGTTTCGCTGGTCACTCAGGAAATCTCCAACAACCAATATTTACTGGAAAGGGTAAGTCACTCCCAGATTCTTCCAGTAAATAGAGGTTACATAGGGGCCCTAGGTTGGGTACGTACCTCCGCTGATGACAGTGATTGGTAGTATTGGCCAACGTGGGCGGTGAGTGGGTGAAAGCACTCGTAGAACTTTCATCGTTGCCTTATATTGAGTATTTTGTTTTTTTGTAGGATTAGCCGGGATGGCAATAACTGCAAAATATGGGGGCCAGTTGCTCAAGTAAGGGACGTTCAACCAGGGTTCAGGTTGACATTCCATGGCCCAAAGGGTCAGCGAGGATCATAATGTGTGAGAAGCATGGACCACACGCAGACATTTTGTGCAATGAATGGGAACGTATGACTGCGGAAGATAGGGAACCATTCCCTAAGTTAGGCAGTTTTGAACCAGAGGTATTGCAGAATTTAAGGGTTAGGATATGTCTGATAAAATCCCGAAAGCAAAGGGTCAGACACACAAACTGTTTAAATTTATGGCAGCAAGAGGGCGATATGCAAGAGAAATTAACATATGCAACCGGTTCCAAACCTAGCGGGGACGAGAACACAAACACACCATTGTCGACACAGGTCGAAGGGGAACAGAAGGCTACAGTCAATGATACATCCGTAAATGATAGAAATTGTATGAAAGAGCAATATATTAACCCTAACTTTTGCAAAATGTATCCTGTTTTGAAGTCTCTCCAAGGTTTTAGGTCACAGGGAGATGAAGTGTAACAAATGGTATAGCGTACCTGCTGTCTCACACCTGTCCAGTTCTTGCTCTCACGGCTTTGGTCGAGTCCGGGTACCACGGCTGCTTGACACCTGGGCAGATGGACAGAGATACCCCAATGCGACAAGAGCCCCCCCCTTTCTCTAACACACACAAATAATTATGCCTGGGAACAGTAACAAGTGTTTATTACGGTTGAGACTAGTCCCTGTCGAGGGAAAGCCGGTTCTGAGAAAACGTAGACCTAGCACATTTAAATCAATAACAATACTGTTACTCACATATCATTCACAACAGCAGTATAAACGTCACAAGGTGATGACACAATTACATTTCTAAACGTTAGCATCCTGTATGGGGTTTTAAAAGACAAGTCCCATGAGTACCCAAGTAATACGCTAAATAAACCACTAGGTGGCACTATGAACTCGATAACGGGGTCCCCAACCCAATGTCCATATATGATCCTGGAAAATCCTGCCGGGTATAAGCACGGTAATGTCACTGGAGTTATCCCTAGTCCCCACTGAGAGGAATTGTTAAGTCTTGCACCAAAAACACGTGGAACTAGTATCCTCAGAGGTGAATGCCTTGAGGGCACGAACAGCTGTACTCCTGTTGGGGACACAAGTCAAACGACAACTGTAGTCTTACTGAGTACATCCCCCTGAGTATGTTGGGACAAGGAAGATACTGTTAGGCGGCGTCGTTTTCCTAGGGCCGGCCCGTTTCTTTGATAAAGCCACGGGGATGAGTGGTAGGTGACACTTTGTTCCTTATTTGGGTTTATGTATTCAGTCTTTACTGTGGCTCAGAGAACTCACACTGCAGTGGTATAATGATAAGTGTACGTGCTAAGGAGACTCACTCTGCGGGGACGTGGCTGTGCTTTCTTGCTCTCTTGTCAAGGCTGTGAGTAAACCGGGCTGACAGCATCTATAACGCTGTGGAGTGTCTCTCTTTCAATGCAGCGAGAGTGGGCAGACAGTGGGGGTTCAATGTACCTTGTATCCCGGCGTGGCTTTCTCCGCTCTACAGCTCATCGCCTCTCAGGGACGCGGTCAGCGGCAACGCCTGTTCTTCCCCTACGCTGCTGTTCTGGGGCGGCGATGTCCTCCGCTCTCCTGTCAGCAGCTCTTGCAGGTGCCCGTCCTCCAGTCTGGTCCGTCTCCCTCTCACTCTCCGGCAGCAGGACTCTCGCTGTCTTGTCAGCCGCCGCGTCTCTCGTCCGTCTTCTCCCGCCTCTGTCTCTGCGCACGCTCCTCACTCCCGCCTCCGTTCTCTCTTTCGCGCCAGTCCCGCCTACCACTTTCCCGCTCTCTGGGCCGCCAATCCCCGCCAGCCGGCATATTGTTCCTCCCTGGGTCCTAGAGTCCTACAGGTAATTGTCGGCTCTCGCTCCGTTGCCTAGCAACCGGCCGCCCATTAAACTCTGCGGGCCAGCACTGCTATAGTAGTCAGACGGGGTCAGAGGGCTAGGTATCACAGAAGGATTCAGCCAAATCGCAGCATTCCTCCAAGCAGTCATGTTGCAGGAAACTCAGATGGGACCTGTCCAACCAGGTAGCGCAGTAACAATATTCTCCAATGAAAGAACTGGTGAGGTCACAGCTACCGGTAAGTATGAGACAGTTCATTGCACAGAAACAACAACACCACACAGTAAACAGTTTAGGAACGGAATGGTAGGATTACACCGTGTCTTGGGAATAGTAACTCCCAATGGGGGAACCGATAGACAGGAAGTAGTCCTCACCAGGAATAATGCAATGTATTGCCCGTGGCCCAGAGATGAGCTGCGATCAATCATTTCAGAATTCCCCGACCCTCGGAAGCATTTAGCCAGATGTCAGAAATTTATCAGAGATCTGGGTAATGTGTATGAACCGACAAACCAACATTGGCGGACATTTTTTAAAACATGCCTACCCCCTAATATTAACACCCAAAAATTAATCACTGATTGTAGATTAGAGTCGGATAGTCCTATGACTGACAGAAACAATCAGGAAAATATAGAACGAATTAATAGGTAACTAGAGTTGTGTTTCCCCACTGAGTGGAGAAGAATTTTCTCCATAAAACAGGGAAAATGAAATGACATCTGAATATTTCCACCGAGCACTGCAGGAAATGGATAGATACATGGGGGTATTAGATGCAGGGAACGATGAAAATCACAGAGAGGTGGCTGTGTCTGTGCTAATGGACGGACTCGATCAGACAGTGAGGGACAGAGTACAAACATCTTTGCCTAATTGGAGAGGGGTCACAGTAGCTTGCCTTAGAGAGTGCGCAATTGAACACCATAGGAATATTGCTAGGCGTAGAAAACTGCAAGAGGAGAGGCTGAGTATTGAAAGTATGCAGGCTCTTACACCAAAGTCTCATCAGCCCAAACCCCAAAACCCTAGTAGTAACAAAAGACCGAGAATATGTTACATTTGTAAAAATGAAGGACATTTTGCTAGAAATTGTAGGAGTAGTAGAGCACATAGCCAATATAGACCCCTAGACAGAATAAAACAAGCCACGTTATTAAACACATAGACGGGATCAAGGGACATATAGTAAGGAATCACGATACAGTATAGAAAAACACAGATTCGGTTAATGGGAAGAACAGAATAAATGCAACTTTACCATTTTGACAGAATTTACGGAGATTAGGAGGAGGCTTCAAAACTTCTGCTTCTCTCTCTCTAGCAGAAGTGACCTCTAAGTAATTTAACAGGAGTTTTGTTAGAGATGGTATACATATAGAGTGCTCCCACCCAGGAAGCACAAAATATGTTAAGATACCCATGAAGACTAATGTTGCATTTCACTGTTTTAGAAGCATGTCCATCACAGGTAGAGGAAATTATCTCAAAAATACCGGGTTCCCTATGAACTTAGAATGGACAAGACACTGGATTGATGGCTGGGATAGTCCCAGTAGAGATATAACACACATAAATTTTTTTAAGGGGAACAGACCGATTAGGGAATCATTCCCCGTAGTGCCCAATCCAGATGTCAAACTTTGTAAAATCTTCTTTGCCTTTACAAACTTATCTATTACTAAATTCTGTGATTTCTCTTCAAAGTTTCCTCTTCATCCTGTTACGTTCACTAACAGGATTACAGTTCAAACGTCACATGCCTACTCGGTCTGTCAGAGCTCTGCCTGAATCCAGTATATCTCACTAGCATAGGGACACCAGTATCAGTGTGCCTGGTCATGCACAAAGGGTGGAGAATGGGAATACTGGTGAAGATAGACTGTGCAGAGATACCGATATACATGATGGTGTGACAGCCTGATAGTGAACGCAAATCTGACAAATTTTATTTTTATTATTTCCCCTCTCTTCTCACTTCCCAAAGATCACACAACTGATAATACACAACAGTTAAACAGATTTATGTTTCCTACAGAAAGGTCGCTGACCCGGAGAGAACATCGTATCACTGGAGTGTCTGTTCCAGGAAGGCTGAGAGGCAGTACTGTTGAGACGGCACCTGAGCACGGAGAACAACAAGACCAGAGGCGGTTGTCGCACCAGTTTTTCCCTTTTTATTATTTTCTCCATCTCCCACTACCCTCCTTTCCTCCCCCTTCTTGTTTCCTTTCTCTTCCCTTAACAAGATGGACTTACCCCAAGAGACTGCGTTCCGGGTTTTCCTGCTAACCCTGTTGTTGACCAGAACAGTCTGTTTCGGTGAGAGTACCAGAGAGGTCGAGAAAGGATCTGGAATGGGTTCTGATGGCGAGGACGGATTTGTAGAATTACAAGAGCAACACATCACTCGAGCAAAGGCGAGTATCAGAAAACGATCTGGTAGTCAGGGAACTAGGAGGCACTGTGAAGGGTTATTGGCTGAGGAAAATTGCATTTGTAAAAATTGTGAGAACATAGTTGAGGATGGGTGCATCCAGAGATGTCAGTCCAGCCTTAATATCAACATGGACCGTCATCCATTGAGTGATTACCACTCACTAGTGGGTAAGGTCTTAAACCAGACAGAATGCTGGGTGTGCTCACAAGTACCTCAAGGTCAGAGCAAGTCAGGATTAGTACCGTACCTTTTAGCAATAGATGAGGTACTCGAATTACGGGGTGGGAGACTGGTGGACAAGAAATTTAATATTTCTAGGCCCCCTAGTTTGAAGCTCCACCAGTATCATGTAGATAGATCCTTAGTGTGTTTCAACATTTCCAATTCCCGAAAACCAGGAAATTGTTAGGTGACATGGAATAATCAAACCATGGCATTTTCGCACAGAGCTGATAGAATATCTGTAGACTCTGAACTTATATGCCAAATAGCCAACAGAGGAAGGTATTTTCGGTATAGGTATACTCAAGGAAGCAAGACCATGCGGGTTGGAGAAGTATCACCAGGGTACTGTGCGCATATCATACAGCCTGCTACTTGTACTGAGCAGATGAGTGAACTAGGGATTGGGTTTTTCACTTGGAAAGTTTGTAATATGGTAATGTCATATTCTGTTCCATATGTTCTCCCCGATGATGCTTATTTCATATGTGGGAGGAAGGCGTATAAGTGGCTTGCCCCAAACTCAGAGGGATTGTGTTACATTAGAAGAGTGTTGCCAGAGGTCATGACCATAACCCATGATAAGATGAAAGATGTTCACCACAGTGCTCAGGCTCCTTATACTCATACTCATTATGAACACATCGTTAAGAGACACCTCATAGATAGGACACAGCACGTAGCCTCTGATTTGATCCACGAATCCACCGGGATTCAATTCCTTCTCGCATTAGACATCACCCGTACTGCCAGAGGAATTATAAATTATAGGTACATCCATGCGCTAGCGAACTTGATAGATAATATCACTGAGATGTATGACGACACCTTCAGGTATACGGGTAGGGAGTTGCAAGCTTACAAAACGGAACTGATCCAGCACAGGATGGTCCTCAATTATATCACAGCCGTGACGGGTGGGTACTGTGTCACTTTGGCAACTCAATATGGTGTGAAGTGCTGCACGTATATTACAAACAGCACTGACGACCCCAACCGAGATCATCGATCAAAAGATGGACGATATCTTGCAGTTGAAGTGGGAGTTCCGAAGGAGACACAACCTTACCCTGACTGCTGTGAGTAATGAACTGACCGGCTGGGTCTCATGGTTGAACCCACGCAATTGGTTCTCAGGTTTAGTAGAATGGGCTCAAAATGTTATTATGAGTGTAGGAAAGTTTCTCCTTTGTATCCTGGGAGTCGTCATAATTATTGGCTTGATATTTAGGTGTGTTCGAATTCTAACGCGGCGCAAGCACAGCACAAAATTGATGAGTTTAAGGAGCGGGGGCATTGTTACAGCAGCAGATTTGATTTACGACCCATCCATAGAGACAATGTTATGATAAGACATGATTGCAAATTAATTCCATGGCCCGTTTCTTTCACCCGTTTTTCCTTTGTCTCCCCCTTTGCCCAGATACATCGATCCGGAAAAGACATCAACTACACCCAAGAACGATTATGAAAATGTTATGTGAATGTATTTTAGATATGTGTCTTATCTTCATCTCTACAACCTTCAGTTAGTGACACACATAGTCGACAGGTGATATCCACATATATTAGCACTCTTCCCCCTCCATGTATCATCAACTAAATGTGCACCCCATTTGTTGGAACAAGAAGCCGAAATGAGCTTGGTAGTGTTTGTTGGCCCACTTACAGACCCTTAATACAGGATAAGAAGGATTTAATGTATACTTCGCAATACCTCGAAGCTTATCTAGAACATATACGGCACAATGATACATGCCCCTCAGACATGAATCATACATACATGCTTTTACTATCCCACTAGGTCATACATTCCCACCTACACCTCTCCTCCTACCATCCAATCATCTGTAGATATTGTATTGTATATTTTTCTGTTTAGTGTTTAGATAGTGGCAGTTATTGTTGACTGCCAAAGGATGGACTGTCAAAGTCGAAAAATATTGTAATACACACAGCACGTACTAACCACACACACATGCCCGCTGCACGTGCACTTGTTCCGCCGTGCGTGCACATATCCGCAATTTGCGTATGACTGCTCCCGTGATCCTGCGCGTGGTATGGGTATTTACGGCGGAGTTTGTGAGCGCATAGAGGGTTATCAAAACATTACATATTTAACCCAAATAGTGCACATTGTACACATAGCCTCCCTGCACCACATCAGCAAGTACCAACAGTTTAAATTATTCCAGTACTAAGGGATTCACCTTTGCATGATAGGAAGGGACAGACTAAGGTTATAAGGTGATGTCTAGTATCCAGCTGTTGGGTATTTTAAGGGTAACATTCCGGTGTTGGTTAGAGGAAGATCGCATGTTCCTGCGTATGGTTATGTGCAGAAGTAGAATATAGATATAAACTGTATTTATTGTATATTATGTATGCGGTGGGAATCCAGAGGAGACCACCCACAAGAGCAGTTGGGAAAGACATCGCCCACCTTTTCAAATCAACCTATGACCTCTCCTGTAATGTAAAGATGCATCTCTATGTCCAATAGACAAAGGGATTACAGTAACCATTGTATTGTTTATGGAAGTTGTGTATAAAAAGCCTGTTGCTGCCTGGCCGGTCAGAAGACTCTGAACGCTATCTACCTGATGAGCGGAGGACTGGTCCAGGTTGCGCAAGCGAATATTCTCACGTATGTACATTGACTGTAGCCATTATTCTGTTGTAGATTTATCTCGTTAGCCTTGTAGTGTATAATTTGTATTGTTATCCCTTTTCAAATAATTCACTGTGGCGTTAGAACCCAGTGTTTAACTACAAATCGGTGTTGTGTCCTCTTTTCCCTGCTAGGGTTTAAAGTGTATTTAACTGTATAAGGTTTAAGAGTGTATTGATAAGGTGTGTACGCACTGTGGGTACTTTATACCGTCAGCGCTGCGTAAGGTTTAAGGTATAACATCACTGCATTGCATTACTAATAAGGTTTAAAGTTTATCAAGAGTGTGTGCGCGCGCTGTGTGTACTTTGTACCCCCAGCACGGCATTTGTACGCTAAGTCCGTACACGGTACGGGACTCTGTACGCAAATAGCGTACAAAGTGCGTAGCGTGTGTATTAAGTCTAGCGGCCGCAGCGGCTCCATAGTAAAAGTGTGATTAAAGGTATAGCTTTATGGTTTAAGATAATATCGACATTATCAGTATATACTACTTCATCACTGGGCATTGTGTGCGTATATTATATATCTATATATTATACACACACAATGCCCAGTGCTGAAGTAGTATATACAGAGGGTACTCCCAGTGCTGGAACAGTATATATAGACCACATGCAGCCTGCATTGTAGGCTAGTATTACTGAGCAGGTCGTCCCCATTGATGAGTGTAGAGGAGTACTGGCCCTGCCCCCAATCCCGCCTCTGATTCCACCACCGATCCTGCCCCCAATCCCGCCTCCTGCCAACTGCACTGCAGGGTTTTAGCGCATGCGCAAGTCATATAGTTTTCACCATCGAATACTTTTAATATGATTGTTAATAACCATCGCATCAAAAGATTAAATGGTGGAAGCTTAGCCATCATATGATGGTTGGCTTCCGATGTCCATCCCTAAACTGAGCTCCAGTGCCTGGAGGCGGGGCCATAGAGGAGGCAGTGCAGTGCATTCTGGGAACAGTCAAAGCTTTAGCCTGTTGGTGCTTTGGATCAAGATCCAGCTCTACACCCCAATGTTATTCCCTGTGGAATACCAGTGTACCCCGCTGCAGAAATACATTTTTATATGTCTTTATTTGGTTTATATGTACTTCCACATTAAAAAACTTTTAAATTACTCTTTTCCATGTGAGTAACTGTAAGAGTTACCATCACACCTGAGCCCCGTTCCCACAAGGAACACCTGCTGATGATGGCAATTATTGCATGACAGGATATAAAGATCTAATCCGGGAGGCTCAGGACAAACTCTGCCTCTTGACAAAGCAGCCCCCAGTCCGGAGAAACGCGTTGAGGAAACGGAGGGGAGACCCCTGGAGTGAAGGAATATTGGTGAGACAGGTCACCTGCACATATTGCCTATTACAAACTCCTGCACCAATTACTATACCGCTGCCTCATTGCTGTATCCACACTAATGTGTGCCTGTGACGGCTCCCTGCATCATTGTGTGCGCAGTGTTACACCCAGTGGCTGCACCAAGTGATCTCAACAACATCGGCTTTGCCGCTTAACACACATTGGTGACCACGATTTTTGATGGCCTGGCTGCCGGATCCAGTGGCCACACACAGCACTGAACCGTATTGCCGCACTTACCGCCTGTTGGTTAGCGGATACCTGTAGCGGCACTTTCTATTGCCGGGTAAGACCTATATCAGTTTCAAGCAGCGGTTCGTGACTTCGGTGCCTGTTTATTATTGACAGCATATTACTAATCCACCTACCATTAACAAATTGACCAAGCGTTGAGACTGACTGAACAGTACTGAGAGTCTCCGCTTGGTGCAAGTGATGCTGGTAAATATATCCAATCAATTATTTTCAAATATTTTCATCTTAAGTATATCCTCTCCATACTCCAGGGACTCTCAATCTCACAAATTAACTGTGCTAGCTCGGACATAACATTCCGGGATTCAGGCTAGCCTCTGAATAGTAATTATTTTAAATTGTGTTTTTAATGTGCTTTATTGTGTCAATTTGTTGTTTAATGTGTAATAAAGTGTTATTTTTTTATCAAATTGTCCTGCTCATGTTACAGGCTGTGTTTGAAAAAATGCCAGTTAGGAGGTGGTTGGCTGGTACTTTATCTCCGTCCACTTTATCTCATTCCAAGGCTTAGTAAATAGACCGCTCAGTCACAGTTAACCAGCATTAACCTCCTTCCTCCTCTCTACGCCCAGACCCACCACCACCAGATGCAATCTCGGGTCTCTCAGCCCCACTTTCATATCCTCCCTCGAGACTTTACTCTCTCCTTTTTCCACTATGACTTGTCCCAACCAGGGAGCCTCCTTCTATAACTCTTCCCTAACCGCTGCTCTCAACTCTGCGGCCCCCCTCTCCTCTGTCCCCCTCCGCCGCTCCAAACCCCAACCCTGGCACACCAAACTAACACGTTTCTTACAAAAATGCTCACGCTCCGCTGAACGCTCCTGGAGGAAATCTCACTCTCTGCCGGACTTCCTCCATTTCAAGTTTATTCTCTCCTCCTACAGCTCTGCTCGTTCCCTCACCAAGCAATCTTTTTTCCAAGCACTCATCTCTGTCCACGTCGTCTCTTTGAAACTTTCAACACTCTCCTTCGACCCCCTCCTCCTCCCCTCCCATCCTCCCTCACTGCCACTGACTTTGCCTCCTTCTTCATCTCCAAAATTGAGGACATCCGACACGACATCTCCTGTCGTCACCCTTCTGCTACCCCAGGAAGTAGAAGGAAGTAGGAAGTAGAAGGAGAGTAAGGAGAAGGAGAGCAGCATGTGGAGTTGATGTCTATCTGTAACCATGCAAGTACTACTTACCAATAAGAAACAAAATACATAATATTCATACTGCATGATTCTTTGAAGTAAAGATATGTACATCAGGACATAACACCCCCCTGCCCCCATCATCCCACCCCTCCATCTATCCCACCCTGTCCTCCTTCCTTCCCTTCAGACAAGGAAGTCCACTCCCTCATCTTATCCTCCTCCCCCCTCCTCCTGCCCCCTGGACCCCCCTCCTCCCTCCCGTCTTCTCAGCTTTCTCTCTCTCCCCCCCCTTCCCCTGCTCCCACCTTGCTCACCTCTTTAACATGTCCCTCTCTACCGGCATCTCCCCCTCGCCATTCAAACATGCTCTGGTCTCACCTATTCTCAAAACACCCAACCTCGACCCTCATCGCCCACTAACTACCGCCCCATCTCTCTTCTCCCTTTCGCCTCCAAATTACTTGAACGAATGGTCTATAGCCATCTCACAAGCTACCTCTCTGACAACTCCATCCTTGATCCACTACAATCTGGCTCTCGCCCACTCCACTCCACTGAGACTGCCCTGGTGAAAGTAACCAATGACCTGCTTTCAGCCAAATCCAGGGGCCACTTCTCTCTGCTCATCCTTCTGGGCCTCTCTGCTGCCTTTGACACTGTGGATCATCCTCTCTTCCTCTGCACACTCCAAAACGCTGGCCTCTCTAGCACTTTCTTCTTACCTCACTAACTGCTCCTTCTCTGTGTCTGCCTCCAGCACCACCTCACACCCTTCCATCCTTCCTGTTGGTGTCCCTCAGGGTTCTGTCCTTGGCCCCCTTCTGTTCGCCCTGTACACCTCTTCCCTGGGTGCACTCATTAACTCCTTTGGCCTTCAATACCACCTCTATGCTGATGACACACAACTCTACCTCTCCTCTCCTGATCTGTCCCCCTCTGTCCTCTCTCATGTTTCTAGGTGCCTCTCCGCAATCTCCTCCTGGATGTCTGAGCGCTCTCTGAAGCTCAACATGGACAAAACTGAACTCATCATCTTCCCTCCATCCAGAGCAACACCCCCGACCAATATCTCTATAATTGTTGATAACACCACCATCTCCCCCGTTCCCCAACTCCACTGCTTGAGCGTCACTCTTGACTCCTCCCTCTCCTTTGCACCCCACATCTAAGCTCTGGCACAATCCTGTCAGTTCCAGCTACGCAACATTGCTCATATCAGGCCATTTCTCTCCCAGAGTGCAACTAAACTTATCATCCACACACTGGTCATCTCATGACTCAACTACTGCAATGTTCTCCTCACTGGCCTCGCTTGCTTCCATCTTGCTCCCCTCCAATCTGTCCTGAACTCTGCAACTAGGCTTATCTTCCTCTCCCCCCACACCACATCTGACACTCCTCTTCGACAAAATCTACACTGACTCCCATCCCCCTACAGAATCTTCTTCAAACTCCTCACCCTCACATACAAGGCCATCTCTAATTCCACTGCTCCCTACATCTCCAACCTCCTCTCCCTTCATACTCCCTCCCGCCCCCTATGGTCGACCAATGACCATCGCCTCTCCACCGCCCTGGTCACTGATTCCCTTGCTCGTGTTCAAGACTATGCCCGTGCTGCACCTCTTCAGTGTAACGCACTCCCCCGCTCCATTAGAATCTCCCCGACCTTGCAAAGCTTCAAACGGGCACTAAAAACCCACCTATTCATCAAAGCGTACCCCTCCGATGCATAACCTAGTCCTGAGGCCGCTCCTCCATCCCCCTGCCTCATGCCTTGAACATCTCAGCTTTGCTTGCATACTGCCATCAGGCTACCTCCCGCTTGCTTGCACCTCTTGTCATCTGTCTGTCGCCCCTCCCCACTAGATTGTTAGCTTTTCAGAGCAGGGCCCTCTCTCCACGTTATCTAAGCCCTCGTCTTGACACATTTCACTCGCAGCTATCCCCTACTTAACGACCATCTATACCCGCTTTTTCTCCTGCTGGTAAAGGCTCATCTGCATCTATGGCCACCAGCCCCTAGTAGTAGGATGATTACTCCCTCACTACTTACATCTTAGCTGTATTATGTCTTGAGAATGTGTGGTGCTCCTTGTTAACTGTACTCTATTTCTGTTATTTATTTACTGTAATGCTAAGTTTTGCCTCCCTGTACTGTCCTTTGTATGGCGCTGCAAAACACTTGTGGCGCCTTATAAATAAAATGTAATAATAATAATAATAATAGGAGACTTCCGGTTCCGGGTTGATGGCGTGAGGCAGCAGATCCTGGAGCTCTGCCACAATCCATCTGCATCGACCTTCTAAAGGCCTATGATGGCCTCCATTTGCCCTGCACGGCATCCCCCCGCGACCCTGATGGATCACTTTGTGACACCCGTGACCGCGGCCGGCGCGCAGCCGCAGCGCCAAGAAAAACGCTGGCCCTGACCCAGTCTCCCCAGCACCAAAGAAGGTGGCAGCAGTGATGGTGCCTCCGTCGGAACGCGCTGCCGACACTCCGGTTTCATATGCCGACGTGGTGGACGCCATCCGGTCCACCATGACCCCCCTCCTCTCTCAGGCAGTGTCTGACATTACACTGCAGCTGCAACAGCTGCAAAATCGTGTGTCCCGCACTGAAAACCAATTGGGAGCTGCCATGCATAATGTGGAGGAATTACAACAGGCTGTGAAGTCACTGACTTCAGACAATTATCATGTATGGAACAAACTCGATGATATCGAAAACAGATCGAGGAGAAATAATATCAGGCTTGTGGGCCTCCCTGAATCAGTCAAAGGACCAGCACTTGCCCATTTTGTCCGTACTACACTTCCCACCCTTCTAGGAATTGAACACGACTGTCGAGATCTGGTGATTGAGAGGGTGCACCGTGTGGGCCTGCCCCCACCCCAAATAAGCCTCGCCCGAGGGTCACGTTGTTTCGCTGTTTGAACTTTCTACATAAGACTGCTTTCTGGTCTGCATCACGACGTATCAAGGACCTACAATGGGAGGGCCATAGGCTTTTTATTTTCCAGGACTACTCCGTGGAATTGACGAGGGCCCGGAAAGCATTCTCACCAATTTGCTCCCAACTTGTTGCAGAGGGCCTCAAGTTTGGCTTGCTCTATCCAGCCCGTTTATGTATCTATTATGGCTCCTCCTATAAAGACTTCCTCTCCCCAGCAGACGCCCATGCTTTTCTGAGCGAGCTCCCTCGACCCCCGGATACTGACATCAGCGACCCACCACCTTCCTCATCCACCTGAAGGTTTTTCCTATCATAACTGTGCAACACTGCTTCCCAATGTTATGATGTCTCACAAGCCTTTGTTATGTAATGTTATGTTATGATGCTTATCCTCCGCAGGGTCATGCTGCAACTTCATATTTTATGTTATTGTATCTCATCGATATTCACATGTTTTGTTATCTCGTATAGCTCTCTAGTTTCTATTTCCAATGGCCCCAGAATATTTTAATGCTGAGACTGCCCAGGTTAATAGAAATGCTGGTTCTCTTATTATAACATAGTATAGGTTTAATTATTTATCCTTCTCTGCCTCTGAATATCATAGGGCCAACATCACTCGCTACATACCTTGCATGCTTTATATATGTGCAGGACAAAGCCACTTTTTCCTTATATCTAGTGGATGTGGTTGGGCTGGCGGAGCTCCTCCCTCACACTCCACTACTGGTTGTTATGTTACTATGGTTTAAATTTCTTACTGTGCTAATTTGCTATATGGGAAGTCCTGAGTCCTCATGGCGTGTAGAATCCTCACTGATCATTCCACTAACTCTTTGGACTCGTTATATAGGACTGTCATGTTATGTGTTTTGTTTGTCTTCCCCCCTCCTTCCTCCCCCTCTTTCCTCACAACCCTCCCCCCTCCCGCAGCATTAGCCTATGCATTACTGCATTATTTAGGTGTTGAAAGCTATGGTATCACTTTGGCCCCCTACCCCGTGCCATGCCCACTTTGACGCTTGGCTCGTGGAATGTGGGCGGGTTCAACTCACCAGCGAAACGTAGGAAGATCCTCATTTATCTCAACAAACAAAACGTTGACATAGCATTCCTACAAGAGTCCCATCTAGTTCCCGCTGAAGTAGCAAAATTAAACATGTTAGGCTGGGCTGTTCTAGGTTCTAGTTCCTATAATTCTAAGGCCAGGGGTGTAATCATTCTAATCAAAAAGCATATTCCCTATGAAGATCTAACGATTTGTCCTGATACATCAGGTAGGACAGTGCTGCTAACCCTTAAGATTTACGGGCAGCCCCTGACACTTTGTAATGTATACGCACCATCAACCTATACCAAGAGATTTCTTCAATCACTTATTGCCTTACTGACCTCACACCTTTCCTCCTCTATCATAATATGCGGAGACTTTAATCTAGTAACGTCCCTCCTGTTAGATAGATCATCCACCCCTTCTAATGGCTTGACCCTCCCTAAACTGGGCATGTCTTTACTCGCAGATAGACTCTCATTGGTGGATGTTTGGAGGGCCCTCCATCCCACTGATAGGGAGTATACCTGCCTATCCTCAGCACATCACACCCTGTCCCAAATTGATTACATATTCACATCCCACACCCTCTTTCCTAGCATAGTAGATGCTCTCATTGCTCCAATATCCCTCTCAGATCATGCCCTTGTGACGATCTCTATCCAAATCTCGGAACGCCAGGATTCCCCCAGGCTGTGGAAATTCCCCTCCTACTTATCCAAGTCGTTGAAATTCCGAAATAGACTTGAAGCTGCCTGGGAAACATATGCCTTGGATAATGCATTACATGCAGACTCTGACCCCATGCTCTTCTGGTTATCTGCCAAATCCGTACTGCGGGGGGGAGATAATATCTTATGTGGCCAATTCACGTAGAAAACACACTGAACACTACTTGGAGTTCCAGACAGCCCTGACCTCAGCCTTTCAGCAGTTCAAATCCACGCCAAATGATGTCACTAAACATAAGTATCTCTTGGCAAAAACACACTTTGACGAATTTCTGTTGACACTTGGAGATAAATACATGTTCAATGTCAGCTATCGGTTTCACAAATTTGGAAACAAAACGGGTAAGTTGCTTTCTAACCTCTTGCGTGGCTCTCACCCTCCCCTGACCACACGACCACTGATGACAGACTCGGGCAGACTGACTGCCACTAATGCAGAAATCTCTGCAGTCATGCGCTCCTTTTACACAGATCTCTATTCCCCTACGGTTCCCCGTTCTCCCCCCCCCTCCCCCCCGGACTCCCTTGGAGATCCTGCTTCTCCTGATACTTGGGACTCCTTGCCGACACCTAAACTGTCTTTGGAGCTTAGTCAATCTTTGACATCCCCGATTACCCTGGAGGAGATCCGCCAGACTATTGGTCATTTCAAGCGAGACAAAGACCCGGGTCCCGATGGTTTCTCTGCCAATTTTTACAAGCTGCTTTTGCCAAAAATTGAGACCCCATTGATGCATGCGCTTAATTCTGTGCTTACATCACGGACTCTCCCTCTACATTTTAACTCGGCCATCCTTAAGGTTTTACTGAAACCGGGCAGGGACCTCACCCTCCCGGGATCTTACCGTCCCATCTCCCTACTAAACCTCGATTACAAGCTGCTGACCAAAATTCTGGCTGATCGTTTAAAATTGCTCCTTCCCCATATCATTCACCCAGATCAAACGGGCTTTATATGGGGCAGACATTCGGAAATCAATGTCAGACGCGTGTTGTCAGCGGTACAGGCATCCTCCGCCTCCTCTGACCCCGCTTATATCCTTTCCCTCGACGTGGAGAAGGCGTTTGATCTGGTCGAATGGCCCCACCTACACCACTCCCTAGCACGCTTTGGATTCTCGTCGGAGTTTATAGAATGGATTAAACTCCTATACACTCATCCTCAAACCCAGGTATCCCGCAACGGTGTCTTGTCTGCTCCCTTCCCAATTGGCAGGGGTACACGGCAGGGATGCCCATTGTCTCCATTATTGTTCGATATAGCTCTGGAACCGCTGGCGATAGCCTTGCGAGTATCCAGGAGTTTCCAGGGAGTCCGGATTGGAGATGTGGAGCTCAAGGTGGCGTTATTCGCAGACGATATGCTTCTTTTCATTTCCAACCCTGACGTCTCCATCCCAGAGATTCTCCGCTTAATATCGTCCTTTGGGAAAAGCTCGGGCTATCGTATCAATGTTTCCAAATCTGAGTTGCTACCCCTGGGAACCCCCCAAGCACCCACCACCCAACCCGCCTCTACCTTGACACTGACGTTTAAGACTGTTCTGGATAAAATCACTTACTTAGGTATACAAATCCTCTCAGACTTATCCACCTTATACGAGACCAACTTCACACCCATGCTACATAAACTTACCACCACCCTTGACTCTTGGAAACTCTTGCCCCTCTCACTTTTGGGCCGAGTGGCTGTTCTTCAAAGTGTGTTTTTCCCACGTTTATATTATATCATGCAAATGTTACCCATCCGCCTTCACACGAGGGACCTGGCCTACATTCGCAAGATCCTTACCAAATTTCTCTGGAAAGGCAAGAGACCCCTCATTGACTTAAAAAAACTGACTGCTCCCCGAACTGCGGGGGGAGTCGGCTTGCCTGACTTCCTCTCATGCTCCTTGTCTGCCCTTTTTCGTTGGGCTGCTGACTGGCTGACGGAAGGCTGCACTTTCACGGACCCCGCTCTAGATGAGGCCATGTTCTCTCCCTTTTCTCCCAGCGCACTCCTTCATTCTACCCCGAAATCTATCCCTCCTCACATTCTTAGCTCCCCACTATTCCATGATATCTACTATGCATGGCTTAAGATAAACAAACTGCTTCACAGGAATCACAGGTTCACAATGCAAGTTCCTCTCTGGGGTAATCCTGCGTTCCCTCCATCTCTTACAAACTCTACCTACAAACTCTGGAGGGCTAAAGGGCTGTCATGTTCCTCCAAGGTCTATGACCCGGAAGGACATTTTGTCTTATTCTCTCACCTCCAGGATAAGTACGACATCCCACAATCACATTTCTACATGTATTTACAAGCTCAACACTACCTTACCTCCATTCTCCATTCTATGGGTCACACCTCACCCCCATCTAGCCCCCCAGTGTTAGGTGCCGCGGTCCGCGGCGCCGCTCGGTCTGCTTCCAAGCGACGCTCACGGCCGCCGCACCTCCCTCCCTGCCCGCCCGGCGCCTAGCAATGCCAGGACGCCGTGCGTACTGTAGCCGCCGGGTCCCTGGCAACGCTAGGACGCCGGGCGTCCTCAGCCGCTGGGTCCATAGCAACGGGGACGCCATTGGCGGACCGCGTTCCCCGTTGCCAGATAGGATTGATTAGTTGCTCGTGCAGCAGGGCAGCTGCACGGCAACTAGTAATTAGGGTCTGGGGGCTGGTCTTGCTGGCCCTCCTGTCTTTGGCCAGCAGGGTCTTTTTATGGGAGCCAGCACACTGCAGCCTCGCCGGTGATAGCTTCCTGTATGCTGATCCTGCCTTGCAACGTCTGTTCCTGGTCAGCTGTATCTGGTCGATCCTGCTCCCTGTGCTCCTGAGTTCTGGAGTTCTGAAGCCGGTCCTGGGAATCCTTCCTGTCCAAGTGAACCTGTTGCGGTCATCTGGGGGTTCTCGCTTGTTGGGGTTCTCTCCCGGTTTCGTGAGTAGCGGCTTCTGCCGCATGTTGCGGCCTAGGCCGCTTAGTCCTTGTTTTCCTTTTGTATTGGTGGTTTTTGCGGAGGTTTCCGCTTTTTACTGTCCTCCCCGGAACTCGGCGGTGCCGTGTGGGGGAGTGGACAGTGGTATCTTTTGTTGTTCTTTACCTTTGGCGGCGTGCCGCACATATATTTAGTTTTAGGGTAGTTAGTAGCCCCTAGCTTCTGTTTGCTTTAGTTAGAGGTCCCCTTGTTAATATCCTGTCTCGGTTTACGCCTTGTCTCACTCTAAGACCTGGGGGCATCGGAGTTGGGCAGACCTAATCCGCCCTTCAAACGCGGCTGCCGTGGGCCCAAGAAACCATAGTCACTCAGGCGTGAACTGACCACACGGGTAAAACAACGGAGGTAGGGTGCTAGGGGCTATTCCCGTACCATCCCTTATTTCAGCATCACGTCCTGGTGCTCTGGACTCTCTACACAAACATCTCTCCAGTTCTGAGCATCAGGAACGTAACATTATCACCGGCCCAAAAACAAACAAAAAAAATAAAATAATAATATTAAGAGTTATTTGTTTTTGGTGGGCCTTGAAATTCGGCCTCATGAATCCGGCAGTATTAGGACCGAATCCCAGCCAGCTTTTGGCCAACCAGATTCAGGAACTAACTCAGATGGTTCAGGATCTTACTCTTCGGGTGAGATCGCAGGAAGATCTTTTGCGAGCCTCCCCGAGTATGATTCCAGAACCAAAGATGCACCTTCCTGACCGTTTTTCAGGTAACCGAAAGGATTTTTTTAATTTCAAGGAAGCTTGTAAGCTTTATTTTCGTTTAAGGCCCCGATCCTCTGGAGTCTCAACGGGTCGGGATTGTGATGTCTTTACTTCAAGGCGATCCGCAAACCTGGGCTTTTGGGCTAAAAGCCGATGATGTTGCCTTGCTATCTGTAGATGCCTTTTTTAAGTCTCTAGGCCTTTTGTACGATGACCCTGATAGAGAAGCAGGGGCGGAACTGTGGGAGGCAGTGGAGTCGGCTGCCGCCGGGCTCCTGACCTCAAGGGGGCGCTTCTCCACCGTCTCCCACTGCCTGATCATCGCCGCTGCTACTTTTTTTTTTTCAAACTCATTCTTGCAGACGGAGGGGCTAGGGGCGGTTGGCCCAGAGTGGACACCATGTGAGTCCCTACTAGGTCCCATGCAAACATCCGCGGCCGGCTGACTCTTGCTTCCGAGTTTGCGTTCCAGCAGCTGGAACACAACACAGAAGCTATTATCTGCTCCAGGCTCCAGCTAGCTGCCACTTCCGGGTGCCGTTAGACGGGAGCAGTCAGTGTCTGCAGCTGCAGGGCTCGTGTTAGTGGAAACATGTGACATGCCGTTGTGGCCGGACAGAGCTGCCAGGGTGGTCAGAAGTGAAGCCATACCTCAGCAGCGTCAGGTAATTAACTGTCTCGGGACATCTCCACACTAGCTGACATCTGATCTGCACGGCCACAGTCGATCAGTGTTGTGTGCAGCCCACTGCCTATTCATCTCCCCCTCCTGCAGCTCCTGATGTTAACTGTTTACTGCCATTGTTATAGCCAGGGCCCAGGGTGGGAGCACAGGAACTGATACTCTATGTGGTGGGAGTCGTCAGTCCTAAGGATTGTGTCAGTGCACCTGATTTATGTATAACACATCAGACCCCCTGCATGCACACACACAGTAGGTAAACATAGGCTGCTGGACCTGGCACTGCAGGGGTTACTTTTACTTCCCCCTTCATCTGCTTCAGACAGTGTGCTGGGAGATAAGGATCGTCTGACCATGGAGGACGATCTGATTGGATAGTATGGGGGCAGGTGGAAGGTGTACTGTGCCTTGCTGAACACTGTTTGCAAGTGAAGCGGGGAAAGGTCCCATCCAGAGAGGTAAGAGGACACAGAGAGGAGGGGAGGGGGAGGGGGAGGGGGGCGCATGGTAAAAAGGATCACTATTGCATACATTGCCTTCATGGGCAATTAATACCTATTACATTGACATCATCCATTTTTACTAGTAATTATTGGCTGCAATTAGTTTTTTTTTTATTTTGTTATTGATGACCAATATAGTTGTTCATTACATTGGTCCAATATGTAATCATAGGGGTAATTCAGACCTGATCATAGATGTGCAAAAAAACGCACATCTACGATCATTTTCTCTGACATGCGGAGGGACGCCCAGCACAGGGCAAGTCCACCCCGCATGCCGGGTCCTGCTCCCCCCTTCCCCACATGCAGACATGCGAAAGCATCGCACAGCGGCGGTGCTTTTGCATGGCTTGAGTAGCCCTCTGCCTATGCAGCCTGCAAAGGCAGACAGCTGCCCACCGTGTTTTGGCCTGCTGCGTGTACGTTGACGCCCTGTTCCCGTCCTCCTCCCGTCCTCCTCCATGTCTTAAACTGCGTTCTGAAGAGAACGCAGTTTAGGACCTTGCACATGCGCTTATCGGCGTACGTGCATGTGACAGGGTCTGAATTAAGCCTCAAGTTCAGCTGTACGAGCAGTGCAGATACATTCATGTGACAATTATTTCTAATTGTTATACATTTGTAGATGTGGGTGGGGTGCGGGGGTTGAGGTGTAGTTGGGGGTGCTTTAATAAATGTTAGAAGCATTGTGTTTTGTGTGTGCATGTTTTTAAGTGAGGTGTGTGTGTGTGTTTAAGGAAAGTTGTGTGTTCAAGTAAAAGAGGCATGTGTATGTGTGTGTGAGACATGTGTGTAAGTGAGAGGCAAGGATTAAAGGAGGCATTTGAGCATTTCTACAGGACTATGGCCCTCATTCCGAGTTGTTCACTCGCTAGCTGCTTTTAGCAGCTGTGCACACGCTAGGCCGCCGCCCTCTGGGAGTGTATCTTAGCTTAGCAGAAGTGCGACCGAAAGATTAGCAGAACTGCACCAATATATTTTCATGCAGTTTCTGAGTAGCTGCAAACCTACTCCTACCTTGCAATCATTTCAGACTATTCAGTTCCTATTTTGACGTCACATACACGCCCTGCATTCAGCCAGCCACTCCCCCGTTTCCCCAGGCACGCCTGCGTTTTCATCTGACACGCCTGCATTTTTTAGCACATGCCCGGAAAACGGTCAGTTACCACCCAGAAACACCCCATTCATGTCAATCATTTACCGATCAGCAGAGCAACTGGAAAGAGTCACTCAACCTTGTGTGAAACTGCATAGTTTTTTGTGAAAGCACATCGCGTGTGCGCACTGCGACCCATACGCAGAAATGCAGATTTTTAGCCTGATCGCTGTGCTGCAAACGACGGCAGCTAGCGATCAACTCGGAATGGCGGCCTATGTACAGAGCGCACACATGGTCTGGGTACACGCTACCTTACAAATATATGGAGGGGTGTGTGTGAGAGGCGTGTGTGAGTGAAGAGGCATGTGTAAGTGAAAAAAGGCGTGTGTGTGTGTTTTTTAAAATATATTGATACACCGCTGCGCCAAAGCATCTCCATCGAGACCCGCTGGCGGGTGAGGGAGCACTGTAGGTGTACTATAATGGTATGCTGGTGCCTGTTTTATTGTAATGACTGACTTGGAGTGCGTCCAATTTGTATGTGTATCTATATTACTGTTGGGAAAGGTACCTGAGCATGCTACTACTGTTCACCCTTAGTGTCGGATAGTTACGTATGGTATGTATGTATATATGTAGGGGGGCACCAACATTTATCATGCCTCCGGGCGACTGGGACGAACTTACGCCACTGTAGAGAAGCGTCGGCTGAGAGCCACTTGCGTGCACTTAAGCAAGGGAAAAATCCAGCAGAGGCGTATTGTACCGAGTTTCGCCGTTGGTCGAACGACTGTGGCTGGAATGACCCGGCCCTGCGCAGTCAGTTTCGCCTCGGTTTGTCTGAAGTTATTAAAGACAGTCTCCTGCAGTACCCCGCTCTAGAGACTTTAGACAAACTCATGGAGCTTGCTATTAAAATTGATCGTCGTCTCCGGGAGCGGAGGACTGAAAGAGGAGCTAGTTTCAGGCCTAGTCCATGTGTGTATACTTTCCCTGAGGACGTCGAGGAGCCTATGCAAATGGGTCTCTCCCGGCTGTCCCCAGAGGAAAGAACCAGAAGGCTAAATTCTGGTCTTTGCTTGTATTGTGGTGGCAAGGGACATATCGCACGTAATTGCCCGAATAAGCAGGGAAACGCTCTGACCCAGTGAATTGTGAGGGGGTTCACTTGGGTCTGCAGTTGATCTCCTCTAATGATTCCTTATTAGTTCCTGTAAAAATTTCCTTTGGTAGCCTCAGTTCGTTGGTGTCGGCCTTTGTCGACAGTGGAGCTGCGGGAAATTTCATGGATCTTGGTTGGGCTCAGGCTTTGGGCGTTCCACAGATACCTTTGGATAAACGTATCACCATGCACGGCTTGGACGGTGGTCCGCTTTCTAATGGGGTAATCACTCACCGCACACCCCCAGTACAACTGACAGTGGGGGCCCTACATTCGGAGAAAATCGAATTTTACCTTACCCATTGTCCGGCTGTCCCCATAGTTTTGGGTCACCCCTGGCTTGCCTTTCATAATCCCACCATAGATTGGCGGTCTGGGGAGATTTCCCGATGGGGTCCCTTTTGTGTTAAGGAATGTATTTCCCATCCAGTCCGGGTTGCGGCAGTCACCCCAGAACTTATTCCTTTGGAATATCAGGACTTTGCCGACGTTTTCTCCAAGGGTAATGTGGATATTCTGCCTCCTCATCGGTCCTATGACTGCGCTATCGACTTAGTTCCCGGTGCCTCTTTGCCTTAGGGGAGACTATATGCCCTGTCTGGGCCGGAAACTACGGCAATGAATGATTATGTACAGGAGAGCCTAAAAAAAGGCTTTATTAGGCCCTCGAAATCTCCATTGAGTGCAGGGTTCTTTTTTGTTGAGAAAAAAGATGGGTCGCTCAGACCATGTATTGATTATCGGGCTCTGAATAAAATTTCTGTTAAAAACACTTACCCCTTGCCACTGATTTCAGTACTGTTTGATCAGCTCCGGACTGCCGTTATCTTTTCCAAGATCGATCTTAGAGGGGCTTACAATCTCATCCGAATAAAATCTGGGGATGAGTGGAAGACGGCTTTCAGCACACAGTCGGGACATTATGAATACCTGGTGATGCCGTTTGGGCTGTCTAATGCTCCTGCTGTATTTCAAAATCTCATTAACGACGTCCTTCGCGACTTTCTAGGAAAGTTCGTAGTCGTTTATTTAGACGACATTTTGATTTACTCTGAGTCTTTTGAACAACATATTACCCATGTGCGACTGGTCCTTCGAAGTTACAGGAAAATCATTTATACGCCAAACTGGAGAAATGTGATTTCCACATCACAGAAGTGTCCTTCCTGGGGTATATTATTTCTCCTAAGGGGTTTTTCATGGAACCAAAAAAACTCCAGGCCATCCTAAATTGGGCACAACCCACAAACTTAAAAGCAATTCAGCGCTTTTTAGGGTTTGCAAATTACTATAGACATTTTTTTCATACCTTCTCAGATTTGGTTGCTCCTATTGTGGCATTGACTAAAAAAGGAGCGGATCCTTCCAATTGGTCGCCTGAAGCCAAGTCTGCCTTTCTGGCCTTAAAGCAGGCCTTTGTCTCAGCTCCAGTACTCAGACACCCTAACCCGGATCTCCCCTTTATTGTCGAGGTAGATGCCTCAGAGGTTGGAGTGGGGGCTATCCTTTCTCAGGAAGACCCGGAGTCTCAGGAATAACACCCATGTGCCTTCATGTCCAGAAAATTCTCCTCCGCAGAATCCAACTATGATGTTGGTAATCGAGAATTGTTGGCAGTTAAATGGGCTTTCGAGGAGTGGAGGCACTGGCTGGAAGGAGCAAGGCATACCATTACGGTGTTTACTGACCACAAGAACCTGCAGTATATTGAGTCAGCTAAACGGCTTAATGCTCGACAGGCACGTTGGGCGCTGTTTTTTACTCATTTCAGGTTTATTATCACCTTCAGGCCCGGTTCCAAGAATACAAAAGCTGATGCCCTGTCACGTTGTTTTCTTCCGGTTCACAATAACCACCCGGCTACTACCCCCATAGTCCCATCGTCTGTCATCCGGGCTGGCCTCACACAGGATTTATTTACACAGCTAGTCCAGCTTCAGCAGCAGGCTCCCAAAGTCACTCCTGCAGATCGTCTCTTCGTCCCTGAATTTCTGAGAGGCACTGTTCTAGCTGAGTTTCATGATAATAAGGTTTCTGGTCATCCAGGTATCACTAAGACCTTGGAGTTAATCTCTCGCTCAGTGTGGTGGCCTAATCTTTCTAAAGATGTAAGTGAATTTGTCCGTTCCTGTCAGGTTTGTGCTCAGTACAAGGTATCTCGATCGTTGCCGGTCGGGCAACTCATGCCTTTAGCCGTTCCTCTCAGGCCATGGTCACATATATCCATGGATTTCGTGGTGGACCTTCCTCTTTCAGCTGGATTTCGAGTCATTTGGGTGGTAGTAGACCGTTTTAGTAAGATGGCCCACTTCATTGCTCTCCCCCGATTACCCTCTGCTCAAGGGTTGGCAGTTTTATTTCTCCGCCATGTGTTCAGGCTCCATGGTTTACCCAGGGATATTGTCTCTGATCGGGGACCGCAATTCATCGCCCGTTTCTGGAAACGTTTTTGTGCCTCATTAAATATGAAACTCTCTTTAACATCTGGGTACCATCCACAGTCTAACGGACAAACTGAACGTGTTAATCAGTCGTTAAAACAGTATTTACGGCTATATTCGGCCAAACTTCAGAATGATTGGTCTGAATTTCTTCCTTTGGCCGAGTTTGCCTATAATGACTCTTGTCATTCTTCCACCAAGGAGTCTCCATTCTTTTCGGTCTTGGGCTTTCATCCTAGAGCCAATTCTTTTTACCCTCATTTTCCAGTCTCCTCGTTGACCTTAACTTCCCGTCTCAGAATGATTTGGAAAAAGGTGCACTTTGCCCTTAAGGAGGCTGCCTTCCGAGAAAAAAAATTTTCTGATAGGTTCCGACGCCCATGCACTTTTAAGGTGGGAGATAAGGTGTGGTTGTCAACCCGCAACATCAAGCTCCGACAACCCTCGGCTAGATTGGGACCCAAATTTATTGGACCGTTCCTTATCGTTAAGAAGGTCAACCCAGTTGCTTTTCGGCTACGCTTGCCTAAATCACTCAAAATTGGCAATACTTTTCATAGTTCCCTTCTGAAGCAGTATTTTTCTTCCAGGAGATTCCCTCTGAAGACTTCCCAGGGTAGACCTCCGGTGGATGTTCAGGGGCAACAAGAGTTCTTGGTGGAGAAGGTTTTAGATTCCAAAGTTTCTCGGGCCGGCTTTATTTTTTGGTTCACTGGAAAGGCTATGGCCCGGAAGAAAGGTCTTGGGTCCTGGATAACGATTTACATGCCCCTAAACTTAAGAGATTATTCTTTCAGGAATTTCCTCAGAAACCCGGCTTTAGGGGTTCTTTAACCCCTCCTCAAGGGGGGGTACTGTTAGGTGCCGCGGTCCGCGGCGCCGCTCAGTCTGCTTCCGAGCGACGCTCACGGCCGCCGCACCTCCCTCCCTGCCCGCCCGGCGCCTAGCAACGCCAGGACGCCGTGCGTACTGTAGCCGCCGGGTCCCTGGCAATGCTAGGACGCCGGGCGTCCTCAGCCGCTGTGTCCATAGCAACGGGGACGCCATTGGCGGACCGCGTTCCCCGTTGCCAGATAGGATTGATTAGTTGCTCGTGCAGCAGGGCAGCTGCACGGCAACTAGTAATTAGGGTCTGGGGGCTGGTCTTGCTGGCCCTCCTGTCATTGGCCAGCAGGGTCTTTTTATGGGAGCCAGCACACTGCAGCCTCGCCGGTGATAGCTTCCTGTATGCTGTTCCTGCCTTGCAACGTCTGTTCCTGGTCAGCTGTATCTGGTCGATCCTGCTCCCTGTGCTCCTGAGTTCTGGAGTTCTGAAGCCGGTCCTGGGAATCCTTCCTGTCCAAGTGAACCTGTTGCGGTCATCTGGGGGTTCTCGCTTGTTGGGGTTCTCTCCCGGTTTCGTGAGTAGCGGCTTCTGCCGCATGTTGCGGCCTAGGCCGCTTAGTCCTTGTTTTCCTTTTGTATTGGTGGTTTTTGCGGAGGTTTCCGCTTTTCACTGTCCTCCCCGGAACTCGGCGGTGCCGTGTGGGGGAGTGGACAGTGGTATCTTTTGTTGTTATTTTCCTTTGGGGGCGTGCAGCACATATATTTAGTTTTAGGGTAGTTAGTAGCCCCTAGCTTCTGTTTGCTTTAGTTAGAGGTCCCCTTGTTAATATCCTGTCTCGGTTCACGCCTTGTCTCACTCTAAGACCTGGGGGCATCGGAGTTGGGCAGACCTAATCCGCCCTTCAAACGCGGCTGCCGTGGGCCCAAGAAACCATAGTCACTCAGGCGTGAACTGACCACACGGGTAAAACAACGGAGGTAGGGTGCTAGGGGCTATTCCCGTACCATCCCTTATTTCAGCGTCACGTCCTGGTGCTCTGGACTCTCTACACAAACATCTCTCCAGTTCTGAGCATCAGGAACGTAACACCCAGATCCATTACAATCAGTGATATCCTTGTGTGAATGTGTACCTTTTCGCACCAGGATGCTGTACACCCTCCTCACTGACATAACCTCGTCACCTAGATGGTCCATGTTACTCTCGCAATGGCAGAAAGATATTCCCTCCCTGACTAACTCCACAGCTCTAAGCACATATTATTGCTCCACTATGAAAGCCCTGTCCTCTGCTTATTTACAGGAAGTCCATCTCCGGACCCTACAAAGGGCCTATGTCCCTCAAATACACCATGCCCAATACAACCCCCTGATATCAGGGGAATGCCCTAAATGCGGTTACCACTCAGCAACTTTCTACCACAATTTCTGGGAATGTGGGCACATTAGGACATTTTGGGGAAAGGTACTCTCCTGTATCAACACTCTGCTCCACACCCGAGTCACACCCGACCCTTTAGCTTGTTTATGTGCGAATTTCTCTCAGTGGGACTTGGGTACTCAAGGAAAAAGACACATACCGTTGCTGACCATATTGGTCACAGTGTCCAAAAAGATCATTCTCACCCACTGGGTCTCCAAATCGAAACCTTCACTATCGGGAGTACACAGGAAAATGTTACAAATATTATACTTTGATCGTAGATCTGCATTGGTAAATATAGAAACTGATGTTGTTAAATTCTATACTAGATGGGAAAAATATATTGACTCACTCCCTCTTTCCACGCAAGCTCACATATTCACGGTCTTCGAATCGACTGAATGGTACCTGCTCCGTCAGCTCTCGCTACAGCCTCCATCACCATAGTTGAACACCTGAACTAGCAACACCCCCACCCTCCCCTCCCCTCTCTACCCCTCATGTGTGTCCCTCCCCCAGGTTTAGTTTAGTATAGTTTAATTGATATAACAGGTTTATTATTATACTGAAAAGCATTATCTGTTTTTTTCAAGGCATCTATGGAAGGCCTCACCCTCGGAGTCTTAAAATATGACCATTCGTTTGTCTCTGTTATTTTGACTTGGGGCCTGTCCTAACTGCCTCTACACTGTATGTAATCTTATTGCTTGTCACTACTGTTCCTGCTACTCATTTCATCCACATGTCACCTGCCTTACATGCCTGTTGTACCTTTTATACCTGATGCTTTATTACTTTGTTAAACTGCAAAATCTCAGTAAAACAGATTTATAAAAAAAATAATAAAATAATAATAATAATTATTATAATAATACAGTAGGTAGCAGGCAGGTGAAGGTGAAGCAAGAAAGTAGTGTAACACGTTGGCTTTGGTTTAAATAACTCAGTCACAGGTAGCCAACATTAACATTACAATATCCACCGGCAAATCCAAAGACCACCAGCAGGCTGCTGTGTTGCCCTGTCAGCTTTACTAATCCCTTCACCAGGATCATTAGCATATGACACACCCCTTTTCACTAATCCTGTCAGTAGCAGCTGAGTACTTTAGCCTGGGAGGCACTTGATATACCGGCAGTCGGGATCCCGACGCGATTGGCCAGCTGTCGGGATCCTGACCGCCGGGATACGTCAACTATCCTCCCTCTTGGGGTGCCCATGACACCCCTGGAGGGACAATAAATAGCGCAGCAAGCCCGAAAGGGGCTCTTTTGTGCTCGCCCTGCTGCCGGCATTCCGGCGGTCGGGATCCCAGCGCAGGGGTGCTGGGATCCCGACAGCCGGCCAATCATAGTACACCCCCTCCCCTCCTTGGGCTCTCGCTTTTATCTCCTCCAGGGGCTAGCTGACCCTCCTCCAACATGGGACTTCTCAAAGGTGACTGGGTCTCGGGGCCCTAGCAACACCCCTCCCCCATGCCACTTTACCCTGCAATCATTCACTTAAGGATGAATTTCCCGGGCTCTGCTGTTGCTGGCCAGGACGGGGGTGGGGGGATAATTTTAACCTTCAGTGGCGCCAAAGCTCCCTGTCAAATGCTGACAGGGTCAAGTAGAATATGTTACTCACAGCACTACTGTCATCTGGTATGCGTTATATAATAATATAGTCAGGGACACTTTATTAAGACATTTTCAGACCTACCTCTCCTAGCATATGGACAACAAAAACCTGAGGAGACTTGTGGTCACTAGTTACTTTTACAAACTAGTGCAACTGAAACTTATCCCTATGGTCTAAGATGCAACAGCTGCCCACACATGCTTTGTACAGCAAATAAACTATTTCAAACTCCTTGTAATACATAACTGTACAGTGTAACTATCTGTCAGTGTGGAATACCTCATTTTTGAAACCACAATACTTGTTAAAGGGCTTTTGCCAAACAACCCTATTAGTAGAGATGATGTGCTTCACAGAATTGCATCACTTTGGCTCTGCCCCCTCTCTGGAGATTGGTAAGCAGGGGTTAAAGTGAGCCGGAACGGGGTGGAACTGCGTTCCGTCACTTCCATTTGGAGACAGAACCAGTTCCGCTTCCTCCGGCCCAACCAACCCAGAATGAGTGCCCAGAGCTGCAGGAAGACGCCGGGCACCCGGTGAGATTTTGTTACCAGCGAGCGCCCCGGCTCCCTTCTCACAGCGGCAGCCGGAGGCAGGAGCTTGAGTTCCGGCTTTGGCAGTGTGTGCTATGTCATGATGTCTCTCCCATAGCTCCGAGGAGCGGACGCCGGGAGGGCAGCAGCGGTCAGACGCAGGAGTGGGGCTTCAGGTAAGTATTAGGTTTGTTTTTTTGTGTGTGTAAATGGCGCTACTACAGGGGTCAATACTACAGGGGCATTACTACTTGAGGCATAACTACTGGGGGCAATACTAAATGGGGGCATAACTATTGGGGCTAAAACTACTGGGGGCATAATGACTGGGGCAAAACTACATGGGGCTTAACTATGGAGGCAATACTACGGGGGTGGGCATAAGTACTGGGGGCACCGCGTTTATTACATAGGCGTCGTGGGGGGGGGGGGTGAGTCCCACCACCTCCCTAGGACCACTTTAAGCACTGTTGGCAAGTCTGTTGATGAGAGCCATGATTGATAAAAAGCTAGAGAGTCCCTCCTTTCAGGAGGAACTGGGGACTTGGGGATCAGAGTTCAGGAGCCAGAACAATCCGCAGACGAAAATATAAAACTGCATCCCAGGCGTGTGGAGCTGGATCAGGGACCAGCTGCTGGAAGGCTTATATCTGTGGTTCTGTACATAGTAGAGACAAGCTACTAGTGTCTATCGAGAGTCCCAGCTTTTGGAGTTGTCAAAGACGAAAAAAATTGCAGTACATACATTACGTACAAACTACGCACAGATGGCCTCCGTGCGCGTACTTGCTCTGCCGTACGTGCGCATATTCGCAATTTGCATATGGTTGCTCCCGCGGACCTGCGTATTAGCGCGTGGTGTCAAAGTCAGAAAAATATCACGCTGCACGTTGCCATATATGCACTTCATGTGTGTGTGCACGCTACATATTTAATCAAAATAATGTATTTTATAAGTTAATATTCCCCTGAGTCCAGCAGGTATCAGTGGGTCTCAAATGGCTCTTTGACCTTAGAGATTCCCCAAACAATAGTTTGCATGTTGGGAGGGCTTCACATGGTGTTATGCATAGTTAAGCACAGGAATAGTAATTGAAGATTAATTGTATTCCAAATCAGTATCTTTCCCGCAGACGGAGTACAATAGCCTTTAATTACACTGAGCTTTGAGACTCAATGAGGAGGGCCAACACCTGTGTTTACGAATGGGTTAGGGTTTGTCTCCAGAAGAATGATTGCTGAGATGTCATTGTCTCAACTGAAAGTGGACATCATGAATATCGAACAAAACCCAGAGACAGGGTTTTGTTTTGTATTCGCCAAACAATAGCTCTCCAGAAGACAGGAATGTGTTAGTCATCACCCAACATTTTGCATAACCAAGCTCACATGCTCAGCTCCCTGATACAAGACAGCCCACATACTGTGAAAGACACACTTCCTGTGGTTGACACACCCCCACAGCTGGAATGCAGGTATGATATTATCCACTGGAAATCACAGGGCTCACGCACTCACACAGCTACCTGGCACCCAGCAGCATGACGGCTACATCCCCAGGACTGACCTCCAAGCTAAAGGCTAAGTATTGAATTCACATGGCTAGATAAGGAAATATAGACAGATTGCTTTAAGGTCAATGGTGCTGGTTTAAATAGGATATTGTAACTTGTTTGTGTGATAGATCTGGGAATATGTGCTGGTAGCAATGGCAGGCTGATATGTGTGGTTACATTGTGATCTGGTCTTGTGATGAATATGCTCTGGTTATTGAGATACTGAAGTTGTTTGGAATGTGAAATCGAATAAGATGGTTCTAGGAAGTTGGATTGGAATGTGGAATAAGATTAGTTTGTTTGTAAGAAATGGCTGCTGCTGGGTGTCTTCCCCTCCCCCTTTCAACCATGTGTTGCAGTCTTTGGAATCATTGGAGTTTTCCCAAAATGGAGTCTAGCTTCTGTCCCATGCGGTATTGTAGGGTTGTGTATATAGGGACAGCCAGTATGGGTAAGCTCAAGTATTTTCTCCACAAAGATTCTCAGCATTGACTAACTGCGCAGCGATTGTTCCCCACATGTATAAGCTTCTCTGCAACCATATTGTCTTTATAGTTATTGTGAGCCATATCTCTCTCTCTCTCTCTCTCTCTCTCTTCTCCTCTTTCTCCCTCATTTTTTCCCTTAAACGTAATTGTATTGTATTGTATTTCCTGTGTAGTTATCTGGTTAGTTAGTCTATGTTATATTGTAGTGTGTGACTTGTATTGTATTATTCTTTTGCAAGTATAACATTCATATAAGGCGTTAGACCCTAAGCACGGTATTTGTGTATTTCTTATAGTGTTAAGTATTCTCAGAGCGTCGGTGACGCTCGAACAGCTTTTAAATTAATAAGGTTACACGGTGTTGCATCTACACTCTACCACTACACAGAGGTTTACAGTATAAGTACATTCCTTAAGGTATAGTTATTCTAGTTTAATTCTGTAAGTATCTGCAATGCCTGTGTTCACACCCTGTGCACAGCGTCTGCGCATACCCTTGCGGTACCTTTTGCGCCAATTGCGTACTGTGTTCTTTAACCTTTAACGTGTTTTTAATAGGACAAATATTATAGACATTGTCAATTGGGGGACTCGTCCTCCGGCTTCACATATCTGCACTAGGTAATTTTAGCAGACATTATCAGGTCAGCAAAGGGCGGAGAAGGTAGTATCCCTCGTTAAACCGTTTGGAGGTCGGGGATACTGCAGTGCTGACCAGTTAATTGTCTGCTTCACCTGGTAAGGAGTGCTGAGGGAATTCGGGAACTGGAAGGTAGGAACAGTACGTTATTGTCTTTGAAAATCTGTTTTTTTTTAATTTCTATTTGGTGCCAACTACACACGCAGATTGGATGGTTTGTCTGTTTAAATAGGTTTAAAAATTATTTTTAAAAGTTGCTGCATAGCCTTGATATAGTTTTTTTTTAAAAACTCAGGCCTAGAATAACTTTAGGAGTTTGAATGATGACTTTCTTTGTGACAAGAGGCCGCATGGTCTGTCCACCATTTTGTGTGACCCTCATGGAGGTGGAAGGGGGAGGAGCAGCGGCCATTTTGGGAAGGTCAAATTCCCCCCCCCCCCCTAAGCGGCTGATTTTCAGTTGACTCAGGAAATAATCAGCCATCCATTGTCAAAAAGAAATCATCATTTAATGAGTTTTTTTTATGCATTTATTTAATCTATATCATAGTCAATCATAAGTAATAGTGATTGGTACTTATATGTAATATCTATATGCGTGTGCTTACATCAATATATGTTATTAGATTAATTTAGAATTGCATGTTCATTTGTGTAAGTTTCACATCTCACCTTCCTGTTTGCAATTTGCATTGATAACGTGCTAAGAAAGATTTGTTGCTATTAGTAGTTAAAAAGATAAAAAGTAATATTTAAGGGTATAATTGTAAAAAGCACACACGCAGCTCTACCTAAAGGTACAAGGAGAGATTAGTGTGGTGCTCGGTAGACGATCGAGGATCATCTACATTGATAAACGTGTTAGTTGTGTTACGGTGGATAAAAGACGGTGTACACGTGTCTCTAACAAAGGGTGAGACTCGCGTGCGCAAAGGCCGACGCACGCAGCGTAAATTACGCAACGGAGCGTCTGGGTACGCCCACGTAACTCAAGTCACACGATAGTGTTGATTTTCAACAGGCGATAAATAGCGCAACAGGCGATAAATAGCGCAACAGGCGATAAATAGCGCAAAACGCGATAAATAGCGCAAATCTATTTTAAATCCGAAATTTAAATTAACAGATCCTTCTCCAAATTTACAACACATCTGGTCTAAAGAAAAAATTTCTGCGCAGAAATAGAAATAGAAACAAAAGTGTACATGTGGTGAGTGAGTGTTTGCAATTATATAAGTTTTACAAGTTTGGGGATTGAACCACAGAAATCATCGAGTTCTCGTGAAGTACATACGTGTAAGTGACATACATGGTGGCTAGGGAGGCATCCCTTGTTAAACATATAAAGAGCATTAGAGTGTAGCAGACCAGGAGGTCATACTGTAACAGACCAGGAGGTCAGACCAGGAGGTCGCATAACAGACCAGGAGGTCCAGGTACAGCAGACAAGGAAGTCCACTATAGAGTCAAGTAGCCCAACACCAAGAAGGGTTGGAGCGGAACCCATATAGGCCATAAAGCTCAGGCTGAAGGAATTCGCAGCTGCTGAATGTCGATTCCACTGGTCGCTCTGCACATAAGATTAGTTGCTTATGTGCTGAACGATTGTACCGCACGTAATTGTGTGCATTAGTTAGTCTGACCAGTACCATTTGTGTACGAAACCGGTCATAAACACTATTTGTACATTCTGACGTGATTTGTGTAATTTTTTATTTTTAAAAGGGAAGTTCGCTGGTCACTCAGGAATTATCCAACAACCCCACAGTTACTGGAAAGGGTTAATGCTCTGCGGATCACACCCACATGTTCCAGTAAACGAAGGTTCATAGGGGCCCTGGGTCGAGTACGCCAGCACTATCAGTGTGTGGGCGTATTGGTCGGCGTGGGCGAGTAAGTGGGGTACTCGGTAAACCACCACCGTCAGCCTATCGTGAACATTTTGGTTTTTTGTAAGGGTTCGCTGAAGACCCTGATATAAAGGTCAGAGGTAGAGCAAGCAACACCTGCAAATTATGGGGGCCAGTTGTTCAGGAAGGGGGCGATCAACCTCGGTTCGGGTTGATTTAGTGAACCGACCAATCGGGTCGGCAAGGTACGTAATGTGTGAAAAATACGGCTCACACACAGAAGTTTTATGTGATGAATGGGAAAGAATGACAATGCATGACGGGGAGAAATTCCCAAGAGTAGGTAGCTTCAGCCCAGAAGTGTTACTAAATCTAAGGAGAAGGATAGGCCTCATTAAATCAGTAAAGAGACGGATCAAACATTATGATTGTTTAAAATTATGGCAACAGGAAAGTGAAATGCAAAGAAATTTTAACTTACATATCTGACCCTCATCTTGGGAAGAGAGACATGGCAATGGAGAGGATTATGGTTGCAGAGAAATGGCACAATGTTGTACGATAAAAATGCACTTAGTAACTGTATTAAGAATGAAAGTAACAAATGTAATAATGTTTATAAAAATGAAAGTGTAAAAATCACAAATGTTAACCTGTGCAAGTCGCACCCCATGTCAAACTTCCCTCAGGAATACAAACAAGAAAGTGAGCCCAGAACGATGTCGGCATCTCTTCCAGAAGCCATCCTACAAGACATCCAGGTGGACGCGACCAAATCGGTAAAGGCAATAATCAAACCCCCTAACGGAGGGTCAGGTGAGGTCGTGTCCACAGGTACGTACAATGTTTTATATCACGCACAAACAAATGTACCCTATATTGTAAGACCAACACAAGGTGATGTAATTGAATTTAGTCCTGTCAGGGTGATCACAGTCCCCAATGGGAAGACTGACGATCAGGGAATCATTCCCGTCAAGGACAGTGCAATGCGCCGTCCCTGGTCCCGGACAGAATTGAGACCAATCATGTCTGATTTCCCAGATCCTAGGAAAGATCTAAGTGTATGATCAAAGATTCACAGAAGGTATATCAACTCCCTAGACAACGACATAATCATGGTATCCAAGGAATCAGGGAGGTACAGGGAAAGCGGTTGATGGTGATGAGCATCCAAGCGTTTGAGGAGGCATCAAATCAACCAAGACCCCATTTCACTGACACTTGGAGGAAGCCCAGGGTTTGTGATCTTTGCAAAAGAGAAGGGCATTATGCCAGTAACTGCAACAGCCCACATAAAGTCAGACCCCCTAGACATGAATATGAGCATGAATATGACACACCAAACTATAAAAGGTGATCATTAGGACTGATGGTAAGCCTGAGGTAACAGTTAATAAATTGGGAGGTCATTCCCTGAAGACACAGGAATGACCGGGTGAAACGTTGTAAATGTATCTGTGAAATGTTTCTTTTCTCTCCCCATCTCTGACGATTATTGATAGGACTCAAACATTGCATATCTGCTTGGTCTTTGCAGAAGTCTACCAAACCCCAGCATGACCTATCCGCATCAATGTATCCTGGCCAGATACAGAGTATGGAGGTGCTGGTGGGAGGGACTATGCAAGGATACCATTGGACATGTAGATATGACAGCCTGATGATCTGACAATGTTTTAAAATGTTTGAAAAATGTTTTTTTTCCTGTTGTTGTTTATTGATGTGTTATGTTATATATATATATATGAATTGTTCTCTCTCTATTTTGTTTTTTTTTGTTTTCTCTCTTCTCACTCATGTTTTCATGTTTTAAAGATGGTATGTCACACATCAGTTAGACAAATGGTAATGCAAGATTTTTGCTCCTTACAGAAAGTTCGCTGGTTTGGAAGGAATATTGCATCACCGGAATGTTCGGTTGGAAGACTGAGAGACAGCACCTTTGAGATGACAGCAGAACAAGAAGAACAACAAGACGAGAGAACTAATTATCGTAACAAGTTTCTCTCCCCCTCAAACTGTTTTCCTGTACCCCCATTACAAATTTCTCCTTTTTCTCCTCCTGTAAGATGGACTCGCCCCAAGAGACTGTGATCCGGATTTTCCTGTTGACCATGATGTTGACCAGAGCAGTCTGTTTCGGTGAGAGTACCAGTGAGGTCGAGAAAGGATCCAGAAAGGTTCTGATGACTGAGACGGAGGTGTAAATTTCCAATAGCAACACAATCACCAAGCAAAGGCGAGTACCGGAAACGATCTAGCAGCCATGTTATTTGTAAACATTGTGAAGGATTGTTAGCTGAAGAAAACTGTATCTGTAGGCTCTGTGACAATGTAGTTGAGGAAGGGTGCATTAAGAAATGCCAATCCAGTTTTAATATCCACATGGACCGGCATCCATTGAGTGACTATCACTCCTTAGTGGGTAGTGTGTTAAATAAGACAGATTGTTGGGTATGCTCTCAAGTACCTCAAGGTCATAGCAAATCAGGGCTAGTACCATTTCCTTTAACGGTAGGGGAGGTACTTGAGCTAAAGGGTGGGAGACCGGTGGACAGGAGGTTTAATATCTCCAGTCCTCCTAGTTTGAAGCTCCACCAATATCATGTGGATAGATCCCTCGTATGTTTTAACATTTCCAATCCCCGAAAGCCGGGAAATTGGGAAGTATCATGGAGTAACCAAACCATGACCTTTTCACATAGAGCCGATAGAATGCCAACAGATACAGAACTTATACGCCACATAGCCAGTAGAGGAAAATCTTTCCGATATAGGTATACCCTAGGAAGTAGGATTACGAAAGTTGGAGAGGTATCACCAGGATACTGTGCACATATCGTACAAGCTGACACGTGTACTAGACAGATGGGAGAATTAGGGGTAGGAGATTTCACATGGAAGATGTGTAATATGGTTATGTCCTACTCTGTCCCATATGTTCTCCCCGATGATGCATATTTCATATGCGGGAGGAAGGCGTATAAGTGGCTTGCCCCAAACTCTGAAGGATTGTGTTATATTGGAAAAGTACTGCCTGAAGTAATGACTGTATCGCATAACAAAATAGATTTGATTTATGACTCAACGGTAGAAACAATGATGTGATGAAAATGCGATTATACGGTCCGTTTCTTTCACCTGTTTTTCCGTTTTCTCCAAAGTAAAAAGACCCACTTGGACGAGGAATTTGATGAGCCTGTATACAGACAACTGATGGATTAAAGAAGAAGTTTTGACAACCTTATACACAGATATTTGATGAACTATGCCATAGACCCCCAGTTTCCCTAGAAATTTTAAAATTACGCTAGCCCAACACTTTTGTAAGTCTATGGACATTGACAAAGCTTTTTGCTCGCACCTTATGAGCAAAAGCGCAAAGAAGACTGCATTCAACAGACACCGAACAAGACTTCAACCGACAAATGTTCATTAACCTGACATAGGATACCACTGCATTTACCATAAGTGTTCTTTATCTTCATTTCTACAACCCTCAGGTAATGACACACATAGTCGATAGGGAATACAGGCACAGATATCAGCAATCACATATCCCCCCCATTCATGTATCATCAACTAAAATGTGCTCCCCCATTTTTGTTACAACCACAGCCGAAAAGAGTTCGATAGAGTTTGACAGCCCATCCACAGACCCTTAATACGGGATAAGAAGGAATTCAAATGTATACTTCGCAATACCTCGAAGCTTGATTTAAAACACGTACGGCACGATGATACATGACCCCCCAAACATGGATTCATACACACGCTTCTGCTATCTCACTAGGTCATACCCTTTTCACACCTTCTCTCCTCCCTTACCCAACCATGGAAATGTATTAACACCTGACATATATTTTTCTCTTTTTGAAATGTTTTAGAAAGTGGCAGTTATTGTTGACTGCCAAAGGGTGAACTGTCAAAGTCAGAAAAATATCACGCTGCACGTTGCCATATATGCACTTCATGTGTGTGTGCACGCTACATATTTAATCAAAATAATGTATTTTATAAGTTAATATTCCCCTGAGTCCAGCAGGTATCAGTGGGTCTCAAATGGCTCTTTGACCTTAGAGATTCCCCAAACAATAGTTTGCATGTTGGGAGGGCTTCACATGGTGTTATGCATAGTTAAGCACAGGAATAGTAATTGAAGATTAATTGTATTCCAAATCAGTATCTTTCCCGCAGACGGAGTACAATAGCCTTTAATTACACTGAGCTTTGAGACTCAATGAGGAGGGCCAACACCTGTGTTTACGAATGGGTTAGGGTTTGTCTCCAGAAGAATGATTGCTGAGATGTCATTGTCTCAACTGAAAGTGGACATCATGAATATCGAACAAAACCCAGAGACAGGGTTTTGTTTTGTATTCGCCAAACAATAGCTCTCCAGAAGACAGGAATGTGTTAGTCATCACCCAACATTTTGCATAACCAAGCTCACATGCTCAGCTCCCTGATACAAGACAGCCCACATACTGTGAAAGACACACTTCCTGTGGTTGACACACCCCCACAGCTGGAATGCAGGTATGATATTATCCACTGGAAATCACAGGGCTCACGCACTCACACAGCTACCTGGCACCCAGCAGCATGACGGCTACATCCCCAGGACTGACCTCCAAGCTAAAGGCTAAGTATTGAATTCACATGGCTAGATAAGGAAATATAGACAGATTGCTTTAAGGTCAATGGTGCTGATTTAAATAGGATATTGTAACTTGTTTGTGTGATAGATCTGGGAATATGTGCTGGTAGCAATGGCAGGCTGATATGTGTGGTTACATTGTGATCTGGTCTTGTGATGAATATGTTCTGGTTATTGAGATACTGAAGTTGTTTGGAATGTGAAATGGAATAAGATGGTTCTAGGAAGTTGGATTGGAATGTGGAATAAGATTAGTTTGTTTGTAAGAAATGGCTGCTGCTGGGTGTCTTCCCCTCCCCCTTTCAACCATGTGTTGCAGTCTTTGGAATCATTGGAGTTTTCCCAAAATGGAGTCTAGCTTCTGTCCCATGCGGTATTGTAGGGTTGTGTATATAGGGACAGCCAGTATGGGTAAGCTCAAGTATTTTCTCCACAAAGATTCTCAGCATTGACTAACTGCGCAGCGATTGTTCCCCACATGTGTAAGCTTCTCTGCAACCATATTGTCTTTATAGTTATTGTGAGCCATATCTCTCTCTCTCTCTCTCTCTCTCTTCTCCTCTTTCGCCCTCATTTTTTCCCTTAAACGTAATTGTATTGTATTGTATTTCCTGTGTAGTTATCTGGTTAGTTAGTCTATGTTATATTGTAGTGTGTGACTTGTATTGTATTATTCTTTTGCAAGTATAACATTCATATAAGGCGTTAGACCCTAAGCACGGTATTTGTGTATTTCTTATAGTGTTAAGTATTCTCAGAGCGTCGGTGACGCTCGAACAGCTTTTAAATTAATAAGGTTACACGGTGTTGCATCTACACTCTACCACTACACAGAGGTTTACAGTATAAGTACATTCCTTAAGGTATAGTTATTCTAGTTTAATTCTGTAAGTATCTGCAATGCCTGTGTTCACACCCTGTGCACAGCGTCTGCGCATACCCTTGCGGTACCTTTTGCGCCAATTGCGTACTGTGTTCTTTAACCTTTAACGTGTTTTTAATAGGACAAATATTATAGACATTGTCAGTGGTATGAGTATTTACGGTAGAGTTTGTGAACGCATGGAAAAGCCATCAAAACACATTACATATTTAATCCAAATAGTGCACATTTTACACATAGCCTCCCTGCACTACAGCAGCAAGTTACAGTAGTTTAAATGGTTTCAGAACAAAGGGATTCACCTTTACAGGATAGGAGGGGACAGAACAAGTTTATAAGGTGGTGTTTGGTATCCAGCTGTAGGGTATTTTAAGGGTAGGGATTCACCTTTACAGGATAGGAGGGGACAAAACAAGTTTATAAGGTGGTGTTTGGTATCCAGCTGTAGGGTATTTTAAGGGTAACATTCCGGTGTTGGTTTGAGGAAGATCGCATGTTCCTGCGGATAGTTATGTGCAGGAGCAGACTATAGATATAAACTGTATTTACTGTACATTATGTATGCGGCGGGAATCCAGAGGAGACCACCCACAAGAGCAGTTGGAACAGACATAGCCCACCTATTCAAACCGACCTATGACCTCTCCTGCACTGTAAATGACCATCCCTGTGTCCAATGGACAAAGAGATTACAGGATCCATTGTGTTAAGTTTTGGATGAATTGTATAAAGAGAGCCTGCTGCAGGCCTGGTCAGACACAAGACTCACAAATGAAATGGTGAACAAACAATATAGTGTAGTCACTTATTCAAAAGACTTCAGTATTGTTCCATCTGTTGATAATTCGCTTGATTTCAACGATGCAGTGCATGCAAATAAAGAAAAAATATATATAGTGTAATACAGTTTTGAGTGAACAAAAAATTTCTTCATGAATTACATATGATGTAACTCTATAAGTGATGATAAATCCAATATTTAAACAAGGCGTACCCCACTCACTATGTGAATGAAGCAGACTAAGCACATCAAGGTATCTTTAATCAATGAAGCATGGCGTACCCAACTCACAATGTCACAAATGATTTGAAGCTCATCAAGGTATCTTTCTTGTGGAATTTGGACCTTATCTTTCGACCCAAGTTGCTTTGATCTACGTGTACCCAAAACAAACATAAACAAATTCTCCAATGTGTAGTAGAGCTTCCAAAACCATGTGGGATGTACAATAACTATACAATAACGTACTTTTAAGATTAATGTTTAAATTATATAAAGAAGAATAAGCGTACCCCACTCACACAAATGGGGTGCTTTCTATACACATCAAGGTATCTTTAGTAATCTTGTATGCAGAAGTATGGAATGCGTACCCTACTCACAGAATTAGGCGAGATCTGCAAAGCCCATCAAGGTTTCTTTCATTTTCAATTTCCTCTCCAAAGAAAAAAATGCTGGATGTTTCTTAAAACCATAAAAATTTATTGTACAAAACCCCAAATCGGTAGGGGAAAGTTCCAAAGAAACAGAGAATACAGTAAAATACCAATAAAAAAGAAAAAAACAAAATCACAAAGTTAAAAACATGAACCATCCATGCTGAAACTCTGGAGGTATTTCTCCCCCAAAAAAACAACAATATCTTGTGCGCGCATAGTTTGCTTAGTTTAAAGGTGGGACAGTAGCCATGCTACAATAGCACAAAACTGCCCGGTTTCTAAAGCAGATTAGTATAGAAAAAAAAAAAAATTGCCTCTGGGGTAAAGCTGCAAACCTGAATGAATCCAAATTTTCTGTACAGAAAAACAAAGTATATTTGAGTGAGCGAATGTAAGAGTGAACGTATTGAACTCCGGAAATCGGGTTCCGTGGTACACCAAGTAAGTAGAGGCTTGGTGGCATGAGGCGGCTGACTCACATTAATATAGATTGAAATACGCAAAACGTGAGGTGATTTGCAAAGGAGCGTGATAGTGCATAAGTATTGTAAAGTATTGAAGTAAAAAGGTTTTTGTATTACGGTCCGGGCTGAGGGTCGCAGTTTGTACATCGACCCGTGGTTGTACGGCAGATAGGTAACAAGTACCTATACGCTGTGCGATTGGACCGCGCATTTGTGGGTGCGATATATATATATAGCGCAACTGGATACCCCTTTACGAGCTTTTGCGTAAAATTGCGGTATCATTAGCGCTGTATAGAGCATACGCAAGTGTGATTTGTGTATAAGGTTATAGGGAATTTTCGCTGGTCTCTCTCAGGAAAATCTCCAGCAGTGTATATTTACTGGAATAGGTAAGTCACTCCTAAACACTTCCAGTAAATAGAAACCAGATAGGGCCTCGCTGGGTTCGCGGTGTTCACTATTGCAGTGAGTCGTGGTACTCAGTGGAGAAGGAGCGAGTGAAAGCGCTAGGTGTCTTTCACCGTCTATCTGCGGTGTGCATTGTGGATTGCGTTTATTGGCAAAAAGTCTGCAATGGGATCCAATTGCACAAGCAGTGGGCGTTCAGTAGCTAGGGTTCAGGCTGAAGAAGTGGGACCGAAAAGGTCAGATTTGCGACCGAGAGGGTCAGCAAGGTTTATTATGTGTGAAAAGTATGGTTCACACACGGAGGCTTTTTGCAATGAATGGGTATGTATGACTAACAAAGATAGGGAACCATTCCCTAAGGTGGGCAGCTTTGAACCAGAGGTATTGCAGAACTTAAGGATAAGGATATGTCTGATAAAATCCAGGAGACAAAGGATTAGACATACAGATTGTTTAAATTTATGGCAGCAAGAGGGGGATGTGCAAAGGGAATTAGCTCACGCAGCAGGTTCCAAACCTAGCGGGAAAACAATGGCGACCGCACCACCACCACCACCATACATTGTGGGGGAGAAAGTGGCTATAGACAATGGTACATTGGTACAGGATAGGAGAGTAATTGATAAATGTACTAACGCTAACCCTTGCCAGTTGTATCCTGTTTTAAATTTTCCCCAGGACTGCGAGCAGGAAGATGAGCCCAGCATGATATCGGCACTCTCTGTAGCAGCCACCATACAAGACACTCAGGTGATGTCTAAATACACTGGGATCGAGGACATAAAAGATAATGTGCATCACAGGGAGGTAGCTGTTACTGTATTAATGGATGGGTTAAAGGAGGCATTAAGAACACGGGTACAGACCTCTCTACCAAACTGGAGAGGTATCTCGGTGGCTGCATTGAGAGAGTCCGCTATCGAGCACGATAGGAACATCAGTAAACACAGGGAGTCTCAGGGGGATAAGCTGATGACAGTAAGTATAAATGCTCTTACAACGAAAGCACATCAGCCAAAACTCCAGACCCCTGATGGTAAGTCACGGTCAATAATATGCTTCTATTGTAAGAAAGAAGGACATTTTGCAAGGGACTGTAGGAATAAAGGTACACATAATGTATACCGACCCCCTAGACCAGGATATGAACCACACTACAATGCACATAATTGGGATCAGGGACCACCTAGGAGAAATTACGAGCCACATGCAGGGGAAACAAGGAGGTACCCACCAAGGAGAGACTGGCAGGCCTCCGAAAATTCTCAGCTACCCCCCTCACATATTGTAGCTGCCAATGCGCTGCGGGAGGGTCTCACCACACAATAGGGGTTGGGCCACACCTGTAGTCTGCAGCCAGTGAAGTTGATTGCTAGCCTTGGTAGCGAACCTGAGGTCACAGTTGATGTACCTGGTGTACCATTACCTTTTCTTGTAGATACAGGGGTGGCCAGGTCAGTGTTAAATTCGACGGTAGGCATAAAAACCACAGGAAAAACAATTTCGGCAATGGGAGGAACAGGAACTGTGCAACAATACCCTTTGAGTAGACCGGCAGAGATTACGATAGGGCCCTTGCAAACCAAACATTCTTTTCTGTTGGCTGCATCGGCTCCGACTAATCTGCTTGGCAGAGATTTATTGTGTAAAATGCGGTGTGTCATATATTGTACTCCTGAGGGTGTCTTCTTTGATATACCTGGGAACCACGCTCAAGAAGTACAGGATATATTAGACACCCCTCAAAGGCTAATGTCGCATTCTACTGTTATAGACAAGTGTCCATCAAAGGTAGAGGAAATGATCTCACAAATACCGGGTTCCCTTTGGACCAAAGATGGACAAGACACTGGATTGATGGCAAATGTAGCTCCAGTAGTAGTGCAAGTAAAAGATGGTCGGATAGCTCCAAAAATCCCTCAGTATCCTCTGAAGCCAGAGGTAGAATTAGGAGTGTACCCCGTCATAGAGCGGTTGTTACAACAGGGCATCCTAGTCAGGACGTCCAACACTGCCAATAGTCCCATCTTCCCAGTGGAAAAAGAGTGGGGGGAGGGGTTACAGGCTAGTGCAGGATCTAAGGGGGATAAACAAGATAGTTGAGAGCCAATTCCCCGTAGTGCCCAATCCAGCAGTCATCCTCATGCAAATCTCCTCTACTGCAAAATTCTTCACTGTCATCGACCTCTGTTCTGCCTTCTTTTCTGTCCCTCTGCACCCTGACAGCCAATACCGCTTTGCTTTTACATACAGGGGAGTACAGTACACCTGGACTCGACTACCCCAAGGTTTCATTGACAGCCCGAGTATTTTCTCCCAGGCCTTGCATGACTGTTTACAATCCTTTCAACCTGAGAGTGGATCAGTGCTAATACAGTATGTCGATGACTTATTGTTGTGTTCTGACTCACTCGAATCGTCCTTGAAAGACACGAAACAGCTTCTGTTTCATCTTTCCCAAACGGGACACAAGGTTTCAAAGGATAAGTTGCAGTTGTGCCAGACCAGGGTAAAATATTTGGGACATTGCTTGACTCAAGGACTTAGACACCTCACCGCTGATAGAATACAGGCGATTCGCGACATGACTCTGCCACAAACGCAGCAACAGATCCGCACTTTCCTTGGAATGTGTGGGTACTGTCGAAACTGGATTCCAGGGTTCTCTATACTGGCTTTACCTTAGCAAGAAATGGTCTCTTCGAACAAACCAGAACGGATCTCGCACACAGATGAGTCCGAACTGGCCTTTGAGAGACTCAAACAGTGCCTATCACAGGCACCTGCATTAGGTATGCCAGATTATGAGAAGCCCTTTGAATTATACGGTACAGAAAGTGCAGGGTGCGCGGCAGGAGTGTTAACCCAGAGACATGGTGATGCCAGCAGGCCGGTAGCTTACTACAGTGCACAGTTGGACACCGTAGCGCGGTCTCTCCCCACATGCTTGCGAAGTGTTGCAGCAATAGCTTTGCTAGTAAGTAAAAGCGAGGACGTAGTGTTAGGACACAACCTGACCATCCATACACCTCATGCAGTATCAGCCTTACTGAACTCCGCCCAAACCAGACATGTCTCATCTGCTCGGTTTACAGAGTGGGAATTATCACTGATGGCCCCTGTAAACATCACCATTAAGATATGCAGCTCACTAAATCCTGCAACTTACTTGCCAAGTGTGCCTGGACAGGCACAAAGGGTGGAGGATGAGAATGAAGGTGAAGGAGGATTTAGTGCAGACACTGATACGCATGATTGTATGGAATACCTGAATCAGACTTTCACTGCGAAACCTGACATTAGTGACAACCCACTGGAAGGAGTAGACTTTACCTTCTACACTGACGGCAGTTGCCATAGACAGACGGACTCGGGAGACCTGTGCACTGGATACGCAGTTGTAGACGACAGAGGTATCATAGAAGCTGAACCCCTGGGCCCACCGCACTCAGCACAAGTTGCTGAGTTGGTCGCCCTAACCAGAGCGTGTGAATTGGCCAAGGGTAAGTCAGCTAATATATACACAGATTCTAGGTATGTCTTTGGAGTGGTGCATGATTTAGGGGCCCTATGGCGCCTCAGAAATTTCATGACGGCAGCTAGCACACCGGTAGCGCATGCGTCCCACATAAAAAGACTTTTAACAGCGATACAGGAACCAGACAGAGTGGCTGTTATCAAGTGCAAAGCACATACTTACAACCAAGACCCAATTTCACTTGGTAACAGCCGGGCAGACGAAGCTGCTAAATCAGCAGCCAGCACCCCCATACATACAAACGAACATCACATCACTGATGACATTTAACACGATCAACACACAACAATTAATTGAAATGCAAGATTTGTGTTCTTTACAGGAAAAGGCAGTCTGGAGGTCAAAGGGGTATGGCCAGGAGTCTTCAGGACTTTGGACAGGGGGACACGGTAAGCCAGTAGCCCCCAGAGCATATCTTCCAAGCTTAGCTGAGGTGGCACACGGTCTGACTCATCTGGGTAAAGAGGGTATGTGTAAGCTGGTGAGAGCCTACTGGTGTGCGCCAGGATTCTCTTCTCATGCAGGTAAGAGAGCAATGACATGTTTTACTTGCTTGAGGAAGAATATTGGAAAGTCAATACCAACAGAGCCATCCCATATCCCTCCAACAGACGGACCTTTTCAGGTAATACAAATCTATTTCATACAGTTACCACCCTGTAGGAATTTAAAATATGTGTTAGTTTGTATCGATGTATTTTCCAACTGGGTAGAAGCGTTCCCTGCTGCCACAAATACTGCTACGTTCACTGCAAAGAAAACTGTGCAGGAATTTGTGTGTAGATATGGTATCCCTAGAATAATTGAAAGTGATAGGGGTACCCATTTTACAGGTGAAGTCTTTCAGGTCATGTTCAAGCTGATGGGAATTAATAGCAAGCTGCATACTCCGTACCGTCCACAGGCGAGTGCAATGGTGGAGAGAGTGAATAGCACTATTAAGAACAAGCTGAGCAAATTAATGGCTGAAACTGGATTGTCGTGGCCAGAAGCTTTGCCACTAGTATTGAACAGCATCAGAACCACTCCCAGGTCTCCCCTTAACCTATCACCCTTTGAAATCCTTTTTGGTCGACAACCTCATGTAATGATAGACCCCCAGGATGATTTGAAATGTAATAATGAAGTGACTGTGAAATATTTGGTTGGGACGAGCCAGCAGCTGAGAAATCAACAAAGAAATTTAAAGTTGGTGATTCCTGACCTACCGGACAGTAATTGTCATGACATTGAACCTGGGGATTATGTGATGATTCGAAATTTCTTACGCTCAGGTTGCCTCATAGACATGTGGGAAGGACCATATCAAGTCTTGTTAACCAGCACAACAGCATTGAAGGTCGCTGAAAGAGAGACTTGGATCCACTCATCCCTCTGCAAGAAGGTCGCTGACCCGGAGGGAACTCATGACAAAGAGCAGAGTGTAGAGAATCTCATATCACTGGAGTGTCTGTTCCGGGAAAGTTGAGAGGCAGGACTGTTGAAGGGCATCTGAGCACAGAGAGTAACAAGATATAGAACGGTTGTCGTACCACTTTCTTTTTTCACCTCCCCCTGCATTTTTCCTTTCTTTTCTCCTTCTTATTTTCCTCCTTTCCCCTAACGAAATGGATCGATCACAAGAGACTGCGTTTCGGGTTCTGTTAGTAATTATGGTTTTGATAAGGACAGTGTGTTTTGGTGAGGGTCCCAGAGAGGTCGAGCAGGGATCTGGAATGGGTTCTCATGGCAAGTATGGATTTGTAGGATCTCAGGATCAGCGCATCACTTTAGTAAAAGCTGGCATCAGTAAGCGCTCTGGTAGTCAGGGAGCTCGGAGGCACTGTGAGGGGTTATTGTCTGATGAATATTGTATTTGTAGGAATTGTGAGAATATAGTTGAGGATGGGTGCATCCAGAAATGTCAGTCCAACCTTAATATCGACATGGACCGTTATCCGTTGAGTGATTACCACTCACTAGTGGGTAAGGTCTTAAACCAGACAGAATGCTGGGTGTGCTCACAGGTACCTCAAGGTCAGAGCAAGTCAGGATTAGTACCGTACCCTTTAGCAATAGATGAGGTACTCGAATTACGGGGTGGGAGACCGGTGGACAAGAAATTCAATATCTCTAGGCCCCCTAGTTTGAAGCTCCACCAGTATCATGTAGACAGGTCCTTATTGTGTTTTAATATTTCCAATTACCGAAAACCGGGAAATTGGTAAGTGAAGTGGAATAACCAGACAATGACCTTTTCACACAGAGCTGATAGGATACCCATAGACTCTGAACTTGTACGCCAAATAGCCAACAGTGGGAGGTATTTTCGGTATAGGTATACTCATGGAAGCAAGACCATGTGGGTTGGAAAAGTATCGCCAGGGTATTGTGCTCATATCATCCAGCCCGATACTTGTACTGAGCAGATGGGAGAACTAGGGATTGGTTTATTTACTTGGAAAATTTGTAATATGGTGATGTTATATTTTGTCCCCTATGTTCTCCCAGATGATGCCTATTTCATATGTGAGAGGAAGGCGTACAAGTGGCTTGCCCCGAGCTCAGAGGGATTGTGTTATATTGGGAGAGTACTGCCAGAGGTCATGAGCATAACCCATGATAAGATGAAAGACGTTCACCGCAGTGCTCAGGCTCCTTATACTCATACTCACTATGAACACATCATCAAGGGACACCTCATAGATAGTACAGAGCACGCAGCCTCTGATTTGATCCACGAATCCACCGGGATTCAATTCCTTCTTGCATTAGACATCACCCGTACTGCCAGAGGAATTATAAATTATAGGTATATCCATGCGCTAGCGAACTTGATAGATAATATCACTGAGATGTATGACGACACCTTCAGGTATACGGGAAGGGAGTTACAAGCTTACAAGAAGGAGCTGATTCAGCACAGGATGGTCCTTAATTATATCACAGCCGTGACAGGTGGGTACTGTGTTACTCTGGCAACTCAATATGGTGTGAAGTGCTGTACGTATATTACGAACAGCACTGACGACCCCACGGAGATTATCGATCAAAAGATGGACGATATCTTGCAGTTGAAGTGGGAGTTCAGGAGGAAGCACAACCTTACCTTAGCGACTGTGAGTAATGAACTGACCAGCTGGGTCTCATGGTTGAATCCACGAAATTGGTTCTCAGGTTTAGGAGAATGGGCTCAAAATGTTATTATGAGTGTAGGGAAGTTTCTCCTTTGTATCCTGGGAGTCGTCATAATTATTGGTTCGATATTTAGGTGTGTTCGAATTCTGATGCGGCACAAGCACGGCACAAAGTTGATGAGTCTAAAGAGCGAGGGCGCTGTTATAGCAGCAGATTTAATTTATGACCCATCCATAGAGATAGTGTTATGATAAGGATTGCAAATTAATTTCATGGCCTGTTTCTTTCACCCGTTTTTCTTTTGTTTCCCCCTCTGCCCAGATACATCCATCCGGAAAAGACGTCAGCCCTACCCAAAATGTTTATGTGAATGTATTTTAGATATGTGTCTTATCTTCATCTCTGCAACCTCCAGTTAACAGCACACATAGTCGACAGGTGATATCCACATATACTAGCACTCACATATGTTCCCCCTCCATGTATCATCAACTAAATGTGCACCCCATTTGTTGGAACAAGAAGCCGAAAAGAGCTCGGTAGTGTTTGTTGGCCCTTTTACAGACCCTTAGTACGGGATGAGAAGGATTTAATGTATACTTCGCAGTACCTCGAAGCTTATTTAGTACATATACGGCACGATGATACATGCCCCTCAGACATGGATTCATACATACATGCTTTTTACTATCCCACTAGGTCATACATTTCCCACCTACAACTCTCCCCGATCATCAAAGCTTCTGTAGATATTGTATAGATATTTTTCTGTTTAGTGATTAGATAGTGGCAGTTATTGGTGACTGCCAAAGGGTGGACTGTCAAAGTCGAAAAATATTGCAGTACATACATTACGTACAAACTACAGATGGCCTCCGTGCGCGTACTTGCTCTGCCGTGCATGCGCATATTCGCAATTTGCGTATGGTCGCTCCCGCGGACCTGCGTATTAGCGCGTGGTATGAGTATTTATGGTAGAGTTTGTGAACGCATGGAAAAGCCATCAAAACAAATTACATATTTAATCCAAATAGTGCACATTTTACACATAGCCTCCCTGCACTACAGCAGCAAGTTACAGCAGTTTAAATGGTTTCAGAACAAAGGGATTCACCTTTACAGGATAGGAGGGGACAGAACAAGGTTATAAGGTGGTGTTTGGTATCCAGCTGTAGGGTATTTTAAGGGTAACATTCTGGTGTTGGTTTGAGGAAGATCGCATGTTCCTGCGGATAGTTATGTGCAGGAGCAGAATATAGATATAAACTGTATTTACTGTACATTATGTATGCGGCGGGAATCCAGAGGAGACCACCCACAAGAGCAGTTGGAACAGACATCGCCCACCTATTCAAACCGACCTATGACCTCTCCTGTACTGTAAATGACCATACCTGTGTCCAATGGACAAAGAGATTACAGTATCCATTGTGTTAAGTTTTGGATGAATTGTATAAAGAGAGCCTGCTGCAGGCCTGGTCAGACACAAGACTCACAAAGTAATCTATTAGATGACCGAGGACCGGACCGGGTAGCGCGGCGAATCCAATCACGTATGTACCATTGAATGTAGCCATTATTCTGTTGTATTGTATTGGTTGTATTGTAACCCCCTTTCAGCAATAATACGCTGTGGTGTCGGAACCCAGTGGTTTAACTACAGACTGGTGTCGTGTCTTTCTTTCCCTGCTAAGGTTTAAAGTGTATTAGTATCGCATTGCATTGCTGTATAAGGTTTAATTATTTTAATTATATTTAAAAAAAAACAAGAATTGTCTAATCAACATATGCATATTATTACTTAAAAACACAATGAGAACAATACCCTCCACCACGCCGCCACAACAGCACCAACCCTACACACCTATCTACAAAAGTCCACGCCACTGCACCAACCCGCGGCCACAGCTCAGCAGCAACCCAGGCCCCAAAGCCACCCCCGCGGCAGTTCACACAGCCACAATCGCCGTCTGTCCCGCATCATCCAGAGCCACCCGCCCAGACGGACAAACCTGCACCTACTCAAAGGGACACACTAGACCCTGCAACAGCACGGCCAACCCCAAGTCCCACACCATGCAACCATGCAGACAGGCATCAGCACACGCCCACACCCATTGCAACATGCCCCAGCTTCTAATGAAACCGTTAGACTTTTACAACGGAGAAACGCGTTAAGAGTACTCTGCTTTAGTACTCTGAGACAAACCCTCGGATCGTGGGACAACACACACCGCCTCAAGCTTGCCTCATCAAGTTCCAGTGACATTCACTCATCGGGTCCGCCTAACAACCTCCGTGGAAATAAGATACTCAGCCCCATTAAGGTACTATCCAGCGGCACGCTGCTGCAGCCGGGAGCTGAGCTCCGCTCCAAACATCACGCATAGGCTGCCTGTGCCACGGCAAAGAGGAGACGGACGGCTGTAACGGGGATAGCGCAACAGCACGGCGCTGCACAGTGGCGTAAGTTCGTCCCAGTTGCCCGGAGGCAAGATAAATATTGGTGCCCCCCTATTTCAAGGTGTGTGTGTGTGTGTGTGTGTGGAGTGTTCTGAAAACTGTATCTATACATTTAATTGTCTTTTATTTTAAATCACACATTTCTTAGCAGTGACACCCAGGACTAGAACCCACGACCCGCCACACTAACAGCAGACACCCCACCGACGGAGCCACCAGCCCCCGCAGAGGAAGCACGAAAACTCCAACCACACGAAGTCACATGTAATTGTCAGAGAAGTATCTTCATATAGTTAAAATTCTCATACCTCCCACACAGGAGCAAACAGCCCCACCAGCAAGGTGTCCGCCCCCAGCGCAACAGGCCGTGGCCTCCAATCCCGGGCGTGACACTTGTAAAATGTGTATATACAGTATAATAAAGAGGGTGTGATGTGTAAGGTGCAGGGACCAGTGAGGAAGTTGGCCACTGAAAAGACAGCGGCAGCTATCAATTAACTTAATTCAATGGTGTCAGAGCAGGAGCCCGGCGGTAGATGACTCTGTTGCCTCCCAGAGTTCTGCCTCTGGCGCTGCAGCCGGGAACTGGCTCTTGGTCTGTGTCATCTTTACCCTGAGAAGGGGTTAACAGCATTCCCAGCAGGAGAGTATCACGGTGGGCTATAAATTATTCTGGAAACAGATGAGGTGAGACACGGTTCCTGAATCCACAACAGTTATATTTTTGTTATATGCTAATACATGTGACAATGAACACGAGCACACACCGACACCTGCCTGCATGATCAGTGGCGGTTCTTGCCACGGGCAAGCAGTACTTTTGCCCGGGGCGCCGCCTCGGCGCCGGAGGGCGCCGCACCAGGGCAAGATCCGCCACTGTGCCCCCCGCAGTGCCCAGCTGTGCCCCCCGCTTTGAAGGGAACCAGACGCGTAGCGTCTAGTTTACCCCCACCGAGAGGACCCCAGCTGTGCGGCGCGCGATGACATCACCGCGCACCGCACAGCAAAGGCCCCCCCCACGAAGGGAAACCAGACGCCACGATCTAGCCTCCCTTCATGGAGAGGACCCCCGCTGCGCGGCGCGCGACGATGCCATCGCGCACCGCACAGCATAGTGGCACAGACACTAGGGGTCATAATTGACCCCTAGTGTCTATGCTGTTCTATGGGAGAGACGTAATAACGTCTCTCCCATAGATCGAGGAAAGGAGAGAAGAAGAGCGGCGTCGGCGGAGGAGGTCTGCAGCGGTCTGGATCAGGAACGGGGATGGTAAGTATACTTTTTTTTTTTTTCAGCGTCGCTACAGGGGCACAAATGGGGGCGTAACTGACCACGCCCCCATTTGAAGCCACGCCCCTATACTTTGCCCGGGGCGCCACAATCCCAAGAACCGGCCCTGTGCATGATTACATGGCATGAGAACCGGAACCAACCACACTGCTGCAGGATCCAACACGTCCCCCTGAACAAACACAAATCCATCCATCCAAGCGAGCGGCTCCGGACGACGCGGGACAGACAGCTACCACAGCCACACGAACTGCCACAAAAGCGACCCCGGAACCCAAACTGCCACCAAGCCGCGACCACAAGCCGACACAGCAACGCGGACCCCCACAGACAGGCGTGCAAAACCAATACCATTGCAACAGCGCAATAGAGGGCATTGCTCCCACTGCACTCTTTTTTTTTTTAATCAATAGTTTTTATTGAAAAGATAAACATTTTTATGGGGTACAGAACGAAGAAAAAGGGGGGGTGATACATCAACACAGTGTAAGGGTCGGTATGGTAGGGATGTAGAAGAAAGAGGGAGGGGGGGGGGGGGAATAGGGGTCCAGACTAGAATTGGAGGAGTGTTACATCGGAGCCTTGTATACATAATACATCAGAGAAGTTGAGACATATAGAAAAACTATACAATGCGGTAAGGTAGTAGTGGCCTAATCCTGTTGGGCAGAAGTTACAGATACGCTTTAGAAGATGGTATTGGGGGGAGACCTAGTAGGGGTCGACTCTTAACAGGGAGGGGAAGGTGTAACTGCCTAGGTAATGGGGGGTGTAATGATAGGTGATGTATATTAGTTCAGACCTTGTCGGGTTGCCCGGATGAGCTAAGTGGGGGTGAGGTGGATTTATGAAGATATTGAGACCCTTCAATCGAGGAAATAAAGGTTTGCCACGCGAGCCAGCGCGTTTTGAGGGAAGAGTGGTTGAGGGAGGAGGAAGCTGATTCCGTCTCCATATGGAAATGGTGGTTTATCTTATGTATAACTCTTAGCAGGGTAGGGGGAGTGGATTGTTTCCACATTTGGGCTAGGTTTGCTCGAGCGGCTATCAGGATGTGGCCCAGGACATATCTGGCAGGTGGCGTTATTGAAGCGGGGACGACTTGTAGTAATGCTAGAGTTGGGTCTGGTGCTAGGTGGGTGGACAGAACTTTGTTTATTAGCTCAAATACATCTAACCAGTATTTAGTGATCTTTGGGCACGTCCAGAATATGTGGAAGATATGTCCTACCGAGCCGCATAGTCTCCAGCATTTATTACTGTGAGAGGGCGCTGTATAAGGTTTAAAGTGTATTCATTGGGTGTGTACGCGCTGTGTGTACTTTGTACCGTCAGCGCGGCGTTTGTACGCAAAGTCCGTACGCAGTACGGGACTCTTTACGCTAATAGCGTAAAAAGTACGTAGAGTGTGTATTAAGTATAGCGGCCGCAGCAGCTCCATGGTAAAGTGTATTTAAGGTGTGTTTAAGGTATAGCTTTCATTCCTGTATATAAATCAGCATTCTCAGAGTATACCCTCAGAAAAACTCAGACAGAACCCGAGATATCTGGCTGGGAAGCGCAATTAACCAGCTCGGATGGGGACCACTGCTTTAAAGTCAGATATATCCGGTTCCCCAATGCCAATTTTCAAAATTCTGGTACCCCCTGGAAAAAGGGGACCCTTGGTGTCTAAGAGTATGAGTGACTTTGTTTCTCCAGAATCTGTACTATTTTGAAGAGATTTGGTTTGTAATTTGATTTTTTAGATGAAGATCCTGCTGAGTGGAATAAATGTGCAGATGTTAAGCATGCCTGTGAATTTTTTAAAGATTTTTCTGGTGTGAATGAACCAGCTTAACGGGGAGTTGCTTTGACCCAAGAGAACCTTGGTTAAGTTAAGGGTTAGGACAATTTTCAGAATCTGCTGTTGGTTTCTCAGCACACCTGCAGGGCAGTAAAATCCTGCACAAAGGAACTCATAATTCGTTTGACTAATAGAAACTGAGGGCCTAATTCAGACCTGATCGCAGCACCAAATTTGTTAGCTTATGGACAAAACCATGTGTACTGCAGGGGGGGGGGGGGGGGGGGGGCAGATATAACATGTGCAGAGAGAGTTAGATTTGGGTTTGGTGTGTTCAAACTGAAATATAAATTGCAGTGTAAAAATAAAGCAGCCAGTATTTACCCTGCACAGAAACAATATAACCCACCCAAATGTAACTCTCTCTGCACATGTCATATCTGCCCCACCTGCAGAGCACATGGTTTTACCCATTAGCGAACAAATTTGCTGCTGCGATCAGATCTGAATTACCCCGAGTGTCAGAACATTACTTCACATGGATAAATGTGATTATTTTGTTATTGCGATCCAAATAAATAATTTATAGCATTCAATGAAATTGTCTTAAGGGCCCTACACACTGCGCGACCCGCTGCCGAGCTGCCCGACCGCCGATTCGGCAGATGGGCGACCCGACGGCGGAGGGGAGTTGACGGGGGAAGTGAAGAAATTTCACTCCCTCCATCACCCGGCTCCTTAGCAGTGCATGCAAATATGGACGAGATCGTCCATATTGTTCTGCATGCACAAGCGACGGGGCACCAACGATGAACGAGCGCGGGGCCGCGCATCGTTCATCATTGGTGCCTCCACACTACAAGATATGAACGGTATCTCGTTCATTAATGAACGAGATTGTTCATCTCTTTCAGTAATATCACCCAATTTGTAGGACCTATTATTTTCAAATCCTTTGAGACACAAGTCGGAGTAGTCTGTAGTTCACATATGTTTTTATTATAACAAAAGTTAAAAAAAATAAGGGGTGTCCCATATCAAATAAAAAAATTCCAAAATGTTCAGAATTGCTAAGCTGCGCCGGAAGGAGGGTACCCTATTTTTAGCGATTATGCTGAAGTTGCGTGGGGTTGCAATTTCAGCATGTTCAAGGAGGGGGGGGGGGGGCTATTAGCATGCTGGATGGACTTGCCCTGCGATGTGCGCCCCCCCAGTATGCGATTGATAGGGCTGCAAATTCTGCTACATAGCAGAATTTGCAATAGTTACTGAATCTGGTTTATACTCATAGGGTAGGGAGGACTGTACTCAGGAAAGCCTGAAATCTAGTATGAGGGGTTCCAGAGAGACAGTAGGTGAAAAGGTGGTTGGAAAAGATAACAAAGGGCTCTATTCAATTCTCTGGCAGTTGAATAGCGCCGGGAATTAGCTCCCGGTGCTATTCAATACAGCGCCAAGTGACACTCAGTTGTCGGGAATTCTTCTCTCACCCCTGGGGGATGCGAGAGGAAATCTGACAAAAGTGCTGCGGCGCGGCCGGCGTGAGGCTGTTTCTGTAGGGAATCAGCATCGCGGCGGGGAGTTAAGTCGGAGAATGCCCGTTCTCCCGACAAATCAACCTGTTAAGTCCGGAAGAACGGGCATTCGTCGATTTAACTTGAGCTGAATTGAATAGCGACAGGAGCTAATTCCCGGCGCTATTCAACTGTCGGAGAATTGAATCGACCCCAAACATGGAAGAATATTTGGATAGAGAATTGGAACAGCGGTGATGCCTCAGAATCACTAGTCGTTGATGACTATCACAGAATAGACTAATGGCCTTTCTACAGAATTATAGAACTATATTTCTTCATCTCCATTAGATTACAGGAAATCTTTAAAAAAAATTATGTCTTAAACATTCCTAGTGTTAAAAAAAATGTGTTTCTTTAGGTGTTAGAAAGTTGCTACCTCGCGGTGACCTCTGAGAGGCTGTATGTGACAGAAGCAGATTGACAGTTGTTTTGTGTTGTTGCTACTGTTACCATGGTAACCCACATGATTTGTACAATTGTTGAACAATAGCCACACCTTACACTAGCAGTATCTTCTCTTACTAGTGCGACACCTCTGCCAGTAATCGCTGTTCATAACAAACATATTTTTCTTGTTAGAGGGTACTATACTATACCTATAGCTTCATTATTTAAGTGTTTGTTTTTTAAAGCAGCAAACAGTAATTTCTTGGAGACTGTATTCAATAGGGCTGTATTCAATAGCTGTCGGGTCCTTTCCGACAGAAAGGACCCGGCAGCACTCTATTCATTGCCAAGCCAAACCCGACAGGTTTGGCCCGGTCCCGACAGTGTCAATCTGACTTTTTTTAAAAACATTGACATTGTTGGAAACTGGGCCCGGAAACTGGCCCCGCTTCCGACAATACACGCAGCTTGCATATAAATGAATTAACAAATATTTAAATGATATTAAATGTTTGTTAATTCATTTATATGCAAGCTTTCTTGATAGAGAGATATAAAGATATTTAAATCAATTGGTGAAGTGTGTGTATACGCTCATTTATGCACATGATCTTTATTAACGCATTAAGAGGGTCATTCCGACCCGATCGCTTGCTGCCAGGTCGGATATGCTTATGCGCCGGCGCATGCTATACGGCCGAAGGCCGTTGTACCCTAGCGATCGCCCCTACCTGATTGATAGGCAGAGGCGGTCGCTGGGCGGGAGGGGGCTGGACGGCGGCGTTAAGCCGCCGTTTAGGGGGCGCGGTCCGGCCAACGCAGGTGTGGCCGGACCATTGGGGGGGGGCGGCGTCTGCGTGACGTCACACGCAGCCGCTGCGACCCGTGCAGCGATGAGGTTCTCCCAGCCAGCCGCAGGAGCTGCGCTGGCCGGGAGTTACTCCTCAAATGCAAAAGCATCGCTGCTGTGCGATGCTTTTGCATTTCTGCGGGGAAGGGGGGGGGCAGGGACTGACATGCAGGGCGGACTAGCCCTGTGCTGGGCGTCCCCCCGCATGTTTGAGTGCCTGATCGTAGCTGTGGTAAATTTAGCACAGCTGCGATCAACTTGGAATGACCCCCTAAGTCATTAGTAAAATGTTTTTTTTTTTCTAGTATAGGCGACATAAGTTGCCACTACTATTAGCTGTGTGCACACAGACACAGCTGGACTTATTGCTGCTTGGTATATGTGTTAAAACACTAATACTTTAATTACATGTACTTGAGTGTATATACATATATTTATATGTATATATAAATTTACTAGCGCCTGAAAGAGTTGTGTGAGTTTTTCTACACCCAGAAAACGCCAGGTTTCCGCCCAGAAATGCCGGCTTCCTGTCAGTCAAACAGCGGCTGCATTGCCATTACGACCTGTACGCATTTTCTGACACTATTACCCCGTGTGTGCGCATGCTCAGTCGTTCGATAATCATATGATTTATGATTTCTCAGAATAGTGATCCATGCTGAATTAGGCCCTTTATTAGTCAAGCTGTGTCAAAGCTTGTTGTATTGCAAATTAAAAGCCTTCTATTTTGGATTGTTTGCCCAAACTCTCAGAGTAAGAGGTGAGGTTAGAAAGCAAATAAACTGCTATTTGATATCATCTACATTATTATCAATTATTTACAGGTGCCAGAAAACATAAAACAAATCATACGTACAGACAGGACAAGTACGTACAAGGCTGACAAAGAAGGTGCAGATGGGAAATAGTGTAGCGTAGGCCATGCTTGTGAGAGGTTATTATCTAGAGCACAGGTTCTCAAACTCAGTCCTCAGGACCCCACACGGTTCATGTTTTGCAGATCACCTGTAGATTTTTAAAATGTGACAGTTGGTGATACACAGTGCACCTGCTGGGTGACATGGAAAACGTGAACCGTGTGGGGTCCTGAGGACCGAGTTTGAGAACCACTGATCTAGAGCACAGGTTCTCAAACTCGGTCCTCAGTATCCCCACATGGTCCATGTTTTGCAGGTCACCTGTAGATTTTTAAAATGTGACATTTGGTTATACACTGTCACGATCCGGGTATCTGGACGCCATTACTTACCCTTCAGATGCCTCCTAAGGCTGGCTCAGCGTTCCAGGACCGGATCCCGCTGTTCCTGAGTTTCCACATGCAGAATGTCAGAGTGGTGATTTAATCAGCCGCGGCCTCCGCTGTGCCCGCGTGGTTAAATGTGCGCTTGTCAGTCTGACGTCTCCTGTCTCCTGTGGCCGGCGTCGCCATTACTGTTTCAATTCTCACATGGATTACAAACCAAACTTCCCTCCAAGTGTCTGCATGGGCGCAGCCATCTTGGATTTTGTCATCTGATTATTTCCACCAATCTGCTGTCTGTATTGTTGATTTGCATAATTGCCTAGCCAACCCCTTCCTTGCTGCAGGTATAAGTATGCTGTGCCTGAGCAAGGAAGGCGTCAGTGCTTTGGTTGTCTAACCTAGTTCCAGTTTGTCTCTCTCCTGTGGTTGTCTTCCAGGTTCCAGCTCCTGTCTCCAGACTTCTGCTATAGAGACCCGCACCAGCATTCCATCTGCGGTGTAGCCTGACTCTCCGATCCATTCTGGACTCACCTGTTTCCAGCTACAACAATCACCTGCTTCCAGCCCAGCTTCCAGCAGTGTACAGCTTCTCTTAAAGGGCCGGTGTCCTTTCTGCAGTTTACCACTCTCCACCGGTATTATTATTTCACCGCTCTCAAACAATCACCTGCTTCCAGCCCAGCTTCCAGCAGTGTATAGCTTCTCTTAAAGGGCCGGTGTCCTTTTCTGCAGTTCACCACTCTCCACCGGTATTATTATTTCACCGCTCTCAAACTCCAAACTTCATTATTATTTCATCGCTCTCAAGTTCGTTTATTATTTAACTGGTTCCAGCCAGTATCCACTCCGTACCAACAACAGTCTGGTTCCAGCCAGTATCCACAGCAGCCGTTTTACCTTCAGCAGCCCAGCCTTTCCTGGAACATCAGCTGGTACGATCCTGGGTTCTCTCCATTGCTACAGTCAGGCCTGGTAAGGACTTTCCAACTAGAAGATTATAAGAACTGTCTCACACTACTAGTGCCTGTGGCCCTTGCCACCCTGTAGTACCCAGGAATTGTATTTATCCTCTGTTGACTTTTATGTTTCCTTTTACTGCTGCTGTGTTACGGAGTTTGTCATAATAAACATCATTGACTTTTATCCTGGTTGTCGTGGTCACGCCTTCGGGCAGTTATTCTACATGTTACTTACATGTCTAGGGGTCTGATACAACCTCCCAGGTTCCGTTACATCTCAGCCCCTACAACTGAGGCTGCCTCCCGTCAGCTCAGGCCCTCAGTTGTGACATACACAGTGCAACTGCTAGGTGACATGGAAAACATGAACCGTGTGTAGTCGTGAGGACTGAGCTTGAGAACCACTGATCTAGAGGGAGAGTGCTGTACTGAGACGATAGGAGGTAGTGAGTCTCGGAGTGGAAATTGGGACAGTAACTGGTAGTACCCAGAGAGAGTTACATCAGGTGGGGGAAGGATAGGTAACAGTGAAGAAGTGGGCTTTTAGAGAGCATTTGGAAGATTGAGGAGGTATCCAATTATAAGCGCTAAATTTTCGACCTATGGTTATTATCGGGCTATCCAGTTATAGCCTGTTTAACACATGGGATCTGGGATAAGTATCCAGTGTTATCGCAGAAAAAAATAATCTGTTTGGGGATTATGCCTCACGTGCCTGAGGCACCCCGATGCATAACTCCCGATAAGTGCCTGCTGTCAGGGCTAATTGGATACCCCCTGAATGTTGCGCGGTTCCATAAGTGGGGAGCAGCACGGGGCTTGTATTTGAGTCTGGTGTGAGGTGATAATCAGATAGCAGGCATGTGTCATAGATAGATGAAATAGAGTGTGTAGAGAGTGTTTCATGAAGAGGTCAAACACATATGAAGGCACAGGTGTAGGTTAGGGCTTTGATAGCGAGGGTGACTTGTTTGATTTGTATATTGAAGAGTATTGGGATTGACAATGTGGTGGACATGATTTGCAGAAAGGAAGATCAGTTGGGCCTTAGAATTTAGCATGAATTGGAACGGGGATTGTCGTGAGAGGTGAAGGCCCAATAGGAAGTTGAAGTAGTCCTGGCAAATGAGAATAAGAGAATGGGACAGAGATTTGGGGGCTTATGTAATAACCTGTGAGATGCAGGCTGTGGTGACATTCCGGTGAGTCTCACTGTATTTAAAAACCGTCAATCATTTAAAAGGCAACACTAACATTGATTCGCCTTTTAAATGAATTCTACTTTGTGGGCAGACTCCGCGGACTCTCGACAGAGTCTGCATCTCACAGGCTAGTACATGAGGCTCTTGGTAACATTCAGTGGGGAGATTTATCATACATTGGAGAAAGATAAATTGGAGAGAACATTGGTAACATTCAGTGGGGAGATGTATCATACATTGGAGAAAGATAAATTGGAGAGAGCTAAAGTACCGACCAATCTACTCCTGTCATTTTTCAAACACAGCCTGACAGTGACAGTTAGGAACTGATTGGTTGGTACTACGGTATGTGGGTCTATTTACTAAGCCTTGGAGAGAGCTATAGTGGAGAGAGATAAAGTACCAGCCAATCAGCTCCTGTTACATGATGTGTTTGACAAATGAGTTAGGAGCTGGATGGCTGGAACTTTATCTCCACCCACTTCAGCTCTCCCCAAGGCTTAGTACATAGATGCCACTATACGTCTCTCCAAGCTTTGGTACATCTCAGTGAGAAAAGATGAAATTCTGGCAATGTTTTCAAGGAGGCACTACATGTGTGAATAACAGCTGATGGCAGAGTTTATAACAATGAAACAGCAAGAACGGGGAACTGGGGAAAGCATCATGCTGCTAATGGAAGATGTTGAGATCAGTTTTGGACATTAGATTGTTGGACTGTCATGAAGATCTAAAGACAAGATGTTGGAGAGACAAAAGCTAAAAGCCTTTACACATTGGGCGATTTTGAGCTAAAAGCAGCTCACTTTTGGTGTATTGAGCTGCTTTCAGCTCAAAACTGCCGAGTGTGTATGCCCCGGCGATGAGCGCTGATGCGCGCTCCCGCTTCATCGCCAGTGGCCGCTGGGCAAAAACGCCCAGTGTGTATGCACCTTTAGGGGCAGATAGGTACTGCAGCGTGACGCATTGCACAATTTGGTGGTTCAGAGTTACTCCTTGATATAAAGAAGTGTGATGTGCCGTCAGTAAATCACACAAGCCACACAAAAAAATATCCAAACCCATGTGGTTTGGCAAAACTGCGCTTTAATAAGTCTTCATTTAAGGGTGAAACATAAGGGACACAGATCACCATGTGTTTGAATAAATGCGGTGGTCTTTAAAGTGTTAATTTCCACATTAGGGGTGGCGCAGTGGTTATAACTGCTGCCTTACAGCACTGGGCCTTTGAGTTTAATTTCAAACCAGGACTGTATACGTACAAAGTTTGTATGTTCTCCCTACGTTTGTGTGGTGTTCGTTTGGGTACTCTGGATTCTTAATACAGGACCTAATTCAGACCTAATCGCTGTGCTGCTAATTCTGTTGTCCTGCGATCAGATACTTGCTGCCCAAGGGGAGTGTAAATTCCTCCTGTACAAGTGTGCGATCGCATGTGTACGCCATGCGAAAATGTCCCTCAGTCAGCGGGCAGCTGCAAATCCGTTCGCAACTCACTCACCATCAACTGGTTTTTCCAGTGTGTGCAGTCTGTGTGCAGCCCAGAACTTACTCCTACAGTGCGATGAGAACAGGCTGATCGGGGCCGGAGCTGACGTCACACACCCTCCCTGAAAACACTTGGGAACGCCTGCGTTTTTCCTGATACTCCCAGAAACCGGTCAGTTACCACCCACATACGGCCTCTTCATATCAGGGACGTGCAGTCAGGGGAGGCAGGGGAGGCAGTGCCTCCCCTGTCATAATGATTAAGATAATACAAAGAAGATGCATATGACACATATTCTGTGCCATATGTATCTTCTTAATATTATTCTTATCGTTGCTGTTTTGTATATGTGTTTGGGAGGCACCGATCGTGATGCCTCCCGTTGTCACTGGGGAAAGTATGGGGAGCGGGGGGTGGGCACGGGCGGGGACTAGCCGTGGGCTGTAAAAGCCCATTGAAAATATATGGGAAAGCGGCACCATTAGTGGTGCCGCTTTCCATCAGGGACGTGCTTTCAACCTATGAAAGCACGTCCCTGTCAGTGAGGCCACAGTGATTGGCCAGCGGATCCGTCACTGGATCCGCTGTCAATCACTGTGTGGGCGACGCTGGCGGAGGAGGTGCGGGCGGCTGGATGCGGCAATGGTGCGGGCGGCGGGATGCGGCGGTGGAGCAGGCGGCGGTGCGGGTTGCGGCGGCGGTGCGGCGGCGGAAATTACCTTTATCCTGCAGAGTTTGGCAGCGGAGTGGTTCCAGTTTCAAAAATGGCGCCTCAGCGTCATTTTTGAAATTCAAGATGGCCACCGCGAGCCAATCACGGCTCGCCGCGTCATCGCCCCGCCCCCTACGGCTGACTTATATAAGTCAGCGCGAGGCGGAGGAGAGTCAGTCCGACGGCGGAGGAGGAGCTGTGAAGAGCTCCTGAAGAATGAAGACGCCGGAAGTCCTGGCTGGGCGGCGGCTATGCAAAAGAGCTTAGCAGCCGCCGCCCACCAGGTGAAGACGCTGGAAGCCCTGGGGAGGTGGCGCCCCCCCAGGTGAAGACGCCGGAAGCCCTGGGAAGGCGGCGGCCACGCAAAATAGCTTAAAGGCTGCCGCCCCCAGGTGAAGACCCAGTTTAATAAAGCTTATTTTCAAGACTTGTGTGGTGTTTTTATTTTAATATTTTCTTTACAGGTGGACTACAGGTGCCAGCGGGCACTTTATGTCTGGGCATGCTGGCACTTGTGGTTCTCCAAGTGCCAGCATGCTGGGGCAGGCTTGCTGGGACCTGTAGGCTACCTGTAAAGAACAATATTACTATTCTTTGCAGGTGGACTACAGGTGCCAGCAGGCCCTTTGTGTCCGGGCATGCTGGCACTTGTGGTTCTCCAAGTGCCAGCATGCTGGGGCAGGCTTACTGGGACTTGTAGGCCACCTGTAAAGAACACTATTAACACACAATGAACCCCGCACCCACCGCCACCAGGGGTGCGGGGCATAGCACTGGGCTATCAGCCCAGTGCCGGTTATTGCTCGGGAGGGGGGACCCCATTTTAATTTTTTGGGGTTCCCACTTTCCGAGGAATTCCAACCCTGGGCTGACTGGCTGGGGGGCAGATTAATGTTATGGCAGGGGGACCCCACACTGAGTGTCTCCTCTGCTGTGGCATTACTCCCCCTGGCTGGTTCTGCCTAGTGCTGGTTTTACTGGTGTGTTGGGGGACCACACTTTTTTTTTTGTTTTTTTTCAGGGGGGGGGGGGGGGAGGGCTTGTTAGCTGCCAGTGCCTCCCCAACCAGTGACCTCGCCGCACGTCACTGCTTCCTATCATTCAGCTTTTAAATGGCTGTACAATCTAAATTTTCGCACCAGCTTGTCGCTGTTTGGTGATACCTGATGTTGTTTGGCAATGTGCGTGCGCATTGCGATGCATACGCATGCGCATTCAATCGATAATCGCCCGCTGTGTGAAAACACACAGCAGCGATCAGGTTGGATCGGGCCCACAGTCCAGAAGCATACTGGTAATACTGTATAACACTTGTAACTGTGGCAGGGAAGGTGGGTCTTCTCAGCTCTGCGTCCCATAGCAGCTACACTCCCTGCACCTATGGTAGCTACGCCCTTGGGTAGGTTCATTGAATTCTGACAAAATCAACCTTAGGGTCAGGACTAATGTGGATGACAAAATATTCTCTGTATAGCTATGCGTAAATTGTGCCCAGTATTTGTGCGCTACATAAAAATCAGCCTGGATTTTCAATTTTCCTTGCATGGTAATGGTTGGGGGGGGGGGGGGGGAGCTTTAATTTACCAGCAAATTATAAATAATCTGCAGTATTAAAGTTAATTATTATAAGGCCTGTGTGATGGACCAATATAAAAGATTGGGGAGGAATCAAAGAAATGGCCATGGCGTGTAAACCAGAAAGGTGAGGGCCAGAAGTCAGTTTGTGCAGCTTTTAGGAAACCTGTAACGCTCTAAGACTAGCAGTATTAGGTAGGAATATAAAAGTAAAGCAGAAGTGAGAACATAGCTCCAGGTGCTGGGGGACGTTTCAGCTTGTGTACAGTATGCAGAACAATATATTCATATCTGCAAGCTCTGACACTGCAGCTTGCTGATCTTGTGTCAGCAAATGCTTAGCCTTAGTGTGAACCAATTAACTAAAGTGTGAGCCTGAGGATCTGATGCACACAAAATCTCCCTGCATGACTTTTATCCTGTGTCACATACACCTTATATTTATAACTCGCTGAGTTTCTCTTGATTCAAGCAACATGTTATCAGCATTTGACAACCTCTGCGATCTGTTCCACCCAATTTTGTGCTTAAACAACTCTGGGGTAGATGTATTAAGCCTGGAGACGGTATAAGGAAGTGATAAACCAGTGATAAGTGAAAGGTGATAAATGCACCAGCCAATCAGCTCCTAACTGTTAATTTACATATTGGAGCTGATTGGCTGGTGCTAAAAAAAAAAAGGTATGTGAAATTCTGTCATAGGGTCAGATGGTTATTTTTTCCTGACCTGCTGGTATACACTGACCATCTCTGGTAGAGTGTACCTAACACTAACCTTACATTGAAATGTCTCTATTTACTTAGAGTGCTCTGTAAATAATTGACCTCCCTCTCACATTGTCATGAAAATAAATATATTTATTTCTATGGGAAAGCTCTGTGGTGACTCCTTTATACATCCAGTTTGCTGCCTGTCACAAGCATAGGCTGTTTTCCTATGACATCACATGATGTCACAATGCCCATAATAACTAACAAAGACCTGATAAGTGTAACTGTCTCAGCAGGAGCCGCTCAGCCTGTAGAACCGCTGTAGCTAACACTTGGTTGATCTTGAACTACTTATCTCAACAAGGAAAGCAGGACGTATTATATGTATCAGTTAGCCTTCTAAGCGGATACATTACTGTGTCGCATTCAGGAGGTAATAAGCCTGGTAATTGCTATTAGACCACATTACACTTGTCTTCCCACACAACCTGATGCACTAACTCCAGCCTCAGTCCACTCCTTGTGAAGCTCCCCCACACTCACCTGACCTGAACCTTCTCTATGGGGCATTACCAAGAGAAAGATGAGAGACATGAGACCGAACAATGCAGAAGAGCTGAAGGCCATTATTGAAGCATCGTGGTCTTCAGGGCCGGTGCAAGGTTTCTCAGCACCCTAGGCAAACCATATGCCTTCTCCCCACACACACACACACACACACACACACACACACACACACACACACACACACACACACACACACACACACACACACACACACACACACCCCAATACAAAATGTTCAGCCACCCAGGTGTAAAGTTGGCTTCCTAGATGTTTCACAGCCATTGTCAAATAGGGAAACGCCCCCACCAAAAAAATCTGTAAAAACTATGCGCAATATTTATCTGTGCATCAATTCTCTATATTATATTATTTAGTTTGCATTGAGTGCCAATATGTGGTGGTAGACACGCCTGATAGGTGGTGCTAGACACGCCCATTAGGTGGTGTTAGACATGCCCAATAGGCAGTGCTAAACACGCCCTTCTAATCGTGCACCCCCTAATAAAATGTCCTGCGCACGCCTATGTATACTGTGTGTGTCTGCTGTGTGTGTGTATCTATGCATATCTGTATGTAAGTATGTTGTGTGTATGCAGGGACTGAGAAAATAGGCAGGGCCCCCCTCTGGGTGAGGACAGTGGTGCAGAGGTGGGCAGAGCTGTGAATAATGTGGGTGTTGCTATTAAACCGGCACAGGTGCGCAGAGCGATTCTCCAGTGAGTATACTACAAGGCTGCAACTCCACACCCTGACAGTGTGCTGAGCACACAGACATTACATGGGACGCCACTAGAGGATTTATCCCCATTCTGGACTGACGTTTACAAAGGATGTTTCACATGTATAGGGGAACATAGGCTCACCCTATGTTAACAGTGTTCTCTAAAAGTTCATATAATTCCCACTACTAGAGGGTACCCCTAATAGTGGGAGTATACTACTGAGGAAGGTATACAGTGGAAAGGGTAATCACAAGTGACCAACCTGACAGTGAGCACCGTGACTCCACTGATTTTAATAAAATACACTATCATTTACAGTGCAAAATCCAGTATAATGCATTAAAGATTACAATTCACACACATGACATAACGTCACCATTTCCCGTCGTTTCACATTCTAAATTCACAGCAAACATTACACAGCCCTCTGCAACATAGGATATATAAAAGGCAGAAATACACAGTAACATATTAGACAGAAACATAAATATTCTCTTATGTAGCTGCTGCCTGTGGTTTCTAATAGCAGTACGGGTGCGGTATGAATGACCGCCAGACAGGACGCCAAATGTAAAAATACACACGCCAGCATTCTGATTTGTGAAATCCCGACAGGTGTGATTTTAGTGATCTAACCCCTGTCCCCTAACCCTCCCTACCCGCAGCCTATCCCTAACCCTCCCCCTGCTGGTGCCTAAACCTAGCCCCCCTCCCCCCCCATCCCACAGCCTAAACATAACCCTCCCCCCTTAGTTCCTAAACCTTACCTCCCCACAGTGGTGCCTGACTCTAACCCCCCTGGCCACAGCCTAACCCTTAACTTCCCACCCACCCCCGCAGCCTAACCCTCACCCCTCCGATGTTGGCTAAACCTAAACCCCCCCAGCACTAATGAGAGCTTCGGTGGCTATACTTACAGCGGTCGGGATCCTGGCTGTTGAAGTTTAGGCGTTGGTATCCTGACCCTGTTGGAATGCCGATGTTGGGATTTTGATGGCTGTCGGGATTCTGGCGTTGGTATTTCAGCAGCCGGGACCCCGAAAGCCAGGATATTAACCGCATCCCAGCAGTACCACCCCACTGATCGCGGTGCAAAACTCCTATCAGGGCGAGGGCTCTGCTAGTGCTGCTGCCCTGTATGTGACATGACCCACAGCCTGAGAAAGTGGAAATAAATACAACCTCCCCATGTTTACTACATCAGGGATGCTAGAAAACATGGAAAAGATGTACATTGCACTACACACCCTGCCATAAAATGAGCTATGTCTTACACATGGCTGCAATGCAGGTATGGCTGGGAGAGCTTAGACACAGAGTTATGGAGGTGGGGGAGTAGCAGGCAAAGTTTCATGTCTGGAGCAGAGCCAAGTAAAGTGTTTAAATCCAGACCTGGAATGGCACCTGGGCTGGTTCACTCTTCCTCCTGTATAGTGCTGCTGCTTGCTAGACTCTGCTACATGGATTGTGTGGCTCCTCCCACCTCACTGATACGATGGGCACATCTTCACTTGACACCCACAGACATGCTGCACGCTGCCAGTGTATTTAGTGAGGCAGTTTGGTAGTAGTGTCTCCAGTAACCCCCCATCCCGAGCGATCGTGGCCCACTAAACCCCGCCCCCTCGCAGAAAGGGGCGGAGCCTGAATTTTGTGATGCCCTTCGGGGAATAATAAAACTTACCCCATTCCAACCCTGGACATAGGATTGAACCCAGCAGCCGCCATCAGTGACTCCAGCACATGGGGAAATACTTGCTGGGGAGGAGGAGCTATAGCATGAGGGGGCGGAGTTATACCGAAGGGTGGAACAGCCCACCCTGCACCACTTACTACGAGGAATCCGAAATGCTGCCGGCTCTTCTCAAGTGTCTCTCTATGGTTGCGGCTGCCTGCAGGTGTACCAGCTGCAGCAGGCAGGCTGCCCAGGGCAAAACTAATCCACAGTTAAACACCGCTGCCATTCGGGCCCGTTTGTCCGGGCCCGGGACTCAACACACACAGGATTGGGAGGGTTATGACTGCAGGCAGCCGCAGAACAGCATTGAAGCAGCGCCGAGTCAGCGCGGGCACCCTGGAGCCCAAAGCATCACAGTGGGCGGCTGGTGACTCACTGACAGTGACGGCAGTGGCGCCGGACCCTCACCAAGGTGCTGCTGGCAGCTGTCTGTCATAGATAACAGCGGCGGCTGGCGTACTCTGTCCTTACCTTTCGGCCGCTCCTATTTAACGGCCCTTGAGCCAGCTTTGGGAATGGTATAGCACTGACCTCCTCATATGGGGAGAGGAGAATCGGGCCGCTCCCTCAAGTCTCGCCGCCCATAGGCAGCTGCCTAAAGCTGCCTAATGGAAGCGCCGGCCCTGGTGGTCTTCCATAACACCTCAGCAGTGCCACAGGCTGATAGAATCCATACATTGAGGCAGTAATTCATGCAAAAGGGGCCCAAACCAAGTACTGAGTACATATGTATGATTATACTTTTCAGAGGGCCGACATTTCTGTATTTATAATCCTTTTTTTATTGATTTTATGGAATATTCTAATTTTCTGAGATTTTGGATTTGGGGTTTTCTTAAGCTGTTAGCCACAATCATCAAAATTATAACAAATAAAGGCTTGCAATATCTCACTTTGCATGTAATGAGTCTATATAATATATTAGTTTCACCTTTTAAGTTGAATTACTGAAATAAATGAACTTTTGCACGATATTCTAATTTTCTGAGTTTCACCTGTATACCCTACTTAGCTCAGCAGGCAACTGCACTCATCATTTGAACTATACCCTATAAAAGTAAAGGAAATATGCAATGTATAATAGCAATTACTAGTGATAAAGTCTGTTAATCATGGTAATGTGGGTGCACCGTTTATGTTGGTGACCCAGATCACTAGTTTGGATTAACATTTTGACAATATCCTGAACTGTGTCTCGTCCTGTGACGGAGGGCTAGATGTAATACGGTGCGAGTTCTGAGAAAGGTGCAGGTTTAGCACTGAACTCGCACATTTTAGGAACTCGCACATGTAATAGGCTGCAAGAACATGCAAACTCGCATTTCCACTATTCGCAAGGCCCTAACTCGCATCCAGATGTATTCCCGTTAACAACATACAACTCGCACAATGGTGGCGATTCATAGATAGACGCAGCTGCGCATATGTACGCAGCGGGTGCGTCCACCTGGTCTCCAGGCATGCACTGGCAATAGTGCGTGACCATCACCATGCAATCGCATCCGGGTAGTGAATGATAGCCTCTGCGTTGGGGGAGGCAGTGCCACGGCACTTACTGGGCTCTGTCCGGACAATGCAGGCATGTCTGGACTGTTTTCAGGACTGCTGCGTTACTTCACATACAGCCGCTCCGAGAAAAAATATGTCGCCAGACCACAGCATGTGAATAGATGGATGCAGATCTTGCTGCGGAACAAGATCTTCATCCATCTCTGAATACTCTCCAAAGTAATAATGTACAGAATTAGTAAAATAAAGTTGTGGAAAAAAAGATCTGCTTTTTATTAGAGATGAGCGGGTTCGGTTTCTCTGAATCCGAACCCGCACGAACTTCATGTTTTTTTTCACGGGTCCGAGCGACTCGGATCTTCCCGCCTTGCTCGGTTAACCCGAGCGCGCCCGAACGTCATCATGACGCTGTCGGATTCTCGCGAGACTCGGATTCTATATAAGGAGCCGCGCGTCGCCGCCATTTTCACACGTGCATTGAGATTGATAGGGAGAGGACGTGGCTGGCGTCCTCTCCATTTAGATTAGGAGAGAGAGAGAGAGATTGACCTGAGGCTGATACTGTAGAAGAGAGTGCAGAGTTTAGTGACTGACCACAGTGACCACCAGCAGTGCAGTTGTTTTATTTAATATATCCGTTCTCTGCCTGAAAAAAACGGTACACACAGTGACTCAGTCACATACCATATCTGTGTGCACTGCTCAGCCCAGTGTGCTGCATGCCTGCATCATCTATGTATATATTATATATCTGACTGTGCTCAGCTCACACAGCTTATAATTGTGGGGGAGACTGGGGAGCACTGCAGTGCCAGTTATAGGTTATAGCAGGAGCCAGGAGTACAAGACAGTCACATACCATATCTGTGTGCACTGCTCAGCCCAGTGTGCTGCATCATCTATGTATATATTATATATCTGACTGTGCTCAGCTCACACAGCTTATAATTGTGGGGGAGACTGGGGAGCACTGCAGTGCCAGTTATAGGTTATAGCAGGAGCCAGGAGTACATATTATATTAAAATTAAACAGTGCACACTTTTGCTGCAGGAGTGCCACTGCCAGTGTGACTGACCAGTGACCTGACCACACTGACCACCAGTATAGTTAGTAGTATACTATATTGTGATTGCCTGAAAAAGTTAAACACTCGTCGTGTGACTTCACTTGTGTGGTGTGTTTTTTTTTATTCTATAAAAAACTCATTCTGCTGACAGACAGTGTCCAGCAGGTCCGTCATTATATAATATATATACCTGTCCGGCTGCAGTAGTGATATATATATATATTTTATATCATTATTTATCATCCAGTCGCAGCAGACACAGTACGGTAGTTCACGGCTGTAGCTACCTCTGTGTCGGCACTCGGCAGTCCATCCATAATTGTATACCACCTACCCGTGGTTTTTTTTTCTTTCTTCTTTATACATACATACTACTACATCTCTTTATCAACCAGTCTATATTAGCAGCAGACACAGTACAGTACGGTAGTTCACGGCTGTGGCTACCTCTGTGTCGGCACTCGGCAGTCCGTCCATAATTGTATACCACCTAACCGTGGTTTTTTTTTCTTTCTTCTTTATACATACATACTACGACATCTCTTTATCAACCAGTCTATATTAGCAGCAGACACAGTACAGTACGGTAGTTCACGGCTGTGGCTACCTCTGTGTCGGCACTCGGCAGTCCGTCCATAATTGTATACCACCTAACCGTGGTTTTTTTTTCTTTCTTCTTCATACATACATACTACGACATCTCTTTATCAACCAGTCTATATTAGCAGCAGACACAGTACAGTACGGTAGTTCACGGCTGTGGCTACCTCTGTGTCGGCACTCGGCAGTCCGTCCATAATTGTATACCACCTAACCGTGGTTTTTTTTTCTTTCTTCTTTATACATACATACTACGACATCTCTTTATCAACCAGTCTATATTAGCAGCAGACACAGTACAGTACGGTAGTTCACGGCTGTGGCTACCTCTGTGTCGGCACTCGGCAGTCCGTCCATAATTGTATACCACCTAACCGTGGTTTTTTTTTCTTTCTTCTTCATACATACATACTACGACATCTCTTTATCAACCAGTCTATATTAGCAGCAGACACAGTACAGTACGGTAGTTCACGGCTGTGGCTACCTCTGTGTCGGCACTCGGCAGTCCGTCCATAATTGTATACCACCTACCCGTGGTTTTTTTTTCTTTCTTCTTCATACATACATACTACTACATCTCTTTATCAACCAGTCTATATTAGCAGCAGACACAGTACAGTACGGTAGTTCACGGCTGTGGCTACCTCTGTGTCGGCACTCGGCAGTCCGTCCATAATTGTATACCACCTAACCGTGGTTTTTTTTTCTTTCTTCTTCATACATACATACTACGACATCTCTTTATCAACCAGTCTATATTAGCAGCAGACACAGTACGGTAGTTCACGGCTGTAGCTACCTCTGAGTCGGCACTCGGCAGTCCGTCCATAATTGTATACTAGTATCCATCCATCTCCATTGTTTACCTGAGGTGCCTTTTAGTTGTGCCTATTAAAATATGGAGAACAAAAATGTTGAGGTTCCAAAATTAGGGAAAGATCAAGATCCACTTCCACCTCGTGCTGAAGCTGCTGCCACTAGTCATGGCCGAGACGATGAAATGCCAGCAACGTCGTCTGCCAAGGCCGATGCCCAATGTCATAGTACAGAGCATGTCAAATCCAAAACACCAAATATCAGTAAAAAAAGGACTCCAAAACCTAAAATAAAATTGTCGGAGGAGAAGCGTAAACTTGCCAATATGCCATTTACCACACGGAGTGGCAAGGAACGGCTGAGGCCCTGGCCTATGTTCATGGCTAGTGGTTCAGCTTCACATGAGGATGGAGGCACTCAGCCTCTCGCTAGAAAAATGAAAAGACTCAAGCTGGCAAAAGCAGTAGCACCGCAAAGAACTGTGCGTTCTTCGAAATCCCAAATCCACAAGGAGAGTCCAATTGTGTCGGTTGCGATGCCTGACCTTCCCAACACTGGACGTGAAGAGCATGCGCCTTCCACCATTTGCACGCCCCCTGCAAGTGCTGGAAGGAGCACCCGCAGTCCAGTTCCTGATAGTCAGATTGAAGATGTCAGTGTTGAAGTACACCAGGATGAGGAGGATATGGGTGTTGCTGGCGCTGGGGAGGAAATTGACCAGGAGGATTCTGATGGTGAGGTGGTTTGTTTAAGTCAGGCACCCGGGGAGACACCTGTTGTCCGTGGGAGGAATATGGCCGTTGACATGCCTGGTGAAAATACCAAAAAAATCAGCTCTTCGGTGTGGAACTATTTCAACAGAAATGCGGACAACAGGTGTCAAGCCGTGTGTTCCCTTTGTCAAGCTGTAATAAGTAGGGGTAAGGACGTTAACCACCTCGGAACATCCTCCCTTATACGTCACCTGCAGCGCATTCATAATAAGTCAGTGACAAGTTCAAAAACTTTGGGTGACAGCGGAAGCAGTCCACTGACCAGTAAATCCCTTCCTCTTGTAACCAAGCTCACGCAAACCACCCCACCAACTCCCTCAGTGTCAATTTCCTCCTTCCCCAGGAATGCCAATAGTCCTGCAGGCAATGTCACTGGCAATTCTGACGAGTCCTCTCCTGCCTGGGATTCCTCCGATGCATCCTTGCGTGTAACGCCTACTGCTGCTGGCGCTGCTGTTGTTGCTGCTGGGAGTCGATGGTCATCCCAGAGGGGAAGTCGTAAGCCCACTTGTACTAATTCCAGTAAGCAATTGACTGTTCAACAGTCCTTTGCGAGGAAGATGAAATATCACAGCAGTCATCCTGCTGCAAAGCGGATAACTGAGGCCTTGACAACTATGTTGGTGTTAGACGTGCGTCCGGTATCCGCCGTTAGTTCACAGGGAACTAGACAATTTATTGAGGCAGTGTGCCCCCGTTACCAAATACCATCTAGGTTCCACTTCTCTAGGCAGGCGATACCGAGAATGTACACGGACCTCAGAAAAAGACTCACCAGTGTCCTAAAAAATGCAGTTGTACCCAATGTCCACTTAACCACGGACATGTGGACAAGTGGAGCAGGGCAGGGTCAGGACTATATGACTGTGACAGCCCACTGGGTAGATGTATGGACTCCCGCCGCAAGAACAGCAGCGGCGGCACCAGTAGCAGCATCTCGCAAACGCCAACTCTTTCCTAGGCAGGCTACGCTTTGTATCACCGCTTTCCAGAATACGCACACAGCTGAAAACCTCTTACGGCAACTGAGGAAGATCATCGCGGAATGGCTTACCCCAATTGGACTCTCCTGTGGATTTGTGGCATCGGACAACGCCAGCAATATTGTGTGTGCATTAAATATGGGCAAATTCCAGCACGTCCCATGTTTTGCACATACCTTGAATTTGGTGGTGCAGAATTATTTAAAAAACGACAGGGGCGTGCAAGAGATGCTGTCGGTGGCCAGAAAAATTGCGGGACACTTTCGGCGTACAGGCACCACGTACAGAAGACTGGAGCACCACCAAAAACTACTGAACCTGCCCTGCCATCATCTGAAGCAAGAAGTGGTAACGAGGTGGAATTCAACCCTCTATATGCTTCAGAGGTTGGAGGAGCAGCAAAAGGCCATTCAAGCCTATACAATTGAGCACGATATAGGAGGTGGAATGCACCTGTCTCAAGCGCAGTGGAGAATGATTTCAACGTTGTGCAAGGTTCTGATGCCCTTTGAACTTGCCACACGTGAAGTCAGTTCAGACACTGCCAGCCTGAGTCAGGTCATTCCCCTCATCAGGCTTTTGCAGAAGAAGCTGGAGACATTGAAGGAGGAGCTAACACGGAGCGATTCCGCTAGGCATGTGGGACTTGTGGATGGAGCCCTTAATTCGCTTAACAAGGATTCACGGGTGGTCAATCTGTTGAAATCAGAGCACTACATTTTGGCCACCGTGCTCGATCCTAGATTTAAAGCCTACCTTGGATCTCTCTTTCCGGCAGACACAAGTCTGCTGGGGTTGAAAGACCTGCTGGTGAGAAAATTGTCAAGTCAAGCGGAACGCGACCTGTCAACATCTCCTCCTTCACATTCTCCCGCAACTGGGGGTGCGAGGAAAAGGCTCAGAATTCCGAGCCCACCCGCTGGCGGTGATGCAGGGCAGTCTGGAGCGACTGCTGATGCTGACATCTGGTCCGGACTGAAGGACCTGACAACGATTACGGACATGTCGTCTACTGTCACTGCATATGATTCTCTCACCATTGAAAGAATGGTGGAGGATTATATGAGTGACCGCATCCAAGTAGGCACGTCACACAGTCCATACTTATACTGGCAGGAAAAAGAGGCAATTTGGAGGCCCTTGCACAAACTGGCTTTATTCTACCTAAGTTGCCCTCCCACAAGTGTGTACTCCGAAAGAGTGTTTAGTGCCGCCGCTCACCTTGTCAGCAATCGGCGTACGAGGTTACATCCAGAAAATGTGGAGAAGATGATGTTCATTAAAATGAATTATAATCAATTCCTCCGCGGAGACATTGACCAGCAGCAATTGCCTCCACAAAGTACACAGGGAGCTGAGATGGTGGATTCCAGTGGGGACGAATTGATAATCTGTGAGGTGGGGGATGTACACGGTGATATATCGGAGGGTGATGATGAGGTGGACATCTTGCCTCTGTAGAGCCAGTTTGTGCAAGGAGAGATTAATTGCTTCTTTTTTGGGGGGGGTCCAAACCAACCCGTCATATCAGTCACAGTCGTGTGGCAGACCCTGTCACTGAAATGATGGGTTGGTTAAAGTGTGCATGTCCTGTTTTGTTTATACAACATAAGGGTGGGTGGGAGGGCCCAAGGACAATTCCATCTTGCACCTCTTTTTTCTTTTATTTTTCTTTGCGTCATGTGCTGTTTGGGGAGGGTTTTTTGGAAGGGACATCCTGCGTGACACTGCAGTGCCACTCCTAAATGGGCCCGGTGTTTGTGTCGGCCACTAGGGTCGCTAATCTTACTCACACAGTCAGCTACCTCATTGCGCCTCTTTTTTTCTTTGCGTCATGTGCTGATTGGGGAGGGTTTTTTGGAAGGGACATCCTGCGTGACACTGCAGTGCCACTCCTAAATGGGCCCGGTGTTTGTGTCGGCCACTAGGGTCGCTAATCTTACTCACACAGTCAGCTACCTCATTGCGCCTCTTTTTTTCTTTGCGTCATGTGCTGATTGGGGAGGGTTTTTTGGAAGGGACATCCTGCGTGACACTGCAGTGCCACTCCTAAATGGGCCCGGTGTTTGTGTCGGCCACTAGGGTCGCTTATCTTACTCACACAGTCAGCTACCTCATTGCGCCTCTTTTTTTCTTTGCGTCATGTGCTGATTGGGGAGGGTTTTTTGGAAGGGACATCCTGCGTGACACTGCAGTGCCACTCCTAGATGGGCCAGGTGTTTGTGTCGGCCACTAGTGTCGCTTAGCTTAGTCATCCAGCGACCTTGGTGCAAATTTTAGGACTAAAAATAATATTGTGAGGTGTGAGGTATTCAGAATAGACTGAAAATGAGTGGAAATTATGGTTTTTGAGGTTAATAATAATATGGGATCAAAATGACCCCCAAATTCTATGATTTAAGCTGTTTTTTAGTGTTTTTTTAAAAAAACACCCGAATCCAAAACACACCCGAATCCGACAAAAAAAATTCGGTGAGGTTTTGCCAAAACGCGGTCGAACCCAAAACACGGCCGCGGAACCGAACCCAAAACCAAAACACAAAACCCGAAAAATTTCAGGCGCTCATCTCTACTTTTTATAGGCGAGTTCAATGTCACACCTAACTATAAATTTTATAAAAACAAAGTAGAAGCCCATTAACACTAATTAAATATATATATATATATATATATATATATATATATAAATAAATACATATTGAAGTAAAAAAAAAACATTAGCATTAGTTTAACCCCTAAATACTGTACACACATTTGAGCTAAAAAATTTTTACCAAAAACTGAACCCTTAATTAGTAATTACTAGAGATGAGCGCCTGAAATTTTTCGGGTTTTGTGTTTTGGTTTTGGGTTCGGTTCCGCGGCCGTGTTTTGGGTTCGAACGCGTTTTGGCAAAACCTCACCGAATTTTTTTTGTCGGATTCGGGTGTGTTTTGGATTCGGGTGTTTTTTTCAAAAAACACTAAAAAACAGCTTAAATCATAGAATTTGGGGGTCATTTTGATCCCAAAGTATTATTAACCTCAAAAACCATAATTTACACTCATTTTCAGTCTATTCTGAATACCTCACACCTCACAATATTATTTTTAGTCCTAAAATTTGCACCGAGGTCGCTGTGTGAGTAAGATAAGCGACCCTAGTGGCCGACACAAACACCGGGCCCATCTAGGAGTGGCACTGCAGTGTCACGCAGGATGTCCCTTCCAAAAAACCCTCCCCAAACAGCACATGACGCAAAGAAAAAAAGAGGCGCAATGAGGTAGCTGTGTGAGTAAGATTAGCGACCCTAGTGGCCGACACAAACACCGGGCCCATCTAGGAGTGGCACTGCAGTGTCACGCAGGATGGCCCTTCCAAAAAACCCTCCCCAAACAGCACATGACGCAAAGAAAAAAAGAGGCGCAATGAGGTAGCTGTGTGAGTAAGATTAGCGACCCTAGTGGCCGACACAAACACCGGGCCCATCTAGGAGTGGCACTGCAGTGTCACGCAGGATGTCCCTTCCAAAAAACCCTCCCCAAACAGCACATGACGCAAAGAAAAAAAGAGGCGCAATGAGGTAGCTGTGTGAGTAAGATTAGCGACCCTAGTGGCCGACACAAACACCGGGCCCATCTAGGAGTGGCACTGCAGTGTCACGCAGGATGTCCCTTCCAAAAAACCCTCCCCAAACAGCACATGACGCAAAGAAAAAAAGAGGCGCAATGAGGTAGCTGACTGTGTGAGTAAGATTAGCGACCCTAGTGGCCGACACAAACACCGGGCCCATCTAGGAGTGGCACTGCAGTGTCACGCAGGATGTCCCTTCCAAAAAACCCTCCCCAATCAGCACATGATGCAAAGAAAAAGAAAAGAAAAAAGAAGAGGTGCAAGATGGAATTGTCCTTGGGCCCTCCCACCCACCCTTATGTTGTATAAACAAAACAGGACATGCACACTTTAACCAACCCATCATTTCAGTGACAGGGTCTGCCACACGACTGTGACTGATATGACGGGTTGGTTTGGACCCCCCCCAAAAAAGAAGCAATTAATCTCTCCTTGCACAAACTGGCTCTACAGAGGCAAGATGTCCACCTCATCTTCACCCTCCGATATATCACCGTGTACATCCCCCTCCTCACAGATTATCAATTCGTCCCCACTGGAATCCACCATCTCAGCTCCCTGTGTACTTTGTGGAGGCAATTGCTGCTGGTCAATGTCTCCGCGGAGGAATTGATTATAATTCATTTTAATGAACATCATCTTCTCCACATTTTCTGGATGTAACCTCGTACGCCGATTGCTGACAAGGTGAGCGGCGGCACTAAACACTCTTTCGGAGTACACACTTGTGGGAGGGCAACTTAGGTAGAATAAAGCCAGTTTGTGCAAGGGCCTCCAAATTGCCTCTTTTTCCTGCCAGTATAAGTACGGACTGTGTGACGTGCCTACTTGGATGCGGTCACTCATATAATCCTCCACCATTCTATCAATGTTGAGAGAATCATATGCAGTGACAGTAGACGACATGTCCGTAATCGTTGTCAGGTCCTTCAGTCCGGACCAGATGTCAGCATCAGCAGTCGCTCCAGACTGCCCTGCATCACCGCCAGCGGGTGGGCTCGGAATTCTGAGCCTTTTCCTCGCACCCCCAGTTGCGGGAGAATGTGAAGGAGGAGATGTTGACAGGTCGCGTTCCGCTTGACTTGACAATTTTGTCACCAGCATGTCTTTCAACCCCAGCAGACTTGTGTCTGCCGGAAAGAGAGATCCAAGGTAGGCTTTAAATCTAGGATCGAGCACGGTGGCCAAAATGTAGTGCTCTGATTTCAACAGATTGACCACCCGTGAATCCTTGTTAAGCGAATTAAGGGCTGCATCCACAAGTCCCACATGCCTAGCGGAATCGCTCCCTTTTAGCTCCTTCTTCAATGCCTCCAGCTTCTTCTGCAAAAGCCTGATGAGGGGAATGACCTGACTCAGGCTGGCAGTGTCTGAACTGACTTCACGTGTGGCAAGTTCAAAGGGCATCAGAACCTTGCACAACGTTGAAATCATTCTCCACTGCACTTGAGACAGGTGCATTCCACCTCCTATATCGTGCTCAATTGTATAGGCTTGAATGGCCTTTTGCTGCTCCTCCAACCTCTGAAGCATATAGAGGGTTGAATTCCACCTCGTTACCACTTCTTGCTTCAGATGATGGCAGGGCAGGTTCAGTAGTTTTTGGTGGTGCTCCAGTCTTCTGTACGTGGTGCCTGTACGCCGAAAGTGTCCCGCAATTTTTCTGGCCACCGACAGCATCTCTTGCACGCCCCTGTCGTTTTTTAAAAAATTCTGCACCACCAAATTCAAGGTATGTGCAAAACATGGGACGTGCTGGAATTTGCCCATATTTAATGCACACACAATATTGCTGGCGTTGTCCGATGCCACAAATCCACAGGAGAGTCCAATTGGGGTAAGCCATTCCGCGATGATCTTCCTCAGTTGCCGTAAGAGGTTTTCAGCTGTGTGCGTATTCTGGAAAGCGGTGATACAAAGCGTAGCCTGCCTAGGAAAGAGTTGGCGTTTGCGAGATGCTGCTACTGGTGCCGCCGCTGCTGTTCTTGCGGCGGGAGTCCATACATCTACCCAGTGGGCTGTCACAGTCATATAGTCCTGACCCTGCCCTGCTCCACTTGTCCACATGTCCGTGGTTAAGTGGACATTGGGTACAACTGCATTTTTTAGGACACTGGTGAGTCTTTTTCTGACGACGGTGACCGTGAACTACCGTACTGTACTGTGTCTGCAGCTAATATAGACTGGTTGATAAAGAGAAGATGTCTATGTAACTATGTATGTATAAAGAAGAATGAAAAAAATCCACGGTTAGGTGGTATACAATTATGGACGGACTGCCTGCCGAGTGCAGACACAGAGGTAGCCACAGCCGTGAACTACCGTACTGTACTGTGTCTGCAGCTAATATAGACTGGTTGATAAAGAGAAGATGTCTATGTAACTATGTATGTATAAAGAAGAATGAAAAAAAATCCACGGTTAGGTGGTATACAATTATGGACGGACTGCCTGCCGAGTGCAGACACAGAGGTAGCCACAGCCGTGAACTACCGTACTGTACTGTGTCTGCAGCTAATATAGACTGGTTGATAAAGAGAAGATGTCTATGTAACTATGTATGTATAAAGAAGAATGAAAAAAATCCACGGTTAGGTGGTATTACAATTATGGACGGACTGCCTGCCGAGTGCAGAGACACAGAGGTAGCCACAGCCGTGAACTACCGTACTGTGTCTGCTGCGACTGGATGATAAATGATATAAAAAATATATATATATCACTACTGCAGCCGGACAGGTATATATTATATATTATATAATGACGGACCTGCTGGACACTGTCTGTCAGCAGAATGAGTTTTATTTTTATAGAATAAAAAAAAAAAACACACACAAGTGAAGTCACACGACGAGTGTTTAACTTTTTCAGGCAATCACAATATAAGTATACTACTAACTATACTGGTGGTCAGTGTGGTCAGGTCACTGGTCAGTCACACTGGCAGTGGCACTCCTGCAGCAAAAGTGTGCACTGTTTAATTTTAATATAATATGTACTCCTGGCTCCTGCTATAACCTATAACTGGCACTGCAGTAGTGCTCCCCAGTCTCCCCCACAATTATAAGCTGTGTGAGCTGAGCAGTCAGACAGATATATAATATATATAGATGATGCAGCACACTGGCCTGAGCCTGAGCAGTGCACACAGATATGGTATGTGACTGACTGAGTCACTGTGTGTATCGCTTTTTTCAGGCAGAGAACGGATATATTAAATAAACTGCACTGTGTGTCTGGTGGTCACTCACTATATAATATATTATGTACTCCTGGCTCCTGCTATAACCTATAACTGGCACTGCAGTAGTGCTCCCCAGTCTCCCCCACAATTATAAGCTGTGTGAGCTGAGCAGTCAGACAGATATATATAATATTATATATAGATAATAGATGATGCAGCACACTGGCCTGAGCCTGAGCAGTGCACACAGATATGGTATGTGACTGACTGAGTCACTGTGTGTATCGCTTTTTTCAGGCAGAGAACGGATATATTAAATAAACTGCACTGTGTGTCTGGTGGTCACTCACTATATAATATATTATGTACTCCTGGCTCCTGCTATAACCTATAACTGGCACTGCAGTAGTGCTCCCCAGTCTCCCCCACAATTATAAGCTGTGTGAGCTGAGCAGTCAGACAGATATATATAATATTATATATAGATAATAGATGATGCAGCACACTGGCCTGAGCCTGAGCAGTGCACACAGATATGGTATGTGACTGACTGAGTCACTGTGTGTATCGCTTTTTTCAGGCAGAGAACGGATATATTAAATAAACTGCACTGTGTGTCTGGTGGTCACTCACTATATAATATATTATGTACTCCTGGCTCCTGCTATAACCTATAACTGGCACTGCAGTAGTGCTCCCCAGTCTCCCCCACAATTATAAGCTGTGTGAGCTGAGCAGTCAGACAGATATATATAATATTATATATAGATAATAGATGATGCAGCACACTGGCCTGAGCCTGAGCAGTGCACACAGATATGGTATGTGACTGAGTCACTGTGTGCTGTGTATCGCTTTTTTCAGGCAGAGAACGGATTATAAAGTAAACTGCACTGTCCTCACTAGTAAACTCTCTCCACTCAGTCTCTACACTTCTACAGTAACAGTACTCCTCCTAGTCAGCTCCAGTAAATCTCTCTCAGTCTCTTATAATCTAAATGGAGAGGACGCCAGCCACGTCCTCTCCCTATCAATCTCAATGCACGTGTGAAAATGGCGGCGACGCGCGGCTCCTTATATAGAATCCGAGTCTCGCGATAGAATCCGAGCCTCGCGAGAATCCGACAGCGTCATGATGACGTTCGGGCGCGCTCGGGTTAACCGAGCAAGGCGGGAAGATCCGAGTCGCTCGGACCCGTGAAAAAAAACATGAAGTTCTGGCGGGTTCGGATTCAGAGAAACCGAACCCGCTCATCTCTAGTAATTACACATCTAACCTAAAATGCTTTAAAAATAATGACAGACAGAAATCGTTGTTTAAACACATTTTACTAAACTCAACACAAAAAAACAAAAACATACTGTAATATACACAAATCTCAACCTCCCCCAATAAACCAGTAATTTTTTTTGAGCCAGAGCTACTTCTGCCCCTTTAGCCACACCACCACGTGTGCACACACTGCACCTTGGGGGAGTGGTTGGTGATCCATTTTGGGGGGTGGCCATCTGGCTACTCACCGCCGACACACTTGGTACTTCAGGAAAGTAGCCCTTTGGCCTGTGAGTTGGCTTGTGAGGTCACTAAGGGCTTCTGTTTGGGCCTGAACTGCTTGTCTAATATCAAGCAGCCTCATGTCTATCTGATGGGCCATTCAGGTTCGCATACATCTGGCCACATTTGTTACTTTACGCAGCTGCTAATATTGTTCAATTGCTGCATCTGTGTGGCCATAAATTGGAGTTGATGCTCCTGGAAGCTATCCAGTGACTGGGCAATCTCCTCCTCAGACTGCATTGGCTGAGGTGTGGGTGTGGGCTGTGGTGTGGCCTGCTGCTGACCTCACTATCCATGACTGGTGTAGTGTCCTCATGCGGCAACAGAGGGTCAACCAGGGTGAGATAATTTCATGATCTTCTGGAAGGTCCTCAATCGCCACTGGCCTTGGGGGAGCTGCATGAGAAGAACCTTTAAAGTAGAAAAAATTGTTACGTTTACATACTTTAAAATTTCTAAATTGTCCCTCCTAACAATTCATGACATGCAGATCTCCTTGCTTGGGCACAAGTGGTTTCATTATCACTTCATTAAATTATTGTTTTTCCCACAATGCAAGCATGGTTTTTACCGTCATTTTTTATGGGAAGTTTGCAACTTGACAGGGGTGTGGATCATTAGATCGACAGTGTCTAGGTCGACAATGATTAGGTCGACCACTATAGGTCGACAGTAACTAGGTCGACAGGGGCTGAAGGTCGACAGGGTTTCTGGGTTGACATGTTCTAGGTCGACAGGTCAAAAGGTCGACATGAGTTTTTCATGTTTTTTTGTGTCGTTTTCTCCGTACAGTGACCGGGAAGCCCAATTTGTGCACCGTGTCCCCTCGCATGGCTCGCTTCACTTGCCATGCTTCGGGCAAGGTGCCTCGATGCGCTCGGCACAGGTTACAGTTCCTAATCGTAGTCCGCGTGGATCGTTAAGTATGAAAAAGTAAAAAAAAAGAAAAATTTTTGAAAACTGATGTCGACCTTGTGACCTGTCGACCTAGAACATGTCAACCTAGAAACCCTGTCCACCTTGAAAACATGTCGACCTAGTGACTGTCGACCTATAGTGGTCGACCTAGGCACTGTCGATCTTCAGACCGGATCCCCTTGACAGACACCTCTCTGCTGCTGTTAGTAATTTGATACACCATAATTTTGGCCTACTTATTTTCAATATTAAACTCATTAAAGTACCGTATTACCGTCTTATTATGTACCCTTAAAAACTCCTCCACATATGTTAGGGTCTCCTGCCCTGTGCTGCCACGTCGTCATGGCAACCGGGAGACAAGTGCTAGCGGAGTGACCTGAGCGCAGCGGATACTCCGGTTCGGGTCTTTTGCTGTGCAGTGGTTATAGGCTCTGTGCACGGCAGGGGATCCGGTGCTGGTTTTTGTGCTCACAGTCTGTGAGGTCTGAGTGGGGCGTGGACAGCACCTGCTTTATAAGGCCTCTTCTCAGGGTAAGCAGATGCTGCTGAATCTTTGTTGGTTAGTCAGTTCCTGAAAGTTAACCAGTACTGTGTAGCTTTGTATTTGTTTGTTGCTTACTGCAAATAGGCCTGGGGATTTGGTATTACACTCTGCCAATCCAGACCTAGCAGTAAGACTGGAGTCAGTCGTTTAGCTTGCTGGGGTTCTGTTACTACTCTGTGAACTTAGCAAGTTTGCGGCTGTATTCTAAGACTTGCCTGTCTAATCCTGTCTCACTGTGCTAGGTGTCAGGGGTCAGTTTAGTGGCAGTAAGCTGAACCTGTGCACTGCAAGTGAGAATTAGGATTGTGGAGACTCTCCTTGTGTCTATCATTCCATCTCTGACCAAGGAGTTTACTGCCACACCCGTTGGTAACCCTTTAGGGTTTTGCTGTTGCCCTTAGCAACAGCATTTCGGGTTCTCTACGTATTAAAACACAACATCTTGCTTTTCCCATCTGAGCAGTTCTTATACAAGGGAGATACCCAGTTCCTTAGCCTCTGGGCTTCTCTGTTCACTTTGTGTGTATTTTGTTACCCTATCACCTTCTGTGTACGTTATGTCATATTCCCCAGTCTGTCTGTGAGTCCATTTGTTTTGCATAACAGTTCAAACACCAGTACATTCCTGCAGGCACTGGAGTGCATAACAGTTCTGACACCAGTACTTTCCTGCAGGCACTGGTGTGCATAACATATTCAGCAGCCTAATACTCCTGTTGAAATTTTGTGGGAATATGGAGCATACCCCTCAAAATACGTTGCAACAGGTGGTCGATCAGGTGCAGGTCCTGACTCGACAATTTAATGATTTGTCCATTAAAATGCACACCTCCCAGGCTGCTGGCGGAGCTCCCGCAGCAGCAGCACCTGCAGGGGTTAAGGAGCCGAAAGTAAATCTCCCGGATCGTTTTTCTGGAGATCGCTCGCAGTTCTTTTGTTTCAAGGAGAGCTGCAAGCTATACTTCCGGCTTAGGCCTCAGTCTTCTGGGTCGGAGATTCAGCGGGTGGGCATAGTGATTTCCTTGCTACAAGGAGACCCACAGGTCTGGGCATATGGGTTGCAGCCTGACTGTCCGTCGCTTAAAAGTGTTGATGCTGTTTTTTTACGGCACTGGGCATGTTGTATGATGACCCTGACAAGACGGCCTCAGCCGAGGCTCAGATCTCGATCCTTAAGCAAGGGCGAAGGCCAGTTGAGGTTTACTGTACGGAGTTTCGGAGGTTGGCCCATGATACCCAGTGGAATGACCCAGCCCTGAGACACCAGTACCGAAGAGGTCTTTCTAACCAGATAAAGGACCAACTGGTACAATATCCCTTGCCTGATAGCTTGGATTTGCTCATGCAGTTATCCATCCGGGTGGATAGACGGCTGAGAGAGCGTAGGCTTGAAAGGGAGACTGAGATTTCCTTCCTTCCCAAGGGAACCTCAGACTCTGAGGAATTTTCAGAGGAGCCTATGCAGATTGGGGCTACCCGCCTCTCCTCGCGTGAGAAGACGCGGAGGAGACAGCAGGGGTTGTGTTTGTACTGTGGGAATAAAGGTCATGTGGTAGTATCATGCCCAGAAAAGCCGGAAAACTTCAGGGCCTGAGGGTGATGGGAAATATCCTGTCAGGCCAGAAGTCAGAATTTCCCAAGAAGACTTTTATCATTCCGGTGACCTTGAAGATCCTCGGTCAAACTGTCAAGACTGAGGCCTTTGTGGACAGTGGGGCCGACGGGGTTTTTATGGACCGCCAATTCGCCCTGAAACACTCTGTTCCCTTAGTACCCTTGGCATCGGAAATTGAGATTTGTGGGTTAAACGGGGAACCATTATCCCAAGGTAAAATTACCTCTTGCACTAGCCAGATTTCTTTGTTTATTGGAGCCACACACTCTGAAAAATTGTCCTTTTATGTGACTGTCTGTACTTTTGCCCCATTGGTGTTGGGGTTACCCTGGTTAAGGGCCCACAATCTTTAATTTGACTGGGTCTCTGGGGAGATTCTTAGTTGGGGTACTGATTGTTTCAGGAGTTGCTTGAGCCTTCCAGTCAGGCTCTCGCAGCTAAGTTTGCCAGGATTGCCAGGGTGTTATGCAGATTTTGCGGACGTGTTCTCCAAAAAAGTTGCAGAGGTACTACCTCCCCATCGCCCCTATGACTGTGCCATTGATTTGTTGCCAAATGCTAAGCTTCCCAAGAGCAGGTTGTACTCCCTGTCACGTCCTGAGACTCAGGCTATGGCAGAGTACATTCAGGAGAACTTGGCTAAGGGATTTATCAGACCTTCACAGTCTCCAGTTGGGTCGGGGTTCTTCTTCGTTGGTAAAAAGGACGGTTCGTTGCGACCCTGCATCGACTTCAGGGAATTGAACCGTATCACGATTAAAAACTCATACCCACTGCCTCTCATTTCGGTCTTGTTTGACCAGCTTCGTACTGCCACCATTTTTTCTAAGATTGACCTACGCGGTGCGTACAATCTAATCCGAATAAGAGAGGGGGATGAATGGAAGACTGCCTTTAATACCCACTCAGGGCATTATGAATATTTGGTGATGCCTTTTGGGCTCTGTAATGCCCCGGCAGTCTTCCAGGATTTCATGAATGATGTGCTCAGGGAATATTTGGATAGATTCTTAGTTGTATACTTAGATGACATCCTAATCTTCTCCCATTCCCTGGAGGAACATCGGAAGCATGTACGCTTAGTCCTCCAGAAACTCAGAGACCACCGGCTTGGGGCGAAGCTGGAGAAGTGCGAATTTGAAGTTCAGCAAATCGCATTTCTAGGATATATTATCTCCCCAAAAGGTTTCCAAATGGAGGGTTCCAAGGTACAGGCAGTCCTGGATTGGGTGCAGCCCACTAGTTTGAAGGCGCTTCAGCGTTTCCTGGGCTTTGCGAATTTTTATAGACGATTTATCGCTGGATTTTCGTCTATAGTGGCGCCCTTGGTGGCACTCACTAAGAAAGGGGCGGATGTTGCTCACTGGTCTTGTGAGGCTAAAGCGGCTTTTGCCCGTCTCAAAAGGGAATTTGTTTCGGCCAAGGTGCTGCGACACCCAGATCCAGAGCGTCCTTTTGTGGTGGAGGTGGATGCCTCTGAGATGGGTATTGGGGCAGTGCTTTCTCAGATGGGAGTGTCTGATAATCGCCTTCATCCCTGTGCTTACTTTTCCCGTAAATTTTCGCCTGCCGAGATGAATTATGATGTGGGTAACCGGGAATTGTTGGCTATTAAGGATGCACTCGAGGAGTGGAGACACTGGCTTGAGGGGGCTAAGTTTGTGGTCTCAATTCTCACTGACCATAAGAATCTGGCATATTTAGAGTCAGCGAAGCGTCTCAATGCCAGGCAGGCACGATGGGCTTTGTTTTTTGCTCGCTTTAATTTTTTGATAACATATCGCCCTGGGTCAAAAAACATCAAGGCTGATGCGCTCTCGCGGAGTTTTGCTCCAATCCAGGAGACCACCGAGGAGACGTTGCCCATTGTTTCCCCATCATGTATTAAAGTGGGCATTACCCAGGACCTCTTATCATTAGTCCTTAGAGCACAGGAGCAGGCTCCTCCAGACCTTCCGGTAGGTCTTTTGTTTGTGCCTCCTAGGTTAAGACAGCGAGTGTTCCTGGAATTCCATGCCAAGAAGTCGGCAGGTCACCCGGGTATTGCCAGAACTCAGGAGTTGCTATCTAGGGCGGTGTGGTGGCCCTCGGTGGCTAAGGATGTGGATCAGTGGGTTCGGGCATGTGACATCTGTGCCCGAAATAAGACTCCTAGAGGGGTTCCTGTTGGCCCATTACATCCACTCTCTATCCCATCTAAGCCATGGACCCACATTTCAATGGATTTTGTGGTGGACTTGCCCAAATCCTCGGGGATGACAGCCATCTGGGTTGTCGTTGACAGGTTTTCGAAGATGGCGCACTTCGTTCCACTGGTTGGGCTGCCATCGGCCAGACGCCTGTCTGAATTATTTATGCTGCATGTTGTGCGTCTCCACGGGTTGCCACTTGATGTGGTCTCTGACCGCGGATCCCAGTTTGTGGCCAAATTCTGGAGGGCATTTTGTTCCGATCTCCAGATTTCGGTCAGCTTGTCGTCAGGCTACCATCCGCAGTCTAATGGGCAGACTGAAAGGGTGAACCAGTCCTTGGAGCAGTTCCTCAGGTGTTATGTCTCCAAGTGTCAGACTGACTGGGTTGCTCATCTGTCCATGGCGGAGTTTGCCTATAACAACGCGGCTCACTCTGCTACAGGGATCTCTCCCTTCCTTTGTGTGTATGGGCATCATCCTAAGGCCAATTCTTTTGACCCCCTGGACTCCACGCCTGGTGGTTCCTCTGTGGTTTCGGTCCTTAGAGGTATTTGGCGGAAAGTGAAGAAAGCCCTTGTGTCTGTGTCATTAGTGACCAAAAGGGTTTTTGATAAGCGGAAAAGACCCTGCAGCTTCAAATTAGGAGACTTCGTCTGGTTGTCTACCAAGAATTTGAAGTTGAGACAGCCATCTCATAAGTTAGGCCCCCGGTTCATCGGCCCTTATAAGATCACCAGGGTTATCAATCCGGTGGCATTTCAGTTAGATCTGCCCCGTTCTTTGGGTATCAATAAAACATTTCATTGTTCCCTTTTAAAACGGGCGATTAGTAATCCTTCTTCCAGTGGAAGACCTTCCCCTCTTCTGATACGTGGCCAGAGGGAGTTTGTTGTTGAAAGGATTCTTGACTCCAAGGTGGTTCGGGGTCGGCTGTCATTTTTGGTGCACTGGAAGGGGTATGGCCCGGAGGAGCGGTCGTGGGTGCGCAGTTGTGATCTTCATGCCCCCAGACTGATACGCTCTTTCTTCTCGCAGTTCCCCGATAAACCCAGTGGTAGGGGTTCTTTGACCCCTCGTCAGAGGGGGGGTACTGTTAGGGTCTCCTGCCCTGTGCTGCCACGTCGTCATGGCAACCGGGAGACAAGTGCTAGCGGAGTAACCTGAGCGCAGCTGATACTCCGGTTCGGGTCTTTTGCTGTGCAGTGGTTATAGGCTCTGTGCACGGCAGGGGATCCGGTGCTGGTTTTTGTGCTCACAGTCTGTGAGGTCTGAGTGGGGCGTGGACAGCACCTGCTTTATAAGGCCTCTTCTCAGGGTAAGCAGATGCTGCTGAATCTTTGTTGGTTAGTCAGTTCCTGAAAGTTAACCAGTACTGTGTAGCTTTGTATTTGTTTGTTGCTTACTGCAAATAGGCCTGGGGATTTGGTATTACACTCTGCCAATCCAGACCTAGCAGTAAGACTGGAGTCAGTCGTTTAGCTTGCTGGGGTTCTGTTACTACTCTGTGAACTTAGCAAGTTAGCGGCTGTATTCTAAGACTTGCCTGTCTAATCCTGTCTCACTGTGCTAGGTGTCAGGGGTCAGTTTAGTGGCAGTAAGCTGAACCTGTGCACTGCAAGTGAGAATTAGGATTGTGGAGACTCTCCTTGTGTCTATCATTCCATCTCTGACCAAGGAGTTTACTGCCACACCCGTTGGTAACCCTTTAGGGTTTTGCTGTTGCCCTTAGCAACAGCATTTCGGGTTCTCTACGTATTAAAACACAACATCTTGCTTTTCCCATCTGAGCAGTTCTAATACAAGGGAGATACCCAGTTCCTTAGCCTCTGGGCTTCTCTGTTCACTTTGTGTGTATTTTGTTACCCTATCACCTTCTGTGTACGTTATGTCATATTCCCCAGTCTGTCTGTGAGTCCATTTGTTTTGCATAACAGTTCAAACACCAGTACATTCCTGCAGGCACTGGAGTGCATAACAGTTCTGACACCAGTACTTTCCTGCAGGCACTGGTGTGCATAACAACATAACAATGAGCAGATCAGATTATACCACATTACAGTGCCCCCTTACTGATATACCATCCACTACACATACTTCTCACAAAAAAAAAAAGTCACACAATTCTGGCTGCCCAATAGAACACACACAAATGCGTACCAGGCAAAACAAGAAATTTATGAGCAACTAAATAACCTGGTAGCAGTCCCCCTAAGCCTCTGGGACCCAAAAGCAATGGTGCCCCTTGCACCCACTTTAATTAAGCCAATGATTTTTGTACTCACCAGCCTCACTGACGTGCGTTTGTGTTTTTGCTGCTCGAGAAGAAAACATCCTCTGTGGTGCAGCTAAAGAACGGGGAAAAAATGGTTAACATTAAACATGTTTGCAAATGGCATTTCCTCTGCTAGGGATGCTCACACTCACGTGTTTTTAGCATTACATTTAGTGTTATTTCATTCATAATAATTTTTTTAAAATAAAAAATAAATAAAAAAAACAATAACACTAAAGGGACCTACACACTGGGCAACATTTTAGAAAGATATGAAAGATATCGTTAAAAAATTAATGATATATAATTCATATCATTCAGTGTGGAGGCACCAACGATGAACAATGCGCGTACCCACAGTCGTTCATCGTTGGTCTATCGTTTATCATTGCAAGCCAATTTGGATGATATTGATGCTTGCAATGTCAAATCGTTCAAATCGTCCATACAAATCGTTCAGTGTGTATGCAAAAAATTGTTACTGAAAAATCGTTCATCATTCAAATCGCCAGGGTATAGGGCCTATAAGTTCACACTGAAACAGGTTAGTACAGTTAAAAGGAATAAACCTGTTTGATTACTCATCACATCGGCTTTAGGCTAGAGGACGGTCCGTATCCTCAATATGTGTTCCCAGGAGGATTTCGGGTGGGATCACCTGCTTCAGCTCCTCATAGGACATATAGTGAAAAGGTGCTGCATGCCCACCCCCTGTCCTCCGTGCCTTATGGAGCTCCGATGTCTTCTTCGCTTGACGTCGTTGAAATGCTTTTTTACGTTCTCCACACCCCGATGGCAGGAGCTAACAGCATTAACGGCATCAGTGATGGACTTCCACATTGCCTTCTTGCGCGCCTCAGTGGTCCAGTGAGACTGCGCTCCATGAAGGCGGTTAAGCACTGGTACCGTAGCGTGCACATGCACAATTTTCAATATAGCTGAAGCGCACATTCCAGCCAGTGTGCGTCTTCCCGAGGAGAGACACAGCAGGCTCTTCATCCTCCTCATCCTGTGTCTCCTCCTGCTCCTCACCACTTTCCTCCTCCTCAGTCTCAGGCTAGGTGACAAACATCTCCTCCTCTTCCTGGCTCTCCCCACCCTTAACTCAGCTGGTATAGCTGCTATCAAACAAACAAGCTCTCTCTCACTAATACATCCTCCACTTCTTCACTGTTTTCTTCCAAAACTTATCAAAGTACAAAATGGCTGAGTGGGACTTTTATATAGGTACAACTCAGACGACTTTTGGGGTCCAATGGATTACTTTCTTTTAAACTCGAGTAACTCGCATAATGTAACTCGCATTCTGGTTTGCGAGATTTTCGCGGGCTTACCTGTGAGAAACCTCACTTGATGTCACATGCGAGTTATGTGGTACTCAGAAACCTCGCACCCTATTACATAGTGCAAGTTACGGATCATACTTACAGCGAATATAAGAAGGTAACTTGGTACTGGGCTGGGACTAGCTTACTTTACTTTACCAGGCTAAACTGGTATCGCTGGTAGCTGGTCTGGAACCAGTATGGAAGACAGCTGAGTTGCAACCAGGATTGCTGGAAGCAGGGCCGGATTAAGCCTTGGGGATGCCCGGGGCACTTAAGACAAGGGGGCCCCCACCGATGGAAGGTGGGGAAGTGTATTTTAAATTGTGCATACCTCCCAGCATGACCCATTCCAGGAGGGACAAAATGCTCTCTATCTTGACTTCCCTCTTAATATATGAATTGTGTCACCTGTGTTGAGCTATTTAGTAGATAAGAAAGGTGTTTCAACACTGGTGATTGCAGTCATAACTTAAGACAGCATGTTATCCCTCCAGGACTGGGTCATGTTAGGATGTATGGATTTTGTATATTAAATTTAACCCAATGGGATATATTAGATTAAAACTAATAGTTTAATAATGCCTGGGTACTGTTTATAGCTCCACCTAATTGATTGACAACTATTTTATAACATTTTCATGTAGTGGAACAAAGACAACTTAAACAACCATAGAATACATATAGAAAAAAAAATCTATAATTTATATTATCACATGCAAGAATAGCAGCAGCAGCCTCTCTACTACTTACACACTGGTAAAGGACCCAGGAAGACTCTGTATGTGTGTGTCTCTCTCTAGATCCTCATTAGATAACAAATTATACAGGACTCATACAACCCAGTCAGGCAGGAAGAGATGCAGGGATCCCTGTGTCCCTTACAGCTTTCTCCACCCTCGTATCTTTCCTCTGGTCATAAGGCTCAATCGGTAGCTCATAGAACCTAATACTTTGCGTGCAATGTATACTGTCCTACACATATTCTGGCTGTCTTGTTCTGCTACTACATGAGAGGGCAAGCTAGCGATGTCGGTGTACTCTGGCTGGGGGGCCCCCTAACAAAGGGGGGCCTGGGGTACAGTATGCCCTGCGAACCCCCCTTAATCTGGCTATGGCTGGAAGCAGTAATTCTACTAGTCTGTTGAGAGCTGATCACTGAGCCAACTAGGCTGGAACTGCTATCGCTGGGTTCAGCAGTGCCGCAGGGCATATTAGAACTGATAACTGATCTTCCCAAGCTGGAAATAGTATTGCTGGGAACAGTAGTGTTGCAGAGCAGGTCAGAGCTAGAAACTGAATTAACTAGGCTGGAACTGGTATTGCTGGGAGCAGTAGTACTGTGGAGAAGGTTAGAGCTGATAACTAAACCAACCGGCCTGGAACTACTCTTGTTGGGAACAGTAGTGCTGCAGAGCAGGTGAGAGATGGAAACTGAATTAACGAAGCTGGAACTGGTATTGCTGGGAGCAGTAGTACTGTGGAGCAGGTTAGAGCTGTTAACTGAACCAACCAGACTGGAACTGGTCTTGTTGGGAACAGTATTGCTGCAGACCAGGTGAGACATGGAAACTGAATTAATCAGGCCGGAACTGGTATTGCTGGAATCGGCAGCACTGTGGAACAGGTCAGAGCTGCAACCAGATAGCAGTATTACTGAAGCTAGAGCCTGATCTGATAGACCAGGAGCAAAGATAGATAGCGACATTGCACTTTCAACATGCCAGCACTTCAGGAAGCATTTTTTATAGGGGCCACTGTGCTGTGATTAGAGGCTGGAGTCATGGGATCCAGGCTAAGCTCACAATTGGCTAGAATGCGGTCAAGTGACTGTTCCCAAGATTGCGGCGCCCAGTAACTGGAGCCGGCAGGAGAACACTGTGAGAACGCTCTTGGTCCACATGCAGCATCGCAGCAGAATCAGCATAGTCCAGCAGTAAGACAATGGGCACCCTGGAATCCCCTAAAGAGGCGTGCGCACCAGCAGATAAGTAAGTGCTAAGGAGCGGGAAGCTGGGACCTGACAGTGTACGTTTTGGGGTCAATTCAATTTTGGGGCGATGGAAGAGAATTGCCATTGAAAAGATGTAGAAACTCCGGCAAAAGTTGCCTCCTTGCGTCCAGATCTCTCCCCGTACTCGTTAATTTTTAGATGCAGCCCTTTGGGTCTTCAAACAAAAATCAGTGAGTCCGGTGCTACCATGAGAGCTGCAGGTAGCTGTACATATTCACGGATGTGAGTAAATCACATTTAATTAGAGTCCTCAACATAGACAGTGCCCCTAATTCCAAATTTTATTCTAATTGCATTAAAATTGGATATATGAGAAGCAATGTACTTTGTGATTGGGGATAAATAAAATTACATTATTCTGTACTCTAGAGAAGGATAGGATGATCCCTCTTTCAAATGACCAAGCTCCCATCTTTCTAGTGGGGAAGATATTGGGACTAAAAGTCCCTCTCCGTATTCTCCATCATATTTTTCAAAAGTGATGTTGCACACATGCATTACAACGTCACTTCCTGGTCCTCCTCCCCCGTTGCCTGTGCTCCCCAATAATCACCAGAATCAGTGGGTAGAAGGTAGTATTCTTTTCTTTTTTTCAATACTCACATCGAAATTTGAAGAAGATTGCTTTAGTTCTTTGATCTTTGAAGGCATTTGCTCTAGGGAAAGTCTGGGGGCATGGTAAATGCACAATATAAAGTACTTTATTTTATTTGTCATTGATCAAACAATAAAATATTGTACAGAACAACGAAATTTCAACCAGAGCAGCTACATATGCATATTAGTCAGAACAGAATAGATATTAGAACTCTCCAGTCAGGTTCATCCTTACTATTACTGAAGGGAAAAAACTGTTTCTGAACCGTGAAGTTCTGGATTTAATACAGCGGAAACGCCTTTTCGAAGGCAGTAGAGCAAACAGACTGTGGAATGGATGGTCACAATCCTTTAAAATACTATTTCCTTTCCTCATAATATGCTTAAAATATACCTCCTCTACTGTAGGCAATTCAGTCCCAATAACATTCCCAGCTGTCCTAACCACTCTTTCCAACAACTTACGAGAAGTTCAAATACTTTCAGTTACACAATAAAAATTCAATAAATGTTTTTTTAGACAGATTAGCCGCCTTCAATTTCCTCAGAAAATACACGCGCTGTTGCACCTTCTTAACCATCGATAAAACATTAGAACTCCAGGACAAGTCATCAGTGATTATAGTGCCCAATAATTTAAAACATTTCACCCTTTCAACCTCCAGATTAGCAATAGATAATGGCAACAGGTTAGATCTATTCGTTTTTCTGAAATCAATAATGATTTCTTTGGTCTTTTTTTTTATTTAACAGTAGGCTATTTACCTCCCCCCAACTGACCAACCTAGCCACCTCCTCACGATACATAGACTCATCTCCATTCGATATAAGCCCCACAATATGTAAATGTCCCACAAACAAATACTTGGGCCATTAATTAATTCTCAGCTGCCTAAGTGATGCTGGCCGGGAGCCATAAGAGTTAACTTCATACTTGCCTACCCTCCCGGAAGCGGCGGGAGACTCACGATTTAAGGGGTAGTCCCACACAGCCCCAGAAGAAAAGATGGCTGTCCCACATCTTGCCTCCCTCCCACCACTACCTGGTGAAGCTGGCAGAATGAAGATAAATGCACTGCAAATGCAGCGACGTTGTGAACGGCTAAAAGACGTGAATGCATCATTTAGTCCTGTTCCCTACCCGTGGACCCGCAAATCGAGGGCATTTCCCCATCTTGTGGGTGGGGCCTAATGACATGACAGTCCAGCCACGTTCCCCAGAAGTCGCCTGCTGCACCTCCTCTATAGGCTTTTCCCGAAGAGGAGACAAAAATAGTATGTTTATCTTACAGCTTCGACAGACCAGTATCAGGGATGTGCACATGTGTCACCCAGCTAGCTGCTTCATGCATAGCAGTGGAACTGAAAGCCCAGTTAAAAGGTAGAAAAGGATGACAGGGTCAAAAGGTTAACAAAGAAGTGGTCAGCACAAAAAAGGTTGATACAAGTTTTTTAATTTTTTTGGGTGTCATTTTGTATGTTTCATCATCTGTGGCCACAATAATACCCCTTTCACACCGCAAATATATCCTGGGATATTGCCGGGTTGAGCCAGCTTGACGCGGGTCAAGGTGCAGTCTAAAAGCACCACTTTTGAATATCCCTGGTCGAGTAACCCTGCATTTCAACCCGGTATAAAAGCAGTGTTAAACACGGTTTGGATCCGAGTCAATGTGCACTCTAAAGTGTCCAACCCAGGTTATCCAACCCTGCATTCATGTAACAGTGCTGATTGGCTGTTCTTTGTGTGCCTTGATGATGTCAGCAGCCTGAGCGCTGCTACACAGGAGAGAACAGAGAGCATTAAGAATTAGGGGTGAGGCAGAGATTGCTAGGCAGCTTACGGCATACCTCCCAACTTATTAATAGTACAAAGAGAGACCTTGGGGCGTGCCACGCGTATGCGCACCCGAAAAGGGTGTGTGACCTATATGAAAGGGGCGTGGTCTAGTGGCAGAGCTTTGATCGCGAGTCACGCCCCCTTGTACCGTCACTGAGGGGTCATGCCCAGCACTCTCTGAGCTGCTGGCATGCCCCCTCTGTCACCTGCACAGCGTCAATTCACCTCTGTTCTGCTAAGCAGTGCAGCAGTGACACTAGCCTCCCAATTGGGCCCCCCCACCGCAGGACACTGCAGCCCGTGGGACAGTCCCAAAAAAAGTGACTGTCCCGTGAAAAACAGGACAGTTGGGAGGTATGTTACTGGAACAGTTAAAGATACAATTGTATATAAAAACATAGCTCTGTCAGCCATGATTCCTGCAATGCTGTGAGCCGTCCCCACCCTCTCATTTTGTCCCCTTCTGACACTTCATCTTTCTGAGCCAAAAAGAGTTAATTTAAAATGACATCTATGGTGTTTTAATTGCTGACCCGGGTTGAGTTAAAAGGAGCCAACCCTGCAATAACCCGGGTTGAAAGTGTAGTGTGAAAGGGTCTGACCCGTGTCCGACCCGGGTCGGACCCAGATTCAAAATACCGGCTCAGACCCAGGTTTAGCGGTGTGTAAGGGTTATAAGTGTAAACGTGTACCCTTGCGGGCTCGCTTCAGTCACCACACTTCGCTTGCCGCACTTCGGGCAAGATTGCTCGCTTACTATTATAAAAGTTTAAATATATGTCAAAACACCCAAAAAACTTGTGTCGACCATATGTGTGTCAACCATTGTCATGTCGACCTTTTGTACATGTCGATCTTAAGCACTGTCTACCTTTTATGTGTCGACCATTTAAACCTGTCAACCTTTTGACCATGTTGACCTAATGCATGTTGGCCATATGATGTCGACCTATTGACTTTCTAACTAGACAAGTGGTTCCCAAACTTTTTGGAATCATGGCACCCCAGAGAATCAGATTTTTTTTCATGGTACCCCTAGGCCAAAAGTTTCTTATTGAGAAATACAGAAAAAATATGAATTTAAGTAAATTTTATTTATATGTCATCCTTAGGCTCAGTTATGTGATGAGGGACAGGGTTCACTTCTCTTTTTCCACATATTATTTGATTGACAGCCACCAGCTCTGGTTTTGCCTATTACATTGACCATAAATAATTTGTATTGGTCCTGGACTACCAACCCAGGGCACCCCTGCAAGTGTCCCGAGGCACCCCGGGGTGTCACGGCACACAGACTGGGAACCACTTGGAACCAAAATTAATTACTGGTAACAACTTAGTTTTTAGTAATTTTATTATAGTAACTAGTTACCACCCTATCAAAATGACCAAACAACATTAACAGTAATGTCAGCGCCCGCGACTGTCCACACCTGAGCGGAGCAACACTTGAAATGCTCTGTCGGGCGCATTCCATCTAGTGGCTATCGGCGTGCACAACACTTGAATTCCCACATTGAGGGAGCGTTAGCCTTTTATTATATACGATCGGATGTAACATCTTAATTTATTTTATCAATGTGATGTGCTGCGCCATTCCATATAGGTGCAAGGGAAAACTTCGATGTTGGCAATGCCATAATTGGCCGATATGTACATAGCCAACAATTGCGGCGATGACGGGTGGCACATTGCGCAGAATTGAATCCCCCCTTAGAGTGTGATATTGTTAGCAGGTACTAGATACTAGTAATATATTATAGATGGTACAGGATGCAGTGGTGCAAGTATGCGGGTACGCTTGGGTATGGCGTATCCTTAAGAATTTGGCAGCGGGTACGCAGTAACATCTGCCACACACTTTGCATTGCCACAATTCTAAGTGCCACAAAGCAACAAGACCATGGTGCTTGGCAGCATGACGGCTCCTCCCACTTTGTCGGGGCTACCGGGAGTGTGACAGAGGCTGTATTTTCCTGTTATAATGGAGGCATTACTATATATTGTTATTAAATTGGGGGTATCACTATATATTTCTATTATACTGGAGATATCACTATATATTTCTATTATACTGGAGGCATTACTATATATTTTTAGCCTTGCCTCCGGAATCCCCCAAAAAAGGGGCTGCATCATGTGGCCACGCCGCTAGTGTCATGTAGCCACTCCCAATAGCAGCATGTGGCCACGCCCCATCACTACACATGACCACACCCATTTTTCGTCACTCAGTACCCATAAGAAAATATTTCTACTTGCACCACTGACAGGATGGTGCAGAGAGGATGTAGTGCTGTCGTGGAATATGAAATGATTTGTTTGTCTGACGAGAGCAGTACAGACAGCTGAGGTTAAGGTTTGAGCCAGTACAGCCAGCACCAAAGGGCAGTGCAGGAGTATGGAACAGAGTGCTAGTGGTAGTGATGCTGTTCCAAGCACTGATTCCAGGGTTCAGGGAGGAGAGCTACAGAATGCAAGCCCCAGAGATGCAGTGCAAGCACAGCCGGTTAGCTGTGACGTGGAAGAAGGACAGCCATGGAGTGTGAGGGTGCAAAGCAGACAGCCCCAGAGATCCAGCAGCACGGTGCCAGACAAAATACTTTCACCACTAACATGCAAATTCCCTACAGTTCTCCATACAGAGTACAGCCAGACATTACTGTGCAGAGGCACAATTTCACACCCTGGAGTTTATGCAGCTGTTTATCTCAGGCATACCTTTAGTGTTTAGTTTTTGAACAAACAAATTTCTAGGCTCAGCAGTTTATAGCCAAGAATCCCACATCCAGGTATACGGGTCTACAGTATATACTAAAGTGGACGGAGAAAAAGTACCAGCCAATCGGCTCCTAAGTTTTCAAACACAACCTGTAACATAGCAACTAGTAACTGATAGGCTGGTACTTTGTCTCTGTCCACTTTATCTCTCTCCAAAGCTTAGTACATAGACCCCCATAGAGAGCTGGAAGTCAACCACTATGTTAGTTCTCTTAAGCTTTTAGCTTGGCAATACAAAAAAAATGGAATTGTGGTCTCATTGGACTACAAACCCAAATGTCATATGCCCACATGTCCTGCAGTGATGATCAAGTCAGATTATTCCATTGAGGTGTCATTAAAGAAGCAGGCAGACACTAGTACAGTAGCACCACAATAATTACATGAAAGCTAACGTAGGGATCCCTTTAATTTATACACTAAATGAGTTAGTAGTAGGTATATTAGGGACCCTTCTAATGAGGTTCACCTTGACGTGGTGGATGGCATTCATTTTTGGCCAAACGTGCTAAAAACCTAATTTAGGGGGTAATTCCAAGTTGATCGCAGCAGGAAATTTTTTAGCAGTTGGGCAAAACCATGTGCACTGCAGGGGAGGCAGATATAACATGTGCAGAGAGAGTTAGATTTGGGTGGGTTATTTTGTTTCTGTGCAGGGTAAATACTGGCTGCTTTATTTTTACACTGCAATTTAGATTGCAGATTGAACACACCACACCCAAATCTAACTCTCTCTGCACATGTTATATCTGCCTCCCCTGCAGTGCACATGGTTTTGCCCAGTTGCTAAAAAATTTCCTGCTGCGATCAACTTGGAATTACCCCCTTATAGTCCACATTAATTGCAGAGTATACTAAAATGATATCAGTATTCTTAGTGCTTAGAGTGTGCACCTTCATTTTCTTTTTCCTGTATGGTACTACACATCTTAACATTGTAGCACCTCTTATTATGTTTCAAATTTAAGTGTGGAGTCCAAGCACCCCCCCTTTCCCCTTTACTATGTAGTTGTGTATATAGTTTGTCTCAAACTTAAAGTTTGAGAATCCTGCTTGGTATAGCACCCCTTCCATCTGCCCTTAATATTTTAATCAGCACATGTTCCCACATTGTTGTCTACATATTAGAATGGGTACTGTTATGGTAAGTTCTTGATAAATTGATACAATGTGTTAGGGACCCATCAGATGAAGTTCATCTTGACATGATGAAGGGGCATGCATTTTTGGCCAAACATGTGCTAAGATCCTCACTTATACTCCATGTTAATTGTAGAGTTTATTAAAATAGTTTTTACTAACATTAATCTTACAGTTTAGTTGCACCCACATTTTCTTTATTTTAGCCATGTCCTGCCTCAGCTGAGATATAACCCACTGGAGAATATGTATAGATACTGCATAAAGGATAAATTGACCCTAGCTGATCCACCACAAGGGTTAGACATATTTATGGATCACTGTAAAATGATAGATACTTGGGTAATCAAATGTGCCAAAGAGAATTTATGTAAAAAAATATCTATTCTTCCTGGAAGAGACAAAAATGGAGCCATACAAGTTGTCATTGTGAGATGTATACAGTATATTTACTAACAGATCCAGACCTATGGGGCTATTCAGAGAGCCTGCAGTTGACTGAAAATCATAACTGTGCATGTGCTTCGGCCGCAATGCAGGCGCAGACTTTCACTATGCGCAGAAGGATTGACAGGTGGCGAACAGTCGGGGGCAGCGCTGTGGCATTGGGCGGGGGTGTCATGGGAAATGCAGGCGTGTCAGGCGTGTCAGGGCCATTTTCAGGGGCCAGCCGATGACATTTCATGCGATCAGAAAAATGGCTGCCGTGCGTCTGCCTACGCAGCCATTCTGCGTAGGCACAGGTCAACCTCTATTTGAGCCCTCATTCAGTAAGGATTGCATTTGCAGAGCTGCTCACTGGCAGCTTTACAAATGCGATCCTTAGCAATGCAAATGCAGTTGGAAATGTGTACATACCTCGTTGCTGCATTTGCGATCGCAGCGCTATGACAGCGTTGCAGCCTGGAATCAAACATTGTAACTGTTCATCTGCAATGGCAAGCTGAGTAAGCCTCAGCTTACTCAGCCTGGCCATCATAGGTCAGCGTGCAAAACCATCCTCAGAAAATGGGGGTAATGCGCCCCCTGTTTGCGGAAACGCTGGCTACCCCCGTCCCCTTCACCCCCCCAATGCCTCTGCCTTTCAATCAGGCAGAGGTGTTCTCACTACTGCAATGCGATCTCAAGACCCGTTCTGCACAGAAAGGGTCCTGCACATGCGCAGTTTCACAATTATTGGGAACTGCGCTGAAGATCGCATAAGCGATCCATGCTGAATAACCGCTCTAGTACCATAAATGGGGACTCTCTGAATGAGGCATATATTTTCCATTTTGGATAAATCAATAAAGCCAGCTGAGGGCTGTCTCTGAGAAATGGTGCTTACACTGTGCCTACACAAACTTTTTTTGGATTTTGGCTCTATGGGAAATTTTGAGTAAAACAAATTTGTTAAGTGACAAAACATCCATACTGTAGGTTCACTACATTTGAAACTATTGATACATTTCCTATTGCCTCTGATCCTGTCAATAAAGAGATAAGGACCACTGAAAGGTGTCACAGAATATTGTCCTTAGATGTAGTCCGGTTCCCAAATATTCAGTTTGTCATGGGGATTCTTTGGATCATCTCACATAATCCCTCTATTAATTGGCAGACCAAAGAAGTATTAACATCAGAAATCTGATAGAACGGAGATGTGATGACTAGTGCCAGGTTCCTTTGGGGAACAGATAGTGAAGACAAAGATATGCAGCCAGGAGCAGAGGAGCCTTTCAACACGGCTCCTCAGAAGTAATATAAGGAGAGAAGGGAGTAGTTCTGGCAATGTTTTTGATCAATGAGTGTTTTGATTCCTTCTGATACGTCCTTCCAGTAATGTGCTAAAGTAGCCAGAAAATAAGTGGATGACAAAAGTGCTATCATAGTGTGTAACGGGAGTATGTGGTAACTCACCATTGTCCTACGGAGGTTATGTGAGAAACGTAGATGTTACCTGGTGCTGTTGTAGGTTCTGCTTATCTTGCAGGGGTTCTGAGGAAAGAGATGTAAAGTATAGTGCAGCTCAATGTATCCAATCATACTGCATTGCATAACTTATGTAGTATACTCACCCTTCATAGGATGGAAGAATTCTTTGGACATTCATTTAGAAACCCGGTTGTCCGTGCGTGTATTGGGATTCAATGGTTCAAAAAAAGATCCAATGCCAAAATATAACATTCTATAAAGCTAAATTATTGACATATGGCAATGTACAAAACTGAAAAATACTGTAGATATATAAAAATAAAACCAATTGAAAACAAAGGAAGTTTCTTATAGAAATGAAAGGGTAGGTAATAATAGTAGATGAAGCAGCAGCAATGTTTTATAGGGCATACGTCTGCTTTTTTTCTTGGTACATCTTCCAATATATCTTGGATGGATAGGTGGAACTCTGAATGACAATATCTTGGCCTATCGCCAATATTTTTTGGAGCACCTATGCCATGTATGAGCCATCCCGAGTACTCATGCATTGTATGCTGAACTTGATAAATGTGCGCACAAATCACAAACCATAGAATTCCTGGGATATATTATCTCAAGAGAAGGCTCTCTATGGATCATATCAAGATCTGAGCTATTGAAGAGTGCCACCACCCAAAGATGTCAATGCTGTACAGCTTTTTTTGGTGCTTTTCTAATTGCAGCGGATCATTCCTAAAACACTTTTCCAAAATTGTACGATATTCATCGGCACTTGCCGATGCTAGCGGGGAAAGGAGGGGGGGGGGTCGGCGGCGGGGAACGACGATGGCTGTCATTAATGAGGGCCTCCCTTATCTGTACATGTTCAGATGAGGGAGGGGGTCGTTAACGATGCGCGGGAGTGAGCATCGTTAACGAAATTGGCCCTTATTAAGACCTGATCGTAGCAGCAAATTTGTTAGCAGATGGGCAAAACCATGGGGGTCATTCCGACCCGATCGTACGCTGCACTTCTCCGCAGCCGTGCAATCGGGTTGGAACTGCGCATGGGCGGTGGCCGCATTGCGCAGGCGCGTCGTTGCCCGGCGACAGACGCCACTGGGCAGCAACACCACGAACGAAGAAAGCGGTCACAAGAAGATTGACAGGAGGAAGGCGTTCCGTGGTGTCAACTGACCGTTTTCTGGGAGTGGTTCGGCGAATTCAGGTGTGTCCAGGAGATTGGAGGGCGGATGTCTGACGTCAATTCCGGGACCTGCCTCGCTGAATCGATCGCACAGGGTAACCAACTATTACCCTGGTCTAATTCTACACAAAACTTTTATTGCATAGCAGGGCTGCACAAGCGTTTGCAGCCTTGCTATGCAAAAAAGCGTTTGCAGCCTTGCTATGCAAAAAAGCCCCATAGGCGGCGTCGAGTTGATCGCACAGGCAGCAAAAAGTTGCTACGTGCGATCAACTTGCAATGACCCCCCATGTGCACAGCAGGGGGGGCAGATATAACATATGCAGAGAGTTAGATTTGGGTGGGGTGTGTTAAAACTGAAATCTAAATTGCAGCGTAAAGGTAAAGCAGCCAGTATTTACCCTGCACAGAAACAATATAACCCACCCAAATCTAATTCTCTGCACATGTTTTATCTGCCCCACCTGCACTGCACATGGGGGGTAATTCCAAGTTGATCACAGCAGGAAATTTTTTAGCAGTTGGCCAAAACCATGTGCACTGTAGGGGAGGCAGATTTAACATGTGCAGAGAGAGTTAGATTTGGGTGTGGTGGTTCAATCTGCAATCTAATTTGCAGTGTAACAATAAAGCAGCCAGTATTTACCCTACACAGAAACACTATAACCCACCCAAATCTAACTCTTTCTGCAAATGTTATATCTGCCCCCCTGCAGTGCACATGGTTTTGCCCAATCGCTAAAAAATTTCCTGCTGCGATTAACTTGGAATTACCCCCATGGTTTTGACCATCTGCTAACAAATTTGCTGCTACGATCAGGTCTGAATTAGGCCCATTTGAGTGTACACACTAGACGAGATTGTAAAACATCTCACTCAGAATGGCCCTTCTGAGCGATATCTTTTACTGGGTGTAGTATGGTATGCCGGCGGCCAGGCTCCCGGCGCCCAGCATACCGGCGCTAGAATCCCGACAGCTAGGCGAGCGCAAATAAGCCCCTAGTGGGCTCACTGCGCTCGCCACGCTGTGGGCACGGTGTGCCACGCTATCTGTTCTCCCTCCAGGGGGGTCGTGGACCCCCAAGAGGGAGAAAAGGTGTCGGTATGCCGGGTGTCGAGATTCCGGCACCGGTATACTGTGCGGCGGGATCCCAACAGCCAGCAAACTGAAGACCACCCCTTTTACTTTCTCGTCTAGTGTGTATGGGCCTTAACACTTAAAAGAATTTCTTTCCAGCATGAAATCTTTTCATGCGGGTCCTGTACTGGTCTTCGAATCCTGTCCAGATTAAACTTGCATGCAAGCCTCTATTAGCCGATATGTGGTTTATCATTTGTTTCATAATGGCAAGCTGATGGCACAATGATAGATAAAAAAAAACATACTGGATTTTAGGGTCACGTTTGAGACCTTCTTCCTTTGTTATACTATCAATTATGTGGAGTTTGTATTGTTTTTAATTCTGTACTATCAGAGCCAGCCATAGGCTAGGCAGTTTAGGCAAATGCTAGGGGCATTTGAAAAGCCTAGGGGCATATGGGCAGACTGGACCTCTAAATTCTAATTAGTAATTTCAAGCTGTACCTTTACTGCAGCCACTGTAGCTTTACTGCACGGACGGTGGCCGGTGCAACAGTTTTTCTTGTTCATTGCGGCGCAGTGTGTGTGACATCATGACATCATGCAGCACCGCTTAGACAGGCAGAGCAGAGGAGCCCTGGCAGCAGGCAGCCAGAAGACAGCGTCGGGCAGCCAAAAACATCAAAGAAGGTAATTGCGGTGGCTGGAGAGACACTTGTGTGAGCTGGAGAGACACAAGGAGGAATAAAGCTGTGTGGGATGGGGAGCACAACACAATGGGGAAGAGGAGCACAGCACCACGATGCCATGCCATTCCAAAGAGACCACACCTCTTCGCCAAGGCCGTGTCCCTTTTTCATGTGTGTACTCACCTCCGAGTGGGGGCACCAGACATAATCTTCCTTAGGGCACTAAATTGGACAGCTCTGTGGGTGCTCCGGTTTGGGAAACTCCTAGTAAAACATCAACATATTGGGCGGGATGTACAAAAGTGTAAAATACGATAACACCCCAGAAAATCCAGTTTTCGGGTTTTTTACCGCATTTTCCATATGTACCATGCTCCAGAATGCGATGCATTCCGGAGCTTGGACTCGGTGGGTAACACCATCTTTGGGTGGCATTACCCATCTTTTTCACATTTCTTCCTGAGAGGTATCCAATTGGATCCCTCCCAGCACACCTCCCCACGGCCGCCGCTTCAATCTGCACATGCGCAGAAGGTCTCCCGGGTCCTAAATCTGGAAGTCCTTCTATTGCGAAGGACAGCTCTTATCGGGAGGGCTGTCCTTTACAAATCTCTTATCGGGAGGGCTGTCCTTTACAAATCTCTTATCGGGAGGGCTGTCCTTTACATATCTCTTATCGGGAGGGCTGTCCTTTACAAATCTCTTATCGGGAGGGCTGTCCTTTACATATCTCTTATCGGGAGGGCTGTCCTTTACAAATCTCTTATCGGGAGGGCTGTCCTTTACAAATCTCTTATCGGGAGGGCTGTCCTTTACATATCTCTTATCGGGAGGGCTGTCCTTTACAAATCTCTTATCGGGAGGGCTCTCCTTTACAAATCTCTTATCGGGAGGGCTGTCCTTTACATATCTCTTATCGGGAGGGCTGTCCTTTACAGATCTCTTATCGGGAGGGCTGTCCTTTACAAATCTCTTATCGGGAGGGCTGTCCTTTACAGATCTCTTATCGGGAGGGCTGTCCTTTACATATCTCTTATCGGGAGGGCTGTCCTTTACAGATCTCTTATCGGGAGGGCTGTCCTTTACAAATCTCTTATCGGGAGGGCTGTCCTTTACAGATCTCTTATCGGGAGGGCTGTCCTTTACAGATCTCTTATCGGGAGGGCTGTCCTTTACAGATCTCTTATCGGGAGGGCTGTCCTTTACAGATCTCTTATCGGGAGGGCTGTCCTTTACAGATCTCTTATCAGGAGGGCTGTCCGTTACAAATCTCTTATCGGGAGGGCTGTCCTTTACAGATCTCTTATCGGGAGGGCTGTCCTTTACAAATCTCTTATCGGGAGGGCTGTCCTTTACAGATCTCTTATCGGGAGGGCTGTCCTTTACAGATCTCTTATCAGGAGGGCTGTCCGTTACAAATCTCTTATCGGGAGGGCTGTCCTTTACATATCTCTTATCGGGAGGGCTGTCCGTTACAAATCTCTTATCGGGAGGGCTGTCCTTTACAAATCTCTTATCGGGAGGGCTGTCCTTTACAAATCTCTTATCGGGAGGGCTGTCCTTTACAGATCTCTTATCGGGAGGGCTGTCCTTTACAAATCTCTTATCGGGAGGGCTGTCCTTTACAAATCTCTTATCGGGAGGGCTGTCCTTTACATATCTCTTATCGGGAGGGCTGTCCTTTACAGATCTCTTATCGGGAGGGCTGTCCGTTACAAATCTCTTATCGGGAGGGCTGTCCGTTACAAATTCCTTCTTCTTATTATTTCTTGGTAGATACTGGTGTTATTTACGCCGGTATGTACCCGATTGGTGGCGGGATGTTCCACATTGAGGATGCAATGCTTAGTACATCCTGCCCATTGTTAGTATAACAAACCCCAAGTCAAATATCAGGTGTACATCTAATTTTGTTTATAAACACTATTTTTCCCACCACCATACTGTAGATATAGGTCAGTGCACGTTAGGATGCAAGCATGCCCCCATTGCAGTAAAAAACTTGTGCTTATTTTCCATAGCAAGAATATATTTCATTGATTTTAATCCCACTCTCAGTATTGTATTTGTTTATAATGATTCCACATCATATGGCTTTCCAAGTTTTTATGTCTAATACGCTATCATATATACTTCCTAAGACCTTAGAGGCCCAATGCAGAGGTGTATGCAGACCCGGCCATGGCTACATCTTTTTTTTTCACAACAGCGTCTGTATGCTAATGCCGCAAAGGGTCTGAGCCCACTGAGACTCCCACTGCCAGTGGCGCTATTCTGCCATGGTGTGCACTAAAATGCAACATTGGTCGCAACATCGAAACCTGCACCATCCCTATTGGTAGGTGCACATTTGCTGTCCTATGTCAGTGCTACTGCATCTATAGATATAGCCGCTGTCATTAGCACGCCCACATCTGGCTAGCCACATCCTCTTACCACCCAGGAACGCCCAATGAAAATCACTCATACAAATTTGTTCAGGACCATCATGTCTGACCAGTAAGACTATTGGTGTTCTTGTCTCTATTCTACCACGTCTCCTCACTGCCTGTCTTTTCTCCATACTGTAAAGACTCAGTTGTGACATAAATATCTGAGAGTCAGCATTGTTTTAAATCCAGACTAGAAGTTGGTGCTCAGCCAATACCTAATTTTGTCTCATTATTTTAATTATCAGTAGAATTTGCCTCTGCATTTCCAGCTTCTCTCATGAGATGTTCCTCATGTTTCTGCCTACTTCTATTCTGCACAGAGACTCCATAAATCATCACAACCCTCATATGGGCTTTGGATGTATCCTATAACACAGGCTGATCTGTCGATCCCTAATTTTTCAGGGAGAATTCCTGACACTTATTAGGAAAGTGCTCCTATTATATCAGTAGCTGCTATTATGATTACTACTAGCCATTGTGTTGTATGAGCATCCCAGTGTCATATACATGACATTTATAAAATGCAATGCAATGTAACAGATAAATAATATGATACCTGTACAGCCACATAACACCGTTTCCAATCTGTTTACAAACTGTGACCAAAAACATGCAGGAAAAGTTTAACAGAATCCTATAACATACATATTCAATATATAGTAAATTCTCAATGTAACAGCAAGGAATAAGTATAAATGGGCTAGTGTCTTGAAGACAAGTGCTCCACTTATGGCTTTGGCAGTTGAATTTCGGAGGTTTCCCCTTTGATCTCAATAAGCAGTGCCTCCACCTAGGTGCTGGCGGCCTGTGGACTATCACAGAAGTAAGCTCTTAATTTTGCATTAAAAAAATTCAACAGTCAGCACATAATTAAATTTTGGATTTAAAGATTATTATTCTATTTAAAAAACATATAGTTCATATTATTGAAGAGATAAGTTGGCAAACAACATTTCAGTTCCCAAGCCCGTTCTTCAGTGGATTCCCCATAGCACCCCCCCATCAAAGTAAGCACAAATATACCCTAAATAGACACTTGCTCTAGCCACTCCTTTGCCACCAGTTTGTAATCTTCAGCTACTTTTATTTGCCACCATCTTCAGCTTTCTGTGCCACCGCTCTTCTCTTCAGCCACTGTGAATTTTTAACCACTCTTTGCTATTATAAATAATTCAACAAATGAGTTGTTCTTTTACAATAGGTGATACACATATAGTAGATTGTTTGCTGTAAGTCATAGCTAGAGGGGTTTATGAGAATTTAGCATAAAGTTGTTTATTAACTGTGGGGGTTTTATAAGAATTACCCAGTTTATTTCTTCTTTAATATTGGTGGTGCAAACATAAGGCATGGGGCAGATGTACTAAGCTTTGGAGAGTGATAAAGTGGAGAGAGAAACTATCAACCAAGCAGCTCCTAACTCATGTTTCATATTTCAAACACAGCCTGTAACATGGCAATTAGGAGCTGATTGGCTGGTACTTTATCTTTCTCCACTTTATTCATCTCAATGGCTTAGTACATCTCCCCCACTGCAGTTATTCAATTTTGTTTGTTTAAATTTATCTTGACAGATCATCATATTCTAAAGGTGCATACACACGGAGCGATATAACTGAGCGATTTTGACTATATAGTCAAAATCGCTCAGAAAGTTAGTGTATATCGCTCTGTGTGTATACAGGCAGCGATAGCGATGCGCGTCCCCGCCAGGTCGCTATCGCTGGGAAAAATAGTCTGTGCAGGCAAGTCAATTTTGACTAGGTCGCTGCAAAAGTTAGTTAAAATCGCTCATGTGTTTTGTCCCTAGCGATTTTTCCCAGCGATAGCGATCTATAGCCACCCCCCGCCGCCCATTGTGTTACCTCGCGGAGGCTGAAGAAGGACAAGCCAGCAGCACAGCAAGCAGCGTTCAGGAGCTCCATACACTCGGGTAAGTATGCACACAGCTCCTCTCCTCAGCCTGGCTACTGGTTTGGGAGGGGAGGTAGGGAGAGGGGGGAGATGCCGCTCTGCAGTGTCAGGCCGGGGGAAGGGGGGTGGAGAGATGGCGCTGAATGTGTCACTGTAGACTGGCCGCGCACATTAGTGGTCAAGTCCGCGGAGTGTGTTCCCCCTCTGAGGCTGAAGTGCTGTGAGAGCCGCTGGCACAGCGTCATTGTACTGGCACTGTAGCTTAGATCATTACTCTGGCATCTGACTCACTCTGTGTCCGTGGAGCAGGACCAAGGTACATGAAGGGGGTTTATGATAGTGCTGTGCTGTCAGTCTATGGGGAAGGGGGGGAGTGATGGTGCTGTCCTGTCTATGGAGGGGGGGGGGGGGGGACTGTGATGGTGCTATGCTGCCTGCGGGGGGGGTTCGGGCGGATGGACGGACGGAGGTGCTGTTGTCCCGCCAGTCTATGGGCGGAGCATGGTGGTGCAGTACTGTCTGTCACTGGGGGGGGGGGGTTAGAGAATGATAGTGCTGTTCTGTATGTGGGGGTGGGGGTTACTGTCCTATCTGTCTATTGGAGGGGGGGGGTGATAGTTCTGGCTGTCTATGGGGAGGAGGAGAATGAGTGATGTCTGTCTATGGAAGGAAGGGGGCTGTTGGGGGGGAGGAATAATAGCTATTTCATAGCTTACAGTCTATGGAGGGGGTGGGGTGGTAGCTGTGCTGTCTGTTTATGGGGGGGTTGCTTGGGGGAATGATGGTGCTGTGGCTGTATATCTATAGAGGCTAGGGGGTTGCTGGGGGGGCAATTATGTGCCCGTGCTGTCCGTATATGGAGGGGGGGTTGCTGGGGTATGGGTTGGCTGCGCTGTCTGTATGTGGAGGGGGAGGGGGGTGCCGGCGCTGTCTGTATGTGGAGGGAGGGTGGGGGTGGATGCGCTATCTGTATGTGGAGGGAGCGGGGGGGTGCCTGCGCTATTTGTATGTGGAGGGAGCCTGTGCTGTCTGTATGTGTGTGTGTGGGGGGGGGGGGGGGGGTGCCTGCGCTGTCTGTGTGTGGTGGGTGCCTACGCTGTGTATGGATGATGTAATATTAAACACTATATGCACCAGCCGGCTACAGGGACACACTCAGCACCATCCCACTGTGCAGCCACTCCCTCCACCCCCGGACCCGACTACTGGAACGAACTTCACCGGATAATAAGTGAGGGTTTTTTTTGTTTGTTTTTTACAGGTACCCCTATTGGATTCTACTGGACAAGTGGACGTGATTCTCGGCGTGGGATGTAGGTAAGTAATCTGTCTCTCATTTTTACAGGTACCCTTATTGGATTCTACTGGACAAGTGGACGTGATTCTCGGCGTGGGATGTGTAGGTAAGTATGTGTGAGTGTGTAAGTGTGTTTAAATAAAGTTTTACTTTCACGGTGTGCGAGTTGTGTTTTTATTTGAGTATTTATTTTGTTGTGGAACTACAGGTACCAGCGGGCCTGTTATTTCCCGCATGCTGGTACTTGTGGTTCTCCAAGTACCAGCATGCGGGGGAGGCTTGCTGGGACTTGTAGTTCCACAGCAAAAGATAATATTCTTTTTATGTAATTTTGAAAGGCTATCAGCCTCCCATCCACCGCCCACGGATGGGGGGGGGGACAGCCTCGGGCTTCACCCCTGGCCCTTGGGTGGCTGGAGGGGGGGGACCCCTTGATTTAAGGGGTCCTCACTCCTCCAGTGTACCCCGGCCAGGGGTGACTAGTTGGGGGGGTAATGGCATGGCCGCAGGGACCAATATATGAAAGTGTCCCCCGGCTGTGGCATTATCTCCCTGGCTGGTGGAGCTGGTGGACCCCTATGTCTTTTGTCCCCCGTATTTTTTAAACCAGGACCGGACGCAGAGCCCGGTTCTGGTTGTCTAAATATGGGGGAACCCTACTCATTTTTTCCTCTGTATTTTAACAACCAGGACCGGCTCAAAGAGCCCGAGGCTGGTTATACATAGGAGGGGGGACCCCACGCAAATTTTTTTAAAAAACTTTTAGCTATTTAAATACCAGCCACCCTGTAAAATTGTCCTATATATGACACTCCCCCACTTATCCCCTTATTTAAATGAGATAGTCAAAATCTCCCATAGCCAAAATCTCCCATAGCCAAAATCTCTTGCATAGTTAGACAAAATCTCTGGTAAAGTTAGTCAAAATCTCCTACTGCCAGTTCAAGGGAAATCTCTCAGTCAAAATCTCTCATAGTCAAAATCTCCCCGTGTGTATGCACCTTAAAGGTGCATACACACGGAGAGATTTTGGCTATGAGAGATTTTGACTAACTTTTCCCTTGAACTGGCAGTAGGAGATTTTGACTAACTTTACCAGAGATTTTGTCTAACTATGCAAGAGATTTTGGCTATGGGAGATTTTGACTATCTCATTTAAATAAGGGGATGAGTGTCATATATAGGATGAATTTACAGGGTGGCTGGTATTTAAATAGCTAAAAGTAAAAAAAAAAAAATTGCGTGGGGTCCCCCCTCCTATGTAAAACCAGCCTCGGGCTCTTTGAGCCAGTCCTGGTTGTTAAAATACAGAGGAAAAAATGAGTAGGGTTCCCCCATATTTAGACAACCAGCACCGGGCTCTGCGTCCGGTCCTGGTTTAAAAAATACGGGGGACAAAAGACATAGGGGTCCCCCGTATTTTTAAAACCAGCACCGGGCTCCACTAGCCAGGGAGATAATGCCACAGCCGGGGGACACTTTTATATTGGTCCCTGCGGCCTTGCCATTACCCCCCCTGGAGTGAGGACCCCTTAAATCAAGGGGTCCCCCCCTCCAGCCACCCAAGGGCCAGGGGTGAAGCCCGAGGCTGTCCCCCCCATCCGTTGGCCGGTGGATGGGAGGCTGATAGCCTTTCAATAGTAATATTGTTCTTTACAGGAGGCCTATAGGTCCCAGCAAGCCTGCCCAGCATGCTGGCACTTGGAGAACCACAAGTGCCAGCATGCCCGGACATAAAGGGCCCGCTGGCACCTGTAGTCCACCTGTAAAGAAAATATAAAAAAAAAAACACAACACATTCTTTTAAAAATCCTTTATTAAACTGGGTCTTCACCTGGGGGCGGCGGCCTTTAAGCTCTTTTGCATGGCCGCCGCCTTCCCAGGGCTTCCGGCGTCTTCACCTGGGGGGGCGCCACCTCCCCAGGGCTTCTGGGGTCTTGCTCCGGCGTCTTCACCTGGTGGGCGGCGGCTGCTAAGCTCTTTTGCATAGCCGCCGCCCATCCAGGACTTCCACGGCGTCTTCAGGAGCTCTTCTCCGCTCCTCCTCCGCCGTCGGACTGAAAGCCGCTGCCTCGCGCTGACTTATATAAGTCAGCGGGAGGGGGCGGGGCGATGACGCGGCGAGCCATGATTGGCTCGCGGCGGCCATCTTGAATTTCAAAAATGACGCTCCGCTGCCAAACTCTGCAAGAGAAAGGTAAATTTCCGCCGCCCGCACCGCTGCCGCAACCCGCCGCCGCCCGCACCGCCACCGCCCACACCGCCACCCGCCGCCGCCCGCACCGCCGCCGCAACCCGCCGCCACCCACACCGCCACCGCAACCCGCCGCCGCCCGCACCGCCGCCACAACCCGCCGCCGCCCGCACCACCGCCGCCTGCAACATCGCTATCACTGGGAAAAATCGCTGGCCTCTAGCGATTTTAACTAACTTTACCAGCGACATAGCCAAAATTGACTTGCCGGCACTGACTATTTTTCCCAGCGATAGCGACTTAGCGGGGACGCGCATCGCTATCGCTGCCTGTATACACACGGAGCGATCTGCACTAACTTTCTGAGCGATTTTGACTATATAGTCAAAATCGCTCAGTTATATCGCTCCGTGTGTATGCACCTTAAGACGCATTTTTAAAATCAGCGTCTCTTACAGGAAAATAGTACAGTTAGAAGCTATAGGGTATATTTACTAAGGTGCAGGTTTTTAGAAGTAGATATGTTGCCCATATCAACCAATCACATTCTACTTATTATTTATCTAGCATCTTCTAAAAGATAATAGCTAGAATGTTATTGGTTGCTATGGGCAACATATCTACTTCTAAAAACCTGCACTTCAATATATGTACCCCATTGTTCTATGACATTTAAATGTACAACCCCTGCATGTAATTAAAGTTAGGGTTTACTATTGAGCATTAGGTGAAAAGGGGAGAAAGAACTATTCAATTTAAGACATTTGCAAACATGTAATCTGATTGGTTCTCTTTGTAATGGTTTTTGCCCCATGTGTCAATGCTGTATGCATTTGTATGTAAGCAGTTTGCTTGGAAGTGTTGTGGTAGGGTGTAGTATGGTATGCCGGCGGTCGGCCTCCCGGCGACCAGCATACCGGCGCCGGGAGCCCGACCGCCGGCATAGCGACAGTGTGGTGAGCGCAAATAAGCCCCACGAGGGAGCATAAGTGTCGATATGCCTGCTGTCGGGATTCCGGCGCCGGTATACTGAGCGCCGGGATCCCGACAGCCGGCATACTGAAGACCACCCTTGTGGTAATATGTTCTCCACAGCACCTACTGAAGTTTGCCCATCCCACAATAATGAGGCTAAAGGTGGGGAAAGGGAAGCCTGTGCACACACATGTGAGAATAATATAAATGAGGCAGGGGTATGTGTGCAGGAAAGCAAATAGTGAAAATAATGTCCCTTTCTCCCCATTCTCCCCAGTGAATAAATGACATACCTTTTTAACAGCCTGTGGGGTCTATTTACTAAGCCTTAGATGGAAATAAAGTCAGCGGAGATAAAGTGTGGTACCCTGCCACTGGGGTACCCCTGATTTATTTATTTGGGCCACCACAGATGCCAGAGCAGCCTAAGGAGGCTCCCTTAGTGGAGAGACTGTGGGGGTTAATCTCCCTATCCCGGTTGCTAGGCAACCACAGCACCAAAGAGAAGAACCAGTGAGGCATTAGGACCCAGGACCTGTGGAAAAGGTCCCTGCCGCGCGGGAAGCCTGTTCCCGCTTGGATTGGCTGGGCAGCGCACGGGAAGAGAGAGGAGGACCTGGGATAAAAGAGAAGGCGGGCTGGCGCGAAGGGGAGATGGGCGGACCCTGACCGGAAGTGGCCGCCGAGAGGGAGAGACCAGCCGCAGCAGTGTGCAAAGAGCGACACGGGGGAGACCCGCCAGCCCCAGCCGGGACCCGAGAGGCATGCGGAGTGGGTGCACAAGCCAGCCGCTGACGCCAGCCGGGACCCGCTGATCACTCCCCTGCCTACTAGCCGCTGGGAGGAGAGACCGCCAGCCGCTGACACCAGCCGGGACCCGCTAACCATTCACCCCCGCCTGTCAGCTCGGAAAGGAGAGGAGCCGCCAGCCGCAGAACGGAGCGGGAAGCCCACTCCAGCGCCCTGTGCCACCACACACCGCCTGTTGCAGGGTAGGAAATGGGGACCAAGCATACAGCGCTGAAGGAAAGTCCTGGACTGCTAACCACTGCAGCGCCACGAGTCTCAAGCCACCTACCGCTGCCAGTCCATCTGCCAAAGGGTAAGCCTCCAAAAACACTGCATGCTGCAGATCGCAGGACACTTTGCCCCACAGTTCACTACCTCAGCCGAGACCAGCCCACTGCTGACATTGTGGGCACGTTACGCAGCTACACAAGGGAACGGGGATACCCACTAAGCTGCCTGAATTATTTGCACCCTGAGCGGGTTTAGTGACCTCACTGACTGCCCCTTTGGAGTTATCACTGGTGATTGTCCACTAGATGTCTCACTTAGCGATATACCTACTGCCAGCTGTGAGTGGGATTTGCTAAGCCGGACTTTGGGGGGGACGTAATCTAAAGGTTGACTTACACTCATTGTGAGTTTTGCATATACTTACTTATGGACTTCTCCGGATTGTGTACTACGTTTTGGTTTTCTTTTATCTGAGTTCATATCGTCACCTAGTGGTACGTTAATATACTGTTTGAATGTCCCTGAACCCTATTATGCAAATAATATGTGACAGCATTTGCGCTTACTCTGTAAATGATGTGTGATGACATTTATGTTTATTATGCAAATGTTATGCGATGTGCCGCAGTGTACCTTCCGAAGTGCAATTGACTCGCTAGCCGACATGCAAGGTCATTAAAAGGTGGTTGTCCTTTTGGTTGAATAAACGTGTTGTCACCGCCCATTTGCCGTTCCTTTATCAGTGGGGTCCTCCGTGGGGTGATCATTCTTCTGTCACAGGCTCCTGAAGGAGAAGTCGGGAGAAGTCTTAGAACCGCAGGCGTCGATTGAAGAAAGCAGGTACGATTGCACTCACACTCACAGGGGTACTATTACAAAAGTACCAGCCAATCAGCTTCTAACTGTCACTTTTCAAACCCAGTCTGCGACATGTCAGTTAGAAACTGATTGGCTGGTAATTTTTATTTTATTTTTTTAAACAATTTTTTATTGAGACATCATGGATTGTTCATACAGGAATAGTTTGGGTACAATGACGTTTGCAATTGAAGAGATCTTAATTGAACAATGTACGGTAAGTTCTCATAGTGTCATAAAAATAAAAATATAAAAATATATAAAAATACAATAGATGATACACAGTATATGATCATTCATTACAGTCACTCGTGTTGTAGTGGTTAATACAAAAAGCCTTGAGGGGAGCCGCCAGCAACCTCAAGCCTTCAAACCAAGATATTGGCGGATCTTGTGCAGCCAATGATTGGCTGGTAATTTATCTCCGTGAACTTTATCTCCATCTAAGGCTTAGTAAATAGAACCCTAAGGACAAGATTTATTAAGGCTTGCAGAGTGATACATTGCACGGTGATAAAGAACCAACCAATCAGCTCATAACTGTCATTTTTCAAACACAGCCTGTAACATGACAATTGGGAGCTGATTGGCTGGCGCTTTATCGCCGTATATCTGGGCCTAACTATCTACAGTCCACCACAGCACACACTCAAGCTCCTGGCATCTGCCCTCCACTTTTTCTCAGGATAGTCCTCTATGACAGTTGGCCCCCACTCCCTCCAGGGCCGCTCCCAAAACCTCACTCCGACACTGCTATGGGACGTTATATTTGATTACCCCCACTTGTACGATGCTAAGTGGAATTTTATATATATGTACCTTATCGCTTCTCTCTCTTGTATAGCCTCTCTCATGTAACTACTCCACTTAATTTCTCCACTATCTCCCTTGTCCACTCTTTTACAGTAATTCTCCTTTGCTTCAGTCACGCTTGGTCCCTGTCTCTCAGGTCTCCAGACTTCACTCACTCATTTTCACATGTATTGTCGTATCTCCTCCAACCTTACTCACTGTCTTCTCCATGTTCTGGCCCTTTCTAGGATCTCCTTTGCCGCTTGGTTTCATCCCTTACTTCATGTACCTCTTCCCTTTTATAGTTTATGCCCCAGGTCATGCCAGGGACCAGGCAAGCTGCCCAGACACTGCAGGAGAGACATCTGCCTGTGAGTCAGTGGCGGATCTAGACTTAACTTTTAGGGGGGGGGCGGTTTAAGAAGTATGACTCCTCCCCCTAATCACAGCCCCTCCCACTTAGAAATGCCCTTCCCGCTTGCTTCTAAAATTTCCTATTGTTGCCATTACAAATAAAATGTTGACAGTTAGTGGAGAGAACCCTGCGCACTGGTGATACAGACTGGTGAATCGCCATTCCTGCATAGCACACAGAATGAGCTGAAATTCACATTATAGCACACAGAATGAGCCAAAATTCACATTATAGCACACAGAATGAGCCGAAATTCACATTATAGCACACAGAATGAGCCAAAATTCACATTATAGTTCACGATATGAGCCGATATTCACATTATAGCACACTGTATGAGCCAAAATTCACATTACAGCACACTGACTGTATGAGCCAAAATTCACATTATAGCACACTGACTGTATGAGCCAAAATTCACATTATAGCACACTGACTGTATGAGCCAAAATTCACATTATAGCACACTGACTGTAGGAGCCGATATTCACATTATAGCACACTGTATGAGCCGAAATTCACATTATAGCACACAGAATGAGCCAAAATTCACATTATAGCTAATGATATGAGCCAATATTCACATTATAGCATACTGTATGAGCCAAAATTCACATTATAGCACACTGACTGTATGAGCCAAAATTCACATTATAGCACACTGACTGTATGAGCCAAAATTCACATTATAGCACACTGACTGTATGAGCCGAAATTCACATTATAGCACACTGACTGTATGAGCCGATATTCACATTATAGCACACCGTGTTAGGTTCCTGGTGCTCAGAACAAGGGAGATGTTATAAAGAGAGTCCAGAACACCAGGACGTAATGCTGGGAAAGGGAATGGGAATAGCCCCTGGCACCCTACCTCCGTTGTTTTACCCGTGCTGTCAATTCACTCTTGCGAGACTATGGTTTCTTGGGCCCATGGCAGCCGTGTTTGAAGGGCGGATTAAGTCTGCCCAACTCCGATGCCCCCTCAGGTCTTAAGGAGAGACAAAGAGTGAACTGAGACAGGGTAATAACAAGGGGCCCTCTAACTGAAACAACCAAAGCCATGGGCTACTGACTAGCCTAAAACTAAATGTATGTGCGGCTTGCCGCCAAAGGAAAAGAACAACAAAGGAAATGCTGTCCACACGCCGACACAATACTTTTGTGTATCGGCGGTGACAGCATAAGCAGAACCCTCTGCAAAACACCAGTGACAGATATAACCAAGGAATACAGCGGCCTAGGCCGACGGACGCGGCAGAGCCGCTACTCACGGAACCGGTACAAATACTGGCAAACGGACAGGAACCCCCAACGCTGCCGACACAGACTCTCAGAACTGGAGGACAGGCAGAATCCCAAACGACAGACCAGTGGACACCAAGAAGCCAGAAACTCGACCAGGCATAGGCAAAGCCACAGGACTTCTAGACAGGAACGCTTCACGGCAGGACACGGGATCAGACACAGGAATCGACACAGGGACTGACACAGGAATCGACACAGGAAGCAGCTCGACAGACACTGCTAGACAGGAGCTCAGGAACAAGCTCAGAACTCAAGCAGACTGGAAACCTAGAAATATCACCAGCGTCTGTGAATTGCACTCAGCCAGCATATAACAGAGAGGCCTAATTAATTATGTCATGCAGCTGTCCTGTTGCATGACTCCAAACTGACAAGATGCAATTAGCAGCCAGGTGAGGCTGAGCACATGGGAACAAGCTGCAATTACACAGACTCACCACCGGCAGCAAACAAGAGTATTCTTAAACAGAGCAACGGGAAATCCTGGCCTGCAAGACAACTTATAAACATAAAATAGGAATGAACCACTACCTGTGGTTCATAACAGTATCCTCTCCTTAAGGGTGAGATCCGAGCACCCCAAGACACCCACGGGGAACATAAACAGAAGTATAACATAAAATACATAACCAAAATGCAAAATGGAAATGAGCCACAGCCGTGGCTCATAACACACTGTATGAGCCGAAATTCACATTATAGCACACAGAATGAGCCAAAATTCACATTATAGCTCACGATATGAGCCGATATTCACATTATAGCACACTGTATGAGCCAAAATTCACATTTAAGCACACTGACTGTATGAGCTGAAATTCCCATTATAGCACACTGAATGAGCTGAAATTCACATTATAGCACACTGTATGAGCCGAAATTTACATTACAATTCACGGTATGAACCGAAATAATGCAGGCACTGGGGGCAAGGGGAATCCTAACCCCTAATTAACTTACACTGGGGCAGCGAGGAAAAAAAACACAGAGGAGCCTTCCCCCTTCTTTACTCCGTTAGGCAGATTATTGCAGCAGAAGGGCTTAAACAGCATCTCACCCCAAGCTGCAGGCCTGCGGCTCTTTCTCCCAGGTCTCGCCGTCCGAGGTCCGCTTCTGGACTGGAGGTCCTCTGCCAGATCAGTCATGTGTCCCGCCACTCCACTTAAATGGCCGTCGAGCTGTGCCTGACTTGGAGGGACATGGTGACATACACACTGGGGCTTTAAGGGACATAGTGACAAATACAGGGGCCAGGAGAGGGATTTGGTGACAAACATACTGGGGGAGGAGGGGCATGGTGACATACACACTGGGGCCTGGTACTGGACAAGAGCAGACACACACTTTAGCTAAGAGAAGAGGGGGGAGACATGGCACACAGACACTTTAGCTAGAAGGGGAGGGGGGAGACATGGCACACACACTTTAGCTAGGAGGAGAGGGGGGATGTCATGGCACACACACAGACACACACACACACACAGACACACACACACACACACACACACACACACACACACACACTGTAGCTTGGAGGGGGGGAGGATACATGACATACACTTTAGCTAGGAGGAGGGCAGACATGCTGACACCTACTGTATTTTGGAGTCCGTCGGCCCGCACGCTGCAGCATGGCAGCAGTGTACACAATCACTGTAGCCTGTCCCCGCCGGCCTCTGTTCTGACCCCGCCCCCTCCTCCCTGTACGCTCGTCACGATGGACAGATTGGCTGCTGCTGCACTGTGTCACTCTTCCACTCTCTCTCTCCTTCCCCCGCCGCGCTGCACTGCCCTCCAGTCCATTCCCAACACCGCGGCGGGACCCGGCCATCCATCCCGGTGCCGGTATGTGTAGGGGGGGCGTTCGCCCTAATCGCCCCCTGCTAAATCCGCCACTGCTGTGAGTAAAGTATATTTAATTACAATTTAATATGTATAACAAGTTAACACTTACTGCTTTAGGAATACTGTATGTGTAGTCAAAACTTGAATAAGATTAGGGGGGTAATTCAGACCTGATCGCTAGGGTGTGTCTTTTGCATCCCTGTGATCAGGTAGTCGCCGCCTACAGGGGAGGGGGAATTCTCTGTGCAGGGGTGCGATCGCATGAGCAGTTTGTGCAGTCTCTGCTCAGCCCAGGTCTTACTCAGCCACTGCGATGATCAGGGCCGCAGCTGATGTCACGAATCCTCCCACAAAACGCCTGGTCCCTCCTGCTTTTTTCCGGGCACTCCCTAGAAACGGTTAGTTGCCACCCACAAACGCCCTCTTCCTGTCAATCTTCTTGTGATCGCCGATGCGATTAGATTTTTCGCACCATCCCAGCGCTGTGGACCATCGCGCCTGCGCATTGAAGTGCTCTACGCATGCGCAGTTCAGACCTTATCGCCCGCTGTGCGAAAACACACAGCAGCGATCAGGTCTGAATTAGCCCCCAGTATCATGTATTACCACAACAGCTGGAGCCTGTGGGGTGGTGGGATTTGAGTTAATTTTTAGAAAAATTAAGATCAGTAAAGGTAATTTCAAAAAGAGGTATAGTGGGAAATCTTAGGGCACTTACATTAGCAAGGCATTTTTTTCAGGGTCAGCAGTAGTATCTTGCCTTAATCCCACTCTGATAGATATATGTATCTTGTGACTAATATTCAAAGGGGCATATTCCAGTACCCACAATATTTACAGTGTGGGGAAATTATTCTTCATTTTCTCTGTGTGGCAAACCCACGATCAATACAGGCAGAGGCGGAACTACCGCCAGTGCAACCAGTGCGTTGCACTGGGGCCCGCCTCTGTCCAGGGGCCCAAAGCATGTAATGCAGGCATGTCCAAACTGCGGCCCTCCAGCTGTTCTGAAACTACACATCCCAGCATGCTCTGACACAGCTTTAGCATTCTCTGACAGCAAAACTGTGTCAGGGCATGCTGGGATATGTAGTTTCACAACATCTGGAGGGCCGCAGTTTGGACATGCCTGACGTAATGAGTCAAGCTGACTCATTACATGCCGCTGTGTGCTGCGCACAGCCGCCCGGAGAGGAGAGGAGCAGCGGTATGGGGGAAGGAGGAGGAGGGAGGTGGAGGAGGCAGCTGCAGCAGCGCTTTGTTACTGGTGGAGGCGCTGCTGCTGGTGCCCCTCTGCTTCACTATAGGCTGTCTTCCGAGAACAGCCTATAGTGAAGCAGAGGGGCAGCAGCAGCAGCGCCTCCACCAATAACACAGCGCTGCTGCGGCTCCCTCCTCCACCTCTCTCCTCCTCCTTCTCTATTGCCCGGGAATCGTCTGACGCTGCACAGAGGAGCCTGAGCCAGCGGAGAGGGTAAGTATAATTCTTCTTTCTTTCTTTCTTTCTTTCTTTCTTGGGACTGTCTGCCGCTATGTGTAAAAATGGGGAATCTGCCTGCCGCTATGTGTAAAAATGGGGAATCTGCCTGCCGCTATGTGTAAAAATGGGGAATCTGCCTGCCGCTATGTGTAAAACTGGGGAATCTGCCAGCCGCTATGTGTAAAAATGGGGAATCTGCCTGCCGCTATGTGTAAAAATGGGGAATCTGCCTGCCGCAATGTGTAAAAATGGGGAATCTGCCTGCCGCTATGTGTAAAAATGGGGAATCTGCCTGCCGCAATGTGTAAAAATGGGGAATCTGCCTGCCGCTATGTGTAAAAATGGGGAATCTGCCTGCCGCTATGTGTAAAAATGGGGAATCTGCCTGCCGCTATGTGTAAAAATGGGGAATCTGCCTGCCGCAATGTGTAAAAATGGGGAATCTGCCTGCCGCAATGTGTAAAAATGGGGAATCTGCCTGCCGCAATGTGTAAAAAGGGGGAATCTGCCTGCCGCAATGTGTAAAAAGGGGGAATCTGCCTGCCGTAATGTGTAAAAAGGGGGACGCTGTCTGCCGTAATGTGTAAAAAGGGTACGCTGTCTGCCGTTATGTGTAAGAAGGGGACGCTGTCTGCCGTAATGTGTAAAAAGGGGGACGCTGTTTGCCGTTATGTGTAAAAAGTGTACGCTGTCTGCCGCTATGTTTAACAAGGGCACGCTGTCTGCCGTTATGTGTAAAAAGTGTACGCTGTCTGCCGCTATGTGTAACAAGGGCACGCTGTCTGCCGTTATGTGTAAAAAAGGGACGCTGTCTGCCATTATGTGTAAAAAGTGCACGCTGTCTGCCGTAATGTGTAAAAAGGGGACGCTGTCTGCCGTAATGTGTAAAAAGAGGAATCTGTCCGCTGTAAGGTGTAAAAGGGTCTCTACCTGGTGTAGTGGTGCTACTGTGCGGCGTAATTTGAATTATGGAGACTACTGTGCACCGTTTTATGAATTGGTATTATTTTGTGGCCACACCCCTTCCACACGAAGCCACGCCACTATGTATTTTTGCGCGCGCCTACGGCACACACTGCCCCTGTTTTGCATGCAGGGGTGGGGCTCCGATGCCGTTTCTTGCACACAGTGCTAAAATGTCTAGTTACGGCACTGTTGCTAGGTATCCATTTCTCTGGCCCTGAGCAGGTCCTCTCCAGGGGTGAGGGGGTGGACTTGGATGGGATGGGGGGGGGAAGCATTTTGTCGCACCTGGGCCCACCGCTCGCTAGTTCCGCCACTGAATACAGGCTAACCCATAGATACAGTAAGTGCTAGACTCTATGGGTTTCCCCGCACATTAAACCACAGAGGGTCCATTTACCACCAATCTTTCCTTGTAGCTCCTGAGGCTGTTGAGAGAAATCTGCACTCTCAGGGGCATAATGCATGGCTATGCAGGACCCATCTGAGTAGGTCTGGGCTAACAATTAACTGCGGAGTAAACCATGTGGCTACTTGAAGTTGCCCCAAAGTGCTCCCTAAAACACACCTGGATATGATAAGTACTTCATACACGCAAGTTGCTATTTGTTTTATCAAACTGAACTTTGGGGGTAATTCTGAGTTGATCGCAGCAGCAAATTTGTTAGCAGTTGGGCAAAACCATGTGCACTGCAGGTGGGGCAGATATAAGAGTGTTATACCTGTGTTTCATTAGTTACATCTTCAACTGATATTCAAAATTGACTCCTGTCTCTCCTTCTTGTCAACAGGTAATTATTTGCAGAACATTGCTACTCTCTTAGTAAAAATCTTGCTGGTAATTATTTGCAGAACATTGCTACTCTCTTAGTAAAAATCTTGCTGGTAATTATTTGCAGAACATTGCTACTCTCTTAGTAAAAATCTTGCTGGTAATTATTTGCAGAACATTGCTACTCTCTTAGTAAAAATATTGCTGGTAATTATTTGCAGAACATTGCTACTCTCTTAGTAAAAATCTTGCTGGTAATTATTTGCAGAACATTGCTACTCTCTTAGTAAAAATCTTGCTGGTAATTATTTGCAGAACATTGCTACTCTCTTAGTAAAAATCTTGCTGGTAATTATTTGCAGAACATTGCTACTCTCTTAGTAAAAATCTTGCTGGTAATTATTTGCAGAACATTGCTACTCTCTTAGTAAAAATCTTGCTGGTAATTATTTGCAGAACATTGCACATTACATTGTATGTTTATAAAATTGTTTTAAGTGGTTTAATATCTGTAGTGTGCAAAAACTTATAGTGATTGACTTGGGTTTTCAAACCTCACATTTGTTAGCTGATTAACACCTATTGGTGGGAGGGTTGTTGTGTGGGGGAGGGGGTTGTAATCAGGACATATGTTTGTAGACCTATTTAGTCAGTAAAGCATAGGACGCCAGGCCTATTAGGACGCTGCAGTGGCTATTTTATGAAGTGGCTAGTTATAAAGTGGCAGCACAAAACAGCTGTGTTATACCTGTGTTTCATTAGTTACATCTTCAACTGATATTTAAAATTGACTCCTGTCTCTCCTTCTTGTCAACAGGTAATTATTTGCAGAACATTGCACATTACATTGTATGTTTATAAAATTGTTTTAAGTGGTTTAATATCTGTAGTGTGCAAAAACTTATAGTGATTGACTTGGGTTTTCAAACCTCACATTTGTTAGCTGATTAACACCTATTGGTGGGAGGGTTGTTGTGTGGGGGAGGGGGTTGTAATCAGGACATATGTTTGTAGACCTATTTAGTCAGTAAAGCATAGGACGCCAGGCCTATTAGGACGCTGCAGTGGCTATTTTATGAAGTGGCTAGTTATAAAGTGGCAGCACAAAACAGCTGTGTTATACCTGTGTTTCATTAGTTACATCTTCAACTGATATTCAAAATTGACTCCTGTCTCTCCTTCTTGTCAACAGGTAATTATTTGCAGAACATTGCACATTACATTGTATGTTTATAAAATTGTTTTAAGTGGTTTAATATCTGTAGTGTGCAAAAACTTATAGTGATTGACTTGGGTTTTCAAACCTCACATTTGTTAGCTGATTAACACCTATTGGTGGGAGGGTTGTTGTGTGGGGGAGGGGGTTGTAATCAGGACATATGTTTGTAGACCTATTTAGTCAGTAAAGCATAGGACGCCAGGCCTATTAGGACGCTGCAGTGGCTATTTTATGAAGTGGCTAGTTATAAAGTGGCAGCACAAAACAGCTGTGTTATACCTGTGTTTCATTAGTTACATCTTCAACTGATATTCAAAATTGACTCCTGTCTCTCCTTCTTGTCAACAGGTAATTATTTGCAGAACATTGCACATTACATTGTATGTTTATAAAATTGTTTTAAGTGGTTTAATATCTGTAGTGTGCAAAAACTTATAGTGATTGACTTGGGTTTTCAAACCTCACATTTGTTAGCTGATTAACACCTATTGGTGGGAGGGTTGTTGTGTGGGGGAGGGGGTTGTAATCAGGACATATGTTTGTAGACCTATTTAGTCAGTAAAGCATAGGACGCCAGGCCTATTAGGACGCTGCAGTGGCTATTTTATGAAGTGGCTAGTTATAAAGTGGCAGCACAAAACAGCTGTGTTATACCTGTGTTTCATTAGTTACATCTTCAACTGATATTCAAAATTGACTCCTGTCTCTCCTTCTTGTCAACAGGTAATTATTTGCAGAACATTGCACATTACATTGTATGTTTATAAAATTGTTTTAAGTGGTTTAATATCTGTAGTGTGCAAAAACTTATAGTGATTGACTTGGGTTTTCAAACCTCACATTTGTTAGCTGATTAACACCTATTGGTGGGAGGGTTGTTGTGTGGGGGAGGGGGTTGTAATCAGGACATATGTTTGTAGACCTATTTAGTCAGTAAAGCATAGGACGCCAGGCCTATTAGGACGCTGCAGTGGCTATTTTATGAAGTGGCTAGTTATAAAGTGGCAGCACAAAACAGCTGTGTTATACCTGTGTTTCATTAGTTACATCTTCAACTGATATTCAAAATTGACTCCTGTGTCTCCTTCTTGTCAACAGGTAATTATTTGCAGAACATTGCACATTACATTGTATGTTTATAAAATTGTTTTAAGTGGTTTAATATCTGTAGTGTGCAAAAACTTATAGTGATTGACTTGGGTTTTCAAACCTCACATTTGTTAGCTGATTAACACCTATTGGTGGGAGGGTTGTTGTGTGGGGGAGGGGGTTGTAATCAGGACATATGTTTGTAGACCTATTTAGTCAGTAAAGCATAGGACGCCAGGCCTATTAGGACGCTGCAGTGGCTATTTTATGAAGTGGCTAGTTATAAAGTGGCAGCACAAAACAGCTGTGTTATACCTGTGTTTCATTAGTTACATCTTCAACTGATATTCAAAATTGACTCCTGTCTCTCCTTCTTGTCAACAGGTAATTATTTGCAGAACATTGCACATTACATTGTATGTTTATAAAATTGTTTTAAGTGGTTTAATATCTGTAGTGTGCAAAAACTTATAGTGATTGACTTGGGTTTTCAAACCTCACATTTGTTAGCTGATTAACACCTATTGGTGGGAGGGTTGTTGTGTGGGGGAGGGGGTTGTAATCAGGACATATGTTTGTAGACCTATTTAGTCAGTAAAGCATAGGACGCCAGGCCTATTAGGACGCTGCAGTGGCTATTTTATGAAGTGGCTAGTTATAAAGTGGCAGCACAAAACAGCTGTGTTATACCTGTGTTTCATTAGTTACATCTTCAACTGATATTCAAAATTGACTCCTGTCTCTCCTTCTTGTCAACAGGTAATTATTTGCAGAACATTGCACATTACATTGTATGTTTATAAAATTGTTTTAAGTGGTTTAATATCTGTAGTGTGCAAAAACTTATAGTGATTGACTTGGGTTTTCAAACCTCACATTTGTTAGCTGATTAACACCTATTGGTGGGAGGGTTGTTGTGTGGGGGAGGGGGTTGTAATCAGGACATATGTTTGTAGACCTATTTAGTCAGTAAAGCATAGGACGCCAGGCCTATTAGGACGCTGCAGTGGCTATTTTATGAAGTGGCTAGTTATAAAGTGGCAGCACAAAACAGCTGTGTTATACCTGTGTTTCATTAGTTACATCTTCAACTGATATTCAAAATTGACTCCTGTCTCTCCTTCTTGTCAACAGGTAATTATTTGCAGAACATTGCACATTACATTGTATGTTTATAAAATTGTTTTAAGTGGTTTAATATCTGTAGTGTGCAAAAACTTATAGTGATTGACTTGGGTTTTCAAACCTCACATTTGTTAGCTGATTAACACCTATTGGTGGGAGGGTTGTTGTGTGGGGGAGGGGGTTGTAATCAGGACATATGTTTGTAGACCTATTTAGTCAGTAAAGCATAGGACGCCAGGCCTATTAGGACGCTGCAGTGGCTATTTTATGAAGTGGCTAGTTATAAAGTGGCAGCACAAAACAGCTGTGTTATACCTGTGTTTCATTAGTTACATCTTCAACTGATATTCAAAATTGACTCCTGTGTCTCCTTCTTGTCAACAGGTAATTATTTGCAGAACATTGCACATTACATTGTATGTTTATAAAATTGTTTTAAGTGGTTTAATATCTGTAGTGTGCAAAAACTTATAGTGATTGACTTGGGTTTTCAAACCTCACATTTGTTAGCTGATTAACACCTATTGGTGGGAGGGTTGTTGTGTGGGGGAGGGGGTTGTAATCAGGACATATGTTTGTAGACCTATTTAGTCAGTAAAGCATAGGACGCCAGGCCTATTAGGACGCTGCAGTGGCTATTTTATGAAGTGGCTAGTTATAAAGTGGCAGCACAAAACAGCTGTGTTATACCTGTGTTTCATTAGTTACATCTTCAACTGATATTCAAAATTGACTCCTGTCTCTCCTTCTTGTCAACAGGTAATTATTTGCAGAACATTGCACATTACATTGTATGTTTATAAAATTGTTTTAAGTGGTTTAATATCTGTAGTGTGCAAAAACTTATAGTGATTGACTTGGGTTTTCAAACCTCACATTTGTTAGCTGATTAACACCTATTGGTGGGAGGGTTGTTGTGTGGGGGAGGGGGTTGTAATCAGGACATATGTTTGTAGACCTATTTAGTCAGTAAAGCATAGGACGCCAGGCCTATTAGGACGCTGCAGTGGCTATTTTATGAAGTGGCTAGTTATAAAGTGGCAGCACAAAACAGCTGTGTTATACCTGTGTTTCATTAGTTACATCTTCAACTGATATTCAAAATTGACTCCTGTCTCTCCTTCTTGTCAACAGGTAATTATTTGCAGAACATTGCACATTACATTGTATGTTTATAAAATTGTTTTAAGTGGTTTAATATCTGTAGTGTGCAAAAACCTATAGTGATTGACTTGGGTTTTCAAACCTCACATTTGTTAGCTGATTAACACCTATTGGTGGGAGGGTTGTTGTGTGGGGGAGGGGGTTGTAATCAGGACATATGTTTGTAGACCTATTTAGTCAGTAAAGCATAGGACGCCAGGCCTATTAGGACGCTGCAGTGGCTATTTTATGAAGTGGCTAGTTATAAAGTGGCAGCACAAAACAGCTGTGTTATACCTGTGTTTCATTAGTTACATCTTCAACTGATATTCAAAATTGACTCCTGTCTCTCCTTCTTGTCAACAGGTAATTATTTGCAGAACATTGCACATTACATTGTATGTTTATAAAATTGTTTTAAGTGGTTTAATATCTGTAGTGTGCAAAAACTTATAGTGATTGACTTGGGTTTTCAAACCTCACATTTGTTAGCTGATTAACACCTATTGGTGGGAGGGTTGTTGTGTGGGGGAGGGGGTTGTAATCAGGACATATGTTTGTAGACCTATTTAGTCAGTAAAGCATAGGACGCCAGGCCTATTAGGACGCTGCAGTGGCTATTTTATGAAGTGGCTAGTTATAAAGTGGCAGCACAAAACAGCTGTGTTATACCTGTGTTTCATTAGTTACATCTTCAACTGATATTCAAAATTGACTCCTGTCTCTCCTTCTTGTCAACAGGTAATTATTTGCAGAACATTGCACATTACATTGTATGTTTATAAAATTGTTTTAAGTGGTTTAATATCTGTAGTGTGCAAAAACTTATAGTGATTGACTTGGGTTTTCAAACCTCACATTTGTTAGCTGATTAACACCTATTGGTGGGAGGGTTGTTGTGTGGGGGAGGGGGTTGTAATCAGGACATATGTTTGTAGACCTATTTAGTCAGTAAAGCATAGGACGCCAGGCCTATTAGGACGCTGCAGTGGCTATTTTATGAAGTGGCTAGTTATAAAGTGGCAGCACAAAACAGCTGTGTTATACCTGTGTTTCATTAGTTACATCTTCAACTGATATTCAAAATTGACTCCTGTCTCTCCTTCTTGTCAACAGGTAATTATTTGCAGAACATTGCACATTACATTGTATGTTTATAAAATTGTTTTAAGTGGTTTAATATCTGTAGTGTGCAAAAACTTATAGTGATTGACTTGGGTTTTCAAACCTCACATTTGTTAGCTGATTAACACCTATTGGTGGGAGGGTTGTTGTGTGGGGGAGGGGGTTGTAATCAGGACATATGTTTGTAGACCTATTTAGTCAGTAAAGCATAGGACGCCAGGCCTATTAGGACGCTGCAGTGGCTATTTTATGAAGTGGCTAGTTATAAAGTGGCAGCACAAAACAGCTGTGTTATACCTGTGTTTCATTAGTTACATCTTCAACTGATATTCAAAATTGACTCCTGTCTCTCCTTCTTGTCAACAGGTAATTATTTGCAGAACATTGCACATTACATTGTATGTTTATAAAATTGTTTTAAGTGGTTTAATATCTGTAGTGTGCAAAAACTTATAGTGATTGACTTGGGTTTTCAAACCTCACATTTGTTAGCTGATTAACACCTATTGGTGGGAGGGTTGTTGTGTGGGGGAGGGGGTTGTAATCAGGACATATGTTTGTAGACCTATTTAGTCAGTAAAGCATAGGACGCCAGGCCTATTAGGACGCTGCAGTGGCTATTTTATGAAGTGGCTAGTTATAAAGTGGCAGCACAAAACAGCTGTGTTATACCTGTGTTTCATTAGTTACATCTTCAACTGATATTCAAAATTGACTCCTGTCTCTCCTTCTTGTCAACAGGTAATTATTTGCAGAACATTGCACATTACATTGTATGTTTATAAAATTGTTTTAAGTGGTTTAATATCTGTAGTGTGCAAAAACTTATAGTGATTGACTTGGGTTTTCAAACCTCACATTTGTTAGCTGATTAACACCTATTGGTGGGAGGGTTGTTGTGTGGGGGAGGGGGTTGTAATCAGGACATATGTTTGTAGACCTATTTAGTCAGTAAAGCATAGGACGCCAGGCCTATTAGGACGCTGCAGTGGCTATTTTATGAAGTGGCTAGTTATAAAGTGGCAGCACAAAACAGCTGTGTTATACCTGTGTTTCATTAGTTACATCTTCAACTGATATTCAAAATTGACTCCTGTCTCTCCTTCTTGTCAACAGGTAATTATTTGCAGAACATTGCACATTACATTGTATGTTTATAAAATTGTTTTAAGTGGTTTAATATCTGTAGTGTGCAAAAACTTATAGTGATTGACTTGGGTTTTCAAACCTCACATTTGTTAGCTGATTAACACCTATTGGTGGGAGGGTTGTTGTGTGGGGGAGGGGGTTGTAATCAGGACATATGTTTGTAGACCTATTTAGTCAGTAAAGCATAGGACGCCAGGCCTATTAGGACGCTGCAGTGGCTATTTTATGAAGTGGCTAGTTATAAAGTGGCAGCACAAAACAGCTGTGTTATACCTGTGTTTCATTAGTTACATCTTCAACTGATATTCAAAATTGACTCCTGTCTCTCCTTCTTGTCAACAGGTAATTATTTGCAGAACATTGCACATTACATTGTATGTTTATAAAATTGTTTTAAGTGGTTTAATATCTGTAGTGTGCAAAAACTTATAGTGATTGACTTGGGTTTTCAAACCTCACATTTGTTAGCTGATTAACACCTATTGGTGGGAGGGTTGTTGTGTGGGGGAGGGGGTTGTAATCAGGACATATGTTTGTAGACCTATTTAGTCAGTAAAGCATAGGACGCCAGGCCTATTAGGACGCTGCAGTGGCTATTTTATGAAGTGGCTAGTTATAAAGTGGCAGCACAAAACAGCTGTGTTATACCTGTGTTTCATTAGTTACATCTTCAACTGATATTCAAAATTGACTCCTGTCTCTCCTTCTTGTCAACAGGTAATTATTTGCAGAACATTGCACATTACATTGTATGTTTATAAAATTGTTTTAAGTGGTTTAATATCTGTAGTGTGCAAAAACTTATAGTGATTGACTTGGGTTTTCAAACCTCACATTTGTTAGCTGATTAACACCTATTGGTGGGAGGGTTGTTGTGTGGGGGAGGGGGTTGTAATCAGGACATATGTTTGTAGACCTATTTAGTCAGTAAAGCATAGGACGCCAGGCCTATTAGGACGCTGCAGTGGCTATTTTATGAAGTGGCTAGTTATAAAGTGGCAGCACAAAACAGCTGTGTTATACCTGTGTTTCATTAGTTACATCTTCAACTGATATTCAAAATTGACTCCTGTCTCTCCTTCTTGTCAACAGGTAATTATTTGCAGAACATTGCACATTACATTGTATGTTTATAAAATTGTTTTAAGTGGTTTAATATCTGTAGTGTGCAAAAACTTATAGTGATTGACTTGGGTTTTCAAACCTCACATTTGTTAGCTGATTAACACCTATTGGTGGGAGGGTTGTTGTGTGGGGGAGGGGGTTGTAATCAGGACATATGTTTGTAGACCTATTTAGTCAGTAAAGCATAGGACGCCAGGCCTATTAGGACGCTGCAGTGGCTATTTTATGAAGTGGCTAGTTATAAAGTGGCAGCACAAAACAGCTGTGTTATACCTGTGTTTCATTAGTTACATCTTCAACTGATATTCAAAATTGACTCCTGTCTCTCCTTCTTGTCAACAGGTAATTATTTGCAGAACATTGCACATTACATTGTATGTTTATAAAATTGTTTTAAGTGGTTTAATATCTGTAGTGTGCAAAAACTTATAGTGATTGACTTGGGTTTTCAAACCTCACATTTGTTAGCTGATTAACACCTATTGGTGGGAGGGTTGTTGTGTGGGGGAGGGGGTTGTAATCAGGACATATGTTTGTAGACCTATTTAGTCAGTAAAGCATAGGACGCCAGGCCTATTAGGACGCTGCAGTGGCTATTTTATGAAGTGGCTAGTTATAAAGTGGCAGCACAAAACAGCTGTGTTATACCTGTGTTTCATTAGTTACATCTTCAACTGATATTCAAAATTGACTCCTGTCTCTCCTTCTTGTCAACAGGTAATTATTTGCAGAACATTGCACATTACATTGTATGTTTATAAAATTGTTTTAAGTGGTTTAATATCTGTAGTGTGCAAAAACTTATAGTGATTGACTTGGGTTTTCAAACCTCACATTTGTTAGCTGATTAACACCTATTGGTGGGAGGGTTGTTGTGTGGGGGAGGGGGTTGTAATCAGGACATATGTTTGTAGACCTATTTAGTCAGTAAAGCATAGGACGCCAGGCCTATTAGGACGCTGCAGTGGCTATTTTATGAAGTGGCTAGTTATAAAGTGGCAGCACAAAACAGCTGTGTTATACCTGTGTTTCATTAGTTACATCTTCAACTGATATTCAAAATTGACTCCTGTCTCTCCTTCTTGTCAACAGGTAATTATTTGCAGAACATTGCACATTACATTGTATGTTTATAAAATTGTTTTAAGTGGTTTAATATCTGTAGTGTGCAAAAACTTATAGTGATTGACTTGGGTTTTCAAACCTCACATTTGTTAGCTGATTAACACCTATTGGTGGGAGGGTTGTTGTGTGGGGGAGGGGGTTGTAATCAGGACATATGTTTGTAGACCTATTTAGTCAGTAAAGCATAGGACGCCAGGCCTATTAGGACGCTGCAGTGGCTATTTTATGAAGTGGCTAGTTATAAAGTGGCAGCACAAAACAGCTGTGTTATACCTGTGTTTCATTAGTTACATCTTCAACTGATATTCAAAATTGACTCCTGTCTCTCCTTCTTGTCAACAGGTAATTATTTGCAGAACATTGCACATTACATTGTATGTTTATAAAATTGTTTTAAGTGGTTTAATATCTGTAGTGTGCAAAAACTTATAGTGATTGACTTGGGTTTTCAAACCTCACATTTGTTAGCTGATTAACACCTATTGGTGGGAGGGTTGTTGTGTGGGGGAGGGGGTTGTAATCAGGACATATGTTTGTAGACCTATTTAGTCAGTAAAGCATAGGACGCCAGGCCTATTAGGACGCTGCAGTGGCTATTTTATGAAGTGGCTAGTTATAAAGTGGCAGCACAAAACAGCTGTGTTATACCTGTGTTTCATTAGTTACATCTTCAACTGATATTCAAAATTGACTCCTGTCTCTCCTTCTTGTCAACAGGTAATTATTTGCAGAACATTGCACATTACATTGTATGTTTATAAAATTGTTTTAAGTGGTTTAATATCTGTAGTGTGCAAAAACTTATAGTGATTGACTTGGGTTTTCAAACCTCACATTTGTTAGCTGATTAACACCTATTGGTGGGAGGGTTGTTGTGTGGGGGAGGGGGTTGTAATCAGGACATATGTTTGTAGACCTATTTAGTCAGTAAAGCATAGGACGCCAGGCCTATTAGGACGCTGCAGTGGCTATTTTATGAAGTGGCTAGTTATAAAGTGGCAGCACAAAACAGCTGTGTTATACCTGTGTTTCATTAGTTACATCTTCAACTGATATTCAAAATTGACTCCTGTCTCTCCTTCTTGTCAACAGGTAATTATTTGCAGAACATTGCACATTACATTGTATGTTTATAAAATTGTTTTAAGTGGTTTAATATCTGTAGTGTGCAAAAACTTATAGTGATTGACTTGGGTTTTCAAACCTCACATTTGTTAGCTGATTAACACCTATTGGTGGGAGGGTTGTTGTGTGGGGGAGGGGGTTGTAATCAGGACATATGTTTGTAGACCTATTTAGTCAGTAAAGCATAGGACGCCAGGCCTATTAGGACGCTGCAGTGGCTATTTTATGAAGTGGCTAGTTATAAAGTGGCAGCACAAAACAGCTGTGTTATACCTGTGTTTCATTAGTTACATCTTCAACTGATATTCAAAATTGACTCCTGTCTCTCCTTCTTGTCAACAGGTAATTATTTGCAGAACATTGCACATTACATTGTATGTTTATAAAATTGTTTTAAGTGGTTTAATATCTGTAGTGTGCAAAAACTTATAGTGATTGACTTGGGTTTTCAAACCTCACATTTGTTAGCTGATTAACACCTATTGGTGGGAGGGTTGTTGTGTGGGGGAGGGGGTTGTAATCAGGACATATGTTTGTAGACCTATTTAGTCAGTAAAGCATAGGACGCCAGGCCTATTAGGACGCTGCAGTGGCTATTTTATGAAGTGGCTAGTTATAAAGTGGCAGCACAAAACAGCTGTGTTATACCTGTGTTTCATTAGTTACATCTTCAACTGATATTCAAAATTGACTCCTGTCTCTCCTTCTTGTCAACAGGTAATTATTTGCAGAACATTGCACATTACATTGTATGTTTATAAAATTGTTTTAAGTGGTTTAATATCTGTAGTGTGCAAAAACTTATAGTGATTGACTTGGGTTTTCAAACCTCACATTTGTTAGCTGATTAACACCTATTGGTGGGAGGGTTGTTGTGTGGGGGAGGGGGTTGTAATCAGGACATATGTTTGTAGACCTATTTAGTCAGTAAAGCATAGGACGCCAGGCCTATTAGGACGCTGCAGTGGCTATTTTATGAAGTGGCTAGTTATAAAGTGGCAGCACAAAACAGCTGTGTTATACCTGTGTTTCATTAGTTACATCTTCAACTGATATTCAAAATTGACTCCTGTCTCTCCTTCTTGTCAACAGGTAATTATTTGCAGAACATTGCACATTACATTGTATGTTTATAAAATTGTTTTAAGTGGTTTAATATCTGTAGTGTGCAAAAACTTATAGTGATTGACTTGGGTTTTCAAACCTCACATTTGTTAGCTGATTAACACCTATTGGTGGGAGGGTTGTTGTGTGGGGGAGGGGGTTGTAATCAGGACATATGTTTGTAGACCTATTTAGTCAGTAAAGCATAGGACGCCAGGCCTATTAGGACGCTGCAGTGGCTATTTTATGAAGTGGCTAGTTATAAAGTGGCAGCACAAAACAGCTGTGTTATACCTGTGTTTCATTAGTTACATCTTCAACTGATATTCAAAATTGACTCCTGTCTCTCCTTCTTGTCAACAGGTAATTATTTGCAGAACATTGCACATTACATTGTATGTTTATAAAATTGTTTTAAGTGGTTTAATATCTGTAGTGTGCAAAAACTTATAGTGATTGACTTGGGTTTTCAAACCTCACATTTGTTAGCTGATTAACACCTATTGGTGGGAGGGTTGTTGTGTGGGGGAGGGGGTTGTAATCAGGACATATGTTTGTAGACCTATTTAGTCAGTAAAGCATAGGACGCCAGGCCTATTAGGACGCTGCAGTGGCTATTTTATGAAGTGGCTAGTTATAAAGTGGCAGCACAAAACAGCTGTGTTATACCTGTGTTTCATTAGTTACATCTTCAACTGATATTCAAAATTGACTCCTGTCTCTCCTTCTTGTCAACAGGTAATTATTTGCAGAACATTGCACATTACATTGTATGTTTATAAAATTGTTTTAAGTGGTTTAATATCTGTAGTGTGCAAAAACTTATAGTGATTGACTTGGGTTTTCAAACCTCACATTTGTTAGCTGATTAACACCTATTGGTGGGAGGGTTGTTGTGTGGGGGAGGGGGTTGTAATCAGGACATATGTTTGTAGACCTATTTAGTCAGTAAAGCATAGGACGCCAGGCCTATTAGGACGCTGCAGTGGCTATTTTATGAAGTGGCTAGTTATAAAGTGGCAGCACAAAACAGCTGTGTTATACCTGTGTTTCATTAGTTACATCTTCAACTGATATTCAAAATTGACTCCTGTCTCTCCTTCTTGTCAACAGGTAATTATTTGCAGAACATTGCACATTACATTGTATGTTTATAAAATTGTTTTAAGTGGTTTAATATCTGTAGTGTGCAAAAACTTATAGTGATTGACTTGGGTTTTCAAACCTCACATTTGTTAGCTGATTAACACCTATTGGTGGGAGGGTTGTTGTGTGGGGGAGGGGGTTGTAATCAGGACATATGTTTGTAGACCTATTTAGTCAGTAAAGCATAGGACGCCAGGCCTATTAGGACGCTGCAGTGGCTATTTTATGAAGTGGCTAGTTATAAAGTGGCAGCACAAAACAGCTGTGTTATACCTGTGTTTCATTAGTTACATCTTCAACTGATATTCAAAATTGACTCCTGTCTCTCCTTCTTGTCAACAGGTAATTATTTGCAGAACATTGCACATTACATTGTATGTTTATAAAATTGTTTTAAGTGGTTTAATATCTGTAGTGTGCAAAAACTTATAGTGATTGACTTGGGTTTTCAAACCTCACATTTGTTAGCTGATTAACACCTATTGGTGGGAGGGTTGTTGTGTGGGGGAGGGGGTTGTAATCAGGACATATGTTTGTAGACCTATTTAGTCAGTAAAGCATAGGACGCCAGGCCTATTAGGACGCTGCAGTGGCTATTTTATGAAGTGGCTAGTTATAAAGTGGCAGCACAAAACAGCTGTGTTATACCTGTGTTTCATTAGTTACATCTTCAACTGATATTCAAAATTGACTCCTGTCTCTCCTTCTTGTCAACAGGTAATTATTTGCAGAACATTGCACATTACATTGTATGTTTATAAAATTGTTTTAAGTGGTTTAATATCTGTAGTGTGCAAAAACTTATAGTGATTGACTTGGGTTTTCAAACCTCACATTTGTTAGCTGATTAACACCTATTGGTGGGAGGGTTGTTGTGTGGGGGAGGGGGTTGTAATCAGGACATATGTTTGTAGACCTATTTAGTCAGTAAAGCATAGGACGCCAGGCCTATTAGGACGCTGCAGTGGCTATTTTATGAAGTGGCTAGTTATAAAGTGGCAGCACAAAACAGCTGTGTTATACCTGTGTTTCATTAGTTACATCTTCAACTGATATTCAAAATTGACTCCTGTCTCTCCTTCTTGTCAACAGGTAATTATTTGCAGAACATTGCACATTACATTGTATGTTTATAAAATTGTTTTAAGTGGTTTAATATCTGTAGTGTGCAAAAACTTATAGTGATTGACTTGGGTTTTCAAACCTCACATTTGTTAGCTGATTAACACCTATTGGTGGGAGGGTTGTTGTGTGGGGGAGGGGGTTGTAATCAGGACATATGTTTGTAGACCTATTTAGTCAGTAAAGCATAGGACGCCAGGCCTATTAGGACGCTGCAGTGGCTATTTTATGAAGTGGCTAGTTATAAAGTGGCAGCACAAAACAGCTGTGTTATACCTGTGTTTCATTAGTTACATCTTCAACTGATATTCAAAATTGACTCCTGTCTCTCCTTCTTGTCAACAGGTAATTATTTGCAGAACATTGCACATTACATTGTATGTTTATAAAATTGTTTTAAGTGGTTTAATATCTGTAGTGTGCAAAAACTTATAGTGATTGACTTGGGTTTTCAAACCTCACATTTGTTAGCTGATTAACACCTATTGGTGGGAGGGTTGTTGTGTGGGGGAGGGGGTTGTAATCAGGACATATGTTTGTAGACCTATTTAGTCAGTAAAGCATAGGACGCCAGGCCTATTAGGACGCTGCAGTGGCTATTTTATGAAGTGGCTAGTTATAAAGTGGCAGCACAAAACAGCTGTGTTATACCTGTGTTTCATTAGTTACATCTTCAACTGATATTCAAAATTGACTCCTGTCTCTCCTTCTTGTCAACAGGTAATTATTTGCAGAACATTGCACATTACATTGTATGTTTATAAAATTGTTTTAAGTGGTTTAATATCTGTAGTGTGCAAAAACTTATAGTGATTGACTTGGGTTTTCAAACCTCACATTTGTTAGCTGATTAACACCTATTGGTGGGAGGGTTGTTGTGTGGGGGAGGGGGTTGTAATCAGGACATATGTTTGTAGACCTATTTAGTCAGTAAAGCATAGGACGCCAGGCCTATTAGGACGCTGCAGTGGCTATTTTATGAAGTGGCTAGTTATAAAGTGGCAGCACAAAACAGCTGTGTTATACCTGTGTTTCATTAGTTACATCTTCAACTGATATTCAAAATTGACTCCTGTCTCTCCTTCTTGTCAACAGGTAATTATTTGCAGAACATTGCACATTACATTGTATGTTTATAAAATTGTTTTAAGTGGTTTAATATCTGTAGTGTGCAAAAACTTATAGTGATTGACTTGGGTTTTCAAACCTCACATTTGTTAGCTGATTAACACCTATTGGTGGGAGGGTTGTTGTGTGGGGGAGGGGGTTGTAATCAGGACATATGTTTGTAGACCTATTTAGTCAGTAAAGCATAGGACGCCAGGCCTATTAGGACGCTGCAGTGGCTATTTTATGAAGTGGCTAGTTATAAAGTGGCAGCACAAAACAGCTGTGTTATACCTGTGTTTCATTAGTTACATCTTCAACTGATATTCAAAATTGACTCCTGTCTCTCCTTCTTGTCAACAGGTAATTATTTGCAGAACATTGCACATTACATTGTATGTTTATAAAATTGTTTTAAGTGGTTTAATATCTGTAGTGTGCAAAAACTTATAGTGATTGACTTGGGTTTTCAAACCTCACATTTGTTAGCTGATTAACACCTATTGGTGGGAGGGTTGTTGTGTGGGGGAGGGGGTTGTAATCAGGACATATGTTTGTAGACCTATTTAGTCAGTAAAGCATAGGACGCCAGGCCTATTAGGACGCTGCAGTGGCTATTTTATGAAGTGGCTAGTTATAAAGTGGCAGCACAAAACAGCTGTGTTATACCTGTGTTTCATTAGTTACATCTTCAACTGATATTCAAAATTGACTCCTGTCTCTCCTTCTTGTCAACAGGTAATTATTTGCAGAACATTGCACATTACATTGTATGTTTATAAAATTGTTTTAAGTGGTTTAATATCTGTAGTGTGCAAAAACTTATAGTGATTGACTTGGGTTTTCAAACCTCACATTTGTTAGCTGATTAACACCTATTGGTGGGAGGGTTGTTGTGTGGGGGAGGGGGTTGTAATCAGGACATATGTTTGTAGACCTATTTAGTCAGTAAAGCATAGGACGCCAGGCCTATTAGGACGCTGCAGTGGCTATTTTATGAAGTGGCTAGTTATAAAGTGGCAGCACAAAACAGCTGTGTTATACCTGTGTTTCATTAGTTACATCTTCAACTGATATTCAAAATTGACTCCTGTCTCTCCTTCTTGTCAACAGGTAATTATTTGCAGAACATTGCACATTACATTGTATGTTTATAAAATTGTTTTAAGTGGTTTAATATCTGTAGTGTGCAAAAACTTATAGTGATTGACTTGGGTTTTCAAACCTCACATTTGTTAGCTGATTAACACCTATTGGTGGGAGGGTTGTTGTGTGGGGGAGGGGGTTGTAATCAGGACATATGTTTGTAGACCTATTTAGTCAGTAAAGCATAGGACGCCAGGCCTATTAGGACGCTGCAGTGGCTATTTTATGAAGTGGCTAGTTATAAAGTGGCAGCACAAAACAGCTGTGTTATACCTGTGTTTCATTAGTTACATCTTCAACTGATATTCAAAATTGACTCCTGTCTCTCCTTCTTGTCAACAGGTAATTATTTGCAGAACATTGCACATTACATTGTATGTTTATAAAATTGTTTTAAGTGGTTTAATATCTGTAGTGTGCAAAAACTTATAGTGATTGACTTGGGTTTTCAAACCTCACATTTGTTAGCTGATTAACACCTATTGGTGGGAGGGTTGTTGTGTGGGGGAGGGGGTTGTAATCAGGACATATGTTTGTAGACCTATTTAGTCAGTAAAGCATAGGACGCCAGGCCTATTAGGACGCTGCAGTGGCTATTTTATGAAGTGGCTAGTTATAAAGTGGCAGCACAAAACAGCTGTGTTATACCTGTGTTTCATTAGTTACATCTTCAACTGATATTCAAAATTGACTCCTGTCTCTCCTTCTTGTCAACAGGTAATTATTTGCAGAACATTGCACATTACATTGTATGTTTATAAAATTGTTTTAAGTGGTTTAATATCTGTAGTGTGCAAAAACTTATAGTGATTGACTTGGGTTTTCAAACCTCACATTTGTTAGCTGATTAACACCTATTGGTGGGAGGGTTGTTGTGTGGGGGAGGGGGTTGTAATCAGGACATATGTTTGTAGACCTATTTAGTCAGTAAAGCATAGGACGCCAGGCCTATTAGGACGCTGCAGTGGCTATTTTATGAAGTGGCTAGTTATAAAGTGGCAGCACAAAACAGCTGTGTTATACCTGTGTTAAACCGAAGGAAAACAGAAGGCAAACAAACTAACAAGATAACAGAAGGACTGCATCACAACCACAAAACGCTGGAACTTTATGTGGCCTCTCCTCGCAGCAAACATGAGAACACCAAGACCAGGCTTAGCACCTCTCTGGCTGATAACATTAAGCCTGCCCCCGGGCCTAACCCCCAAGATGAACAGGGAACTGTGGGGCAAAGGACCAGGTTCAGCAGGAACATCCCCATTGCTTCGGAGTATTGAGTATGACCCCCACATTCTCCTACCCACCCGTACTAAGATCTGATCAAAATGTTAGCCCAATCCTACTCTGCCACTAGTTACCTGCTATTTTTTTTTTTTCCCTCCATTGCTCGCTTCCACCCCACCATGTGTTTTTCCTGTAATGTTTACCTCCACTGATTGCACACCTTTCCATTGTGCCCTACATGCAGGGTACATCATACTACTACATAAGCATCAGTTTTCCCATATATGACCTTGGCCCTTGTATGGCTCACCTCCCACAGTGTAACCTCCAAAGTGCGCCCAACATGGCTACCCCATATGGTACACTTGTGGATGGGATGAAAAATGCATAGGCCTGATGGTTTTGATGGAACCCTACTCTGAACTGTAGGACTCTGAAATCACCCCCATTTTGTGTCATCACTTCTAGGGGTGGACTATCCCACCCTGGGTAATCCTACGCCGAGCGCCTAAGATGGCTGCTGCACCTGGTACCTTGTGAGGGTGGAATACACAACCCTTGGAAGTTATTACCCAAAATGCCTGCACCAATCCTGCGTTATGCTTTCTGTGGGCTTAAGGTTTTCTTTTATGTCTGTTGCTTATCAATTGTTGTATTACTCAAATCCTCTGTATCATGTGCATTGTTTTTGATGTCTGTAAAGCGCCTTGAGTCCTGTTGGAGAAAGAGCGCTATATAAATAAAATTATTATTATTATTATTATTATTATTATAACATTTGCAGAGAGAGTTAGATTTGGGTGGGTTATTTTGTTTCTGTGCAGGGTAAATACTGGATGCTTTATTTTTACACTGCAATTTAGATTTCAGTTTAAACACACCCCACCCAATCTAACTCTCTCTGCACATGCATACTAATATGTATGCAATGCTGATACACAACATAAAATAAAATAAATAAATGTTTATAGTTCTTTGAGATATATTTGGGAGCCAGGTAGTGCCACCGTGGGGTCCGCTGATATCAGAAGCCATAAGAGAAGTGCCTTGCTCAATGAATAGTGAATACCCAGGAGTCCTATTGCTGATTATCCCTATTCCTACCTTTGATCACAAGTTCTTAGTTGTTAGTGAGGCGTGCTCCCCCTGCTGGCGCTGTCCATCTAGCAGGAAGAGGTTGGTGACATCACTTCCAGTGTGATGTGTTTCCGGTTTCCCAGTAACACGTTTCGTGCTGGCATACACTTTGTCAAGAATACCTGTTGTTCCATAGGGTCCATATTTATAGTAAAAATTTAAAAAAGAAAATATGTTCTTTTATTTAAAAAATTAAGTACTCAGCCAATTCTATAGTAAATAAAGGCGGGAAGCAACTATTCCTATGTGCTTATGGTGTTCAGCATTGCCTATTATGTTAATGAAGTGTATGTAATTTGATATGTGTAGATATTAGTGATGTGCACCGGACATTTTTCGGGTTTTGTGTTTTGGTTTTGGGTTCGGTTCCGCGGCCGTGTTTTGGGTTCGGACGCGTTTTGGCAAAACCTCACCGAAATTTTTTTGTCGGATTCAGGTGTGTTTTGGATTCGGGTGTTTTTTTCAAAAAACCCTAAAAAACAGCTTAAATCATAGAATTTGGGGGTCATTTTGATCCCATAGTATTATTAACCTCAATAACCATAATTTTCACTCATTTTCAGTCTATTCTGAACACCTCACATCTCACAATATTATTTTTAGTCCTAAAATTTGCACCGAGGTCGCTGGATGGCTTAGCTAAGCGACCCTAGTGGCCGACACAAACACCTGGCCCATCTAGGAGTGGCACTGCAGTGTCACGCAGGATGGCCCTTCAAAAAAATACTCCCCAAACAGCACATGATGCAAAGAAAAATGAAAGAAAAAAGAGGTGCAAGATGGAATTGTCCTTGGGCCCTCCCACCCACCCTTATGTTGTATAAACAGGACATGCACACTTTAACGAACCCATCATTTCAGTGACAGGGTCTGCCACACGACTGTGACTGAAATGACTGGTTGGTTTGGGCCCCCACAAAAAAAGAAGCAATCAATCTCTCCTTGCACAAACTGGCTCTACAGAGGCAAGATGTCCACCTCCTCCTCATCGTCCGATTCATCACCCCTTTCACTGTGTACATCCCCCTCCTCACAGATTATTAATTCGTCCCCACTGGAATCCACCATCTCACGTCCCCGTGTACTTTCTGGAGGCAATTGCTGCTGGGGAATGTCTCCACGGAGGAATTAATTATAATTCATTTTAATGAACATCATCTTCTCCACATTTTCTGGAAGTAACCTCGTACGCCGATTGCTGACAAGGTGAGCGGCTGCACTAAACACTCTTTCGGAGTACACACTGGAGGGAGGGCAACTTAGGTAGAATAAAGCCAGTTTGTGCAAGGGCCTCCAAATTGCCTCTTTTTCCTGCCAGTATACGTACGGACTGTCTGACGTGCCTACTTGGATGCGGTCACTCATATAATCCTCCACCATTCTTTCAATGGTGAGAGAATCATATGCAGTGACAGTAGACGACATGTCAGTAATCGTTGGCAGGTCCTTCAGTCCGGACCAGATGTCAGCACTCGCTCCAGACTGCCCTGCATCACCGCCAGCGGGTGGGCTCGGAATTCTTAGCCTTTTCCTCGCACCCCCAGTTGCGGGAGAATGTGAAGGAGGAGCTGTTGACGGGTCACGTTCCGCTTGACTTGACAATTTTCTCACCAGCAGGTCTTTGAACCCCTGCAGACTTGTGTCTGCCGGAAAGAGAGATACAACGTAGGTTTTAAATCTAGGATCGAGCACGGTGGCCAAAATGTAGTGCTCTGATTTCAACAGATTGACCACCCGTGAATCCTGGTTAAGCGAATGAAGGGCTCCATCCACAAGTCCCACATGCCTAGCGGAATCGCTCTGTTTTAGCTCCTCCTTCAATGTCTCCAGCTTCTTCTGCAAAAGCCTGATGAGGGGAATGACCTGACTCAGGCTGGCAGTGTCTGAACTGACTTCACGTGTGGCAAGTTCAAAGGGTTGCAGAACCTTGCACAACGTTGAAATCATTCTCCACTGCGCTTGAGACAGGTGCATTCCACCTCCTTTGCCTATATCGTGGCCAGATGTATAGGCTTGAATGGCCTTTTGCTGCTCCTCCATCCTCTGAAGCATATAGAGGGTTGAATTCCACCTCGTTACCACCTCCTGCTTCAGATGATGGCAGGGCAGGTTCAGGTATTTTTGGTGGTGCTCCAGTCTTCTGTACGCGGTGCCTGAATGCCGAAAGTGGCCCGCAATTCTTCGGGCCACCGACAGCATCTCTTGCACGCCCCTGTCGTTTTTTAAATAATTCTGCACCACCAAATTCAAGGTATGTGCAAAACATGGGACGTGCAGGAATTTGCCAAGATGTAATGCATGCACAATATTGCTGGCGTTGTCCGATGTCACAAATCCCCAGGAGAGTCCAATTGGGGTAAGCCATTCTGCGATGATCTTCCTCAGTTGCCGTAAGAGGTTTTCAGCTGTGTGCCTCTTCTGGAAAGCGGTGATACAAAGCGTAGCCTGCCTAGGAACGATTTGGCGTTTGCGATATGCTGCTACTGGTGCCGCCGCTGCTGTTCTTGCAGCGGGAGGCAATACATCTACCCAGTGGGCTGTCACAGTCATATAGTCCTGAGTCTGCCCTGCTCCACTTGTCTACATGTCCGTGGTTAAGTGGACATTGGGTACAACTGCATTTTTTAGGACACTGGTGAGTCTTTCTGAGGTCTGTGTACATTTTCGGTATCACCTGCCTAGAGAAATGGAACCTAGATGGTATTTGGTACCGGGGACACAGTACCTCAATCAAGTCTATAGTTGGCTCTGAATTAACGATGGATACCGGAACCACGTTTCTCACCGCCCAGGCTGCCAAGGCCTCAGTTATCCGCTTTGCAGCAGGATGACTGCTGTGATATTTCATCTTCCTCGCAAAGGACTGTTGGACAGTCAATTGCTTACTGGAAGTAGTACAAGTGGTCTTCCGACTTCCCCTCTGGGATGACGATCGACTCCCAGCAGCAACAACAGCAGCGCCAGCAGCAGTAGGCGTTGCACTCAAGGATGCATCGGAGGAATCTCAGGCAGGAGAGGACTCGTCAGACTTGCCAGTGACATGGCCTGCAGGACTATTGGCTTTCCTGGGTAAGGAGGAAATTGACACTGAGGGAGTTGGTGTGGTTTGCAGGAGCTTGGTTACAAGAGGAAGGGATTTACTGGTCAGTGGACTGCTTCCGCTGTTGCCCAAAGTTTTTGAACTTGTCACTGACTTCTGATGAATGCGCTGCAGGTGACGTATAAGGAAGGATGTTCCGAGGTGGTTAACGTTCTTACCCCTACTTATTACAGCTTGACAAAGGCAACACACGGCTTGACACCTGTTGTCCGCATTTGTGTTGAAATAATTCCACACCGAAGAGCTGATTTTTTTTGTAATTTGACCAGGCATGTCAATGGCCATATTCCTCCCACGGACAACAGGCGTCTCCCCGGGTGCCTGACTTAAACAAACCACCTCACCATCAGAATCCTCCTTGTCAATTTCCTCCCCAGCGCCAGCAACACCCATATCCTCATCCTGGTGTACTTCAACACTGACATCTTCAATTTGACTATCAGGAACTGGACTGCGGGTGCTCCTTCCAGCACTTGCAGGGGGCGTGCAAATGGTGGAAGGCTCAAGCTCTTCCCGTCCAGTATTGGGAAGGTCAGGCATCGCAACCGACACAATTGGACTCTCCTTGGGGATTTGTGATTTCGAAGAACGCACAGTTCTTTGCTGTGCTTTTGCCAGCTTACGTCTTTTCTTTTTTCTAGCGAGAGGATGAGTGCTTCCATCCTCATGTGAAGCTGAACCACTAGCCATGAACATAGGCCAGGGCCTCAGCCGTTCCTTGCCACTCCGTGTCGTAAATGGCATATTGGCAAGTTTACGCTTCTCCTCGGACGCTTTTAATTTTGATTTTGGGGTCATTTTACTGATCTTTTGTGTTTTGGATTTTACATGCTCTGTACTATGACATTGGGCATCGGCCTTGACAGACGACGTTGATGGCATTTCATCGTCTCGGCCATGACTAGTGGCAGCAGCTTCAGCACGAGGTGGAAGTGGATCTTGATCTTTCCCTATTTTTTTAACCTCCACATTTTTGTTCTCCATATTTTAATGCGCACAACTAAAAGGCACCACATGTATACAATGTAGATGGATGGATAGTATACTTATGGACGAGTCACTGACGACACAGAGGTAGGTACAGCAGTGGCCTACCGTACTGCTATATACAGTATAATGGACCTGGTGGACACTGTCAGCAGACTGCTAAACTAGTACTACTAGTATAAAAAAAAGCCACCACAGGTATACAATGTAGATGGATGAATAGTATACTTATGGACGACGAGTGACGACACAGAGGTAGGTACAGCAGTGGCCTACCGTACTGCTATATACAGTATAATGGACCTGGTGGACACTGTCAGCAGACTGCTAAACTAGTACTACTAGTATAAAGAAAAAAAGCCACCACAGGTATACAATGTAGATGGATGGATAGTATACTTATGGACGAGTGACTGACGACACAGAGGTAGGTACAGCAGTGGCCTACCGTACTGCTATATACAGTATAATGGACCTGGTGGACACTGTCAGCAGACTGCTAAACTAGTACTACTAGTATAAAAAAAAAGCCACCACAGGTATACAATGTAGATGGATGAATAGTATACTTATGGACGACGAGTGACGACACAGAGGTAGGTACAGCAGTGGCCTACCGTACTGCTATATACAGTATAATGGACCTGGTGGACACTGTCAGCAGACTGCTAAACTAGTACTACTAGTATAAAAAAAAAGCCACCACAGGTATACAATGTAGATGGATGGATAGTATACTTATGGACGAGTGACTGACGACACAGAGGTAGGTACTGCAGTGGCCTACCGTACTGCTATATACAGTATAATGGACCTGGTGGACACTGTCAGCAGACTGCTAAACTAGTACTACTAGTATAAAGAAAAAAAGCCATCACAGGTATACAATGTAGATGGATGGATGGATAGTATACTTATTATCATTAATGGATGACGAGTGACTGACGACACAGAGGTAGGTACAGCAGTGGCCTACCGTACTGCTATATACAGTATAATGGACCTGGTGGACACTGTCAGCAGACTGCTAAACTAGTACTACTAGTATAAAGAAAAAAAGCCACCACAGGTATACAATGTAGATGGATGAATAGTATACTTATGGACGACGAGTGACGACACAGAGGTAGGTACAGCAGTGGCCTACCGTACTGCTATATACAGTATAATGGACCTGGTGGACACTGTCAGCAGACTGCTAAACTAGTACTACTAGTATAAAGAAAAAAAGCCACCACAGGTATACAATGTAGATGGATGGATAGTATACTTATGGACGAGTGACTGACGACACAGAGGTAGGTACAGCAGTGGCCTACCGTACTGCTATATACAGTATAATGGACCTGGTGGACACTGTCAGCAGACTGCTAAACTAGTACTACTAGTATAAAAAAAAAAAGCCACCACAGGTATACAATGTAGATGGATGGATAGTATACTTATGGACGAGTGACTGACGACACAGAGGTAGGTACAGCAGTGGCCTACCGTACTGCTATATACAGTATAATGGACCTGGTGGACACTGTCAGCAGACTGCTAAACTAGTATAAAGAAAAAAAGCCACCACAGGTATACAATGTAGATGGATGGATAGTATACTTATTATTATTAATGGATGACGAGTGACTGACGACACTGAGGTAGGTACAGCAGTGGCCTACCATACTGCTATATACAGTATAATGGACCTGGTGGACACTGTCAGCAGACTGCTAAACTAGTACTACTAGTATAAAAAAAAGCCACCACAGGTATACAATGTAGATGGATGGTAGTATACTTATGGACGACGAGTGACGACACAGAGGTAGGTACAGCAGTGGCCTACCGTACTGCTATATACAGTATAATGGACCTGGTGGACACTGTCAGCAGACTGCTAAACTAGTACTACTAGTATAAAGAAAAAAAGCCACCACAGGTATACAATGTAGATGGATGGATAGTATACTTATGGACGAGTGACTGACGACACAGAGGTAGGTACTGCAGTGGCCTACCGTATTGCTATATACAGTATAATGGACCTGGTGGACACTGTCAGCAGACTGCTAAACTAGTACTACTAGTATAAAAAAAAAAGCCACCACAGGTATACAATGTAGATGGATGGTAGTATACTTATGGACGACGAGTGACGACACAGAGGTAGGTACAGCAGTGGCCTACCATACTGCTATATACAGTATAATGGACCTGGTGGACACTGTCAGCAGACTGCTAAACTAGTACTACTAGTATAAAGAAAAAAAGCCACCACAGGTATACAATGTAGATGGATGGATAGTATACTTATTATTATTAATGAATGACGAGTGACTGACGACGCAGAGGTAGGTACAACAGTGGCCTACCGTACTGCTATATACAGTATAATGGACCTGGTGGACACTGTCAGCAGACTGCTAAACTAGTACTACTAGTATAAAGAAAAAAAGCCACCACAGGTATACAATGTAGATGGATGGATAGTATACTTATTATTATTAATGGATGACGAGTGACTGACGACACTGAGGTAGGTACAGCAGTGGCCTACCATACTGCTATATACAGTATAATGGACCTGGTGGACACTGTCAGCAGACTGCTAAACTAGTACTACTAGTATAAAAAAAAGCCACCACAGGTATACAATGTAGATGGATGGTAGTATACTTATGGACGACGAGTGACGACACAGAGGTAGGTACAGCAGTGGCCTACCGTACTGCTATATACAGTATAATGGACCTGGTGGACACTGTCAGCAGACTGCTAAACTAGTACTACTAGTATAAAGAAAAAAAGCCACCACAGGTATACAATGTAGATGGATGGATAGTATACTTATGGACGAGTGACTGACGACACAGAGGTAGGTACAGCAGTGTCCTACCGTACTGCTATATACAGTATAATGGACCTGGTGGACACTGTCAGCAGACTGCTAAACTAGTACTACTAGTATAAAAAAAAAGCCACCACAGGTATAGAATGTAGATGGATGGTAGTATACTTATGGACGACGAGTGACGACACAGAGGTAGGTACAGCAGTGGTCTACCGTACTGCTATATACAGTATAATGGACCTGGTGGACACTGTCAGCAGACTGCTAAACTAGTACTACTAGTATAAAGAAAAAAAGCCATCACAGGTATACAATGTAGATGGATGGATGGATGGATAGTATACTTATTATCATTAATGGATGACGAGTGACTGACGACACAGAGGTAGGTACAGCAGTGGCCTACCGTACTGCTATATACAGTATAATGGACCTGGTGGACACTGTCAGCAGACTGCTAAACTAGTACTACTAGTATAAAGAAAAAAAGCCACCACAGGTATACAATGTAGATGGATGAATAGTATACTTATGGACGACGAGTGACGACACAGAGGTAGGTACAGCAGTGGCCTACCGTACTGCTATATACAGTATAATGGACCTGGTGGACACTGTCAGCAGACTGCTAAACTAGTACTACTAGTATAAAGAAAAAAAGCCACCACAGGTATACAATGTAGATGGATGGATAGTATACTTATGGACGAGTGACTGACGACACAGAGGTAGGTACAGCAGTGGCCTACCGTACTGCTATATACAGTATAATGGACCTGGTGGACACTGTCAGCAGACTGCTAAACTAGTACTACTAGTATAAAAAAAAAAAGCCACCACAGGTATACAATGTAGATGGATGGATAGTATACTTATGGACGAGTGACTGACGACACAGAGGTAGGTACAGCAGTGGCCTACCGTACTGCTATATACAGTATAATGGACCTGGTGGACACTGTCAGCAGACTGCTAAACTAGTATAAAGAAAAAAAGCCACCACAGGTATACAATGTAGATGGATGGATAGTATACTTATTATTATTAATGGATGACGAGTGACTGACGACACTGAGGTAGGTACAGCAGTGGCCTACCATACTGCTATATACAGTATAATGGACCTGGTGGACACTGTCAGCAGACTGCTAAACTAGTACTACTAGTATAAAAAAAAGCCACCACAGGTATACAATGTAGATGGATGGATAGTATACTTATGGACGACGAGTGACGACACAGAGGTAGGTACAGCAGTGTCCTACCGTACTGCTATATACAGTATAATGGACCTGGTGGACACTGTCAGCAGACTGCTAAACTAGTACTACTAGTATAAAAAAAAGCCACCACAGGTATGCAATGTAGATGGATGGATAGTATACTTATGGACGACGAGTGACGACACAGAGGTAGGTACAGCAGTGGCCTACCGTACTGCTATATACAGTATAATGGACCTGGTGGACACTGTCAGCAGACTGCTAAACTAGTACTACTAGTATAAAGAAAAAAAGCCACCACAGGTATACAATGTAGATGGATGGATAGTATACTTATGGACGAGTGACTGACGACACAGAGGTAGGTACTGCAGTGGCCTACCGTACTGCTATATACAGTATAATGGACCTGGTGGACACTGTCAGCAGACTGCTAAACTAGTACTACTAGTATAAAAAAAAGCCACCACAGGTATACAATGTAGATGGATGGTAGTATACTTATGGACGACGAGTGACGACACAGAGGTAGGTACAGCAGTGGCCTACCATACTGCTATATACAGTATAATGGACCTGGTGGACACTGTCAGCAGACTGCTAAACTAGTACTACTAGTATAAAGAAAAAAAGCCACCACAGGTATACAATGTAGATGGATGGATAGTATACTTATTATTATTAATGAATGACGAGTGACTGACGACGCAGAGGTAGGTACAGCAGTGGCCTACCGTACTGCTATATACAGTATAATGGACCTGGTGGACACTGTCAGCAGACTGCTAAACTAGTACTACTAGTATAAAAAAAAAAGCCACCACAGGTATACAATGTAGATGGATGGTAGTATACTTATGGACGACGAGTGACGACACAGAGGTAGGTACAGCAGTGGCCTACCGTACTGCTATATACAGTATAATGGACCTGGTGGACACTGTCAGCAGACTGCTAAACTAGTACTACTAGTATAAAGAAAAAAAGCCACCACAGGTATACAATGTAGATGGATGGATAGTATACTTATTATTATTAATGGATGACGAGTGACTGACGACACTGAGGTAGGTACAGCAGTGGCCTACCATACTGCTATATACAGTATAATGGACCTGGTGGACACTGTCAGCAGACTGCTAAACTAGTACTACTAGTATAAAAAAAAGCCACCACAGGTATACAATGTAGATGGATGGTAGTATACTTATGGACGACGAGTGACGACACAGAGGTAGGTACAGCAGTGGCCTACCGTACTGCTATATACAGTATAATGGACCTGGTGGACACTGTCCGCAGACTGCTAAACTAGTACTACTAGTATAAAGAAAAAAAGCCACCACAGGTATACAATGTAGATGGATGGATAGTATACTTATGGACGAGTGACTGACGACACAGAGGTAGGTACAGCAGTGTCCTACCGTACTGCTATATACAGTATAATGGACCTGGTGGACACTGTCAGCAGACTGCTAAACTAGTACTACTAGTATAAAAAAAAAGCCACCACAGGTATGCAATGTAGATGGATGGATAGTATACTTATGGACGACGAGTGACGACACAGAGGTAGGTACAGCAGTGGCCTACCGTACTGCTATATACAGTATAATGGACCTGGTGGACACTGTCAGCATACTGCTAAACTAGTACTACTAGTATAAAGAAAAAAAGCCACCACAGGTATACAATGTAGATGGATGGATAGTATACTTATGGACGAGTGACTGACGACACAGAGGTAGGTACAGCAGTGGCCTACCGTACTGCTATATACAGTATAATGAACCTGGTGGACACTGTCAGCAGACTGCTAAACTAGTACTACTAGTATAAAAAAAAAGCCACCACAGGTATACAATGTAGATGGATGGATAGTATACTTATGGACGAGTGACTGACGACACAGAGGTAGGTACTGCAGTGGCCTACCGTACTGCTATATACAGTATAATGGACCTGGTGGACACTGTCAGCAGACTGCTAAACTAGTACTACTAGTATAAAAAAAAAAGCCACCACAGGTATACAATGTAGATGGATGGTAGTATACTTATGGACGACGAGTGACGACACAGAGGTAGGTACAGCCGTGGCCTACCATACTGCTATATCCAGTATAATGGACCTGGTGGACACTGTCAGCAGACTGCTAAACTAGTACTACTAGTATAAAGAAAAAAAGCCACCACAGGTATACAATGTAGATGGATGGATAGTATACTTATTATTATTAATGAATGACGAGTGACTGACGACGCAGAGGTAGGTACAGCAGTGGCCTACCGTACTGCTATATACAGTATAATGGACCTGGTGGACACTGTCAGCAGACTGCTAAACTAGTACTACTAGTATAAAAAAAAAAAGCCACCACAGGTATACAATGTAGATGGATGGATAGTATACTTATGGACGAGTGACTGATGACACAGAGGTAGGTACAGCCGTGGCCTACCGTACTGCTATATACAGTATAATGGACCTGGTGGACACTGTCAGCAGACTGCTAAACTAGTACTACTAGTATAAAAAAAAAAGCCACCACAGGTATACAATGTAGATGGATGGATAGTATACTTATGGACGAGTGACTGACGACACAGAGGTAGGTACAACAGTGGCCTACCGTACTGCTATATACAGTATAATGGACCTGGTGGACACTGTCAGCAGACTGCTAAACTAGTACTACTAGTATAAAAAAAAAAGCCACCACAGGTATACAATGTAGATGGATGGATAGTATACTTATGGACGAGTGACTGACGACACAGAGGTAGGTACAGCAGTGGCCTACCGTACTGCTATATACAGTATAATGGACCTGGTGGACACTGTCAGCAGACTGCTAAACTAGTACTACTAGTATAAAAAAAAAAGCCACCACAGGTATACAATGTAGATGGATGGATAGTATACTTATTATTATTAATGGATGACGAGTGACTGACGACACTGAGGTAGGTACAGCAGTGGCCTACCATACTGCTATATACAGTATAATGGACCTGGTGGACACTGTCAGCAGACTGCTAAACTAGTACTACTAGTATAAAAAAAGCCACCACAGGTATACAATGTAGATGGATGGATAGTATACTTATTATTATTAATGGATGACGAGTGACTGACGACACTGAGGTAGGTACAGCAGTGGCCTACCATACTGCTATATACAGTATAATGGACCTGGTGGACACTGTCAGCAGACTGCTAAACTAGTACTACTAGTATAAAAAAAGCCACCACAGGTATACAATGTAGATGGATGGTAGTATACTTATGGACGACGAGTGACGACACAGAGGTAGGTACAGCAGTGGCCTACCGTACTGCTATATACAGTATAATGGACCTGGTGGACACTGTCAGCAGACTGCTAAACTAGTACTACTAGTATAAAAAAAAAGCCACCACAGGTATGCAATGTAGATGGATGGATAGTATACTTATGGACGACGAGTGACGACACAGAGGTAGGTACAGCAGTGGCCTACCGTACTGCTATATACAGTATAATGGACCTGGTGGACACTGTCAGCAGACTGCTAAACTAGTACTACTAGTATAAAGAAAAAAAGCCACCACAGGTATACAATGTAGATGGATGGATAGTATACTTATGGACGAGTGACTGACGACACAGAGGTAGGTACAGCAGTGGCCTACCGTACTGCTATATACAGTATAATGAACCTGGTGGACACTGTCAGCAGACAGCTAAACTAGTACTACTAGTATAAAAAAAAAGCCACCACAGGTATACAATGTAGATGGATGGATAGTATACTTATGGACGAGTGACTGACGACACAGAGGTAGGTACTGCAGTGGCCTACCGTACTGCTATATACAGTATAATGGACCTGGTGGACACTGTCAGCAGACTGCTAAACTAGTACTACTAGTATAAAAAAAAAGCCACCACAGGTATACAATGTAGATGGATGGTAGTATACTTATGGACGACGAGTGACGACACAGAGGTAGGTACAGCAGTGGCCTACCATACTGCTATATCCAGTATAATGGACCTGGTGGACACTGTCAGCCGACTGCTAAACTAGTACTACTAGTATAAAGAAAAAAAGCCACCACAGGTATACAATGTAGATGGATGGATAGTATACTTATTATTATTAATGAATGACGAGTGACTGACGACGCAGAGGTAGGTACAGCAGTGGCCTACCGTACTGCTATATACAGTATAATGGACCTGGTGGACACTGTCAGCAGACTGCTAAACTAGTACTACTAGTATAAAAAAAAAAAAGCCACCACAGGTATACAATGTAGATGGATGGATAGTATACTTATGGACGAGTGACTGATGACACAGAGGTAGGTACAGCCGTGGCCTACCGTACTGCTATATACAGTATAATGGACCTGGTGGACACTGTCAGCAGACTGCTAAACTAGTACTACTAGTATAAAAAAAAAAGCCACCACAGGTATACAATGTAGATGGATGGATAGTATACTTATGGACGAGTGACTGACGACACAGAGGTAGGTACAACAGTGGCCTACCATACTGCTATATACAGTATAATGGACCTGGTGGACACTGTCAGCAGACTGCTAAACTAGTACTACTAGTATAAAAAAAAAGCCACCACAGGTATACAATGTAGATGGATGGTAGTATACTTATGGACGACGAGTGACGACACAGAGGTAGGTACAGCAGTGGCCTACCATACTGCTATATCCAGTATAATGGACCTGGTGGACACTGTCAGCAGACTGCTAAACTAGTACTACTAGTATAAAGAAAAAAAGCCACCACAGGTATACAATGTAGATGGATGGATAGTATACTTATTATTATTAATGGATGACGAGTGACTGACGACACAGAGGTAGGTACAGCAGTGGCCTACCGTACTGCTATATACAGTATAATGGACCTGGTGGACACTGTCAGCAGACTGCTAAACTAGTACTACTAGTATAAAAAAAAAAGCCACCACAGGTATACAATGTAGATGGATGGATAGTATACTTATTATTATTAATGGATGACGAGTGACTGACGACACAGAGGTAGGTACAGCAGTGGCCTACCGTACTGCTACAGTATATACAGTATAATGGACCTGGTGGACACTGTCAGCAGACTGCTAAACTAGTATAAAAAAAAGCCACCACAGGAGTGTTTTTCAGGCAGACAAACGTATACTGGTGGTCACTGTCAGCAAAACTGTGCACTGTACTCCTGCTATAGCTGCTCCCCAGTCCCCACAATTAAGCAGTGTGAGCACTCAGCACAGATATATCATGCAGCACACTGAGCACAGATATGGTATGGAGCGTTTTTTTCAGGCAGAGAACGGATAAAAAAAAACTGGTGGTCACTATTAGCAAAACTCTGCACTGTACTCCTCCTAACAGCTGCTCCCCAATCCTCCCCACAATTAGTAATAAAACAAGCAATCAACTGTCTCTTCTACAATTATAAACGGAGAGGACGCCAGCCACGTCCTCTCCCTATCAATCTCAATGCACGTGTGAAAATGGCGGCGACGCGCGGCTGCTTATATAGAATCCGAATCTCGCGAGAATCCGACAGCGGGATGATGACGTTCGGGCGCGCTCGGGTTAGCCGAGCAAGGCGGGAGGATCCGAGTCTGCTCGGACCCGTGTAAAAAAGGTAAAGCTCGGGTGGGTTCGGTTTCTCGGAAACCGAACCCGCTTATCACTAGTAGATATTTTATAAATATAACTTAAATTGTAGTGTTAGTATAAATGATTATAAAAGACAAAAGATTAAAAATTAATTTTTATACAAACGGAATTTTATATAAAGACATTTAGTTCAATATCTATATTTAGACCCCTCAAGGTCCCGAGTTCATACATCCATATTTTTTCATTTTCCCATTTTGAAACAAATACATTTGGATATCTGGGCATAGCTATACATAGCTTCCTTATTTGAAGGTAGATCCTACCATTCTACCAAAAATAATTATGGTTAAGTATGTAATCTATGCTATGCATGATGAAATTAATTGTGTATTTGGACTGAGTGGATAGGTAGTACTTAGTATGGTCACAACCTAAGGTATGTTTAATGCAGGTATACAATGGAGGTCATTCCGACCCGTTCGCATGCAGCGGTTCTTTACTGCGGTGCGAATGGGCCAGAAATGCGCATGCGTGGCGGACTTATTGCGCACGCGTGTCGTTGCCAGAGTGGTAAGAAAAACGCAGGTGTGCCCAGGCGAATGGAGGGCGGATGTCTGACGTCAAAGCTGGGACCTGCATCGCTGGATCTGTCGCACAGGGTAAGTAGGTCTAGGGCTAGTCTTGTTTTGTGTGAAACTTTTTTAGCATAGCAGGGCTGCACAAGCGTTCGCAGCCCTGCTATGCTAAAATACACTCCCCCATAGGCCGAGATTAGTTGATCGCACCAGCAGCAAAAAGATGCTTGGTGCGATCAACTTGGAATGAGGGCCAATGACTTAACATCCCTTGAGCATAAGGTATAGGAGTTTTTCCATTGGATTTTCTCCAGTGTGTGTAGTATGTGTAGTGTATCTTTTAAATAACTACTATTTGTGTACAAAATTGTGTAGAAAATGGTCTATGTGACGGGATAGGTTTGAGGTTAGTGATCCAATTCCAGAAGTAATTGGTCAGTCTGGTATCTCATTTGCATATCTATGTATTGTAGGCAACTGATAAAAAAAGTCAGTATTTTTAATTTTTGATTTGTATGTAGTCATACTCTTTTTAACTGAGTATGCCCAATGTGAGTCCTTCATCTAATTGGGCAATCAATCCCTTTTGAAATTTCTGTATGTATCTGTATGTAGTTTTCTGTGTGTTTCCATATCAGAAAGTCATTTTTTGGTTTCCCGTTCATATTGACTCCTATCAAGAACCACCAATCCTCATCCTTTAGCCACTTGTTTAATTACTAATGATTTGTCCTCTTTAAGGGGGGTCATTCCGACCTGATCCGCATAAGTACAAAAGCATCGCACAGCGGCGATGCTTTTGTACTTGAAGAGTAACTCCCGGCCAGCGCAGCTCCTTGTTACTCGTAGCTGCCCTAGGCCACAGCAGCTGTGTGTGACGTCAGGCAGCCGCTGCCGCCCGCCCCCCCCGCATAGTCTGGCTACGCCTGCGTTGGCTGGACCGTGCCCACACAACGGCAGCTAAACGCTGCACTGCCACCCACTCCCACCCAGCGACCCACTCCCACCCAGGCAGAGGCGATCGCTAGGCAATGACAGCCGTTGGCTGTCAGCCATGCACCGGTGCACTGCGGTGCCAGCGCATGCGCAGTTCTGACCTGATCGCTGCGCTGTGAAGAACTGCAGCGAGCGATCAGGACAGAATGACCCCCATAGTTTGTTTTACTCTTTTCAGGGAGTTTTGTTGTCTCTTCTAGTAACAGTTTTTGAAAAGTTTCCAAATGTGGTCCTTTAATGTGTGTTAGATAGCATGTCAAGGTAGGCTGTTGTTGGTATTCACATCTTGTAGTTGTTGCTTTTGTTTGTGGGTCTCTCACTTTGTATGCACTATGCAGAGTTTTCATGCAAACTCTTGAGCATCTATGTAAAAGTCAAATTTGTTAGCAGTTGAGTGTGAGGTAAAACTCAAGAAAAAGAAGTAAGATTGAAGACCACCAGCAAGAAGTAGGAACACATTTGGAAACTTTTCAAACACTATTTAAAGTTGCATTTGCTCAGAGAAAAGTCTCAGGGAATATAATTACTTAGCAAATAAGTAATTTAGCTATTATTTAGGGCGAATGGGATTCGCCCTATGCAATAGCAGGGCCGTTTTGTTCGCCTAGGCGAATCTACATGCTTTCGCACCTGCGCCGGCAAAAATGCAGCCCATTTTTGCAGATTTTGAGGCATTTTTCGCCAATGCCTTTTCACTAATAAAAAGAAGTGAAAAGGCATTGGTGAAACAGGCAAAAACGGCCCACAATTGAATACACAGCGGGGTAAATTTGATAACTTCAAAACTGCCGAAGCTAATTGAATACCCCCCCTAAGGCATGCTCACACAATCATAAAGGTATGTGTGACACACACCTTTGGTGTCTAGGGGTTCAGACAGGTCTGAGTAATCGGTGTACTGTAACAGGGATGCTTTCCCTTTCCTCCTTTGCAGAGAGGTGAAGGCAACCTGACACCAGCACCCAAGAATCACACAGGTTTTTCGAAATATAATACAGGTTGAGTATCCCTTATCCAAAATGCTTGGGACCAGAGGTAATTTGGATATGGGATTTTTCTGTATTTTGGAATAATTGCACACCATAATGAGATATCATGGTGATGGGACCTAAATCTAAGCACAGAATGCATTTATGTTACATATACACCTTGGCCCTCATTCCGAGTTGTTCGCTCGCAAGGCGATTTTAGCAGAGTTACACACGCTAAGCCGCCGCCTACTGGGAGTGAATCTTAGCTTCTTAAAATTGCGAACGATGTATTCGCAATATTGCGATTACAAACTACTTAGCAGTTTCAGAGTAGCTTCAGACTTACTCGGCATCTGCGATCAGTTCACTGCTTGTCGTTCCTGGTTTGACGTCACAAACACACCCAGCGTTCACCCAGACACTCCTCCGTTTCTCCAGCCACTCCCGCGTTTTTTCCGGAAACGGTAGTGTTTTTATCCACACGCCCATAAAACGCCGTGTTTCCGCCCAGTAACACCCATTTTCTGTCAATCACACTACGATCGCCGGAGCGAAGAAAAAGCCGTGAGTAAAAAAAAATATCTTCATAGCAAAATTACTTGGCGCAGTCGCAGTGCGAACATTTCGCATGCGTACTAAGCAGAAAAACGCTGCGATGCGAAGAAAATTACCGAGCGAACGACTCGGAATGAGGGCCCTTATACACACAGCCTGAAGGTAATTTTAGCCAATATTTTTTGTAACTTTGTGCATTAAACAAAGTGTCTACATTCACACAATTCATTTATGTTTCATATCCACCTTATACACACAGCCTGAAGGTCATTTAATACAATATTTTTTACAACATTGTGTATTAAACAAAGTTTGTGTACATTGAGCCATCAAAAAACAAAGGTTTCACTATCTCACTCTCTCGCAAAAAAGTCCGTATTTCGGAATATTCCGTATTTTGGAATATTTGGGTATGGGATACTCAACCTGTAGTGTTATTAAACTGGAGCACCCCCTCAGCTGCAACACCACAAAGGTTCCAAACAAGGCCAGATGTTCAAGAAAACATATTTTGAGCTCACTGTTTTAACCTACTGCCTATACTAATATAACAATATCGCACTGTTTCATTTAATGATAATATTTTAATGCATACACTTTAAGTACAACATTACGCTTTTACCATCTGCAATTAGTATGTATCAGTACACACTTCAACTACAGTATAAACATTATAGAGTCCTAAGCATTACCCCTCCCCATAGCCAACTTTGCAATGTGCACCTGGTGTCCTTTACATCCAATGCTATCCTCAGACACTCAGAGGTGCTGGACGGGCCGCGGGCCAATAAAAATCAGGAGTGGGGCTTAGCGGGAGCCAGGGGCAGGGCTAAGGGCAGTGCCAGTAAAAAAAATAAAAAACATTTTTTAGTTATACTCAGCCATCGATGGCAGGGAACCATTGGCTCTATGTCATCAATGCCAAAACAATCGACCATCAGTAGTTAGCCATCAATGTTTGGCAACTATCAATGGTTGATCCCTAGTACACACTAGGAAATTTTAATGCACAATATGCACAATAACGATATTATCAGTGTGTACGCACTATAACGATAATGATGCGCGCTCCCATGGGTTGTTATCATCCGTTTTTATCAAGTGAACATGCAGTCAAATTTCGGCTATATCGTTAAGGACTGCATGTTCGGGGCTGGGAGGGGTGACATCACTGAACGATATACTTAACTATATTGTTCAGTGTGTATATACTATTTCTTTCATTCTGCACCTGGGGAAATTTCAGGGGAAAATCTTTATCTATCATGGATGAAAATCGACTAATGTGTGCTCAAATTAATTTAGTTAGCTCACTTCTCTAGAATACTCTGTTTGGGGTTTCCTTTTCGGGTTTTCTGGTTAATATTTCAAATTAGGTCATTAGGCACTCCTTCAGTATTAAGTAACTGTATTTATCTGTTGAGAGTTTCCTGGCTTTACTGGCTAAACTGCTTATGGTGTCTGTTTCGTGTCTCAGCCTGTCAGTACATTAGTGTCTTGTCCTCAAGATGGCCAGAGAGCTCCATAGCTTAGTTTATTAAGATGACATAACTTTCCTCATAACTAGTATTTGTGGAAATTGCCAGTGTTGCTAGTTTAGGGCTTTCATACAAATGTCAGCCTGCATCTCCACTTACTATCTGTTAGTGGTGCAGGCAGGGCCGGTTCTAGACCTTGTGGCGCCCAGGGCAAAAGTTTCCTGTGCCCCCAGTTGATTTGCACCCTGTAGCAATGCCCCCAGTATGTGCCCCCAGTAGTTGTGCCCCCCTGTAGATTTGCCCCAGTAGCTGTGCCCCCAGTTAATTTGCCCCCGGTAGCTGTTCCCCCTGTAGTTGTGCCACCTGTAGCAGTGCCCCTTGTAGCTGTGCCCCCAGTAGCTGTTCCCCCTGGAACAGTGCCGCCTGTAGCAGTACCCCCTGTGGATCTGCCCCCTGTGGATCTGCCCCCTGTAGTAGTGCCCCCTGTAGTAGTGCCCCCTGTAGTAGTGCCCCCAGTATGTGCCCCCTGTAGTAACGCCGCTTTGAAACCCTAAAGAAAAAAACCCCACAATACTTACCAGCCTCGCTCCTGCATCCGGACCGCTGCTGCCGCTGCTGCTGCTGTCTCTGGGCGCCGGCTCCTCTCTATGGGAGAGATGATGTCTCTCCCATAGCAGCGCCGCACTGACACTAGGGGTCAATTTTGACCTCTAGCGTCAGTCAGCGACACCGGCTGCAGCAGACGCACACGGCGCTCGCTGCAGCCGGGGGGCCAGGGAGGGAGGGTGGATTAGTAGCGGCTCTTGCCACGGCGATGGCGCCCTCAGGGTAGCGGTGCCCCGGGCAAAAAGCCTGCTTGCCCGTGGCAAGAGCCGCTACTGGGTGCAGTCCACGGTATAAACACAGATATTATTTCCAAGGCCCAATATCTTCCTCTCACAGCAGCAGACAGTAGGGATGGCCAACGACCAACAATGATTCAAAATGATCGATGGTCTATGCCTGATGTTGAATGTTTTTGAAATTGATGATGGAGAATCAGATGGTAGATGTGGGTCTGATGGTGTTATTTTTTTTATTTATTTTTTTACTTTTATGGCGGGCTGCTGCACAGATCTGCTAGATACAGTGGCTTTGGACATAATAGTGGCAGGCAGGTCCGTGACAACCCACAGCTCTCTGGCACTTGTCTAGGTACATTTTCCATGATCCTCTGCTATAGACTGTTGTGAGCAGGGATACTGGGAAATGTAGTTACAAAACTGACTGGCTGCTGCTCACTCACGCGTTAGCCAATGGATCACGCTGCCCCTTTGATTGTCCGTCTCACAAACCAAAGGACTCAGAGGAGGGAGTATGATAGTGCTCTGTCTAAGTGGACGGGGCTGTGCAACTACTGGTCTTCTAGCCCTGCAACTACTGGCCTCCCAGTCCTGCAACTACTGGCCTCCCAGTCCTGCAACTACTGGCCTCCCAGTCCTGCAACTACTGGCCTCCCAGTCCTGCAACTACTGGCCTCCCAGTCCTGCAAGTATAGGGCTCCAAGTCCTGCAAGTATAGGGCTCCAAGTCCTGCAACTACTGGTCTCCGAGTCCTGCAACTACTGGTCTCCTAGTCCTGCAACTACTGGTCTCCCAGTCCTGCAACTACTGGTCTCCTAGTCCTGCAACTACTGGTCTCCTAGTCCTGCAACTACTGGTCTCCTAATCCTGAAACTACTTGTCTCCGAGTCCTATAACTACTGGTCTCCGAGTCCTGCAACTACTGGTTTCTTAGTCCTGCAACTACTGGTCTCCTAGTCCTGCAACTACTGATCTCTAAGTCCTGCACTGGTCTCCAAGTCCTGCTTTTACTGGACTCCAAGTCCTGCAACTACTGGTCTCCGAGTCCTAAGATGTCAGCAAACAGTATGGGAGTAGAGTCGGAGCAGTTAGTGTCGCAGTCTTCTGTGATGACTTTGGCGGAGTGGCTGCAGTAATGCTAGCGCAGTAGCAGCCGCTGGAGCCGCTCCTTTCCTTTGTGCGTAAAACTTTGATGGTATGAACTATCAATGATACGTTATACAATATATACATACCATCAATGGTTCTGGCCATGTGCTCCATCTATGGCACCCATCGATGGAGAACATACCGATGGCCATCCCTAGCAAACAGGTACACTCTCCCCAGCTGTCAGATGCAGGGAGTAGATGCTCAGCCTGTTTTTTACTCTGCCTCACACGGGTGCCACCTCTTACACTCAGCCACACCCCCTGCACCTCTTCTGGGCTGTCTAATGCAAGTGGAGCCTTCTTTCACTCATGTAGAGCTCTTTAATTTAGACTGTCTCCTTACTGATGTCTTTCTGTTTATGGACCTGACTCAGGTTTTTGCTTGAAAAGTACAGCTTTCGAGGTTTCTGTCTGTAGCTGAAATGGTATCCGGACTCCAGGTCGACAACAAAAAGGTCGACACACCTTAGGTCGACACCAATTGGTCGACACACCTTAGGTCGACATGGACAAAAGGTCGACACACCTTAGGTCGACATGGAAAAAAGCTGACATGAGTTTTTTATGTTTTTTTTCTTTTTTGGAACCTTTTCATACTTAACGATCCACGTGGACTACGATTGGAACAGTAATCTGTGCCGAGCGAAGCGGAGCGAAGGCACCATGCCCGAAGCATGGCGAGCGAAGAAAACGACACTGAAAAAAACATAAAAAACTCATGTCGACAGTTTCCCATGTCGACCTTGTTCCTGTCGACCTTTTGTCCATGTCGACCTTTTGTCCATGTCGACCTAAGGTGTGTCGACCAATTGTTGTCGACCTAAGGTGTGTCGACCTTTTTGTTGTCGACCCTGAGTCCCAGACCCGCTGAAATCTAGACACATTGCTGCTATTCATTTGAATGCTTTTTACTCAGCTTACTTCTGTATGAGTCTATTGGGCATATTTATTAACATTATTTACTATCACATTAATTTGGTATCGCCTGAATGTTTTAAAGAGCTTTTACTTCAAGTTCTTTATCTTTTTTTAGTAACCAGATCGCATTTCCCATACTTATAATGGCAAATGCCATCTGGCCAAATTTACTAAAAAAAAAATTCTTAAAAAAACATAAAATAACGCTGCAGTGAGCCCTGTGATAATAATAATCAGAGGGCTCACTGACAGAGGAAGCCGTGCATAAACGTCTCTGCACAGCTCAAGACTTACTCAGCAGCTGCGATGATCTGTCCAGGAGCTGACGTCAGGAATCCTCCCACCAAACGGCTCGACACGCCTGCGTTCTCCCGGACACTCCTTAAAAACGTTCAGTTACACCAACAAACGGCCTCTTCCTGTCAATCTTCTTGCGATCGCCGGTGCGATCGCTTTCTTCATCCCAATCGCCGGCGGCTGATGCGCCTGTGCATTGCGGAGCATACGCATGCGCAGTTCAGACCCGATCGCACCGCTGCAAAAAAAGCTAGCATGCGATCGGGTCTTTATGACCCCTTTCAAACTGAACCCCACAGCAGCCCAGATGACTAGCATCTCTCCAGGAGCACTGACCCCTGCCTCTGGTGAGTATGATCAGCGGACGAGAGGGGTCGCGGCATTGGGGGGGGGGGGGGTCGTTGTGACAGGGAATGGGGGGGGGCAGCGTGTGAGGTGTGGGCCCCTCTGGAGCTGAACTAGCTTTTCTGAATCAGATCATCTCAGTGGAAACACAGACTTTATTAATTAATAAAGCATTTTTACTCTTAAGGATCCTCTGCTATCACCTTCCTGGGGTAGTGATAGGAGGTTAATGGCAGTACTTGCTCCCCATTAAAAGCAGATAGTCTACAGCAGACCTAGAGAAACCTATCACCGGTGATTCCGGCATTAGCTATCATTAGAGATGAGCGGGTTCGGTTCCTCGGAAACCGAGCCCCCCCGAACTTCACCCATTTTACACGGGTCCGAGGCATACTCGGTTTCTCCCGTATGGCTCGGTTAACCCGAGCGCGCCCGAACGTCATCATCCCGCTGTTGGATTCTCGCGAGATTCGGATTCTATAAAAGGAGCCGCGCGTCGCCGCCATTTTTCACTCGTGCATTGGAAATGATAGTGAGACGACGTGGCTGGCGTCCTCTCACTTTGTTTCAGGGGGCTGCATATCTTTATTCTGGGGACCAGCAGTATTATAGGAGGAGTACAGTGCAGAGTTTTGCTGACAGTGACCACCAGTATACGTTGTCTGCCTGAAAAACACTCCATATCTGTGCTCAGTGTGCTGCATATATCTGTGCTCACACTGCTTTATTGTTGGGACTGGGGACCAGCAGTATTATATAGGAGGAGTACAGTGCAGAGTTTTGCTGACCAGTGACCACCAGTATAATACGTTGTCTGCCTGAAAAACGCTCCATATCTGTGCTGCATTGTAGTATATAGTAGGAGTACAGTGCATAATTTTGCTGACCACCAGTATATAATATATAGGAGTACGGTACAGAAGGCCACTGCTCTACCTACCTCTGTGTCGTCAAGTATACTATCCATCCATACCTGTGGTGCATTTCAGTTTTGCACAGTTTGCTGACCACCAGTATATAATATATAGCAGTACGGTACAGTAGGCCACTGCTCTACCTACCTCTGTGTCGTCAAGTATACTATCCATCCATACCTGTGGTGCATTTCAGTTTTGCACAGTTTGCTGACCACCAGTATATAATATATAGCAGTACGGTACAGTAGGCCACTGCTCTACCTACCTCTGTGTCGTCAAGTATACTATCCATCCATACCTGTGGTGCATTTCAGTTTTGCACAGTTTGCTGACCACCAGTATATAATATATAGCTGTTAGGTTCCTGGTGCTCAGAACAAGGGAGATGTTATGAAGGGAGTCCAGAGCACCAGGACGTAATGCTGGGAAAGGGGAATGGAAAGGGAATAGCCCCTGGCGCCCTATCTCCGTTGTCTCACCCGTGCTGTCAGTACACTCTTGCGAGACTATGGTTGCTTGAGCCCATGGCACCCGCTTTTGAAGGGCGGATTACGTCTGCCCAACTTCGATGCCCCCTCAGGTCTTAATGAGAGACAAAGAGTGAACCGAGACAGGGTGATAACAAGGGGCCCTCTGACTAAACAACAAGGCCAGGGGCTACTAACAAACCTAAAACCAAAGTATGTGCGGCTTGCCGCCAAAGGAAAAGAACAACAAAGGAAATGCTGACCACACGCCGACACAATACTTTTGTGTACCGGCGGTGACAGCATAAGCAGAACCCTCTGCAAAACACCAGTGACAGAAATAATAAGGGAATACAGCGGCCTAGGCCGACGGACGCGGCCGTGCCGCTACTCACGGAACCGGTACGAATACTGGCAAACGGACAGGAACTCCCAATGCTGCTGACACAGACTCTCAGAACTGGAGGACAGGCAGAATCCCAAACGACAGACCGGTGGACACCAAGAAGCCAGAAACTTGCACAGGCAACGGTACTGGACCTCAGGACAGGAACGCCTCACGGCAGGACACGGGATCAGACATAGGAATCGACACAGGGACTGACACAGGAATCGACACAGGAAGCTCAGGAACTAGCAGGAACCAAGCTCAGAACTCAAGCAGACTGAAAACCCAGAAATATCACCAGCATCTGTGAATTGCAAACAGCCAGCATATAACAGAGAGGCCTAATTAATAATCCCATGCAGCTGCCCTGTGCATGACTCTTCTGACAAGATGCAATTAGCAGCCAGGTGAGGCTGAACACATGGGAACAAGCTGCAATTACACAGACTCACCAGCGGCAGCAGACAAGAGTATTCTAAAACAGAGCAACGGGAAATCCTGGCATGCAAGACAACTTTATAAACATAAAATAGGAATGAACCACTACCTGTGGTTCATAACAGTATCCCCTCCTTAAGGGTGAGCTCCGAGCACCCCATGACACCCACGGGGAACATAAACAGAAGTATAACATAAAATACAGAACAAAAATGCAAAACAGGAATGAGCCACAGCTGTGGCTCATAACATTACCCCCCCCTTGAGGAGGGGTCAAAAGACCCCAAAATTCAGACTATCCAGAACAAGGGATAAAAAAAAAAAAAAAAAAACCTGACACACTGGTCTAACAGACAAGAAAACAAAAAAAACAGGCTGTAGCAAGAACTTGTAACAGTGCCCTCCCCTTGATGGTGGCCACTGGACACAAGACAAGGGGGAAAAAAAAATCTCTCTTTTTTTTTTTTTTTTTCTCAAGGCAAGAGTCAAAAATTACTTCTTTTTCTTCTTCTTCTTTTTACAAAGCTCTTTAGGTCTGACCAAGGTAATTCCCCAAACATTGTCTGAACTGATGGTACCACCCAGCAAGGCTGCGTTCAAATCAGAGACAGGTCTCTTACCCTTGGGAGCTGAATTTTCTGGTAAAGTACTATTATTAGAAGAAGAAGTCAAAAAAGCACATCCTGCAGTCAAAACAACGGGCTGGGACTCTTGTGCCGAGTTTACAGTATTTGGTGGACTCTCAGCAGACAAGACGGGTGACTTAGAGGAACCTGAACCAATTTCTTTGGAACCGTATCTTTTAACAATTGCATCACAGAATGCTAGGGGATCCTGAAGAATGGGATCTTCAGCTTTCATTAGGCTGGTCGCCCACTCAGAAGGCTCTCCTCTAAAAGAATAAATCAGATAGAGCCCAAGGTTTTCTGAAGTGATGCCCAGAAATGGTCTAGACAACATAATAGTGTAATAGTGTTTGAAAAGGGCCAGAAATTGGGCGAAGTCCCCATCAAAGGTTATGGATGTTGAGATATCAGAGTCAGGATCTGTTTCCTTCTCATCTGACTGACTGGAGTGTTTTGCTAGGACCCGGTCACTATTGACCTTACTCGAGGCTGAGACTCTCTGAACCCCACCCGGGGCAGTGACTTTCTGAACCCCACCCGGGGCAGTGACTTTCTGAACCCCACCCAGGGCAGTGACTTTCTGAACCCCACCCGGGGCAGTGACTTTCTGAACCCCACCCGGGGCAGTGACTTTCTGAACCCCACCCGGGGCAGTGACTTTCTGAACCCCGCTGGGGCAGTGGCCTCCGAGAACCCCGCTGGGGCAGTGGCCTCCGAGAACCCCGCTGGGGCCAGCACCTCGGATTCTTTTACTGGGACCGGGCCGTTAGCCTCCCTGACTGGGATCGGGCCATCGGCCTCCCTCTCTGAGTCGATAATTATCGAAAGTTCTCCCGGGACTATGACTTCCGGGACTTTTGCTGAAGCAATAACGTTCAGATCCTCCACTAATGCTATGCTTCTTAAGTTCTTTCCTGGGGAAGCGACTTCTAGACCCTTCTTTGGGGCTGCGTCTCTTGAGACCCCACTTGGGGATATTACTTCAAAGATCCCTTCTGGGGTTTTGCTTCTCGAGTTCCCCTCAAGAACTATGGTTTTAGAGACCCTTTCTAGGGTTGCGCTTTTCAAGTCCCTACCTGGGGTAACAGCTTCTGAGACCCCTTCCGGTATGGACACCTGAACTATAATATTCGATGTCCCTCTATAAGCTAGGGCATCGGGTACCGCTCCAGCACTCTGGGCATCGGGTACCGCTCCAGCACTCTGGGCATCGGGCACCGCTCCAGCACTCTGGGCATCGGGCACCGCTCCAGCACTCTGGGCATCGGGCACCGCTCCAGCACTCTGGGCATCGGGCACCGCTCCAGCACTCTGGGCATCGGGCACCACTCCAGCACTCTGGGCATCAGGCACCACTCCAGGACCCTGGGCTACGGGCACCACTCCAGGACCCTGGGCATCGGGCACCACTCCAGGACCCTGGGCATCGGGCACCACTCCAGGACCCTGGGCATCGGGCACCACTCCAGGAACCTGGGCATCGGGCACCACTCCAGGAACCTGGGCATCGGGCACCACTCCAGGAACCTGGGCATCGGGCACCACTCCAGGGACTAGCAACTCCGCTTCCACAGGAACCTCAAGAGAGGAAAGAAACATTCTCTTTTGATTCCTGTATCTATAATGGGGCTCCCTTGCCCAAGGACCCCAATTATAGGACAGAGAGCCTTTTTGTGTGGGTTGTGTGACAAGTACCTCTGCCACAGTAGAGACAGGAGTAGGTCTTGTATCATGACTCAACTTGGCCAGAGGGCAAGACTCGTCACCACACTTTGGCTTGCGCAACTCACAGGTCTGCAGATAATGGCCTAAACCCCCACAATATAGGCATAAGTTTAAGTTTCTGCGACGCAGACGCTCCTCTTCTGAGAGCCTGGGCCGCAGAAAACTTTTAAACCTTTTCTCTTCAATTAAACCAGAGGATTCTCTTGTCACCATACTGTGAACAAGAGTCTCTTTAGAGATAGATGTACTCTCAACGACTTCTGGCAAAATGAGCAAGATTTTAGTCAGAAGGTTTTGCAGTTGCTTTAGGGATTGCTGCAAAACTTCTAGTCGCTCTGGTCTCAAAGCACTGAATACAGAGTTCAGGGCTGCGAGAGATGCCTGCAGGGCTTGCATAGTAGACATAGGAGGATTTAAAACTAGACAGGACAAGGCAAGGCAAGGCAAGGCAAGACTAAATTTTGCTAAACAAAACAAGGCTTTTTTTTTTTTTTTTTAAACACCGGACTGGATTCTAAACACCGGACTGGATTCTAAACACCGGACTGGATTCTAAACACCGGACTGGATTCTAAACACCGAATTCTAGACAAGACTGGATTCTAACACCGGACTGGATTCTAACACCGGACTCGATTCTAACACCGGACTGGATTCTAACACACTGAAATCTAGACAGGACTGGATTCTAGACTAGACACTGGACTGGGCCAAAAAAGAAAAAAAGTTTTATTTCTTTTTTGTGGTATGGCTGGTGATAATGTTAGGTTCCTGGTGCTCAGAACAAGGGAGATGTTATGAAGGGAGTCCAGAGCACCAGGACGTAATGCTGGGAAAGGGGAATGGAAAGGGAATAGCCCCTGGTGCCCTATCTCCGTTGTCTCACCCGTGCTGTCAGTACACTCTTGCGAGACTATGGTTGCTTGAGCCCATGGCAGCCGCGTTTGAAGGGCGGATTACGTCTGCCCAACTTCGATGCCCCCTCAGGTCTTAATGAGAGACAAAGAGTGAACCGAGACAGGGTGATAACAAGGGGCCCTCTGACTAAACAACAAGGCCAGGGGCTACTAACAAACCTAAAACCAAAGTATGTGCGGCTTGCCGCCAAAGGAAAAGAACAACAAAGGAAATGCTGATCACACGCCGACACAATACTTTTGTGTACCGGCGGTGACAGCATAAGCAGAACCCTCTGCAAAACACCAGTGACAGAAATAATAAGGGAATACAGCGGCCTAGGCCGACGGACGCGGCCGTGCCGCTACTCACGGAACCGGTACGAATACTGGCAAACGGACAGGAACTCCCAATGCTGCTGACACAGACTCTCAGAACTGGAGGACAGGCAGAATCCCAAACGACAGACCGGTGGACACCAAGAAGCCAGAAACTTGCACAGGCAACGGTACTGGACCTCAGGACAGGAACGCCTCACGGCAGGACACGGGATCAGACATAGGAATCGACACAGGGACTGACACAGGAATCGACACAGGAAGCTCAGGAACTAGCAGGAACCAAGCTCAGAACTCAAGCAGACTGAAAACCCAGAAATATCACCAGCATCTGTGAATTGCAAACAGCCAGCATATAACAGAGAGGCCTAATTAATAATCCCATGCAGCTGCCCTGTGCATGACTCTTCTGACAAGATGCAATTAGCAGCCAGGTGAGGCTGAACACATGGGAACAAGCTGCAATTACACAGACTCACCAGCGGCAGCAGACAAGAGTATTCTAAAACAGAGCAACGGGAAATCCTGGCATGCAAGACAACTTTATAAACATAAAATAGGAATGAACCACTACCTGTGGTTCATAACAGTATCCCCTCCTTAAGGGTGAGCTCCGAGCACCCCATGACACCCACGGGGAACATAAACAGAAGTATAACATAAAATACAGAGCAAAAATGCAAAACAGGAATGAGCCACAGCCGTGGCTCATAACAATAGCAGTACGGTACAGTAGGCCACTGCTCTACCTACCTCTATGTTGTCAAGTATACTATCCATCTATACCTGTGGTGCATTTAAGTTTTGCACAGTTTGCTGACCACCAGTATATAATATATAGCAGTACGGTATAGAAGGCCACTGCTCTACCTACCTCTGTGTCGTCAAGTATACTATCCATCCATACCTGTGGTGCATTTAAGTTTTGCACAGTTTGCTGACCACCAGTATATAATATATAGCAGTACGGTACAGAAGGCCACTTAGCTGAGTCACACAGCTACCTCATTGCGCCTCTTTTTTTCTTTGCATCATGTGCTGTTTGGGGACTATTTTTTTGAAGTGCCATCCTATCTGACACTGCAGTGCCACTCCTAGATGGGCCAGGTGTTTGTGTCGGCCACTTGGGTCGCTTAGCTTAGTCACACAGCTACCTCATTGCGCCTCTTTTTTTCTTTGCATCATGTGCTGTTTGGGGACTATTTTTTTTAAGTGCCATCCTGTCTGACACTGCAGTGCCACTCCTAGATGGGCCAGGTGTTTGTGTCGGCCACTTGGGTCGCTTAGCTTAGTCACACAGCTACCTCATTGCGCCTCTTTTTTTCTTTGCATCATGTGCAGTTTGGGGACTATTTTTTTGAAGTGCCATCCTGTCTGACACTGCAGTGCCACTCCTAGATGGGCCAGGTGTTTGTGTCGGCCACTTGGGTCGCTTAGCTTAGTCACACAGCTACCTCATTGCGCCTCTTTTTTTCTTTGCATCATATGCTGTTTGGGGACTATTTTTTTGAAGTGCCATCCTGTCTGACACTGCAATGCCACTCCTAGATGGGCCAGGTGTTTGTGTCGGCCACTTGGGTCGCTTAGCTTAGTCACACAGCTACCTCATTGCGCCTCTTTTTTTCTTTGCATCATGTGCTGTTTGGGGACTATTTTTTTGAAGTTCCATCCTGTCTGACACTGCAGTGCCACTCCTAGATGGGCCAGGTGTTTGTGTCGGCCACTTGGGTCGCTTAGCTTAGTCACACAGCTACCTCATTGCGCCTCTTTTTTTCTTTGCATCATGTGCTGTTTGGGGACTATTTTTTTGAAGTGTCATCCTGTCTGACACTGCAGTGCCACTCCTAGATGGGCCAGGTGTTTGTGTCGGCTACTTGGGTCGCTTAGCTTAGTCACACAGCTACCTCATTGCGCCTCTTTTTTTCTTTGCATCATGTGCTGTTTGGGGACTATTTTTTTGAAGTGTCATCCTGTCTGACACTGCAGTGCCACTCCTAGATGGGCCAGGTGTTTGTGTCGGCCACTTGGGTCGCTTAGCTTAGTCACACAGCTACCTCATTGCGCCTCTTTTTTTCTTTGCATCATGTGCTGTTTGGGGACAATTTTTTTAATCTGCCATCCTGTCTGACACTGCAGTGCCACTCCTAGATGGGCCAGGTGTTTGTGTCGGCCACTTGGGTCGCTTAGCTTAGTCACACAGCTACCTCATTGCGCCTCTTTTTTTCTTTGCATCATGTGCTGTTTGGGGACAATTTTTTTAATCTGACATCCTGTCTGACACTGCAGTGCCACTCCTAGATGGGCCAGGTGTTTGTGTCGGCCACTTGGATCGCTTAGCTTAGTCATCCAGCGACCTCGGTGCAAATTTTAGGACTAAAAATAATATTGCGAGGTGTGAGGTGTTCAGAATAGACTGGAAATGAGTGGAAATTATGGTTATTGAGGTTAATAATACTATGGGATCAAAATGACCCCCACATTCTATGATTTAAGCTGTTTTTGAGGGTTTTTTGTAAAAAAACACCCGAATCCAAAACACACCCGAATCCGACAAAAAAATTTCAGGGAGGTTTTGCCAAAACGCGTCCAAATCCAAAACACGGTCGCGGAACCGAATCCAAAACCAAAACACATAACCCGAAAAATGTCCGGTGCACATCACTAGCTATCATTAGTCAGGGGCTCTAATAGGTAGGGAGACAGAATTTGTTTTCTCACTGTAATCAATAGGCCAGGGAGAGTTTGATAGCAGGGTTGCCCAACAGCACAAGTAGTGATGTGATACTCCGTTTGCAGAAACAAAGGGCCTAATCCAGGGCCTAAGTCAGACCTGATCGCAGCAGCAAAATTGATCTCTAATGGGCAAACCCATGGGGGTAATTCAGAGTTGATTGCAGCAGCAAATTTGTTAGCAGTTGGGCAAAACCATGGGGGTAATTCCAAGTTGATCGCAGCAGGATTTTTGATAGCAATTGGGCAAAACCATGTGCACTGCAGGGGAGGCAGATATAACATGTGCAGAAAGAGTTAGATTTGGGTGGGTTATTTTATTTCTGTGCAGGGTAAATATTGGCTGCTTTATTTTTACACTGCAAATTATACCCCTTTCACACCGCAGCTTATACCCGGTATTTTGCCGTTTTAACTGGCTTCCTAAACGGGTCAAGCTGCGATGTGAAAGGGTCCCCTTCAATTTACCGTTTTCAAAATACCGGTATTTTGAAACGGTAAAAAAGCAGGGTCCTACCCGTTTCAGTCCCATTTCACTGTGCAGTGTGAAAGGGTCTGAAACGGTATTTGCAAGCCCCAGAGGATGATAGGCTGTCTCCATGTGTGATGTCACCAGCCACAACCAGGAAACAGCTTGGAAAACACAGGAGACACATGAGAGAGTGGCTTTATACACGTTTAAATGTGAAAAACACGGAAAAAAATGGCGTGGGGTCCCCCCTCCAAAGCATAACCAGCCTCGGGCTCTTCGAGCTGGTCCTGGTTCTAAAAATGCGGGGAAAAAATTGACAGGGGATCCCCCGTATTTTTAAAACCAGCACCGGGCTCTGCGCCTGGTGCTGGTGCAAAAAATACGGGGGACAAAACGAGTAGGGGTCCCCCGTATTTTTCACACCAGCATCGGGCTCCACTAGCTGGACAGATAATGCCACAGCCGGGGGTCACTTTTATGCCGTGCCCTGCGGCCGTGGCATTAAATATCCAACTAGTCACCCCTGGCCGGGGTACCCTGGGGGAGTGGGGACCCCTTCAATCAAGGGGTCCCCCCCCCCCAGCCACCCAAGGGCCAGGGGTGAAGCCCGAGGCTGTCCCCCCCCATCCAATGGGCTGCGGATGGGGGGGCTGATAGCCTTTGTTGTAAATGAAAATATATTGTTTTTTCCAGTAGTACTACAAGTCCCAGCAAGCCTCCCCCGCAAGCTGGTACTTGGAGAACCACAAGTACCAGCATGCGGGAGAAAAACTGGCCCGCTGGTACCTGTAGTTCTAATGGAAAAAAAATACCCAAATAAAAACAGGACACAGACACCGTCGACAGTAAAACTTTATTACACACTGCCGACACACACATACTTACCTATGTTCACACGCCGACATCGGTCCTCTTCTCCATGTAGAATCCAGGGGTACCTGAAAATGAAAGTTCAATATACTCACCTCAGCCATGGTCCAGAGATAAATCCACGGACTTGGCAAAAAAAGAAAACGAACACCCGGACCTGCGGACCGAAAGGGGTCCCATGCTAGCATATGAGACCCCTCTCCCCGAATGCCGGGACATCACGTGACTCCTGTCACTGAAGTCCCTTCAGCCAATCAGGAAGCGCTACTTCCGTGGCGCTCACCTGATTGGCTGTGCGCTGTCTGTACTGTGACAGCACATCGCAAAGCCGCTCCATTACTTTCAATGGTGGGAACTTTGCGGGTAGCGGTGGGGTCACCCGCCGGTCAGCCGCTGACCGGCGGGTGACCTTACCGCTAGCCGCTAAGTTCCCACCATTGAAAGTAATGGAGCGGCTTTGCGATGTGCTGTCACAGTACAGACAGCGCACAGCCAATCAGGTGAGCGCAACGAAGTTGCGCTTCCTGATTGGCTTAGAGACCTTTCTGTGACAGCTGTCACTGACAGGTCTCATTCGTGGAAAGGTGTCCCATGTGTCAGCATGGGACCCCTTTCAGTCCGGCATGGAGCGGGTGTTCGGTTTGTTTTTTTGCCAAGTACGTGGATTTATCTCTGGACCATGGCTGAGGTGAGTATATTGATCTTTTCTTTTCAGGTATCCGTGGATTCTACATGGAGAAGAGGACCGATGTCGGCGTGTGAACATAGGTAAGTATGTGTGTGTCGACGTATGAAATAAAGTTTTACTGTCGACGGTGTGTGTGTCCTGTTTTTATTTGGGTATTTTTTTCCCAGTAGTACTACAGGTACCAGTGGGCCCGTTTTTCTCCCGCATGCTGGTACTTGTGGTTCTCCAAGTACCAGCTTGCGGGGGAGGCTTGCTGGGACTTGTAGTACTACTGGAAAAAAACAATATATTTTCATTTACAACAAAGGCTATCAGCCCCCCCATCCGCAGCCCATTGGATGGGGGGGGACAGCCTCGGGCTTCACCCCTGGCCCTTGGGTGGCTGGGGGGGGGGACCCCTTGATTGAAGGGGTCCCCACTCCCCCAGGGTACCCCGGCCAGGGGTGACTAGTTGGATATTTAATGCCACGGCCGCAGGGCACGGCATAAAAGTGACCCCCGGCTGTGGCATTATCTGTCCAGCTAGTGGAGCCCGATGCTGGTGTGAAAAATACGGGGGACCCCTACTCGTTTTGTCCCCCGTATTTTTTGCACCAGCACCAGGCGCAGAGCCCGGTGCTGGTTTTAAAAATACGGGGGATCCCCTGTCAATTTTTTCCCCGCATTTTTAGAACCAGGACCAGCTCGAAGAGCCCGAGGCTGGTTATGCTTTGGAGGGGGGACCCCACGCCATTTTTTTCCGTGTTTTTAACCATTCCATCTTAAAAAAACAATAATAATTTTAAAAAATATATAAATAATACTTGTGCCTCCAAAAAAGACAAACCAAGTACCTAATCCCATCTAATAAAAATAGATATGCTTCAAGCTGCTGGGTTCCATCGTACGACTATCCAAATTATTAATAATGAATTAATTAGTGATTAATAATAATGTGTGGGCCAGAAAAGTCCATTTATAATGACAACCACTGTTTTCTATGGGTGAAACGGGTTCAGTGTGAAAGGTACCAAAACGGGAATGAAATGGTAATTTACTGGTTACAACATGAGATGTGAAAGGGGTTTAACTGCTCAGACCCGTTTTAAGAACCGTTTCAAATACCATTTCAAAAGCAGGTTTTGCGATGTGAAAGCAGCATTAGATTGCAGATTGAACACACCCTACCCAAATCTAACTCTCTCTGCACATGTTATATCTGCCTCCCCTGCAGTGCACATGGTTTTGCCCAATTGCTAACAAAAATCCTGCTGCGATCAACTTGGAATTACCCCCCATGTACACTGCAGGGGGGCAAATATAACATTTGCAGAGAGAGTTAGATTTGGGTGGGCTATTTTGTTTCTGTGCAGGGTAAATAGTACTGGCTGCTTTATTTTTACACTGCAATTTAGATTTCAGTTTGAACACACCCCACTCAAATCTAACTCTCTCTGCACATGTTATATATGCACCCCCCGCCCGCCCCCTGCAGTGCACATGGTTTTGTCCAACTGCTAACAAATTTGCTGCTGCAATCAACTCTGAATTAGGCCCCATGTGCACTGCAGGGGGGATGGGGGGGGAGGGGGCAGATATAACATTTGTAGAGAGTAATGGTGTGTACACACGGTGAGATTTTTTCTTACAATTTTGACTATATAGTCAAAATCGTAAGAAAAGTTAGTGCAGATCGCAAGGTGAAAGTCACCTTATGATCTTGATTCGATGCCGATGCGCGGCCCCGTGCGGTCGGCATCGCAAGAATAGACTGTGCAGGCAAGTACATTTTTACTATCTCTGTAGAAGAGAGAGTCAAAATTGACACTTAGCCAAAATCGCACATAGTCAGTATCGCAAGCACATACTGAGCAGTGCCGTAACTAGGCATTTTAGCGCTGTGTGCAAGAAACGTCATTGGCGCACCCCCCTATGCAAGATAGGGGCAGTGCGCGCCGCAGGCGTGCGGTAAATATATAGGGGTGTGGCTTCACGGGGGAAGGAGCGTGGGCACAAAAAAAATACCAATTCATACTGCGGTGCACAGTTGTCTCCATTATTCAAATTACGCTGCACAGTAGTGCCACTACACCACGTAGAGCCCCTTTTACACATTACGGCAGACAGTATCCCCTTTTTACACATTACGGCAGACAACGTTCCCTTTTTACACATTACGGCAGACAGCGTCCCCCTTTTTACACATTACGGCAGACAGCATCCCCCTTTTTACACATTACGGCAGACAGCAGCCCCCTTTTTACACATTACGGTAGACAGCGTCCCACTTTTTATACATTACGGCAGACAGCGTCCCCCTTTTTACACATTACGTCAGACAGCGTCCCCCTTTTTACACATTACAGCAGGTAGCGTCCCCTTTTTACACATTATGGCAGACAGTCCCCCTTTTCTCATACATCCTAGAGGATGCTGGGGAATCCAAAAGGACCATGGGGTATAGACGGATCCGCAGGAGCCTGGGCACACTATAAAGACTTAAACTGGGTGTGAACTGGCTCCTCCCTCTATGCCCCTCCCCCAGACCTCAGTTAGACTTTGTGCCCAGGAGTGATGGGTCACACACTAGGGGAGCTCTACTGAGTTTCTCTAAAAGACTTTATGTTAGGTTTTTTATTTTCAGGCAGACCTGCTGGCTACAGGCTTCCCTGCATCGTGGGACTGAGGGGAGAGAAGCAGGCCTACTTCTTCTTAGTTTAAGGGCTCTGCTTCTCGGCTACTGGACACCATTAGCTCCAGAGGGTTCGATCACTTGGTGCGCCTAGCTGCTTGTTCCCGGAGCCACGCCGTCACCCCCTCACAGAAGCCAGAAGAAAGAAGCTGGGTGAGTATGTGAAGAACAGAAGAGTTCAGGACGGCAGAAGACTTCAGTAACGAAAGTACAGCGGTCGTGCTGCGCTCCATGCTCCCACACACAAACGGCACTCTCAGGGTGCAGGGTGCTGGGGGGGGGGGGAGCGCCCTGGGTGGCACGTTACTGATTTCTTAATAAGACTGGCCTTGACAGCGTTGTCGGTGCCTGGACACCGTGTCTCATACCCCCGCCAGCATATTAGAGCACGCTACGCGCCTTGGATCCCGCTTACACGGGTGCAGGGCGCTGAGGGAGGGGGGCACCCGGAGCAGCTTGTTACAGTTTGTTTAAGCTTGTATGCTTCCGGGGGGGGGGCTCCGTGTCCCAGACCCCCCCTGGGACACGGGGGGGGGGGGGGGGCGCCCTGGCCTGAATATGTATATATACTATTCAGATATATAAAGTTTATTACTGGGTCCCGGGCGCCCCATGCGTTAACCCCGCCGTTTGATAGCGCCGGGGCTCCCACACGCCGATGGTCTGCTCGGGTGCAGGACGCACGGGGGGGAGTGCCCTGAGCGGTTTTAAGGTATGATGGTATATAGTGTCTATACACTATGGCCCTCATTCCGAGTCGTTCGCTCGGTATTTTTCATCGCATCGCAGTGAAATTCCGCTTAGTACGCATGCGCAATAATCGCACTGCGACTGCGCCAAGTAATTTTACAATGGAGATAGTATTTTTACTCACGGCTTTTTCATCGCTCCGGCGATCGTAATGTGATTGACAGGAAATGGGTGTTACTGGGCGGAAACAGGCCGTTTTATGGGCGTGCGGGAAAAAACGCTACCGTTTCCGGAAAAAACGCAGGAGTGGCCGGGGAAACGGGGGAGTGTCTGGGCGAACGCTGGGTGTGTTTGTGACGTCAAAACAGGAACGACAAGCACTGAACTGATCGCAGATGCCGAGTAAGTCTGAAGCTACTCTGAAACTGCTAAGTAGTTTGTAATCGCAATATTGCGAATACATCGGTCGCAATTTTAAGAAGCTAAGATACACTCCCAGTAGGCGTAGGCTTAGCGTGAGCAACTCTGCTAAAATCGCCTTGCGACCGATCAACTCGGAATGAGGGCCTATATACGGTGCTCGACTTGGCTATAGATAATATATTGGAGCTATAGCACGCCGAGGGGGGCGGGGCTTAAAAAAAATTATATTCATATATATACAGGGGATTACTCACTGTATATGGGCCCCCCTCCAGCTCAATATAGGTTTTTATATATATATATATATATATATATATATATATATATATATATATATATTGTTTGAGCGGGTTTCAGCGCACCGGGAAGGGGCGGAGCTTAGCCTTCACAGGGGAGTCAGCGCCATTTTCCTCAGGTCTCCACCAAGATTTACTGTATAGTAAGATGGAGGGGGGGGGGGGGGGGGGGGCGCAGTGTTTTTAATGCTATATGGGTGCCATATAGCATTATGTTTGATAATGGACGCTTATTCCTTGTTGTGATATATAAATTCAGTGTTTCCCTGTTTTGTTTACCCATTATCGGTTAGTCGACATATGTTGACAGGTGTCGGGGCTTTGTCACAAGCTACTGTGGGGATAACTGTCGGTTTCGCCGGCGCATGGCGGTACTTGATTCGGAAAATTAAGTGTTAGCAGCTTGGTGTTTGTGTGCTTAAACAAGTAAACACGCTAGGGGAGACACAATTGTTGGTGGATGCCCTGTCGGCATCAACTGTATTTCCTGGGTGAAAAAGTTAACAGGCTGTTATTGCCTCGTACCTGTATATATAGTTATATTTATAGGTATATGTGGGGGGAGTGTTATTGAAATTTTATATGTATGCTTCCCTCAAACCCCTTGGGGTTCCAGGATTATTATTATTTTTGCCCGCTTACTATTTCTTGCTGTCGACATTTACTCAGTTTCTGTCGGCCATAACGTTCCTGGTAGATCCACGTCTGGGGCATGTCAGTACATGGTCATACACATTTACAACACATTACTGTCACTAGGGACCTGACAGGTCTGGACAATCCACTTGCGTATAGGTTATATCTTTATGTATATATATATATGTAGATATATGTTCATATATGCATGGTTAGGATATGTGTGTTTTATTGTGTATTATATTATGTATATCCATGAATGCTGAAATAATGGTATTCTTCTCATGTACTGGTCGCTCTGTTGATTAAGCTTTAGATTGGCCGTGACGAGTTGGTTTAGAGCCTCTCAAGGAGTCGGAATATTGTTCTCTTCCTGACGCGGAGAGAACATTATGGCAGTCAACTTCTGGTCGACACGGAGCCCGGACGCAAAGGATCATACACACGAAGCTAAGTGATATTTTATTTATATACTTTGACCTTCTTTGCATTACATGCAAATGAGGGAGTGTTGTATTCGGGTAGCCATCCGATTGTATTACCTTACCCAGAGTGGGTAAGCTTGCTTATGTTGATTCTACTTCATAACATTGCAGCAGGCTGCAGCGTGACAGCAGGAGGTGTGACCGGGGAGATGCTGAGGATGTCTCCGAGAGATACTGGAGGGAGGTATACAGCTGTTTGGAGATGCCTCAGTTCAGTCATTCTCGGCGGATACCACTGGTAAGTCTAACTTAGTGAGTTAGCCTCTGTCACAACGGTTGGTGACGCATTCTTTTGTGGGATGCAGTCATTCTAACCGGTTCGATACCGTTCTGTTTTCCTTTTCTGTGCAGACAGTGGAAGGTTGAAACTGGTAAGAGTTCTGCAGCCTTGTTGGGTTCGCAGAAGGGGATGTCGTTTTCTGTCTCCACCACATCCACCGCTTGTCGCTGAGTCAATCTGGCTGGCTCCCACTCCGGTGAGCACTCGTCTACTAATTTTCAGTTAGTCCAAAAATAGACTAGGACCTGTGAGTTATTTATAGAATCCAAAGATGTCGAAGGTGGGTTTCAGCGTAGATATTGACCGGTTAATGTTCGTTTTTTTCCTTTGGAAAGACGTCTGGGGTTCCAGAGTTGGATCAGCTTTGCTGGGACACTTCATCAATATGTTCTGTTACTAAGACAGATGGGTGCGGCCTAAGAGGCCTTTTTTGGTGAGCATGTCTACTACCAGAGTGGCTTTCAAGGGGCCAGTTGGACAGGGGGTCCGGGTCTCACCTGCACCGACATATAATCCTAACGGCTAGGACATCACTCTTGTGGTGTTGGCTCGGTTCTCTCCCTCTAGAGAAATGAAGGTTCGGAGCCAGGTCTAGAGCCCGGTGTCCGTGCATACGGATCTCCGAGGCTGGGGAGCAGTCCTTGCAAGGGACGTACTTCCAGAGGATATGGTCAAGTTGGAAAGCTTGTCTGCAATAAGCTTTCTTGATTTAAGAGCTATTTTCACTGATCGTATTCTTCATGTTCTACCCATGTTACTTCTGCCAGACCACTTGTCAGCAGTGGTGTAAGTAAGCCGCTATGGCGGAACAGGGAGCAGAGCGGCGATGGCAGAAGATGCACAGTTTTGACGTGAGGTGGAAATTCGGGTAAGCGCCATATTAGCAGTCTTAGTTCCGGAGGTAACCGACGGAAAACTAGTTTTCCTCGGCTGACGCGATCTCCTTTCGGGGGAAATTCAGTCATCATCGGGAGGTTTTCACAGACGTGACAAGTCTTTGTGGAGTGTCGCAATTGGTCATGTTGGCGCCTCGCTTCAACGAGAGGCCTCAGGGAAATTGTTTCAGGTCAAGGGACACTCAAGCTATAGCAGCGGACAACCTCGTGACACCGTGGGTGTTTTTAGTTGGTCTATGTGGCCTCTTCGCTTTCATTTTTTCTGACGGTGATAAACGTAAGAAGAACGGAGGTTCAGGCGATCCTCTAGGATCCGGTCTAGCCAAGGAGGGTTTGCTATCCATTTTTCATGATTTACTCATAGAAGATTCCTGCCCTCTTCCTCTACGTGAGGAACTGTTACTACAAGATCAGGGCGTGTATCAAGACTTACCGCGACTGCGTCTGACGGCGTGGCGGTTGAATGCCATATCCTAAGCCGAAAGGATTTTTCCAGTGTAGACATGTCCTCAATTCTTCAGGCTATGAAAGAAGTAACGGCAAAGCCTTATCTCCGTAGTTAGCGTGACTATGTGTCTTGGTGTGAATCCAGGAAGGTTCCTGCGGAAGACTTTCAGCTAGTTCGTTTTTATCCATACTTTACAAGCCGGTGTGGCTGCAGGCCTAGAGTTAGGCTCCATTTAAGTGCAGTATGGCCTTATAATTTTCTTTAACGGAAATTTCTCTCTTGGAAAGTGGTCATGCTATTTGCTTTGGCGTCCGCAAAGTGGGTGTCGGCAGTGGTGATTTTTATCTCACAAGAGTCTTGTTTGCTCTTCCATGTGGATAGAGGGGAACTGAGAACTCAGATAGTAGTTCTGCCAAGAGAGGTTTCTGGGTTTTGCAGAAATCGGTCTATTTTGATGCCGGTGGTTACTTAGACATTAGCTGATTCAAAGTCTCTCGATGTGGCCGGGGATTTGAATTTTAGGTCGCCAATCTGGCTCAGTTTGGAGAAACAGAGGCTCTGTTTGTCCGATATGCTCCCAGTGTGATTGGGACTGTGTTATGCAGTCTGTTACACGCTGGTTCTGTGATGCGATTTGGCATGTTTATTCTACGGCTGGATTGCCGTTACAGAAGTCGGTAGAGGCCTATTCTAATGGGATGATGGGCTCTTCTTGGGCAGATACCCGAAGTGTCTCGGCGGTTCAACTTTGCCGAGTGGAAGCTTGGTCGGGTTCAAACGTTTTTGCTATGCTCTAAAAGTTTGATATCCTGGCTGAGGGGGACCTTTTGTTTGCTCAATCGGTGCTGCAGAGTCGTCCGCACTCTCCCGCCCGTTCTGGTGCTTTGGTATAGACCCCATGGTCCTTTTGGAGTCCCCAGCATCCTCTAGGACGTATGAGAAAATAGGATTTTGGTACCTACCGGTCAATCCTTTTCTCTTAGTCCGTAGAGGATGATGGGCGCCCGTCCCAGTGCGTACTGTGTCTGCGGTTACTAGTTTTGGTTACACTCTGGTGGTGTTTCTTTTCTGTCAGGCTGTTGCTGACGTTGTTCATGACATGGCAGGCGGTGTCTTATTATTGGTTGTGTTGACACACAGGTTGTGTTACATATTCGCTCAGCTTATGGCTGTATGTTTTTCATACCGAGGACTGGTGTTCTGTTGAAGGCCATGTCTTGCTGTATGTTTGTGGTGTGAGCTGGTTTAACACTCACTGTGTTTAAATTATAAATTCTTTCCTCGAAATGTCCATCTCTCCTGGGCACAGTTTTCTAACTGAGGTCTGGGGGAGGGGCATAGAGGGAGGAGCCAGTTCACACCCAGTTTAAGTCTTTATAGTGTGCCCAGGCTCCTGCGGTTCAGTCTATACCCCATGGTCCTTTTGGAGTCCCCAGCATCCTCTACGGACTAAGAGAAAAGGATTTACCGGTAGGTACCAAAATCCTATTTTTACACATTACAGCAGGCAGCGTCCCCTTTTTACACATTACGGCAGACAGCGCCCCCATTTTACACATTACGGCAGACAGCGTCCCCCTTATTAGTCCCCCTTATTACACATTACGGCAGACAGTGTCCCCCTTATTACACATTACGGCAGGCAGCGGCCCCCTTATTACACATTACGGCAGACAGTGTCCCCCTTATTACACATTATGGCAGACAGCGTCCCCCTTATTACACATTATAGCAGACAGCGTCCCCCTTTTTACACATTACGGCAGACAGCGTCCCCCTTTTTACACATTACGGTAGACAGCATCCCCCTTTTTACACATTACGGCAGACAGCGTCCCCTCTTTACACATTATGGCAGACAGCGTCCTCCTTTTTACACATTACGGCAGACAGCGTCCCCCTTATTACACATTACGGCAGACAGTGTCCCCCTTTCACAATTGGTGATAAAATATATATATGTGGCACTGCAGTGCTACTACTCACAAGTCAGGGGATAGAAAACTGCAGCCTGCCCGAGTGCGTTCTCCTCCTCTCAAAGCTCCTCGCAGCGCTTGGCGGGGCGCACGGAGACAGAGTAAGCCGGGACAGGCTCCCGAGTTGCGGGGGTGGCGATCCGGCATCCAGGGCAGAGAGAGGCGGTTGAGTTTGAAGGGAGAGACCCGGGAGCTGGCGGCTGCGCTCCTGAGCCCCCTACAGAGGCGACGGCGCAAGCGGGAGACAGGTGCCGGCAGAGACCTGATAGCGCGTCGTGAGGGGAGGGGGAGGAGGAGGAGGAGAGGGAGATGTGGCGCTCAGGTACCCGTTGAGAGAGGCGGCGCTGGACTCTATAGCAAATGCTGCCAGTGTGGCTGCGGGCGGGCGGGGGGGTGCTGCCGATGGTGCGCCTTCAGTCCATGTGCGCTGTGGGCAAGGCACCATCGGCACACACCTAGTTACGGCACTACTGAGTGTGCTTGCGATACTGACTATGTGCCGACCTAGCCCCTGTCGCATAGTGAGAATCGGGCATAGCCCGAATCTCACCGTGTGTATTGGCCTTTAGATTTGGGTGTGATATGTTCAAATTGAAATCTAAATTGTAGTGTAAAAATAAAGCAGCCATTATGTACCCTGCACAAAAACAATATAAGCCACCTAAATCTAACTCTCTCTGCACATGTTATGTTTGCCCCACCTGCAGTGCACATGGTTTTGCCCATTATAGAACAATTTTGCTGTTGCAATCAGGTCTGAATTAGGCCCAAAGTTCATTCATTCAACTATTTTAGTGTAATTGATTAGAGCCAGTCATGGGTGTCTCTCCCATTATAAAACTCGTCTTACATGTACACTAGACAGCCAGCACTCTTTTTAAAAATGCACAAAACAGCGTAAAACACGATCAGCATTTCTCATAAATTGTAATGCAACACATATGTAATGCACAACGGTTTTCTACTTGCTGTTATTGGTTCTACAATACAGAGATAGATTTGTATTTCTGAGCAGCCAATCAGTGGATTTCTTGCTTTGCCTTTATGCATATTGTCTTCTCCTCATTTACTAAGTGTATGCTACTGGCTTTTTATTGTAAAATAAATATAATAATGGCCCCCAGTGTTCATGTTTTCATGTTTGAGATTATATACAATAACATATTTACTAACAAATGTTTAATGAACCCCATAGCAACCAATTAAATATTTGCTTTTATTGTTTAACTTGTACTTGTTCAATTAATGTTAGTTTCTGGTTGGTTGGTTGATTGAATGATGATGTCTCAAAGTTATGTGGTAAATAAACCCAATGAATTACAAACCACAGGCGGTTTGAAGGATCAGCTGATGTTAATTATAGATACTGCAGTAATGTTTCATCTGATCACTAGTAAGTTGAAGCTGTTGATGTGATTACGTCAGGCAAGTGGTTTTGCTCAGCTTATGTCCAGAACACTTTGGCTGGTGGCAGATAAGTAATGGGATAATTACAAAAGTGAGGCAGTATATTCGTCTAATACTGGAATATATAAATATGTTTGGGTTTTATGTAGAGACAGAGGGTGAGATGAATCAAAAGAGAAGTAATGTACCAACCAACCTGCTCCTGTCATTTTTCAGTCTGTAACGTGGCAGTTAGTAGCTGATTAGTTAATACAGTCGCTGATTGGCTGGCACTTTATCTCCAGTGACTTTATCTCTATCCAAGGCTTAGTAAATAGACTCCACTCTCTCTACACTTTATCTCTCTCCAAGGATGATACATCTCCCCCAGGGGGCCTGATTTAAAGGTTGACACACTGTTGATTGTGCAAGCGGCCAATGTTTTAAGTTAGCGCATGCAGAATGAGTCGCCTGCATATTCAGCGCATGTGTCATGGTTATCTGCACGGATGGGTGGATGCAGCACAGAATCACTGCCTGAGAACTTTAGTGGGCATCCCTGGGAGGTAACAAGGGTAGCGAAGCTGACGTTGGCACATCGTGGGTGTGTATTGGAAAGCAGCTGTGTTCAAATACACACAGCCACTCACACAGGAGACCATACTCAGATGGAGGAACTGTACCTGCCATATGGCTGGTGCAAGTTGTCATGGTGCAACTGATGGTGCGTCTAAAGATACACCAGATGGAAATGCACTGGCTTAGCATGCGGCACATGGGCATCTCAGTTTTTTACAGATCGGAGGCAGCATTAGCCTAAAGACAAAGACACGACTGCGGCAAAAGATGCAGCCGCCACGTCTGCCCCCTTCGCTGAATCAGGCCCAGAAAGTGGTTGGGTGTGGTATAGAAGACACACCCACTGTCTAGATAAACAGTCATTAGGTCAACCCCATATAGTTGACATGCATTAGGTTGACAGAGTCAAAAGGTCGACAGTTAAAAGGTCGACAAAGGCTAAGATACAAAAGGTCGACATGACTATAATCAACACAAAAAAGTCTACTGTAGTGTTTTTTTGGGTGTCATTTTGTATGTTTAACCATATCTAAGCACAATCAATGGAAACGTGTACAATTGAGGGCTCACTTCACTCGCCACGCTCTGAGCAAGTTTACTATTCCCAATCATAGTCCATGTGGATAGTAAATCAAGCAAAAGTTTGAAACCCCCCCAAAAAACTTGTGTTGACCATTTCTGCGTCGACCACTGTCATGCTGACCGACATATATAGTAGAGATTACCTTCCGTATGAACAATTAGACCAGATAGAGATGAATGTCCATAGAAAAGGCCGAAAAATGGTAATATTTTCTAGGTCATCTTTTTTCTTTTTAATTTCGTTGAATCTCCTTCTGCGCTGTATTTGTAAATCCAAAGACTTTACAATGCACAAGTACAGCTGAGATGCAGACACTCCATTTATTCTGCGTGGTGATGGCGGCAGGACTGGAAACACTTAAGGACAAATTCTGACACTAAAGTGCGGAAAAGTTTTGGCCAATTACGTGAGATCAGTAGTCTGCTCAGGGTCGGACTGGCCCACAGGGGAACAGGGGAAACCACCGGTGGGCCCCACTGCCTGTGGGCCCACCTCCTCCTTTAGGGATTAGGTTCCAGGCTGTATCCTAGTGCACTTTAATTATACATTATACATATGTTACCTTATACTGCACAGGACTATGGGCCCAGCCCATGCACTCTACTACGGTTAGGTGGGCCTCTGTGGTGGTTGGCCATACCTCCACTATTGCCTGGCCACATTCTTAAGCATGGGCCCCTACCACTGTATTTCCCTGGTGGGCCCTTCTTGCCCCAGTCCGACATTGAGTCTGCTGAACAGGTTTGAAAAGTGGCTAACCTCTGGGGACAGCAGATAGGCATTTTCTCATGGTGCTGGATCCTTGAGAGTCTTCCTAGTGCAGACAGGTTAGGAGTCTGGGTTTTGTTAGCCCTGTAGGGGGGGTGCTTAGGGGTCATGTGCCCCGGGCACCAAAAGGAGGGGGCACCAAGAACTCTGCCTGGCTCCTTTGCCCTTACTTTGAGCCTACACCTGGGAATAGCAACGTGTTGTACCCTTCTGGCTCTCACTCTCACAACAGCAAGGTTACCCAACTGAGCACAATGCAGCTTTTGCCCGGCCTCCACCACCAGTGTGTCCGGAACCGCAAGGTATTCCATCTCAGCAGAGTACGGCCCCTGCTCGGCCTCTTCCTCCAGCACGGCCAGGTAATTCCATCATCCGAAGACACTTAGATCATCCTGGCCGCTTGGAGGTTTCTTTATTGCTCCCCAGCATCAGATATACCATGACCTGCATCGGCTACATCATATAATACCGGGCACTGTCAGGGCTGCCAACTGCCACATTTGGCACAATTTAGTATCGGACAATCTTTATTCCAGCAATAGCACCGGGAACACTAAGTGCCACACATTGCGGTGCTCACATCGTTACTAAAGCCGGCTTATCCAACTAACGCTGTAGACTATAAACAGTCTCTTCTTAAAGATAAGGATCAACTTAAAAAGACAGAAGTATCTGCTTTGCACATTGGGAAAGCAGGATAACCTGCCACACCTCTCTCTCTTTCTCTCTCTCTCTATCTCTCATCTCTCCCTCGCTCACTCATCCATCTCTCTTCTCTCCCATCTCCCCCCCCTGAGAATAAGGGTGCACCGCTGCGTGGCATAGTTTGAATTTTTTTTGTACTTTTTTTTTAACCTTTAATTTATATTTTTATGATTTATTATGTTGTTTTTTTAAAGGGGGAGCGCACAAAATTATGGCTTTCCGCAGGTGCCGAAAATCCTAGTTTCAGTCATGTAGGGATGATTTGTTATAAAACTTTTAAAATTCTGAGCCTGGCGTGTGTAAAATATCAGATAATTATTAATGTGAGTTGCAGATATAATATTCGCCGTGGGGTTATTATAGTGATGAGTCTCAGGATTCAGAGACTAGGAAAAAGTCGCTTCAGCCTTCAGAGCACTTCTTCATTCCAATGCTGGCTTTAATTCTGCTACTACAATTGCAGTGATACAAGTCTTCAGGAATTTTATAAACACAGGATACGTATTGGTTAACCACGTCTCTGGGAAGGAAGACAAGAAGGACATTTTCACTATGCAATTTTGAATAAAAAATTTAGGTCAACTTCAGACTTAAAATTAAGATGTATTTTATGTGAAACTTTTATTGCCTTGTCTATTGTTCTATAAGGCACATACCTAAATCATTAATGTTGATGCTTCTGTCTACTGATTGCTGCCAAGTATTCAGAAAAAAATACAAAGCTTTTTTTTTTTTTTTAAGTAAGTAGAATATAAAGCTAAATTCTGGAGAGTTTGCAATTAAACTTTGACAAGTAGCTGTAAAGTAGTAGAAAGTGCCTATTTTTGGATGACAGAGCATATGCAGGGTGTTAAAAAAAAAAAAAAAAAGGTAACAAACTTTCTTCCATCCTCATACATTGCTCATGGTGCTGCGAGGTCTGCCGGAAAACATCCTTTATTATGATTAGACACGGACCCTGTCCTTGCAGGGACATTACAACTCAAGACAGGATAGTTTTATTTGATGGTTCAGGTCTCTGGAAATTATCCTGGAACCCAGTTGTTACAGATGCCAGGGAAGGCCCGCCATTCTGTCCTGTCCCGTAACTTCGGAAATAATGTTCCACACACATGTTCACAACACCATGCACGTTCCTGGATGACGTACTGTGGCATACCAGCAGTGCCGTAACTAGACATTTTAGCGCTGTGTGCAAGAAACGGCATCGGCGCCCCCCCCTTTAACGTAAACCGGCGTGGCTTCACGGGAAAGGGGTGTGGCCACAAAATAATACCAATTCATATAGTGGTGCACAGTAGTATCCATTATTCAAATTACGCCGCACAGTAGCGCCACTACACCAGGTAGAGCCCCTTTTTACACATTACAGCAGACAGTGTCCCCTTTTTACACATTACGGCAGACAGCGTCCCCTTTTTACACATTACAGCAGACAGCGTCCCCTTTTGACACATTACGGCAGACAGCGTCCCCTTTTTTACACATTACAGCAGACAGCGTCCCCTTTTTTACACATTACGGCAGACAGTGTCCCCTATTTACACGTTACGGCAGACAGCGTCCCCCTTTTTACACGTTACGGCAGACAGCGCCCCCTTTTTACATGTTACGGCAGATAGCGTCCACCTTTTACACGTTACGGCAGACAGCGTCCCCTTTTTACACATTACGGCAGACAGCGTCCCCTTTTACACATTACAGCAGACAGAGTCCACCTTTTACACATTACAGCAGGCAGAGTTCCCCTTTTACACGTTACGGCAGGATAGGTCCCCCTTTTACACATTATGGCAGGCAGAGTCCCCCTTTAACACAGTACGGCAGGCCGATTCCCTCTTATACCCCCCCACCACCCTTAGAGTGTAGTGTAGTGAAGTGTACTGTGGTGTAGTGTAGTGTAGTGTAGTGTACTGTAGTAAAGTGTAGTGTAATATACTGAAGTGTAGTGTAATATAGTGTAGTGTAATACAGTGTAGTGTAGTGTAGTGTCTGTGTAGGCACTTACGTGATCTGTACGTGTACGTTCTTCCAGCGCTGTTGCCGGCTCCTGACTCCTCCTGACAGAGAACTCAGCTGCAGCCAGTTCTCAGTGTACAATGCCGGGTCGCACCCGTGAAGGACCAGTTTCAATTCCTGGGTGCGACCCGGCATTTGCAATCTGAAAGCGGTATGAATTAAACAAGCACATACATGGGATGAAATTCAATTCAAAGCAAAGTGCTGCGGAGCACATATCACCCATTTACAGGATCACCAACATAACAAGTATTCCCTTGTCCCTCTATGGGGTGCAGGGGACAACATTAGATGATGACAGGGGCCAGGAACGTTACATGGAATTTCCCCCCCCCCCCCCAATAGATAAATCCTATAATATTGCAAATCCTCAGGTGAGGCCACACCACTGCTGCCTATGCTGCAGATATTATATTTCTCTGACGTCCTAGTGGATGCTGGGGACTCCGTAAGGACCATGGGGAATAGCGGCTCCGCAGGAGACTGGGCACAACTAAGAAAGATTTAGGACTACCTGGTGTGCACTGGCTCCTCCCTTTATGCCCCTCCTCCAGACCTCAGTTAGAATTTTGTGCCCGGCCGAGCTGGTTGCACACTAGGGGCTTTCCTGAGCTCTTAGAAAAGAAAGTATATTTAGGTTTTTTATTTTCAGTGAGATCTGCTGGCAACAGACTCACTGCTTCGAGGGACTGAGGGGAGAAGAAGCGAACCTACCTGCTTGCAGCTAGCTTGGGCTTCTTAGGCTACTGGACACCATTAGCTCCAGAGGTATCGAACACAGGCCCAGCCTCGGTCGTCCGGTCCCGGAGCAGCGCCGCCGTCCCCCTTGCAGAGCCAGAAGCAAGAAGAACGTCCAGGAAATCGGCGGCTGAAGACTCCGGTCTTCATTAAGGTAGCGCACAGCACTGCAGCTGTGCGCCATTGCTCCCCATGCACACCACACACTCCGGTCACTGATGGGTGCAGGGCGCTGGGGGGGGGGGGGCACCCTGGGCTGCAATAAAAATACCTTAGCTTGGCAAAAAAACACATAATATAGTCAGTAAGACTATATATGTGTAAAATCCCCTGCCAAAAATATCCTGAAAAAAGCGGGAGAAGTCCGCCGTAAAGGGGGCGGGGCTATCTCCCTCAGCACACTGGCGCCATTTCCTCTCACAGCTCCGCTGGAAGGACGCTCCCAAGGCTCTCCCCTGCAGTTTCCAGGCTCAATAGGGTAAAAAAGAGAGGGGGGGGGGGGGCACTAAATTTAGGCGCAAACTGTGTATTATAGCAGCTATAGGGGAAAAATCACTGTGTGTAGTGTGTATCCCTGGATTATATAGCGCTCTGGTGTGTGCTGGCATACTCTCTCTCTGTCTCCCCAAAGGACTTTGTGGGGTCCTGTCCTCAGTCAGAGCATTCCCTGTGTGTGTGCGGTGTGTCGGTACGGCTGTGTCGACATGTTTGATGAGGAGGCTTATGTGGAGGCGGAGCAGGTGCCAATAAATGTGATGTCACCCCCTGCGGGGTCGACACCTGAATGGATGGACATGTGGAAGGAATTACGAGACAGTGTCAACTCCTTACATAAAAGGTTTGACGACATAGCAGATGTGGGACAGCCGGCTGCTCAGCCCGTGACTGCCCAGGCGTCTCAAAGGCCATCAGGGGCTCTAAAACGCCCACTACCTCAGATGGCAGACACAGATGTCGACACGGATACTGACTCCAGTGTCGACGACGATGAGACTAGTGTACATTCCAATAGAGCCACTCGTTATATGATTACGGCAATGAAAAATGTGTTGCACATTTCTGATATTACCCCAGGTACCACAAAAAAGGGTATTATGTTTGGGGAGAAAAAGCTACCAGTGGTTTTTCCCCCATCTGATGAATTAAATGAAGTGTGTGAAGAAGCGTGGGCTTCCCCAGATAAGAAACTGGTAATTTCTAAAAAGTTACTGATGGCGTACCCTTTCCCGCCAGAGGACAGGTCACGTTGGGAGACATCCCCTAGGGTGGATAAAGCGCTCACACGTCTGTCAAAAAAGGTGGCACTACCGTCTCCGGACACGGCCGCCCTAAAGGAGCCTGCGGATAGAAACAAGCAGGAGGCTATCCTGAAGTCTGTATATACACACTCAGGAATTATACTGAGACCGGCTATTGCTTCAGCATGGATGTGCAGTGCTGCAGCTGCGTGGTCAGATTCCCTGTCGGAAAACATTGATACCCTAGACAGGGACACTATATTGCTAACCGTAGAGCATATTAAAGACACTGTCTTATACATGAGAGATGCACAGAGGGATATTTGCCGGCTGGCATCTAAAATAAACGCAATGGGGGTCATTCTGAGTTGTTCGTTCGGTATTTTTTTCTCGCAACAGAGCGATTAGTCGCTAATGCGCATGCACAATGTCCGCAGTGCGACTGAGCCAAGTAAATTTGCTATGCAGTTAGGTATTTTACTCACGGCATTACGAGGTTTTTTCTTCGTTCTGGTGATCGTAATGTGATTGACAGGAAGTGGGTGTTTCTGGGCGGAAACAGGCCGTTTTATGGGTGTGTGCGAAAAAACGCTACCGCTTCTGGGAAAAACGCGGGAGTGGCTGGAGAAACGGAGGAGTGTCTGGGCGAACGCTGGGTGTGTTTGTGACGTCAAACCAGAAACGACAAGCACTGAACTGATCGCAGATGCCGAGTAAGTGTGGAGCTACTCAGAAACTGCTAAGAAGTGTCTATTCGCTATTTTGCTAATCTTTCGTTCGCAATTTTGATAAGCTAAGATTCACTCCCAGTAGGCGGCGGCTTAGCGTGTGCAAAGCTGCTAAAAGCAGCTTGCGAGCGAACAACTCGGAATGACCCCCAATGTCCATTTCTGCCAGGAGAGGATTGTGGACTCGGCAGTGGACAGGAGATACAGATTCTAAAAGGCACATGGAAGTTTTGCCTTACAAGGGTGAGGAGTTGTTTGGGATAGTCTCTCGGACCTAGTTTCCACAGCGACAGCTGGGAAGTCAGCATTTTTACCCCATGTTCCCTCACAGCCAAAGAAAGCACCGTATTATCAGGTACAGTCCTTTCGACCCCAGAAAGGCAAGCGGGTTAGAGGCGCGTCCTTTCTGCCCAGAGGCAGAGGTAGAGGGAAAAAACTGCAACATACAGCCAGTTCCCAGGAACAAAAGTCCTCCCCTGCTTCCTCCAAGTCCACCGCATGACGCTGGGGCTCCACAGGCGGAGCCAGGTACGGTGGGGGCCCGTCTCAAGAACTTCAGCGACCAGTGGGCTCGCTCACGGGTGGATCCCTGGATTCTACAAGTAGTATCTCAGGGGTACAAGCTGGAATTCGAGACGTCTCCCCCTCGCCGTTTCCTCAAATCTGCCTTGCCGACAGCTCCCCCGGACAGGGAGGCAGTGCTGGGGGCGATTCACAAGCTGTATTCTCAGCAGGTGATAATCAAGGTACCCCTCCTTCAACAAGGACGGGGTTACTATTCCACAATGTTTGTGGTACCGAAACTGGACGGTTCGGTGAGACCCATTTTAAATTTAAAATCCTTGAACACTTATATAAGAAGGTTCAAGTTCAAGATGGAATCACTCAGGGCGGTGATTGCAAGCCTGGAAGAGGGGGATTACATGGTATCACTGGACATCAAGGATGCTTACCTGCATGTCCCCATTTACCATCCTCACCAGGAGTACCTCAGATTTGTGGTACAGGACTGTCATTACCAATTCCAGACGTTGCCGTTTGGTCTGTCCACGGCACCGAGGGTATTTACCAAGGTAATGGCCGAAATGATGATACTCCTTCGGAAAAAGGGAGTTTTAATTATCCCGTACTTGGACGATCTCCTTATAAAGGCGAGGTCCAGGGAACAGTTGTTGATCGGAGTAGCACTAGCTCGGGAAGTGCTACAACAGCACGGCTGGATCCTGAATATTCCAAAGTCGCAGCTGGTTCCTACAACGCGTCTACTGTTCCTGGGGATGGTTCTGGACACAGAACAGAAAAAAGTGTTTCTCCCGGAGGAGAAGGCCAAGGAGTTGTCATCTCTAGTCAAAGACCTCCTAAAACCAAAACAGGTGTCGGTGCACCACTGCACGCGAGTCCTGGGAAAGATGGTGGCTTCTTACGAAGCAATTCCATTCGGAAGGTTCCATGCAAGGATCTTTCAGTGGGATCTGTTGGACAAGTGGTCCGGATCGCATCTTCAGATGCATCGGCTGATAACCCTGTCTCCAAGGGCCAGGGTGTAGCTGCTGTGGTGGCTGCAGAGTGCTCATCTTCTAGAGGGCCGCAGATTCGGCATACAGGACTGGATCCTAGTGACCACGGATGCCAGCCTTCGAGGTTGGGGGGCAGTCACACAGGGAAGAAACTTCCAGGGACAATGGTCGAGTCAGGAGACTTTCCTACACATAAATATTCTGAAACTAAGGGCCATTTACAATGCCCTAAGTCAGGCAAGACCCCTGCTTCAACACCAGCCGGTGCTGATCCAGTCAGACAACATCACGGCGGTCGCCCATGTAAACCGACAGGGCGGCACAAGAAGCAGGATGGCGATGGCAGAAGCCACAAGGATTCTCCGATGGGCGGAAAATCATGTGTTAGCACTGTCAGCAGTGTTCATTCCCGGAGTGGACAACTGGGAAGCAGACTTTCTCAGCAGACACGACCTCCACCCGGGAGAGTGGGGACTTCATCCAGAAGTCTTCCAAATGGTTGTACACCGGTGGGAAAGGCCACAGGTGGACATGATGGCGTCCCGCCTCAACAAAAAGCTAAAAAGATATTGCGCCAGGTCAAGGGACCCTCAGGCGATAGCTGTGGACGCTTTAGTGACACCGTGGGTGTACCAGTCGGTTTATGTGTTCCCTCCTCTTCCTCTCATACCCAAGGTACTGAGGATAATAAGAAGGAGAAGAGTAAGAACTATAATCATTGTTCCGGATTGGCCAAGAAGAGCTTGGTACCCAGAACTTCAAGAAATGATATCAGAGGAACCATGGCCTCTGCCGCTCAGACAGGACCTGCTGCAGCAGGGACCCTGTCTGTTCCAAGACTTACCGCGACTGCGTTTGACGGCATGGCGGTTGAACACCGGATCCTGAAGGAAAAGGGCATTCCGGAGGAAGTCATCCCTACGCTGATTAAAGCTAGGAAGGAGGTGACCGCAAACCATTATCACCGCATATGGCAAAAATATGTGGCGTGGTGTGAGGCCAGAAGGGCCCCAACGGAGGAATTTCAGCTGGGTCGATTTCTGCACTTCCTACAGTCAGGGGTGACTATGGGCCTCAAATTAGGTTCCATTAAGGTCCAGATTTCGGCTCTGTCGATTTTCTTCCAAAAAGAACTGGCTTCACTGCCTGAAGTTCAGACGTTTGTTAAAGGAGTGCTGCATATTCAGCCCCCTTTTGTGCCTCCAGTGGCACCTTGGGATCTCAACATGGTGTTGGATTTCCTTAAGTCACATTGGTTTGAGCCACTTAAAACCGTGGAACTAAAATATCTCACGTGGAAAGTGGTCATGCTGTTGGCCTTGGCTTCGGCCAGGCGTGTGTCAGAATTGGCGGCTTTGTCATGTAAAAGCCCTTATCTGATTTTCCATATGGATAGGGCGGAATTGAGGACTCGTCCCCAATTTCTTCCTAAAGTGGTATCAGCTTTTCATTTGAACCAACCTATTGTGGTGCCTGCGGCTACTAAGGACTTGGAGGATTCCAAGTTGCTGGACGTAGTCAGGGCCCTGAAAATCTATGTTTCCAGGACGGCTGGAGTCAGGAAAACTGACTCGCTATTTATCCTGTATGCGCCCAACAAGCTGGGTGCTCCTGCTTCAAAGCAGTCTATTGCTCGCTGGATCTGTAGTACGATTCAACTTGCACATTCTGCGGCTGGACTGCCGCATCCTAAATCTGTAAAAGCCCATTCCACGAGGAAAGTGGGCTCTTCTTGGGCGGCTGCCCGAGGGGTCTCGGCTTTACAACTTTGCCGAGCTGCTACTTGGTCGGATTCAAACACATTTGCTAAATTCTACAAGTTTGATACCCTGGCTGAGGAGGATCTTGAGTTTGCTCATTCGGTGCTGCAGAGTCATCCGCACTCTCCCGCCCGTTTGGGAGCTTTGGTATAATCCCCATGGTCCTTACGGAGTCCCCAGCATCCACTAAGACGTCAGAGAAAATAAGAATTTACTCACCGGTAATTCTATTTCTCGTAGTCCGTAGTGGATGCTGGGCGCCCATCCCAAGTGCGGATTGTCTGCAATACTTGTATATAGTTGTTGCCTAACTAAAGGGTTATTGTTTGGAGCCATCTGTTTGAGAGGCTCAGTTGTTATTCATACTGTTCACTGGGTGTAGTATCACGAGTTGTACGGTGTGATTGGTGTGGCTGGTATGAGTCTTACCCGGGATTCCAAATCCTTTCCTTATTGTGTCAGCTCTTCCGGGCACAGTTTCCTAACTGAGGTCTGGAGGAGGGGCATAGAGGGAGGAGCCAGTGCACACCAGGTAGTCCTAAATCTTTCTTAGTTGTGCCCAGTCTCCTGCGGAGCCGCTATTCCCCATGGTCCTTACGGAGTCCCCAGCATCCACTACGGACTACGAGAAATAGAATTACCGGTGAGTAAATTTTTATTTTAGATGTGTTCTATGACTAAACTGGCATATAGCTCCCTGCCTCTAACCATAGGTAAATGTAATTGGTTGTACATTGCACACTGCAATACAGCGCAGACTATGAGCTCTTGCAATGATGGGTATATATCAGTATGCCTCAGTCATCCCCGGCCTCTCCTGCAGGGTAAGGCAGCAGCGCGGCCTCCACGTACGGCTCTCGCCATCTATGCTGAGGCGATCAGTGCCCGCAGCAGGTGTCCCCCCTGAGCAAGGTGACCTACCGGGAAAACAAGTCAGTGCCGGGCGCTGTGGCAGGTGGACGGTACACTCGGCCGCTCACATGTGCAGGTTACATGAGGGTGCATTAACTCTATCAATACCGTCCACTGTGCACACTCACATAGACGATTCAGCCCCAGCTTCTCACTACACACAGGCTTCGGATGTATGACACAGGCGGGCGGGCGGCAGCGGCTTGGCTAGGAGAGGAGGCGGGTGGGTGGAGGACGCGCTGCACTATACGCTTCAGCTTGGATGGGAGAGGAGGCGGCTCTGTGTTGGGGGGGGCGGGCATTACTCGCGGAGCTGACAGTTACTCATTGTGAGGCCGGCTGATTGCGCCCCAGGTCATCCTGCGCTGTGTGTAGGGAGGCCAATCCCGGGATCGGCGGGATCCCGGGATTTGGGCCTAAAAATGCCGGGATTTGAATCCCGGGATTGGAGCCTCCAATCCCGCGATTCAAGGGATTACAGTGCGCATGTGCGGGAGGGTTGGAAGCGGCGCGGAAGGGCGGGTGGGTGTAAGTAATAACACTTACTATCAGGCGGCCGCCATGGACACTCTGAACCCAGCGGCAATTCAAATGAAGCGCCGGCCGCCAGCCAATCAGAGCTGGCGGACCGGCAGCCAATCAGGGAAGCTGCCGCAGCAGTGGCAGCCAATCAGGAGCGACTGCTGCGGCAGCTTCCCTGATTGGCTGCCGGTCCGCCAGCTCTGATTGGCTGGCGGCCGGCGCTTCATTTGAAATGCCGCCGCGTTCAGTGTGTCCATGGCGGCCGCGGTGTAAGTAAGTGTTATTACTTACACCCACCCTCCCTCCCGCGCCGCTACCAACCCTCCCGCACCACTACCTACACCCACCCTCCCGCACCGCTACCTACCCCCATAGGTGTGCGCAGACACTGACAGGCGGGTGCCGCTCCGGACCCCCCCCCCCCCTCCACGGCATTATAGTGCTCTAACACCTTCCCTGTCCTGGACATAGACTGCTTACCTGGGCCGCCAGGAGGGGGGGAAGTCCGGAGCGGCACCCGCCTGTCAGTGTCTGCGCACGCCTATGCCTACTGCCTCACTACCTCCCGCACCACTACCTACCCCCTCCCTACCTCCCGCACCGCTACCTACACCCTCCCTCCAGCGCTGCTCCCTACATCTTTCACTGGTCCCTACTGCAATCCCGGGATCCCGGGAATCCCGGGATTGACCGTTTTTCAATCCCGAATCCCGGGATTGAAAAAACGGCCCGGGATTGGCCTCCCTAGCTGTGTGCAAGGCACACAATGCACATACCTAGTTACGGCCCTGCATACTGGCTATTGTAACACATAAGATACACATACAAGTTTTAGGTAACTTTTTTTTTTAAACACCCTGTGTAATGCTTATGGTCAGTCTGTTTTCTGTCCTATTAATCCACTTTTGTGGCTTGATCTAGAAACTATGGTTGCTTTCTAGAGGGAGCACTAAACCTTAAACCCAAGTTAATTAAGAACTCCAGTCATGTTCAGGAGACTACTGATTCTCGAGTCACTCTCCTGGACTACTGGAAAAACAGACAAGTCTCCCGGAATCTGCCTATCATCGTAGCTTCGCCCTCTGCTTTACCAAGTTGGGAAACACAACTTTGTATAGCAGGAGAAAGGCCACAATGATGCAATTGTAGCAGAACACCCCTATACTGCCTGTATGGCTGCCCCCTCCCTTCCTACAGATGCCTGCCTAGGAGTCGGCAAGTGTGATAAAAAAAACCCTATTCAATTAATTATTCTTTAAGGGTCTGTGGGCTTGATTCATCCATTTAATTTTGTGAACTGGGTTCATTTACATCTGGCATTGCATTATCCATACGATAAAATTAAATTTACCATTGTACTTCAAGAAGAGCCACATCATGTGAAAGTGAACGAATGTGAAATGGTGATTTATAAATAATGTCTTAAAGGAGAAAATCCCAAATGGAAATAGCTTTCAGTAAGCTCTCGTATACTTGGCTCATTGTTAATTAGCAGCAGGTTGTAACATCTTCCAGCATGATCACTTTCATTTTCATTTGGTCTGTGTGGCGGCCTCCAGTAGCCACCGGTGCACATAACAGAGGTGAGGAGCAGTAAGCCTTTTATTATATAGGATTGCTTGGTATACAAATAGAGATATTAGTGTGATGTTTAATGGCAGTAGTGTGCTAGGGAGGGGCAGGATGAGGAGACTCTTGTCTGCTTTTTCTCCTCTCCGGTGGCTGATCAGTGACCGTAACGCCATCCTGACATCAGGGGTGCTGACAGGCAGTGAATGGGTACTAATCACTGGTCTACAAAAATAAACTTTTTTCTTTCATGAAAACTAAATAAACTGAATCTAAATTTATTTTTCGTGCAGAATTTAAATATGCATTCAGTTTTTTTCCATCAGGCAAGTTTTTGTGACATTCGTTTAAAGTTTTATTAAATTAGTACTTCCGTAAGTCTAAATGATATAAATACACCTTATTCTGGCTGACCTATAAAGTTGTAGATGATGATTTTGAGGCACATTTTGCCTTTGGGATGTCTCTCCATGGTCCAGCAGTATACTGGAACTCCATTTTCCTTGGTACCTATTTGACATCATAGAAGTCTGCTGATGGAAACGCTGGCCATGCTCATCACTGACAGCCCCAAGATTTTCTGGGAAGAAGCCTAGGTGGGAGTCCAAGAAGTGAAGTTTTAAAGACATGTTTCAACTTTCATCCCATGGCTTTGTATGAATTCACTAGATCACTCACTATATTGCAATAGTTATCTGCTTTATGATTTCCACAAAAACAGATATTTCTGAGGGACAGATTTATTAAGCTCGGTGAATTGATAAAGTGGAAGGTGATAAAGGACCAGCCAATCAGCTCCTAACTGTCATTTTTCAAACCCAGCCTGTAACATGGAAGTTAGATGCTGATTGGCTGGTACTTTATCACCTTTCACTTTATCACTTCACCGAGCTTAATAAATCTGCCCCTGAATGACAACCAGGCTGCTTTTTCCAGTGGATTTAACAGTTCCTGAACATCTTCATCATCCATTGCTGATCTAATTTGGGGCCCTATAAATATTCCTTCTTTCAGTTTTGCATCACTTACTTTTGGAAAATTAGATTTCAAATGCATAAATGCAGCAGAGTCTATATCAATTGTTTCATCAGTCATAGGGGGATATCCAGTTAGCCCTGGGAATTTACCAGGGCTAATTGTCCCGCCGGAGGCTATCCTATTAGCCTTGATAAGCCGGCACGAGCGGCGGCTTTTCAGGGCTTCTGATGCTGAACCAGGTGCCGGGTTCTGACAGCTCCCCGGTCACGTGACCACCACCGGGGTCAGGGAAAGAGGGCGCTGCAGCGTTGCTCCAGCTCTACTGAGTGCCAGCTCCCGGGCCGCAGCACCCTCAGTGCAGACCCAGCCCTTATATCACTACAAGGGATGAACAAGAGGTTTACAGTTCATACAGCTTTATAATTAAAGCCCTTTGTTTTATTAACTGGCATATTGCTCCTCTCTAGCCCCTCCTATGTGTTGCAATGGTCACCTCTGAAGGGGGTTGGTAGGATGATGATCTACACCAATTTTGACTAAAGTTGTAATAAAATAATAACTGAATATTACATATGGTGCTGCTCTGCTCCAAAAGTGAAGACAACTGTGGTGCTGCATACATAGGCCCATATTTATTAAGCCTTGGAGAGTGAAAAATTGCACGGTGATAAAGCACTAACCATTCAGCTCCTAACAGCTTGTAATATGACAGTTAGGAGCTGGTTGGTTGGTACTTTATCACTGTGTACTTTCATTCTCCGAGGCTTGATAAAGACTTGATATATGCAAGGCTTGATAAATGTGGGGCATAGTATTGAAAAGCTCACATATCTTTACTGTTTCACAGTATACTGCAGCTACATTTGCCAGGGCTGAAACTAGGGTTTTTTTCACCCGGGGCAAGACAGTCATTTGGCGCCGCTTCCCCCCCTCCCCAACACCCCCCCTGCCCCCCCACCTCCCCGTTATACAGAAATACATCCTCCCATACATGTACACACCATCAATAATACACAGTACGGTACATATCTACACAGCCCCTGAATATACACATACTACCAAAATAAACATATATACGTGCCCCTGTATATACACATACCCCAATATACTGTGATTAAATACACCCCTCCTATACATACAAATGAAGTACCCACCCCGGGTACTCCAGCATACACACACAACACCGGGTTACGCTGCACTGCTCCAGTACACACACACACACACACACACACACACACACACACACACACACACACAGTTACACTGCACTGCTCCAACACACGTACACACAGGGTTACACTGCACTGCTCCAACACACACACACACACACAGGGTTACACTGCACTGCTCCAGCAGACACACACTGGGTAACACAGAACTGCTCCAGCAAATGCACACACAGGGTTACACTGCACTGCTCCAACACATGCACACACACACACGGTTACACTGCACTGCTCCAACACACATACAGTGTTACACTGCACTACTCCAACACACACACACACACACACACACACACACACACACACACACACACACACACACACACACACACACACAGTTACACTGCACTGCCCCAGCAGACACACACTGGGTAACACTGAACTGCTCCAGCAAATGCACACACACACACACACACACACACACACACACACACACGGTTACACTGCACTGCTCCAACACATGCACACACACACAGGGTTACACTGCACTACTCCAACACACATACACACAGGGTTACACTGCACTGCTCCAGTACACACACAGGGTTACTCTGCACTGCTCCAGCAGACACACGCTGGGTAACACTGAACCGCTCCAGCAAATGCACACACACACACACACACACACACACACACACACACACACACAGTTACACTGCACTGCTCCAACACATGCACACACACACAGGGTTACACTGCACTACTCCAACACACATACACACAGGGTTACACTGAACTGCTCCAGCACACACGCACACACACAGGGTTACACTTCACTGCTCCAACACACATACACACAGGGTTACACTACACTGCTTCAACATACACACACAGGGTTACACTGCACTGCTCCAACACACACACACACACACACACACACACACACACACGGTTACACTGCACTGCTCCAACACACATACACACAGGGTTACACTGCACTGCTCCAACACACAGGGTTACACTGAACTGCTCCAGCACACACAGGGTTACACTTCACTGTTCCAACACACATACACACAGGGTTACACTGAACTGCTCCAGCAAACATACCCACAGGGTTACACTGAACTGCTCCAACACACATACACACAGGGTTACACTGCACTGCTTCAACATACACACACAGGGTTGCACTGCACTACTCCAACACATGCACGCACACACACACACACACACACACACACACACACACACACACACACACGGTTACACTGCACTGCTCCAACACACAGACACACTCACAGGGTTACACTGCACTGCTCCAACACACATACACACAGGGTTACACTGAACTGTTCAAGCACACATACACAAAGGGTTACACTGCACTGCTTCAACACACACACACACACACACACACACACACACACACACACACACACACACACACACTCAGGGTTACACTGCACTGCTCACACACACTAGGTTAAAGTACACTGCACACACAAATATTGTACATATATAGCTGCCCGCCTCTCCCTACCTACTTTTAGTGCTGATCTTCTGTGTCAGTCAGGGCCCCCTCCTCTCCATTTCTGAAGTGCGCTGTCACAGTGACAGTCACACACACAGCGCTGGCAGAAGCGACGGCTGTGTTTCCGGGAAGCAGCTCTAGCCTCTATGGAAGCGTCCTGGCGCAGCGGAGCGGGACGGCGCCTCTTCAACCCTGCGCCGTCCTGCACTGGTCGTTCCCGCTTGCTGCCTCGCGCCGGCGCCCTCTCCTTTTCCGCGCCCAGGTCGCGTGCCCCCCTAGCCCCCCCCTAGTTGCGGCTCTGCATTTGCTATGCAGCTAAGCACAAACTATGGTCATCTGCTTGTAGAGAGACTGGTTCCAATGTCCTTCAAAAAGTTTACTGCATAGGAAAATATCTTCCTGCAATTGCAGACGTTCATCACTGATAAGCTCTTGAAAGTTTTAAACATGCTTGTGAATGCTATTAATAGCCCTTTTATTTTTAATTTGTGTACCTCATAATGTTTATACTTTGCAGAATTGAAAAGGGGTCGTGGTCATGGCAATCTGGGTGATGGCGACACCTCTGGTGGGCATGGTCACACCCCTAACAGTCCTCATGCATACCTCCCAACTGTCCCGATGTTCGCAGGACAGTCACGTTTTTTGGGGATTGTCCCACCCGCGGGCCGCAGTGTCCCAACGGTGGGGGGGGGCAGTTGGGAGGCTCCTGTCACATGCACACAGCGTCTATTCACTGGTGGGAGAGGGAGAGGGGGCATGCCAGCAGCTCACAGAGTGCTGGGCATGCCCCCACAAGGACAAAAAAGGGTGTGTGGCTTGCGATCACTGGCACTCCCTTGAAACCACGTCCCCCTTTTCATAGGCCACGCCCCTTTTCGAGTTCGGGGGGAGGTATGCTCATGGTGTACAACTAATGTATCAATTAGTTGAGTATCGCTTAGCTGCCCTGACAGTGGGGGTAATTCTGAGTTGATCGCAGCAGGAATTTTGTTAGCAGTTGGGCAAAACCATGTGCACTGCAGGGGAGGCAGATTTAACGTGCAGAGAGAGTTAGATTTGCGTGTGGTGTGTTCAATCTGCATTCTAATTTGTAGTGTAAAAATAAAGCAGCCAGTATTTACCCTGCACAGAAACAAAATAACCCACCCAAATCTAACTCTTTCTGCACATGTTATATCTGCCTCCCCTGCAGTGCACATGGTTTTGCCCAACTGCTAACAAAATTCCTGCTGCGATCAACTTGGAATTACCCCCAATGGGCCTAATTCAGTCCTGATCGCAGCAGCAAATTTGTTTGCACGGCCGTAACTAGGGGGGGCTAAGGGGTCATGTGCCCCGGGTGCGGGAGTTCAGGGGGTGCGGCAAACGCTGCCTGGCTCCTACGACCGCTGCTTCACTTCCACCCCCTTCGATTGCCTCCCGCAGCTGACCCGCCGCTGCTCGGTCTCCTCTGCTCTCCCGCCCGGCAGCACCTCCTGCCTCCCGCGTCCTTACTGGATAATAGATGCGAAACAGAGCCCTGGCGGCGGCTGTGTCACCTGTTGCCCCTGACATCCGGCACCCGCTCCAAGCCGCAAACGCTGGCCTCAATGCATGGAGGCAAAGGACCAGACTCCACTCTCTACTGTCTACTCCAGTGGTGAGTGGAGGTGTTATTTATTTATTTTCTGTGTGTTTATATATATATATATATATATATATATATATATAATTCCATATGCCACATAGCAATACATAATAATTACCTAGATCACTCATACAAAAAAGCACTAGTGAAGATAGATAAAATCTAGATAAAGTATAAATATAGTAATATACTGTAGGAGGGTCAGACCCTTCTATATAACTATATTTATACTTTATCTAGATTTTATCTATCTTCACTAGTGCTTTTTTGTATGAGTGATCTAGGTAATTATTATGTATTGCTATGTGGCATATGGAATTCTAGTACTGTAATGTTTCATGACATACATCCTGTATTGTACTGCAGCTATCTGATTTGTTTAACTGGTCACTATGGTGATGGGGTTTGGGTGGACGTGACGGCGGATAGCTGCTACGTCATCATGAAGCATCCCGCTACGACGTCTGGCGGGCGGGAGAATCATTCACAGCGGTGGGGGATTTAAGGTGAGAGATTTTTCATTCTGTTTGTATCCTGACGACAAATTATAATGAACTGAAACGTTGAACTATTCCTACGGATTGTGGCAATTTATTTACCTGTATTTACAATGCTTTGAGTGCCGCTTCTCTGCAACGGTTCTATAGCCCATTTGGCTGTGAGGGCACCGGGCGTGAAGTCTCTGTTTGTTGAAGTGCCGGACATCTTACCAATGTATATGTGTATATACATATATATATATTTATACATACACGTGTTAATGAAGGGCACTATTGTGCAGTGTAATGAGATTAAGGGTGCACTACTGTGCGGCGTAGTTTTGTAATTTTTGTTGTTGTTAATGTATGTATTTTATTGTGTGTGTGTGTGTGTGTGTGTGTGGGGTGGGGGATGGGGGGGTTTAATTACTGCCTTGCCCCGGGTGCCGAAAATCCTAGTTTCGGCCCTGGCTAATGGGCAAAACCATGTGCACTGCAGGGGGGGAAATATAACGTGCAGAGAGAGTTAGATTTGTGTGGGGGTGTTCAAATTGAAATCTATACTGCAGTGTAAAAATAAAGCAGCCAGTATTTACCCTGCACAGTAACAATATAACCACCCAAATCTAGTGAATAGCACTAGGCAGAGAAAATAACTGTTTAACGCAAAACATTGCTTTTCTCTGCTCCATGAATTTTCAATGCTTTTCTCTGCTCTTTTCTCTGCTCCACCTTGGTGTTAGGCATCACAGTTATAGGCCATATGCACAGGTTTTGCACCAAGTGTATTCTCGCTCAAACTGAGCATCTTATCACATAAATGAAGCAACAGGAAGCAACAAAACGACATCGTTATTTTGCACTGATTAATTTTATGTGTGGCATTTGTACATCTGTGTGCGACATTAGTCTGAATCTGTATATGAAGTGCTGCAATGCAGCAGCTGCAGCTTTTTCTTATGTCAAGTTCCACTGCGCTTCATCTGTGACTTTGTACGTGTTTGAAATTAATTCCTGTGTGGTTAAAGTTGCAGCCTGATGTCTCTGGTACACTGTGAGTGTTGTTTCATCTGTGGTGCGAGTAAAGGTGGGTACACACTAATAGATATATCTGCAGATCAACTGATCTGCAGATATATCTATGGACGGATCGGGCAGTGTGCTGTGCATACACACTGCCCGATCCGTCGGGGACTGACGTCAGGTACTGGGCGGGCGTGTACACACGCCCGCCCAGTTCAGCTGTCAATCACCGCCGGCCTCCGCAGCATGTGTACGGGCGATCGGCCCCGTACACACACAGCAACGCGCCAATATATCTGTAGATATATTGGCTGTCGGCTGTGCTGCGCGGCCGACGCGATACGTACACACTGGCCGACGGTCCCGCGATATATCGGCCGTTCAAGAGAACGGCCGATATATCGACCAGTGTGTACGGGCCTTAAGACACAAAATGGAAAGAATAAGCAACTCCTCTTGAAACGGCGCGGTCACTCTGGGTGACTCGCACTGTTTGGTGTATTGAGGATAGGCGTGGGAGGACACATCTGCATTTATGATGAACTCAGTTAGAACTTAGAACACTTTTTTTTTTTGCATTTTAAATAATCATTTTGAATAAATAATCTTAAATACTTATAAGTACTTACAAGTACCATACAAAACATACCATCATATTATAACTGCAATTATGGGTTTAATTAAAAGAATCGCCTTAGTCCTTATATAAAACAAAGTGTCACTCACTAGGTTTCCGACAGCTGACACAAAAGTATATTAAATCGAATTGCAGATTTAACTTGCTGCATAGTCATCACCTGATTGGAGCATTTATAAATGTCACCATGGAGATTGCGGTGAAGAAGAGAATAGTGTATCAGTTCCCCTTACTGCAGCTTAGCTCTCAATGCACTCATCTGGCAGTTAGATTATTGGCAGCCCCTACTGTATATACAGCTGCTTAGACATGGAGGGCACACGGCTTGTCCTGGCTCTGTATAATGCAGACAATAGGAGCTGGCATATGCTGTTAGTTCCAGGCCAGTGGCGATGCTGCACTACCATCTGCTGGGGGTCAGGGCAGTTGTCAGGGTCGGCGTCTGTCCTGAACATAATAAATACCTTCTACAGGGGGTGCACCCAGCAGTACATATCTACACGGACAATGTAGAAACCTGCTCCCTGCACTCCGGCAGCGCAGAGCTCTGTCACAGCATGCACAATAGAACACAAGAAAGGCCATATGCATCACAAAGGTCCCTTTCCACATTGAAAGGTTTAATGTCAGGATGATAGCATGAACTGGGAGAAGAAAATAGAGCTCTCCCAACAGTCAGAAAGGAAACAGCTGCCCCAACCTCTGCATGCCCATTGAAAAAAATGTCAAAATCGAGTATTCTGCACAAAGCAGTTGATCGTTTAAGTAGCTGAGTAGCTGAGCTTAAACAGGCAGCATGGAGGTACCAAATGCATCTCCGATTGTGTTACTGTCACACCTGCCAGCCTCAAAGCTTTTTTTGTCTTACTTAACAGTGATTAGCAGCACACAAATCATTACATTACATTTGTTTTAAAACGTTACTGCATAAGTCTAACCTTAGCCGAATTTAGTTTTTTTTAAAGATGGGACGATATAAATTTGACCGAGAAGGCCAATCTTATAGGCCCTACACACTGGGCGATATTCCTCAAAGATATGAACGATCTCATTCATTATTGAATAAGATACCGTTCATATATTTCAGTTTGGAGTCGCCAGCCATGAACGATGCGCTGCCCCGCGCTCGTTCATCGCTGGTTCCCCATCTGCTGTGCATGCAGGCCAATATGGACGATCTCGTCCATATTTGCCTGCACTTCAATGGAGCCGGGTGACGGGGGGGGGGGGTGAAGAAACTTCACTCCCCCCGTCACTGCCCCCCCGCCGCCGGGTCGCCCATTGGCCGTATCCGCCGTCGGGCAGCTCGGTGGCGGATCTTTATATGTGTAGGGCCCATACCAGCTACATTGCTGACTGTTATGTAAAAAGCCATTTTGCTAGTTAGTTGGGGTAGTGCTATGTTAGCAGGACACCTGGGGAGAGCTGCACTGCGATAGTGTCATTATTATCATGGTTAACAGCTGCCTAGGGCATCGGGAATTAGGGGGATGCACCACCAGTTTCCAAGTGATCGCACCCCCCTTTTGAGCTTCAGAACATTAGTTACCCCCTCAACAGTATGTACCTGCTCCAGCTCCGCTACAGTATAAGCACTCGGAGAGGACTGGTGTGTGATTACTAGCCCCCATTCCAGCTCCATCCCACTTTGACTATTTCCTATTCAGCAGTGACTTACTGTTTGTCCCCATCAGAGCTGGATGTCGGGGTGAAGGGGGGGGCTGCTGCTTGCACATTCTTAAAACAAGATACAGATATCTATACATATATAAAACTGTAAGGGTTGTGTTCGTACACAGCAGTTTTGTGCTGAGAATATACTTCTATGCACTCTTTATAAACTATGGAGGCATCACGCGAAATCTACTGGATAAATTTTGATGCCGTTTTCACTATTGTATAGCTTAGTGACCTAGTAAGAAACTGATGTATCTATGTATGATCTAGATGTGAAATCAGGTAGAGGAACTATAAAGAAAAAATCAGGCGCTTACAATGTCCGGGCTCCTCAAGTCCTAAATTGCTATATGTAAATAAATATAGAAAATTAGTGTTCCGATCATGCTTCTGCGGAACTTGGCTCCGCCAAAGTTATACAACAGAACCTGACTTCAAGTGACTGCTTTGCAGAGGAACCTAATTGAGGCAGAGATTCTAATGGGATGTGGAGCAGGTGAGACTGGTTTTATATCCCATTATCCCCAACAATTTTCCTTTTGAAATCAAGCACCTACAGTTTCCTGTCAACGTCTGCTTCACTATGATGAGCAAAAAGCCACAATGGCAAATGCTCAGGGCTTCAGGTGTAGATGTCAGGACCAGCTGCTTCTCCCATGGGCAGCTTTACATGGCTTGCTCACGAGTTGGTAGCTCCAAGCATCTTTTTGTGTTAATCTCTGAAGGAAATGTAATCAATGTGTACAGTGTAAATTAAATATACACCACAATATTAAATGGCACTACTGTCTTATTAGTTCCGCTAAGCAATAACAGACATCAACGTGAGCAAAGCCACAGGCAAAAGCTAGTAAGGAATATAAGGAGAAAATAATATGGTATAAAGGAAAAGAAGGGAATTATTGAGGGTTGAATATTTGTACAGGGGTGAATTACAGGAGTTAATAATGCTACATGGTGTAATTTCGGGGAGGGGAGGGGGTGTAGATGGAGTAATCCCACAGTGGGATTCCAGGGGGAGGTATGGAAGAATGCTACAGGATGGATTCCAGGAAAAGAATATTGCAACATGATGTTTTATGGAATAATACTACAGACAGTAATACTGGGAGGGGGGTGTTGAATAATGTATTACTGGAGAGCATGGAATAATGCTGCAGTGGTGATTACAGGATGGGATACAATAATATGGTATCCGGACTCCAGGTCGACAACAAAAAGGTCGACACACCTTAGGTCGACGCCAATTGGTCGACACACCTTAGGTCGACATGGACAAAAGGTCGACAGGAACAAGGTCGACATGGAAAAAGGTCGACATGAGTTTTTCACAATTTTTTTCTTTTTTGGAACTTTTTCATACTTAACGATCCATGTGGACTACGTTTGGAACGGTAATCTGTGCCGAGCGAAGGCACCATGCCCGAAGCATGGCGAGCGAAGCGGTGCACTAATTGGGGTTCCCGGTCACTCTGCGAAGAAAACGACACAAAAAAAACCTCACGTCGACCTTTTTCCATGTCGACCTTTTGTCCATGTCGACCTAAGGTGTGTCGACCAATTGGCGTCGACCTAAGGTGTGTCAACCTTTTTGTTGTCAACCTGGAGTCCCAGACCCCAATAATATTACTGGAGATATTATCAGTGGTGGGATTCAAATAAATTGACAACAAATTCTATGTCCTAATGACCATTTTAAGTATAACAAAAGATATACCGAAAGGTAGTTTCATAATTCATGCATTTAATACTCAAACAAGAACAATAAAAGAGGTACACAAAACTAGATTGTTATAAGAAAGAGTTTTAAAATATTAATGACAAAATATTAAATAATACAGCATAGACCGCAACAGGGCTGAGTGCCTCTGTGTAGCACTGCAGAGTTCCTTTGCACCCGGCCCACCCTCTCTCAGCGTCTTGACATGCTTACTGCGCATGTCAGGACTCGGGACACTAGGGAGAGGAGGAGTCAGCAGGCCAGGGCCGGGCGCGGAGTTACTCTGTAGTGGTACACAAACAGAGACGCTTGGCCCTGTTGCGGTCGCCGGTCTGTGCTGACGGGCGGCAGCTCAGGTTATGACAGAGGGCTACGCCACTGGTTCCGGAACGGCGTTCAGAGCGGCATTCTGGCACAAATATAGCCCTGGCGGCTCTTATTAGCAAACTGTTCTCAACCATACCTAACATTAGGTATAGGTTCTGCAGAACCGGTGTGAACCGGTTGAATCCCACCACTGGATATTATCAGACATTCAATCATTTAGCTGTTTTGTTCCCTGAGACACTGAAATAATGGTATTGTGGAGCATTCTTTAATTGGGAAGTTGAGTTATTACAACAGAGGACCATCTTTCTTAAGAAAAATGATATCCTCCAAAATCTCAATCCAGAGCAATACATTCCAGTAATATCCAGTATTTACAATTTCACAGTATACTTTAGTATTCCCGTATCCCAACATACAATACCACTTCCATGTTTTGAGTATATTGTACTGCTCTTATGCCGCAGTGTACATGACACTCTCTTGCATCAGAGCTGTATTTAGACCTCATGGGGCCCTAGGCAAGAAACAGGTTTGGGGCCCCCTCCCTTAAACAATTCAAAACAGCATATTTTCATATCTGATTCATGCTCCTTACACTATTTGTCCTTTTCCTCCTTAAAGTAATTCCCTTTAACATTATGCACCACACCGTAATGTTCCTTACACTTTATGCCTCACTCCATAATGCCCCTTACATTTTGTGCCTCACTCCATAATGCCCCTTACACATTATGCACTCCATAATGCCCCTTACACAATATGCCATGCACCGTAATACTCTTTATGCATTATACATAACACCCCTTACACATTATGCACCACACCGTAATGCCACCTACACATTATGCCACACACCATAATGCCCTTTACACATTATGCACCACACCATAATGACGCTTACACATTATACCACACACCGTAATGCCTCTTACATATTATGCACCATATCATAATTCCACTTACACATTATGCCACACACCGTAATGCCCTTTACACATCATGCACCATATCATAACACCACTTACACATTATGCCACACAACGTAATGCCCCTTACACATTATGCACCACACCATAATGCCCCTTACACATTATGCACCACATCATAATGTTTCTTACACATTATGCCACACACCGAAATGCCCCTTAAACATGATGCACCATATCATAATGCCACTTACACATTATGCCACACACCGTAATGCCCCTTACACATTATGTACCACACCATAATGCCGCTTACACATTATGCACCATATCATAACCACTTACACATTAGGCCCCACACCATAATGCCCCTTACACATTATGCACCATATCATAATGCCACTTACACATTATGCCACACACCAGAATGCCCTTTACACATTTTGCACCACACCATAATGCCCCTTACACATTATGCATTATATCATAACACCCCTTACACATTATGCCACACACTGTAATGCCCCTTAAACATTATGCACCACATCATAACGCCCCTTACACATTATGCACCACATCATAATGCCCCTTACACATTATGCACTGCACTGTAACACCCTCTACACATTAAGCACCGCCTCTTACAGATTATGCACCATAACACCCTTTACACATTATGCACCACACAGTAACGCCCTTTACAAATTATGTACTGCACCGTAACACCCTTTACACATTACAGTAATGGACTATGTTCTGCGCTCCCTATTAGTAGGTGGAGTATAAAGTGTGTAATATAGGATGCAGGGTTTCTGCGCTGCGCTTAGTTAATGTAGACTCTAATCATGTGTTCCAATTTAGACAAAACAAAATCAAAAATATCCTTGGGCACAGCGAGATATACCCCAAATTATGAATATTTGTATGTTAATGGAGGGTTAAAATGTGATATTAACTTTTTTTAAACAAGTAGAAACAATATAAATAAAACAAGGTCTAAATCAGTGGTAGCCAACCCTGGTTCTCGAGAGCTACCAACAGTTCATGTTTTCCAGCTCACCTGGCAGGTGCAGTCATTACTAACTATCACATTTTAAAAGGTCCACAGGTGGAGCTAATCACTTAACTTGTGATTCTGTGAGGAGACCTGGAAATCGTGCACTGTTGGTAGCTCTCGAGGACCAGGGTTGGCTACCCCTGGTCTAAATAGTCTTAATAGCTATTAAGGTAATTACATGTACATATAATTAACATAAAAACATATGATAGCACGTGTAGTAGAATACATATGGAGTAAAAATGGAGCACATACTTATGGTGAGAAATGTGAATGTCAATTTTGATCCACTTGCAGTTGATGTAGAATAAAAGAGTTTGTAACATTGCAAGTTCTAGTTTTAAGTGAAACAGAAAATTCCGCACTGTTAAAGTGGCTAACTGGCCGGGGTTAATCCTTTGAAAGCTTGTATTAGTACCCGGCAGGGAAGCCGATAATGAGGGATGGGCTGAGGCAGTGTGCAGGTTCACGATGCCAGTACTGGAAAGTGTCTTGTTTTACCGGATCCTATAGTATTGGTGGTGGTGTGCAAGGTCTCTTACTGGTAGTGTGATGTCCAACCAGTGACGGATTTTACCTATGGACTGCAGCCCCCCCAGGTAAAATCCGCCACCTCAGCACAATGTCTGTAAAGCCAGATGCAGTCCTGGAGACTGCACTTGCTTCACTGAGACTGGCAGTGACTTCCTTTTGGAAGTCCTACCTGCCAGTCAAAGACACTGCAGGCTGTCCCATTGGGAGGTGTTTTCTCCTTCTAGGACTTCCAGACCAGACTGAGATAGGGAGAGAGCTAGCTTCCTGTAGGAAGCCACTCTTTGCCTTTTAGTGCAGCCCCAAGTGACTTCTATGGGCCGCAGCCAATGCAGCCCAGAAATCGCGAGTTTGCACATATGCAGTACTGTCGCCGCTACTGCTCATGCGCCCATCCCAGCATCTGTGAATGACATTGTACACTACAGATGCCGGTACCCAGCCAGCTGACGGCGACGGGTACAAGGAAGCAGGGACCTAGTGGCAGGGACAAGGGAGCCGGCAGCACGACCAGCATCATCCCCCCTCCTCCACGAAGGTAGGAGCCGCCACTGTGTCCAACACAGGCACCTGTGCTTTGATGTCAGCTTCCTCCAGAAGATGCTTGGACTTCTGGGTTTGAGAATGGGGGGAGTGTCCCAATGCTTTTCATGGCGCAGTGCAGGGGCCAGATTACTGGAGGCCCATCTACGGGACCTGCCGGGACCTAGGCAGGTGCTTAGGTTGTATAGTGGTAAATCTGGCCCTGTCTTGCAAACAGGACAAAGTAAAAACAATTATCATGCCCCAGTAACTAGTACTAGTCCTACAACCCTGAAATTAGTACAACTCCCATTTCCCAGTGTCACGATCCGGGTATCTGGACGCCATTACTTACCCTTCAGATGCCTTCTAAGGCTGGCTCAGCGTTCCAGGACCAGATCCCATCTGTCATACTGATGTCCACATTCCTGCCTCCTCTCCTGTCACTCTGAGACGCGGTCACCGCAACGCCTGTAACATCCGGAATGGCGTCTCCCGCGGCCTCCGCCGCTGTTCCTGAGTTTCTGCATGCAGAGTGTCAGAGTGGTGATTACGTCAGCCGCGGCCTCCGCTGTGCCCGCGTGGTTAAATGTGCACTTATCAGTCTGGCGTCTCCTGTCTCCTGTGGCCGGCGCCGCCATTACTGTTTTAATTCCCACATGGATTACAAACCAAACTTCCCTCCAAGTGTCTGCATGGGCGCAGCCATCTTGGATTCTGTCATCTGTTCATTTCCACCAATCTACTGTTTGCAATGTTAATCTGCATAATTGCCTAGCCAATCCCTTCCTTGCTGCAGGTATAAGTATTCTGTGCCTGAGCAAGGAAGGCGTCAGTGCTTTGGTTGTCAAACCTTGTTCCAGTTTGTCTCTCTCCTGTGGTTGTTTTCCAGGTTCCAGTTTCTATCTCCAAACCTCCACTAAAGAGACCCGCACCAGCATTCCACCTGCGGTGTAGCCTGACTCTCCTATCCATTTGGATTCATCTGCTTCCAGCTACAGATCCACCTGCTTACAGCAATCAGCTTCCAGCAGAGATCAGCTCTTCTTAAAGTGCCGGTACCCTTTTCTACAGATTATCATTTATCACCGGCATTATTATTTCACCGCTCTCAAGCTACATTTATCATTTAACTGGTTCCAGCCAGTATCCACTCCGTGCCAACATCAGTCTGGTTCCAGCCAGTACCCACAGCAGCCGTTTTATCCACAGCAGCCCAGCTTTTCCTGGAACACCAGCTGGTACGATCCTGGGCTATCTCCATTGCTACAGTCGGGCCTGGTAAGGACTTTCCAACTAGAAGATTATAAGAACTATCTCACACTACCAGAGCCCTGTGGCCCTTGCCACCCTGTAGAACCCAGGAACTGTATTTATCCTCTGCTGATTTTTATGTTTTCTTTTACTGCTGCTGTGTTACGGAGTTTGTCATAAATAAACATCATTGACTTTTACCCTGGTTGTCGTGTTCACGCCTTCGGGCATTTCTTCTACATGTTACTTACATGTCTAGGGGTCTGATACAACCTCCCAGGTTCCGTTACATCTCAGCCCCTACAACTGAGGCTGCCTCCCGTCAGCTCAGGCCCTCAGTTGTGACAGTAAGCACTGACCATATGAATCCAGCCGGAGACCAGGATCAAGCGGCCAGGCCGATGCAAGAACTGGCAGCCCGACTTGAACATCAGGAGGCTGCACAGGGCCACATCATCCGCTGTCTCCAGGATCTCTCTACTCGGCTGGATGGGATTCAGACAACCCTCCGTGGATCAGACGCGTCCGGTGCGTCAACCACAGTGACTCCAGCTATGACCCCACCCACCTTACCCATTTCTGCTCCACGTCTTCATCTTCCAACGCCAGCAAAATTTGACGGATCTCCAAGATTCTGCAGGGGATTTCTCAACCAGTGTGAGATTCAGTTTGAGCTACAACCTGGCAATTTTCCCAGTGACCGTACAAAAATTGCCTACATCATCTCTCTTCTCAATGGCTCAGCCCTTGATTGGGCATCACCGTTATGGGAGAGGTCCGACACCCTGCTATCCTCCTACACTGCGTTCGTGTCAACATTCAGGCGTATCTTCGACGAGCCAGGCCGGGTAACTTCAGCTTCATCTGAGATTCTCCGTTTACGCCAGGGATCACGTACTGTAGGACAATATCTTATACAGTTCCAGATCCTGGCATCCGAACTGGCATGGAACGACGAGGCCCTGTATGCTGCATTCTGGCATGGCTTATCTGAGCGTATTAAAGATGAGTTAGCTACCAGAGACTTACCTTCCAAGTTAGATGAGCTAATCTCACTCTGCACGAAAGTTGATTTACGTTTCAGAGAGAGAGCAACTGAGCGTGGAAGATCATCTGCTCCAAAATCTTCTGCTCCTCCTCCTCGCCAACTGTCATCATCTAAAGACGAGCCCATGCAAATTGGCCGTTCCCGTTTAACTCCTGCTGAGCGCCGAAGACGTCTCTCTGAGTCTCTTTGTCTTTACTGTGCAGCTCCGTCTCACACCATCAATGCCTGTCCCGAACGTCCGGGAAAACTCCAAACCCTAGCTCGCCCAGGAGAGGGCCGGCTAGGAGTAATGATCTCCTCTCCATCTCCTCATGATTGTAATCTCCCAGTGTCGCTCCAAATTGCTCAACGTTATCGGAACGTCATTGCCCTCCTTGATTCCGGAGCAGCTGGGAACTTTATTACCGAAGCCTATGTTAAACGGTGGTCCCTACCCACCGAGAGACTTCCTTCGTCCATCTCCTTAACTGCCGTGGATGGCAGCAAGATTTTTGATGCAGTTATTTCCCTAAGGACTCTACCAGTTCGTCTGAGAGTGGGAGTTCTTCATTCCGAATTTATTTCTTTTTTAGTGATACCAAGGGCCACACATCCTGTGGTCCTGGGCCTTCCATGGCTCCGTCTTCACAATCCATCTATTGATTGGACGACTACGCAGATTCTGGCATGGGGTCCCTCCTGTGCTGAGACATGTTTGTTTAAAGTATTGCCTGTCTGTTCTTCCTCCCCCAGGTCGTCTGATGTTCCACCTCCTCCATATCAAGATTTCACGGATGTGTTCAGTAAGGCTTCTGCAGATATCCTTCCTCCTCATAGAGAATGGGACTGCCCGATTGATCTCGTTCCAGGGAAGGTTCCACCTCGAGGCCGAACTTACCCGTTGTCTCTGCCTGAGACGCATTCTATGGAGGAATACATTAAAGAGAACCTAGCAAAAGGGTTCATTCGACCTTCCTCTTCTCCAGCCGGCGCAGGCTTCTTTTTCGTAAAGAAAAAAGATGATGGTCTACGGCCGTGCATTGATTACAGAGGTCTGAACGACATTACCATCAAGAACCGCTATCCACTACCCCTGATTACTGAGCTCTTTGATAGAGTTAGCGGAGCTACCATCTTCACAAAGCTGGACTTGAGAGGTGCATACAATCTCATCCGGATCCGTGAGGGTGACGAGTGGAAGACCGCCTTTAACACCCGTGACGGACATTATGAGTACCTCGTCATGCCCTTCGGATTGAGCAATGCTCCAGCTGTCTTCCAGCATTTTGTCAATGAGATCTTCAGAGACATTTTATACCGTCATGTCGTGGTCTATCTAGATGATATCCTCATTTTTGCCAACAATTTAGAGGAACATCGTTTTTGGGTAAAAGAGGTTCTGTCCCGTCTCCGTGTCAATCATCTCTATTGCAAATTAGAGAAATGCGTCTTTGAAGTCAAGTCCATTCCGTTTCTAGGTTACATTGTGTCCGGTTCCGGACTAGAGATGGATCCTGAGAAACTACAAGCAATCCAGAATTGGCCGATACCCTTAACCTTCAAAGGGGTCCAGAGGTTCTTAGGGTTCGCCAATTATTACAGAAAGTTTATACGAGACTTTTCCACCATTGTGGCGCCTATTACTGCTTTAACTAAGAAGGGTGCTAACCCGTCCAAGTGGTCTGAAGAAGCTACGCAAGCTTTTCATCTCTTAAAACAACGGTTCATCTCTGCACCAGTTCTGAAACAGCCCGACATCGACTCTCCTTTCATCTTAGAGGTGGATGCCTCCTCTGTTGGAGTAGGAGCGGTGTTATCTCAGAGGGCTAAAGATGGCCATTTACATCCTTGCAGTTTCTTCTCCCGGAAGTTCTCCCCAGCGGAGCGCAACTATGCCATTGGCGACCAGGAGTTGCTAGCCATCAAGCTCGCTCTAGAGGAGTGGAGATATCTGTTGGAGGGAGCTTCTCATTCAATCACCATACTTACAGACCACAAGAACCTTTTATATCTGAAAGGCGCACAATGTCTCAACCCTCGTCAGGCCAGATGGGCACTTTTCTTTTCCAGGTTCGACTTTAAACTCCAGTTCTGTCCGGGCTCTCAGAATCGCAAGGCCGATGCCCTTTCCCGCTCATGGGAGCAAGAAAATGAGTCAGAGTCTTCAGACAAGCATCCTATTATCAATCCGTTGGCATTCTCCACGGTAGGGATGGACTCTACGCCCCCACTAGGGAAAAGTTTTGTGAAGCCGGTACTGAGGAAGAAGCTCATGCATTGGGCCCATGCTTCCCGTTTTGCCGGACATACAGGTATCCAAAAAACCCTGGAGTTTATCTCTAGGTCCTATTGGTGGCCAACTCTGAGAAAGGACGTCATGGAGTTTATTGCATCTTGCCCAAAGTGTGCCCAACATAAAGTATCCCGCCAGTCGCCTGCGGGGCAACTGGTTCCACTATCCGTTCCCCGTCGACCATGGACCCATTTGTCGATGGATTTCATTACAGACTTACCCATGTGCAACAAGTTCAATACCATCTGGGTGGTAGTTGACCGGTTCACCAAGATGGCACACTTCATTCCTCTCACCGGTCTTCCGTCAGCTTCCAAGTTGGCTCAAGTGTTCATACAAGAGATCTTCCGACTCCACGGTCTGCCTGAAGAAATTATCTCAGATCGAGGAATTCAATTCACAGCCAAATTCTGGCGAAGTTTATGTCAAGTCCTCCAAGTCAAACTAAAGTTTTCCACGGCTTACCATCCTCAGACCAATGGTCAAACTGAGAGGGTGAATCAGGACTTGGAGGCCTTCCTCCGCATCTATGTGTCTTCCTCTCAAGATGACTGGGTTCAATTACTTCCCTGGGCCGAGTTCTGTCATAACAATCAGTATCATTCCTCATCTTCTTCAACACCATTCTTCACCAACTTTGGATTCCACCCTAAAGTCCCTGAATTCCAACCGCTCCCAGCAACTTCTATTCCAGCAGTGGATATCACCTTGCATCAGTTTGCAAACAACTGGAAGAGTGTACGAGCAGCTCTGCTCAAGGCATCGTTCAGGTATAAGAAGTTTGCGGACAAGAAGCGTAGAGCGGTTCCTGCTCTCAAGGTGGGTGATCGGGTATGGTTATCCACGAAGAATTTGAGGTTAAGAGTTCCCAGTATGAAGTTTGCACCTCGCTACATTGGTCCTTTCAAAATTGAGCAAGTCATCAATCCTGTTGCTTACAGACTTCAGTTACCTCCCTTCTTAAAAATACCCAGGACATTCCATGTTTCCCTGTTGAAACCGCTGATCCTGAATCGGTTTCATTCCTCACTTCCTCCAACTCCGAAAGTCCAAACTCAACGAGGCGTTGAGTATGAAGTGGCCAAGATCCTGGACTCACGTCACCGTTACGGTCAACTACAGTATCTTATTGACTGGAAGGGTTACGGCCCTGAGGAACGCTCATGGACCAATGCTACTGATGTCCATGCTCCTGCCTTGGTCCGGAGATTCCATTCCAAGTTTCCTCAAAAGCCAAAGAAGTGTCCTGGGGCCACTCCTAAAGGGGGGGGGGGGGTGCTGTCACGATCCGGGTATCTGGACGCCATTACTTACCCTTCAGATGCCTTCTAAGGCTGGTTCAGCGTTCCAGGACCAGATCCCATCTGTCATACTGATGTCCACATTCCTGCCTCCTCTCCTGTCACTCTGAGACGCGGTCACCGCAACGCCTGTAACATCCGGAATGGCGTCTCCCGCGGCCTCCGCCGCTGTTCCTGAGTTTCTGCATGCAGAGTGTCAGAGTGGTGATTACGTCAGCCGCGTCCTCCGCTGTGCCCGCGTGGTTAAATGTGCACTTATCAGTCTGGCGTCTCCTGTCTCCTGTGGCCGGCGCCGCCATTACTGTTTTAATTCCCACATGGATTACAAACCAAACTTCCCTCCAAGTGTCTGCATGGGCGCAGCCATCTTGGATTCTGTCATCTGTTCATTTCCACCAATCTACTGTTTGCAATGTTAATCTGCATAATTGCCTAGCCAATCCCTTCCTTGCTGCAGGTATAAGTATTCTGTGCCTGAGCAAGGAAGGCGTCAGTGCTTTGGTTGTCAAACCTTGTTCCAGTTTGTCTCTCTCCTGTGGTTGTTTTCCAGGTTCCAGTTCCTATCTCCAAACCTCCACTAAAGAGACCCGCACCAGCATTCCACCTGCGGTGTAGCCTGACTCTCCTATCCATTTGGATTCATCTGCTTCCAGCTACAGATCCACCTGCTTACAGCAATCAGCTTCCAGCAGAGATCAGCTCTTCTTAAAGTGCCGGTACCCTTTTCTACAGATTATCATTTATCACCGGCATTATTATTTCACCGCTCTCAAGCTACATTTATCATTTAACTGGTTCCAGCCAGTATCCACTCCGTGCCAACATCAGTCTGGTTCCAGCCAGTACCCACAGCAGCCGTTTTATCCACAGCAGCCCAGCTTTTCCTGGAACACCAGCTGGTACGATCCTGGGCTATCTCCATTGCTACAGTCGGGCCTGGTAAGGACTTTCCAACTAGAAGATTATAAGAACTATCTCATACTACCAGAGCCCTGTGGCCCTTGCCACCCTGTAGAACCCAGGAACTGTATTTATCCTCTGCTGATTTTTATGTTTTCTTTTACTGCTGCTGTGTTACGGAGTTTGTCATAAATAAACATCATTGACTTTTACCCTTGTTGTCGTGTTCACGCCTTCGGGCATTTCTTCTACATGTTACTTACATGTCTAGGGGTCTGATACAACCTCCCAGGTTCCGTTACATCTCAGCCCCTACAACTGAGGCTGCCTCCCGTCAGCTCAGGCCCTCAGTTGTGACACCCAGTAATTAGTACAACTCCCATGTCCCAGTAAATAGTACAGCTTCCATACCCAAGTAACTAGTACAGCTTAAATGCTCTGTAACTGGAACAGATACTATGCCCCAGTAACTAGTACAGCTCCCATGCACCAGTAATTAATGTCCCAGTAACTAGTACTGCTCACATCTCCCAATAACTAGTAAAGCTCCTATGTCCGTCCAGTAACTAACTAGTACAACTTCCCATGCCTCAGTAACTAGAACAGCTCCCAAGCAACTGTAACTAATACAACTCCCATGACCCAGTAACTTGTACAACATCATTTTGTAAGGAAAATAGAAATACAATTGTAATGGTCAGTTAGATCATACTGCCATGATGATGGGCCTATTTTTCCATGGAGGCCATGCCCCAGATGTCCCTCTACCACCCATTTTCCTCTGATCTCCCACTGCTGCTGCTTCCCAAATCTATATAGAAAATATTAATTTTAAAATGTAAAATTTTCTGCGGGCTGCACCCAGAGATCTGTGATCGTTGAGTTAGTCATCGGTGACCTGGTCAGCAGATCCGTACAGTCAGCTGAGACGCATTGAAAGTCCCGGGCAGCACCTTAGCTGAGGGCACAGATCAGCTGACTGGACCACAGAGAAGGAGCTTATCGATCCCCGGGTTCAGATAAATTTTATTTTATTTATTTTTTATTATACTTATTTATTTTCTCTGTACTCAGCCTGTGGTCTATTAGACACACAGACTGATCACAGAAGCGAATTCTGGGCAATTCTCTGCCCAGCAGCATGCAGGAGGGGCAAAGCAGGCATAAGGGAAATGGGAGGCAAGTGCGCATAATGCCATCTGAAGATAACATTACTATCGCAAGGCTTCTTCCAGTACTATTGTGCGACATAACGGGGGCACAGTATGGTATAATGGGGTCACTGTGTGCTATAATGGAGGTACTGTGTGTGGCACTGTGTGTGGCATAATTAGAGCACAGTGTGACATACCTGGGCACTGTGTGGCATACTGGGGCACAGTGATGCATAATGCATGATAATGTGGATTGTGATATACTGTGTGTAGCATAAAGGGATCTAGTTAAAATCTTTTCCTTTCACCCAGAGCTGGCCCTGCTATATACACATGCAAAAGTGAATGAAAAAACTTTTTTATACCCAAATCTCTTTTTATATCTGACTAGCCATACGAAATCTGTCTCTACCGCTCACCGCTGCTAAAGTCATTTGTTAAATCCCTGTGCTGGAAGACATTCAATTTCAAATGCCAAGAAATGAGGCCATATCCAATCTGAAATGGTTTTAATCCTTCTGTAAAACACTAAGCAGCAGACTAATCATTCTCACTACTCCAGAGCCTGGCAGAAGCCTTCTGAAAATAGGGATTCTTCTCCCAATTTCCTTGGATATCAGCATTTCAAATGAACAAAAAATGAATGGGGTCATCATACTGGAAAAGCCCCAGGCTAGTTTTCTGCCAGTAAATTGACATGAAATTCTGGATCCTTCGAAGCACCAAAAATCTTTCCAGCGAAAAAGAATATATCACTAATTCTCTGCTATTCCGTGCAATCCTTTTCTGATTTATTTAAATATGATTTTATTTATTTTTTAGAATTTATTTATTATATAAGATAGCAGACTGAGTACTATCTGTAATACACTGATGTAATAGTTCAGATTGGTATATAGTTTTATCAGGGTTGGGGATTGTATGACTCTTCAAAACTACAATGTAATTGTGACACTTAAGCATACCTCCCAACTACTTGATTTGTTAAAGAGGGACATCTGCGCGCCCCGGATGCACGTTCCCTGAAAATAGAGGCATGGCCTCATGGCTAGGGGGCGTGGCCAAACTGCAAGTGCTGCGATTGTAAGCCGCCCCCGCTATTTTCATCATTGTGAGGGCATGAACAACTCTCTGTAAGCTACTGGCCACAGGGCCGGCAACAGAAATCTTGGGGCCCCATACACTGATATCTCTGGGAGCCCCCTACCCCCTCAACTCTTCCCCTCAATATAAATGTGTGTGTATATCTGGCACTCCCCCTCTTTTGAGGCTCATCGAGCAAAAGCTCCTGCTCCGGTGCCCTCCTTGGCAGGCTGTGCAGTCTGCTGGTATATACGAAGAAACAATGGCGGCACTCTGGAGACTTGGTTTAACGTGGTGAAAAAGTAGTGCTGTTTATTTCAACGTTTCGGGGTGCAAGCCCCCGTCTTCAGGAAACACACCCCGAAACGTTGAAATAAACAGCACTACTTTTTCACCACGTTAAACCAAGTCTCCAGAGTGCCGCCATTGTTTCTTCGTATATATATATATATATATAAATATACAGTATATACATACACACGCACACATATACATACACATACACATATACAAACATACATATATAAGCACACATGCAGGGGCGGATTCGGAAACAAAAGTGGCCCTGGAAAAATTTCTAAAAGTGGCCTCATGTGGGTGGCACCAAACCAACTGTAGGCGGAACCAATACCAAAGTAGGCGGGATTAATACTTCAAATTAATATTACACCTCATAACCCAGTGATCACGCTGAGCCGAAAAAAAAGTGGGTCCCAGGGACCCCTCACTTTTAAAAATTGGGGTCCTACCTGTCCTATTCTGGGTCCCATCGGAATGAAGGTTCTTATTAATCTTATTAATGATTCAAATATAAAAACACAGAGTTGATTTGGACAGTACAAAAGTGTTGCAAAGGGGAGGGGGGGGGGGGGTGACAGTGCTGCTGGGCTGTGTAGCATACAGGACACCCTGCACCAGAGCTGTAACTAGACATTTTGGCGACCCTTTGGCAGAAACAGAATTGGTGCTCCACCTGCTATACCCAAAAGAAGGGACAGTGCGCGCGAAGGCGCGCAGCAAAATTTAGGGGAGTGGCTTTGTGGGGAAGGGGCGTGACCACATAATAGTGCCAATTAACATTACACCACACTGTAGTGCCACTTATACACATTGCACCAGGTAGAACCTCCTATACACACTGCGGGAGGTAGAGCACGTTATACACATTGCACCAGGGAGAGCACGTTACACACATTGCACCAGGTAGAGCACATAGACATACATTAAACAACCCCCCCAAAAAATATGTAGTCAGCGTCATTACACACATAAAGACCTGTTATATGCAGTACTAAGCTCGATGTGATTTGGTCTATAGCAGAACAAAGACAGACTAGAACCATCCACCTGGGGCAGAAAGGGAATGGGTGCCAACCAGCCAGGTAAAGGGTGTCAACCACCCAGAGCCAGGGGGAGGGATGAGGGGGCACACTGTTGCCGGGGGGAGGGGGCACACTGCTGCTGGGGGGAGGGATGAGGGGGCACACTGATGCCGGGGGGAGGGATGAGGGGGCACACTGCTGCCGGGGGGAGGGATGAGGGGGCACACTGATGCCGGGGGGAGAGATAAGGGGGCACACTGATGCCGGGGGGAGGGTTGAGGGGGCACACTGTTGGCCAGGTGGAGGGATGAGGGGGCACACTGTTGGCCAGGGGGAGAGATGAGGGGGCACACTGCTGGCCAGGGGGAGGGATGAGGGGGCACACTGATGCCAGGGGGAGGGATGAGGGAGCACACTGATGGCCAGGGGGAGAGATGAGGGGGCACACTGATACCGGGGGGAGGGATGAGGGGGCACACTGCTGGCCAGTGGGAGGGGATGAGGGGGCACACTGCTGGCCAGGGGGGGGCGGGGGATGAGGGGGCACACTTTTGGCCAGGGGGGGGATGAGGGGACACACTGTTAAACAGGGGGGGGGATGAGGGGGCACACTGCTGGCCAGGGGGAGGGATGAGGGGGCACACTGTTGGCCAGGGGGAGGGATGAGGGGGCACAATGCTGCTGTCAGGAGGGGAGATGGGGACACTCCAATGCTGTCAGGGGGAGATAGGGGGGGGGGCAAGCTGGTACTGGCAGGGGGAGATAGGGGGTCACACTGGCACTGTCAGGGGGGATGGGGGCACACTGATGCTGGCAGGGAGGATATGGGGCACACTGGTGCTGGCAAGGGGGGCAGGAGGCCTCTCACAGTTACGCACCCACATGACGGGACTTACCACCAGAGCAGCGCGGACGCAGCAGCCAGGAAGCCTCCCCCGGGTGATCCTCCCCGCAGTACAGCTCCTGTGAACAGGAGTCTTGGAGGAGCGTCTGCGCCTCCAACACGGTGGACCCAGCTCTCTAGATAGCGGCCGCTGGCCGCAGCGGTCATCAGTAATCAGGTGACAGGGAGGAGGGGGTATGGCCGGCTCTCCTGACAGCGGCCGCTGCCCGGCTCACTAATAAGCATGTGATGTGGAGGGCGGGCCGGCTGGCTCTCCTGACAGCGGCCGCGGCACTCACAAGTTGGCAGGTGACGTGGAGGGGGATGGTGCCACTCATGACAGGCGGCCCCGGACCCCGATCGGCCCGCCGGGGTATTCCCCGGTAAAGGCAATGGCCAATCCGGCCCTGCACACATGCATGTACATATACTACACAGACACAAACATACATATATAGACACAGACCCACAGATTGTCACAACGGTGAGGGAGATTGCAAGGACCCAGGAGGGACTGACCTTGTCTGTAGGGACATCACATTGGTAAAGCTGCAGTCGGCTGCTGTCTGATATTCCCAGTCAGTGTGCCTGGCAGTGCTGTGCCGCTCAGCTCCTCGGAGTCAGCGGCAGCAGCAGGGACGGGCTGGCGCGGGTTCATGCGTAGTGACTCCGCGACGCTGGCAACACAGCACGGGACCAGCTCAGACCAAGTGATGGGGAATGCGGCGGGGGTGGTGTTTGTATTGGGAAGTAATTGTCTGTTAATTGACATATGGGCGTCCCGGAGTGCACGGGAGCCACAGATTTCTTAGGTGCTGCCTACACATTTCTTGTGCCCCTGATGCCATACGGGTGTCCCCTTTGACCCCCCCTGTCGCCGGGCTTTCCCTCTCTGCTGGTGAATGCACAAAGTGTCTATGTACCGCTGCTCTGCCAGAGCAGCAAGTGAGGGACACTGCGGCCCACGGGTGGGACAGCGGGACAATTCGTGAAAAATGGGATGATCCCAAAGGTAATAACTTAGCTAATGTAACTTTTTTTTTTAAATATAGACATGAGCTGGTGTGTACGGTGATCCGCTATCATATGTACAGTGCATTAATGTGGTATTTATTTATAGACAGGATCACCATCATATCCACATATATACCAGTATATGCTACAAATATATTTATGAAGGGTTCCAGACCATGTACTGTAGTAGTAGCCATGTTGTCTGCGCATGCAGACCATTGATGATCCCTGGATGTCTGCATTGTAGACATAGATAGAACTGTTATAGTAGCAGGGGGACAGTTCCTACAGGAGCCCGCAGCTGGCAGGGAAACTCCTGTCATCAGATCAGTCATGGGCAGAACAACCCAACAGTAGCAGAGCCCCGAGGGCCAAGGCCCACAATCTAATATTCATTTTTATATCACTGTCATCCTCAAGCTCTGATTTCATGCCCCATTTAATTCTCTCCCATTTTTATTGTTGCTGTCAGGCACTGGTATTCAGCCTGCCAATTTACTTCTATTGTCCACTTGTTTCTGCTCCATTCCCGACCACCTCCTCTTCTTCTATCACCGGCACATGGTTGAATTAGACTATCACTGTCCATAATGAGTGGCAGCTATGTGGCCCGGTAGACAACTGCAGCTACTGGTGCAGTACTGCGCCCAGCCTATCATTTTTTAATGATACATCTCTACGGAGTAAGTAAAATGTTGAACTTTTTTACAACTTTCAAAAGGACATGGGGGGAATTAAATTCAATGTGATGAATGCAGTGTGCTGTTCCGTAACCGCACACAGGGCTCACCGGCATGCCAAGGAAAACTTGCGCTGTTGGCACTACCGTCTATGTCCAATATGTGCACATCCAGGCATCACGCCAATGCCCGGCGGCACATCATGCTAAACTGAATCGCCATCATGATGTTGAAGACGGGATGGAGAGCCAGAAAAAGTAAATTTTTGCATCTGAGCCACCCATTCCCTGATTCCTAGTGGCTGCATACAAAGATACAGCATCAGTCTCAGATCAGTCGATTATCGGAGTTCTGTGTAGCCCTATGGTAACGCAGCATGGCTGCACGAAGTAAGACGCCAGACACACTGCAGCTGCATATGGGATCGCAGCTGCAGCCTCAAACACATCACCAAAATGACTGCATCACACCTGCGTTTTTGCTGCAACTCCCCTTAATCCCCCAAATGTCCTATAACAGTCAATCAACTTTGCAAATAATTCCTTTCTGTGACAACTGTCACATGCGCAGTACGACTTAGACGAATGTGCAGACCGCTGATAGTCGCTCAACTGCATAAATATTGGATTAGCGTACAACAATGAACCATAATGCATTAGTAATAGTAATGTTAGAGATTCATCCGCTGGAGTTCTCCTTGACGTGGTGGATGGGCTCACATGTTTTCCCAAATATGCTCCATATTATTTGCAGAGTTTATTATATCTCTTTTAACTATCAGTGTTCTTAGTGCTTAGAGTGTGCACCAGCATATTTTGTTTGCATGGCAATACAAGTCTCAGCATGATAGCACCCCTTATTGTGCCTGATGCAGAGGTGGACACAAACTGACCGCAATGCTGATGCTTGTGCAGTTGAGCAATTATTTGCTACCGCATATACATAAACTATTCTGAAAACCCCTACGGCGCATGTGTTACCCTGACTGTATGCAAAAATGCACTGTTGCATATGGAGCCGGTGGTATCAGATATGGAGGGGCAAAGTAATGGCCGCTACTGGGCGGTGTATAGGTGGTCGCCTAAAGGGACTGCACAAAATCAGTGCCTGTGCCTGTTATGGGAGGGATGCAGGCTGCATTCTCAGACGCAAAGTAGCTACCACACAGGCCATGTTGAGAAGGAGACACTGCAAGTTGATGGTGCACCAAGGTTGGATTGCCTCAAACCACTGCAGTGCTACAGTGTACAGTGACGCAGAACATGGGCGCATTAAGAGAGGGGGCCCGTGTGCAATCTCTGTCCAGGCCCCCTCCTCTATAGCTGGCAGTACAGCAGACTCAGAGCACTAGGGTTACTAGGAGACTCTAGTGTTGTACCAGAGTCTAGTGCGCATGGTGCGGTGGCCATTTTTACTGTGATTTTCCTACAGCACATGCATGAAAACCCGGAAAATGTCTGCCATTCCATCTTCCCAGTGATTTGTGCAGCACTGCTGTCGTCAACATGGGACTCCGGAGGGTTATATTCAAGAAAAGGATGCAGGGTGTGCAGTGTGGCCCACCCCCATGACCCAGGGGCCCGTGTGCACAGCACACCTTTAGCACAGTAAACTATTTGCAATGACACTGTACATCAGGAAGATGTAGAAGGGGAAGAAGTCTCTCTGTCAATGCATCAGTGCTTCAATGTTGTTACTTAAAATGCAGGCTGCATTCTCAGAAAATATGAATTCTAGGTATAAATGTTGCAGTCATATACAAGGGAGACCTGCAGCATTGCAAACATACAGTATTTCAATAATGTGCTTATACTGCCCCTAGTGGAAAATATAAATATTTACAAAAAAGAGGTAAATTCTTAAAGCGATGAGCATTATTATTATTATTTTGAACAGTTTATTATATAGCACAGCATATTCCGTTGCACTTTGGAAACAACAGTGATAAAACAAAACTGGTTAATAGTAACAGACAGTCATAGAGGTAGGAAGGCCCTGCTCGCAAGCTTACATTCTAATCTATAGGATTCAAAGGATTTTCAAAATCACCATTTAGCAAATCACATTGCTAATATTCACTGACTGATAAAGGAGTCCATATGTTACATATTTAATCAACAAAAATAGTGACCTGTGAAATGATTTAGGTTCAAGAAACCTAAATCATTTTGTTTTAAATTTGTGTCTTTAATTAAAGTGACTACAACAGACATTGGCCCTCATTCCGAGTTGATCACTCGCTAGCTGCTTTTAGCAGCCATTCAAACGCTAAGCCGCCGCCCTCTGGGAGTGTATCTTAGCTTAGCAGAAGTGCGACCGAAAGGATCGCAGCGCGGCTACAAAAAAAGATTGTACAGTTTCTGAGTAGCTCGAGACCTACTCCTACCTTGCGATCAGTTCAGACTGTTTTGTTCCTGTTTTGACGTCACAAACACGCCCTGCGTTCGGCCAGCCACTCCCCCGTTTTTCCAGCCACTCCTGCGTTTTTATCTGGCACGCCTGCGTTTTTACACACACTCCCCGAAAACGGTCAGTTACCACCCAGAAACACCCACTTCCTGTCAATCACTCTGCTGCCAGCAGTGCGACTGAAAAGCGTCGCTAGACCTTGTGTGAAACTGCATCGGCTTATGTGAAAGTACGACTATGGTGCGCACTGCGCCCCATACGCATGCGCAGAAGTGCCGCTTTTTCTACTAATCGCCGCGCTACGAACGAAAGCAGCTAGCGATCAACTCGGAATGAGGGCCATTATCCACAGGTTTGGGATACTTGTTAATGCAGTGTTAATTGTATTAAAACTAATCTACACTGGCTCCAAATTATAGAATCAAACCCTAACCACCAAGCAGAAGAGCCTCGGGTTCTGGTGTCTGGGGCTTCACTCAGGAAACCACTGAGATACTTATGTTAAGATTTAAAATTGACTCTGCTGTCTTCATCAAGTGAATTGACCATTTCAGGCCCTGGTAGGGTGAGTGTATGTGAGGTGGAGTCATCACTTCAGATCTCTGCAATGCAGCCTCAGGTTTCTTCAGTGTTCCTTCCTGGAGGTCTGCAATGTAATGCATTGATTCCACATGTAATTTCACTGATGCCACAAAATGTTAAACTTCTAGACCAGTAAATTTAGTCACAAAGGATGTAAAATCTTACTAAACACACTAGACTCAGTCCTGGCAGCTGAAAATCTAAAGCCAACATACCTGTAAGCAGGGCTGCCAAGAGAAATCCTGGGCCCCGGTACAACAACTTCCTGGGCCCCCGAATCCCCCTGGAGGGGGTGTGACCACAGCATGCCAGAGGCATGGCCACACCTCTTTTGGGGCGTGTCTAGCACATGAGAAGCACCCACTCACAGGAGCATGGCATGCCTCCCAGCCAGGGCAGTAGAGAACCTGGCTGGGCCAGGTACTTTTCAGGGGGCGTGGCCTCACCACAGGAGGCATGGACCTGGGCCCCCACTGGGCCCCTCCAACAGACCTGGGCCCAGGTAATTTGTACCCACTCCCCTCTCTCTCGGCGCCACTGCCTGTATGCGACTGTTAGACCAATAGTGGTCATCTTTCCTCTTTATTTATATATCTCAACATTGCTGATTGTATGACCATTAAAGATGAACAGAACATGGCATTTTGCAAAATACAATCTCTGAGTTCCATTTTTATTTCACCATTCCATGGAGCACAGTTCCGTGGGTTATCATTCTGCATTGTACTTTAAATTTGTATTTTGTTGAATTTTTAGTTTATGAGATAGAAGGACAATGATAAATGAATTCTGCTGTGTGATGTGTTTGGGTTAAGACACTTCAGCCTAAATTCTGCCCAGAAAGTGTGTGAAATTTTGTAGCCACATACAGAACCAGGCAAATAATTGTATTCTCATGTTTATTGGACAGCAATACTACATAACGCTACAGTACTTAAATTAAGCCATGATTATATATTGTATTATTAGTTTCATTTTTATTTATTTGCACAATAACATTATCATACACTTTCAGATTATAATACTTAAGTAGAGTTTAATTTACTTTGCAGAATTTTTATTAGTTTTTATTAAAAGAATAGAATTTATTTCTTGCAGCTACACACCATGTTCAGATATGGTCATTATTTAGCATCGCATAAGGAAAGAAAATATAAGTCAACTTCCCTAGAAACTTTAATATTGAATACATACAGTTTACCCATCTCTACTGTTTTATTACAAATGTATGTTGGGTTGGCGCTACCATTAGGAAAACCTTAGAGATTTTCTAGGATGCCAGAGGCTAGGAGGCACCTAAATGACTGAGGGGGAGATGTATCAAACATACTTACCGACATTCTGGCTTCCTCCTCAGTGAGTGGGGCAGCCAGTTTGGTAGAAAGAGGGACGTGGCGCGGCATGGGGAGCGTGGCAGAGAAAAGTATGTTAAATAGGGAGCGGAACATGAGGCGTGACCGGGCAATCACGTCATCAAGGCCACCTCCTGATTAGTTGGTACTTTATCTCTCAACACATTATCTCTCTCCAAGCTTTGCTAAATCTCCTTGTATGTTACATAAAGCGCTATGTGTAGCTGCTGGGTGATGACTGCTTCTCCATGTTCCTCACTGAGGAGCCGTGGATGTTTCCACCACCTACTTCCTAGGCGGGGAGTGACAACTCCGAGGGCTTACAATGGCCCTGGGAATATGAGCAAAGAATGACTTATATATTTTCCATTTGTTATATTAAATAATAACTAGATTATAATTATATTATTATTTTGCCTTACAGACAGTAGCAATTTTTTTAAAGAATTATACTGTATTTCTGGGGACTGTTTAAGAACTATGGAGCCAGAAACAAAATATCCGGAATTTTTATCGGTCTGTTTATTCTGGCATGACGTAAAAACTACTGTATGGGTTTGCAATGACTTACCATCTTAACCATTTACCTCTGACAGCTGAGTGGGCGGTTTTAATTTTTTTTCACCCCACCCCCACCAGGGTGTTGCAGAGTAGCAAAAAATAAATGTGAATAGTATCGACTATTGCTTGTAACTGCATTTTACACCAATGGATTCATAAAAAAACCCTTCTATACATTTATTTTGAGCCAAGATATTTAATGTATTCCATATGGATTGGTTGGAAGCTTCTCTACACAAAGATGAACATACTGAGAAGTTTTTTTCAAACTTGGGAGGGGTTTTTAGACTCATTGGGGTAAATTTACTAAGGTGTGAGTTTTTTTTTTAGAACTGATGATGTTGCTCATAGCAGCCAGTCAGATTCTACTTAACATTTTTCTAGCTGCTTCTAGAAGATAATAGATATATATCTGATTGGTTGCTACAGGCATCATCACCAGTTCAAAAAAAACTCCCACTTTAGTAAATTTACCCCATTGTCAGGTGATTTGTAAGCTCAATTGCACAAATGTTTCCACCCTAGTCAATGGTATGAGACTAGACTGTTACTGGAGATGCTCCAATTAATTTACTGTACCTACAAATATTTCCACTATATTATCCGACTATCTGTGAACATTTCTCAGTTTACTTTCTTATAGTGTGTGTTTTATTTCTTTTTTTGTTTTATATCTTTGTAATTATTATGATAGGCCCGTTGTTGTATCTTTCAAAAATACTTTATTGGACATTGTATGATCCATGCTCCATTCTTATCTGTTCCATCTTGAATAAAAATAAGTTTAAAAAACCTCAAAAACTACTGGATTGGATCGCATTTTCATTATTTTATAGCTCAGTGACCTAGAAAGAAACTGAGGTTTGTATGATCTCAATGTGACATCAGGGAGAGGAGAAATAAAGGAAAAACCTGACGCTTAACACTCAGTGCACTGAAAGTTGGTGTTCCGATCATGCTTCTATGAAACTTGACTACGCCAAAGTTGTGCAACAGAACCCAACTTAAAATGACTGTTCTGCAGATGAACCTAATTGAGACAGAGATTCTAACAGGATGTGGAGCAGGTGAGACTGTGTTTATACCAGGGACATGTGGTAAGGTAAATGGCTCAGGAGGTACTGGCTAGTACCAGAGCTAGATTTGGAGCCATATGTCATTGCCCTGACGAAGAGCAATTGCACGATACGCAATGGCCTGTGACAGGTGGACTGATGGTAATAGTGGATTGAGCGCTACACCTCGTTTTCCAGCAATCGAGTTGAGCAGCAGGACATCCAGACCCTGGCGCTCATTTTTCTATCTACTGTACATGCTCTTGTTCCATTCTGGTCTTGTAACGTCTCCATTTTTTACCTTAACCTATTTTTTTTTATGCTATTGTTCGTGAAATAAATTGTGTGTTACGTTATTACACTATGTGGGATACCATTTACCTTTTTCCACATGTTTGAGCACTTTTTGGATTATTGAAGTGGACACGGAACAACTGTTTAAGATTTGCTTTCTACACGCTTGAAGCATACATCAGTCTGGTAAAGCCTCCATTTTATTTGTTTGATGGATATATTAAGAAGTATTTGCATATAGTATCTACAGTATATATCTGAATGTATTAATATTGTTCAAAACAAAAGTACACTATAATAAGAATTTACTCACCGGTAATTCTATTTCTCGTAGTCTGTAGTGGATGCTGGGGACTCCGTAAGGACCATGGGGAATAGACGGGCTCCGCAGGAGACTGGGCACTCTAAAGAAAGATTCAGTACTATCTGGTGTGCACTGGCACCTCCCTCTATGCCCCTCCTCCAGACCTCAGTTAAGGAAACTGTGCCCGGAAGAGCTGTCATTACAAGGAAAGAATTTTGGAATCCAGGGTAAGACTCATACCAGCCACACCAATCACACTGTACAACTTGTGATAAACTTACCCAGTTAACAGTATGAACAACAACTGAGCATCACTCAACCGATGCTACATAACCATAACCCTTTGTTAAGCAATAACTATATACACGTATTGCAGAAAGTCCGCACTTGGGACGGGCGCCCAGCATCCACTACGGACTACGAGAAATAAAATTACCGGTGAGTAAATTCTTATTTTCTCTAACATCCTAGTGGATACTGGGGACTCCGTAAGGACCATGGGGATTATACCAAAGCTCCCAAACGGGCGGGAGAGTGCGGATGACTCTGCAGCACCGAATGGGCAAACACAAGGTCCTCCTCAGCCAGGGTATCAAATCTGTAGAATTTTGCAAAACTGTTTGAACCCGACCAAGTAGCAGCTCGGCAAAGCTGTAATGCCGAGACCCCTCGGGCAGCCGCCCAAGAAGAGCCCACTTTCCTTGTGGAATGGGCTTTCACTGATTTCGGCTGCGGCAATCCCGCCGCAGAATGAGCCTGCTGAATCGTGTTACAGATCCAGCGAGCAATAGTTTGCTTTGAAGCAGGAGCACCCAGCTTGTTGGATGCATACAGGATAAACAGCGAGTCAGTCTTCCTGACTCCAGCCGTTCTGGTTACATAAATCTTCAAAGCCCGGACTACGTCCAGCAACTTGGAGTCCTCCAAGTCACGAGTAGCCGCAGGCACCACAATAGGCTGGTTCAAATGAAAAGATGACACCACCTTTGGCAGAAACTGCGGACGAGTCCGCAATTCTGCCCTGTCCATATGGAAAACCAGATAGGGGCTTTTACATGACAAAGCTGAAAATTCTGACACACGCCTAGCTGAAGCTAAAGCCAACAGCATGACTACTTTCCACGTGAGATACTTTAGTTCCACGGTCTTAAGTGGCTCAAACCAGTGGGATTTCAGGAAATCCAACACCACGTTAAGATCCCAAGGTGCCACTGGTGGCACAAAAGGGGGCTGAATATGCAGCACTCCCTTAACAAACGTCTGAACCTCAGGCAGTGAAGCCAGTTCTTTTTGAAAGAAGATGGATAGGGCCGAAATCTGGACCTTTATGGACCCTAATTTTAGGCCCATAGTCTCACACCTGACTGTAGGAAGTGCAGGAATCGACCCAGCTGGAATTCCTCTGTAGGGGCCCTCCTGGCCTCACACCAAGCAACATATTTTCGCCATATACGGTGATAATGCTTTGCTGTCACGTCCTTCCTAGCCTTTATCAGCGTAGGAATAACTTCATCCGGAATGCCCTTTTCTGCTAGGATCCGGCGTTCAACCGCCATGCCGTCAAACGCAGCCGCGGTAAGTCTTGGAACAGACAGGGCCCCTGTTGCAACAGGTCCTGTCTGAGAGGCAGAGGCCATGGTTCCTCTGTGAGCATTTCTTGCAGTTCCGGGTACCAAGTCCTTCTTGGCCAGTCCGGAACAATGAGTATTGTTTTCACTCTTCTTTTCCTTACGATTCTCAGTACCTTGGGTATGAGAGGAAGAGGAGGAAACACATAGACCGACTGGAACACCCACGGTGTTACCAGTGCGTCCACAGCTATCGCCTGAGGGTCCCTTGACCTGGCGCAATACCTTTTTAGCTTTTTGTTGAGGCGGGACGCCATCATGTCCACCTGTGGCAGTTCCCACCGATTTGCAATCTGCTTGAAGACTTCTTGATGAAGTCCCCACTCTCCCGGGTGGAGATCGTGTCTGCTGAGGAAGTCTGCTTCCCAGTTGTCCACTCCCGGAATGAACACTGCTGACAGTGCTTGCACATGATTCTCCGCCCAACGAAGAATCCTGGTGGCTTCCGCCATCGCCACTCTGCTTCTTGTGGCGCCCTGGCGGTTTACATGAGCCACTGCGGTGATGTTGTCTGACTGAATCAGCACCGGTTGGTTGCGAAGCAGAGGATCCGCTTGACTCAGGGCGTTGTATATGGCCCTTAGTTCCAGGATATTTATGTGCAGACAAGCCTCCTGACTTGACCGCAACCCTTGGAAGTTTCTTCCCTGAGTGACTGCCCCCCATCCTCGGAGGCTCGCATCCGTGGTCACCAGGACCAAGTCCTGTATGCCGAACCTGCGGCCCTCGAGAAGGTGAGCACTCTGCAGCCACCACAGAAGAGACACCCTGGCCCTGGGGGACAGGGTGATCAGCCGATGCATCTGAAGATGCGATCCGGACCACTTGTCCAACAGATCCCACTGAAAGATCCTCGCATGGAACCTGCCGAAGGGAATGGCTTCGTATGATGCCACCATCTTTCCCAGGACTCGCGTGCAGTGATGCACCGACACCTATTTCGGTTTTAAGAGGTCTCTGACTAGAGTCACGAGCTCCTGAGCCTTCTCCGCAGGGAGAAACACCTTCTTCTGGTCTGTGTCCAGAATCATGCCCAGAAAGGGCAGACGCGTCGTAGGAATCAGCTGCGATTTTGGGATATTCAGAATCCAGCCGTGCTGTTGCAACACTTCCTGAGAGTGTGCTACGCTGATCAGCAACTGCTCTCTGGACCTCGCCTTTATGAGGAGATCGTCCAAGTATGGGATAATTGTGACTCCTTGCTTTCTCAGGAGCACCATCATTTCCGCCATTACCTTGGTAAATATTCTCGTGCCGTGGAGAGCCCAAACGGCAACGTCTGGAATTGGTAATGACAGTCCTGTACCACAAATCTGAGGTATTCCTGATGAGGTAGATAAATGGGGACATGCAAGTAAGCATCCTTGATGTCCAGAGACACCATAAAATCCCCCTCTTCCAGGCTTGCAATGACCGCTCTGAGCGATTCCATTTTGAACTTGAATTTCTTCAGATAAATGTTCAGGGATTTTAAATTCAAGATGGGTCTGACCGAACCGTCCGGTTTCGGTACTACAAACATAGTGGAATAGTAACCCCTTCCCTGTTGAAGGAGAGGAACCTTTACAACCACCTGCTGGAGGTATAACTTGTGAATTGCTGCCAGCACTACCTCCCTTTCCATGGGGGAAGCTGGCAAGGCCGATTTTAGGTAACGGTGAGGGGGCGTCACCTCGAATTCCAGTTTGTATCCCTGAGACACAACTTGTATAGCCCAAGGATCCACCCGTGAGCGAACCCACTGGTGGCTGAAATGTCGGAGACGCGCCCCACGGCTCCTGGCTCCGCCTGTGGAGCCCCAGCGTCATGCGGTGGATTTAGTGGAAGCCGGGGAGGACTTTTGTTCCTGGGAACTAGCTGCGTGGTGCAGCCTCTTTCCTCTACCCCTGCCTCTGGCAAGAAAGGATGCACCTCTGACTTTCTTGCTCTTTTGCGAACGAAAGGACTGCATTTGGTAATATGGTGCTTTCTTAGGCTGTGGAGGGACATAAGGCAAGAAATTTGACTTCCCAGCCGTAGCTGTGGAAACTAGGTCTGAGAGACCGTCCCCAAACAATTCCTCACCCTTATAAGGTAAAACCTCCATGTGTTTCTTAGAGTCGGTATCCCCTGTCCATTGCCGAGTCCATAAGACCCTTCTGGTAGAAATGGACATTGCGTTTACTCTAGAGCCCAGCAGGCAAATGTCCCTCTGGGCATCCCGCATATATAGGACCGCGTCCTTGATATGTGCCAGGGTCATTAGAACAGAGTCCCTGTCCAGGGTATCTAACTCCTCAGACAGAGTATCCGTCCATGCTGCTACCGCACTACACATCCAGGCCGAAGCAATTGCAGGCATGGGTTGAGACCCCGACTGTCCCAAGGCTACAGCTTTATCCAGTCTGTTATGTAAGGAGCTTACATTATCATTTAACACCTTCCACAAATCCATCCAATCAGGTGTCGGCCCCGTCGGGGGCGACACCACATCTATTTGCACTTGTTCTGCCTCCACGTATCCTTCCTCATCAAACATGTCGACACAGGCGTACCGACACACCGCACACATACAGGGAACGCTCTGACTGAGGACAGGACCCCACAAAGGCTTTTGGGGAGACAGAGAGAGAGTATGCCAGCACACACCCCAGCACTATATAACCCAGAGATTACACTGTACCTTAGTGTTTACCCAGTAGCTGCTGTTTATATATATATATATATATATATATATATATATATATAATGTACCAGGAGATTGAGCTGCACTCACAGACTTGTGACAAGGAGTAAATCCCCGGCGAAGACAAAGAGTCAGACAACCAGGGTGCTGTTCCAACGTTTCATGTCTATTTACGACATTTTATCAAGGATAAACAAGACATACAGATAAAACTAACTTAAATAGACACTCACCCAGACAAGTGTGCTCGTTGCCGTCCCGCTCCGTGCCGCGGCGCCATGACGTCATTCTCTCGCGACTCGCGCTGACGTGCCGGTCCCCGGCCACGGAAGCGTGCGGCTGCAGTGTACCCATCACCATGGAGATGTGTAAAAAAAAAAAAAAAACACATCTCCATGGTGATGGGTACACTGCAGCCGCACGCTTCCGTGGCCGGGGACCGGCACGTCAGCGCGAGTCGCGAGAGAATGACGTCATGGCGCCGCGGCACGGAGCGGGACGGCAACGAGCACACTTGTCTGGGTGAGTGTCTATTTAAGTTAGTTTTATCTGTATGTCTTGTTTATCCTTGATAAAATGTCGTAAATAGACATGAAACGTTGGAACAGCACCCTGGTTGTCTGACTCTTTGTCTTCGCCGGGGATTTACTCCTTGTCACAAGTCTGTGAGTGCAGCTCAATCTCCTGGTACATGCAAATTCCATTTAGAACTGCACCACAGCAGCTGGATAATATATTTGGAGTGCCGGACATCCTTTTAGTCTCTCTATATATATATATATATATATATATATATATCTGCGCCTAAATTTATGTGCCCCCCCTCTCTTTTTTACCCTCTATTGCACCTGTATACTGCAGGGGAGAGCCTGGGGAGCGTCCTTCCAGCGGAGCTGTGAAGAGAAAATGGCGCTGGTGTGCTGAGGAAGAAGGCCCCGCCCCCTCAGTGGCGGGCTTCTGTCCCGCTTCTCATGTGTAAAAATGGCGGGGGCTCGCACATATATACAGTGCCTGACTGTATATATGTATACTTTTGCCATCAGGTATCTTAATTGCTGCCCAGGGCGCCCCCCCCCCCCCCTGCGCCCTGCACCCTACAGTGACCGGAGTGTGTGGGTGTGCTGCGGGAGCAATGGCGCACAGCTGCAGTGCTGTGCGCTACCTTAAGTGAAGACAGGAGTCTTCTGCCGCCGATTTCGATGTCTTCTTGCTTCTGCTGCTTCTGTACTTCTGGCTCTGCGAGGGGGACGGCGGCGCGGCTCCGGGAACGGACGATCAAGGTTAGGTACCTGTGTTCGATCCCTCTAGAGCTAATGGTGTCCAGTAGCCTAAGAAGCGCAACTTAGCTGCAGTGAGTAGGTTTGCTTCTCTCCCCTCAGTCCCATGTAGCAGAGAGTCTGTTGCCAGCAGAAGCTCTCTGAAAATAAAAAACCTACTTTTCTAGCAAGCTCAGGAGAGCCCACTAGGAGCACCCAGCTCTGGCCGGGCACAGATTCTAACTGAGGTCTGGAGGAGGGGCATAGAGGGAGGAGCCAGTGCACACCAGATAGTACTGAATCTTTCTTTAGAGTGCCCAGTCTCCTGCGGAGCCCGTCTATTCCCCATGGTCCTTACGGAGTCCCCAGCATCCACTAGGACGTTAGAGAAATGATCATTTCCTTTTTTCCCGCCATATATTTGCTAACACTCTAACCACGAGGAAAAACAGCAAAAACAACGAATCAGGATATCGCTTGAGATAAGGAAACCTCTACCACACAGGGTGCAAACCAGGATATAAGCAATATATTTCAAGTTGACAGATCCAATCTAATTGAAGCCAACAGTCTAAAGGCCCATACACACTTGACGATAAAATGAACGACGTCGTTCATTTCAGCCCTCATCAACGACGTCGCTCATTATATCGTCAAGTGTGTATGCATCCGACGACCACCGATGCGCGGCCCCGCGGGACGTTAACGACCCTCGCTTATCTGTGGAGCATGTATGCTCAATTTCCACTATGGTCGTTACCGACCAGAGACGTCGTTGAATGTGTATGGTGTGAAAGACCAACAACCAACGACCAACGACCAAGCCACTGTTCACCAGCCCTGTTCCCAGCTCATTATTTTAATAAACTGTTCAGCTTGGATGCTTCAACGATGAATGTTCTATGGTCTTTGGTCTTTCGTCTTTGGTCGTTGGTAGTGTGTATGCTCATGTCGTTTGCTCAGCTGTTCAAGGGAAGTTCAAGGGAAGTCGTCAATGACGGTCGTTAACGACTTGTGCATCGTCAAGTGTGTATGGGCCTTTAGAAAGTTGGCAGAATACAGATCAGATCAGGTGACGTAAACTCCCAGGTACTCAAGTTTATGGGACTGCCATTTGAACGGGTAGGAGGCTTGGAGGAAAGCAAGGTCTGCCAGTGTGATATTGAAATCTAATATTTCAGACTTAAGTATTTATTTCTTCAAATATACCTGGGAGTGAGAGACAGAGATTTGTGAATAAGATCATAGAGGTCATAGAGAGAAAGTTGGGATATAAGGATTTCAAGAAAGTTTAGCATGTACCAGAGGGGCAGTAACTTTGTTGGATCCACCTAAATATGGCTCCAAGGAGGCTTTATACTTTATAGTCAACCCCTATAATAGTAGTACTGTGGGGGAATTGAGCGAGGCAATTATAGATGAAAGAAGATGGCATACAGGGAACATAGACAGAGGCAAGTACAACCAGGGCCTGATTATAAGTGTGAGAAAAATGAAAAATATCTGTTAAACAGAAATAGAATCTTGAATAACAATAGGTAGATTGCAGAGTACCATGATAGCAGTGACCCTACGCTTAGCTGACATACAGTAGAAGTATAATAGGCATGGGGATACAGCTTACATGCTAAAGATAGATGGGGGGGCCTGAAGGTGGGTCTCCTGCAGCACAATGATGTTAGGCTTACACTGGAAGAAGTACTGAATAGCCATGGCTCACTTGGTAAGGGAAATGAAGCCGCTAACATTGAGAATCTTCAACTTCATAGGGGGTGACATATATCATAACAAATGAATGAAAGGGGAATACAGAACAACCAGTAAGTGGTGAAAAAAAGTATGATCAAAGAAAAGACCACACTGGTAGCATCAGTAGGGGAGGGAAAGGGTAGAAGGAATGAGACCCTTTCCTACAAGAGGGCTGGATCCAACAAGAAAAGAGCAGGTGCCGTATCGACACTCCATTCGCTGGGGAGCATGGCAAAAGCTAAATGTTAAACAAAATAGGGTAATTAGCATGTAAGAAAAGTGAGATTGTGGGCCTCCGTGTGATAAGGGATAGTGAAATCTGTTTGTGACAATATCTCGAAAGGGGGGAACAGCTATGAGAAACAGTAAACAACTTGTTAGGTAAACAGTAACAACAAAGACATAAAAAAAATTAATATTAAGAAAAAACTATAGACACTACCTTGTGAGTAACGGATCATAGATTAGTGTGATCTAGCGTATTATCATTTATGCTAGATCAGTCACCATAAAGAATCAGGATAGATGTGGCGATAAGGTATAAAACATATATTTAGCAGTCTTTAAACCACTTGGGATATGTAACCTATTAAACCAACTACACGTAGCTAGGGTGGTGCAGGCTAAGGCAGGAATGATACAATTAACAGAATATAATCAACATCATATAGAAATCTGAGACTTAGGGTCGCATGACTTAGTTGGTTATGAACCGTAACAGGGTAGTGAAAACTGAAAAGTACTGTAAAAACAATGCAGCAATAATAATATAGTTACGTGTAAAACACCAGGATTTTAATCTGGAAGGTGATTAAACGATAGACCATTTCTGATGCCGATGGGCTATGATGTTGAGTGGTAACTTGTCTTCGCAGGGACTCATGAAGTTCATCTGTAAGTCCAAAAGTTTGAAGCAGTTCATAACCTTGCACAGGTGTCTTAATTGCGTGGGTTGATCCACCTTTGGTGACTAGAAGTTGGAATGGGAAGCCCCATTTATATTTGATACAGTGATTCCGTAGAGCTTTAGGTCTCTATACTTTTTAATGGTGGATCAGGTGAGGTCAGGAGATAATTGAAGCTGAAAATAGGAAACCACAGGGACACCACTAACTGATGATATGATCTGTTCCTTGGCTTTGAAACAGTAGCCGTGAAGGATGATGTCCTGTGGTGGCTAATTAAGAGTTGGTTTAGGGCAGAGAGTCCCTTGTGCTTGATCAAGGTGGAGTAGATCAGCCTTGATATCTGGAGCTAGTTGCAGATATAATCCTTCCAAGTAAGCTGTGAGGGCCTCTGCAGTGATTGTCTCAGGGATATTGTGGATATGAGTATTGTTCCATAATGACAGTTCTGCAAGTCTTCTAAATGGTCTTTTTAAGTCTAAATCTCCAACCTAAGTTCAGAAAATTCTTGCTCCATGACATTTTGGTACTGACACACTTCATCCATTTGACGCTCTAAGGCAGCAATTTCCAAACTCGGTCCTCAAGGCACCCTGACAGTCCAGGTTTTGAGTATATCCATGCATGGCAACAGGTGACTTAATGAGTACCTCAGTCACTTTGATTTAACCATCTGTGCTGAGCCATGGATAGCTTTAAAACCTGGGCTGTTAGGGTCCCTTGAGGACCAAGTTTGGGAACCATTGCTCTAAGGTGTCTGCACGGGAACCTAGATCAGCAAGTTTGGATTTAAATTCCATCAGGATTGAACTAATCTCAGATTAGATATTTTTGGTAAACAACAAATGGTCTCTGGCGCTAGGGTGAATGGTGTTAATTGTGGTTCTGTATATCAGCAGCCACCAGAGCTGGAGTATTTCAACTCCAAACAAAAACATGCAACAAGAAAGAATAATCCAAGTAGCGCTCAATAATACATTAAAAATACATTAAAAAAAATATATTTTTTATTTTTAAAGTGGTACAATGATATCAAACCTCCCAGGAGTCAATAACAATAAAACATGGTAGATATGCTTTAATACAAATACATATACACTGAGAATAAAAAAGGTATATATGTGTCACATCAATATCGCCTGACTGAGGCACAGTGTAACATTTAGCTGTCTACACATTTAATTGGCTAATGGAGTCACCCAATGAGGTACTTGATGAATGGTGCAGCAATTGATGAAAAAAAGTCAAACACAGAGATAAATGTTCTGAGTATGAAGTATCACTCACATGTAAATTTGGAGTCCATGAATCCCAAATTAAGGTACAGCACAGTGCGCTCTGCACCTGGGGTAAAGTGTAATGAATGAGCCGACAATTATTTTGGTCCTGTGTCTCGCAGCCAGCAAGACCGGGATCATGTGATTCCGCTAGATGGATTGCACCATGTGAGTAGCGATGGGCGCTCCAACAGGCAGTGAACCTCCGGTATGCCAATGGAGGCGGATAGCAGTCACAGCCGACGGGCGCACTTCAAAGCATGTAGGCATGCTGGTGGTCTGAGGTGCTTCTGTGAGCACTGGTCTCCGTGTTCCCAGAGCTCAGATGGGGGAGCAGGCTCCGTGAGCCACAGCGATAACCAGGTGGGCTAAGTGGGAGCAGCTGAATGTCCAAGATCACTGCTCACAATGAGTGTAGCAGCTGGTGTTGGTTTTACCGAATACCCTCCTGGTGCTGGGCTGGTTGGTATGGCAAAGCAGGCAGGCTGATGATGTGCACAAAGGTAGTCGTTCTGCCGGGGGTGAGTGCGAATGGGTCTTGTATCCTTAACGCGTTTCAGCGCACAACAGGGCGTCTTTGTCCAAAGGCAGGTAGACATTTTTGGTAACTATGGAGATAATGTTTTTAGTAGCTAGAAGCGATCTGAGCAAGAAGCATCACCTAAAGTGTGGTTAGTGGTTGGTGAGTGCCAAGTGAGGAATCCAGTTTTTTCCGAGACATGAAGGATGCTAGGTTTAGGAGTTACAGAAGATTTATGGTTTCTTTGTGACATTATGAGCTAAAATAGTACTGAAATAGTGGGAAGCAGGGTGAAGGAACTGAGATAGTGGGAAGCAGAGTGAAGGAATGTCCCCCACTGTGAGGCCCCAGCAACTGCAGACCGGTGCCAAGCAAGGGATCACTCAGCAGGAGTCTCAGCATGGGCTCTGATGGAGGTAAGTGGTGCAGGGAGGATCTGAGCAGGAAATGCAGGACCTGAAGACCCCAGGCTGTGCCTGATGATCTGAACAAGGTAGTGGGAGTCGGCGGGTTTTAAACAGGGACTGGCAGAAGTTAGGGGTTCCTGAGAGTTGTCATGGAGTATGATCTCCCCTCCAGGAAGCGGGTAAGGTGGTCAGAGGGGGCCCACAGGTGGATGGGAGCAGCGGCACCGGAAGTCACAGGGCGGCGGGACTAAATTGAGGCTGTGGCTCCGACGTGATTGCTAGACCCCGGTCTTGGCGGCTGTCAGCAGGAGTCGCACTCAGTAATAGCAACTTCCACAAGGTTTGGGGAACCAGGTAACTGTATCATGGTCAAAACTGAGCTTGGTGGCAGGAGCTCAGTCTGGATGCATCCTACTCATTAGGCAGTCTAGCCACACCCTGATAGTTCCCCTTTTATGTATCTTTGCTGTCAGCAATGAGGATTGAGGGATAATAAATTGATTAGGTTTATGCATACAAGGCTATAGACCAATATTTGCTCTTTATGATAAACACTCCCCTATAGGAACGCTGTATTCTGACAGTGCCAGCAATCATGTGTCTCATTGTAACCTTGCATGTCCAGTATTTATCTATGCATCACAATTAGCTGGCTGTTCTTTAAATAGAAGCTCACAGTATAAGCGCATACTACTCAATAATGAGCTGTGTCGAGGTTTCATGTGCATACGTTCTCTGGTATTAAATTTATTTAGTTGATTTACTACTGTATAAGCGCTGTTCTATTAAAGACTCTTTCAGTACAGGAGCAAGGGAACCCATCAAGGTGCTGTATTACTTGGTGTTTATAGCTGAATGTTAGGCAGCAATTCCAGAAAACCACACAGTGATCTGCGAGCCAAATACTGCATGTATTTCTGGTAGTTACATCGGGCTTATACAGTTTTCTTGGAAACCGTCCCTTCTATTACATATTCATGAAAGGAAATATTAACACCTGAATAAATATACAGCCCACCAATAGTCTCTGCTGACTGACTACAGCTCCATAAGTACTAATACATCTGCATGTTATTTCTGTATACGAGCCGCCCTGAAGTGGTTGTAAAGTGACTTCTGTAATGCGTGACAGGAACGGTAGATAAACCTCAATTCATAGATGTCCTGCAATAAATAGATTGAATTAAAGGTGTCATCCAGTCAAGTTAATACTTGATAATTGTGCCACCTTCACACCTATTTATGAGAAACCTTAATGGGTATTTATTTCATTTATACTATGTACAAGAGATATGTCAGAAACTGGCTTCCATTCTCCATACGCACGACTCACACAGGGCACTAGATCCATAGGGCCAGTTTCTAGCTGCGGTGAGGAGAACACACATGGAAAAAGAAGCATGCAGTGGTGGCATCATCACAATCCTGCAATCAAATGGCATAAACAATGTTTCGGGTTCCAGAGCATGATAAATCCTTAGGTTTTGATTTGTGGTCAGAAATGGAGGGACCGCCAGATAATGGAGATGTCTGCTGCGGTTCCTCCATGAATAATCCAGGGGATCCTTATTACTTGCAGGTATCCCCCCAAAACACCTGTTATACCTAGTGATGTGCACCTGAAATTTTTCGGGTTTTGTGCTTTGGTTTTGGGTTCGGTTCCGTGGCCGTGTTTTGGGTTCGAACGCGTTTTGGCAAAACCTCACCAAATTTTTTTTGTCGGATTCGGGTGTGTTTTGGATTCGGGTGTTTTTTTCAAAAAACCCTAAAAAACAACTTAAATCATAGAATTTGGGGGTCATTTTGATCCCATAGTATTATTAACCTCAATAACCATAATTTCCACTCATTTTCAGTCTATTCTGAACACCTCACACCTCACAATATTATTTTTAGTCCTAAAATTTGCACCGAGGTCGCTGGATGGCTAAGCTAAGCGACACAAGTGGCCGACACAAACAACTGGCCCATCTAGGAGTGGCACTGCAGTGTCAGGCAGGATGGCACTTCAAAAAAATAGTCCCCAAACAGCACATGATGCAAAGAAAAAAAGAGGCGCACCAAGGTCGCTGTGTGACTAAGCTAAGCGACACAAGTGGCCGACATAAACACCTGGCCCATCTAGGAGTGGCACTGCAGTGTCAGACAGGATGGCACTTAAAAAAATAGTCCCCAAACAGCACATGATGCAAAGAAAAAAAGAGCTGCACCAAAGTCGTTGTGTGACTAAGCTAAGCGACCCAAGTGGCCGACACAAACACCTGGCCCATCTAGGAGTGGCACTGCAGTGTCACGCAGGATGGCCCTTCCAAAAAATACTCCCCAAACAGCACATGACGCAAAGAAAAAAAGAGGCGCAATGAGGTAGCTGTGTGACGACTAAGCTAAGCGACCCTAGTGGCCGATACAAACACCTGGCCCATCTAGGAGTGGCACTGCAGTGTCAGGCAGGATGGCACTTAAAAAAATAGTCCCCAAACAGCACATGATACAAAGAAAAAAAGAGCTGCACCAAAGTCGTTGTGTGACTAAGCTAAACGACCCAAGTGGCCGACACAAACACCTGGCCCATCTAGGAGTGGCACTGCAGTGTCACGCAGGATGGCCCTTCCAAAAAATACTCCCCAAACAGCACATGACGCAAAGAAAAAAAGAGGCGCAATGAGGTAGCTGTGTGACGACTAAGCTAAGCGACCCTAGTGGCCGACACAAACACCTGGCCCATCTAGGAGTGGCACTGCAGTGTCAGACAGGATGGCACTTAAAAAAATAGTCCCCAAACAGCACATGATGCAAAGAAAAAAAGAGCTGCACCAAAGTCATTGTGTGACTAAGCTAAGCGACCCAAGTGGCCGACACAAACACCTGGCCCATCTAGGAGTGGCACTGCAGTGTCACGCAGGATGGCCCTTCCAAAAAATACTCCCCAAACAGCACATGACGCAAAGAAAAAAAGAGGCGCAAGCTCTTCCCGTCCAGTGTTGGGAAGGTCAGGCATCGCAACCGACACAATTGGACTCTCCTTTGGGATTTGTGATTTCGAAGAACGCACAGTTCTTTGCTGTGCTTTTGCCAGCTTAAGTCTTTTCATTTTTCTAGCGAGAGGATGAGTGCTTCCATCCTCATGTGAAGCTGAACCACTAGCTATGAACATAGGCCAGGGCCTCAGCCGTTCCTTGCCACTCCGTGTCGTAAATGGCATATTGGCAAGTTTACGCTTCTCCTCAGACGCTTTTAATTTTGATTTTTGGGTCATTTTTTTACTGATCTTTTGTGTTTTGGATTTTACATGCTCTGTACTATGACATTGGGCATCGGCCTTGGCAGACGACGTTGATGGCATTTCATCGTCTCGGCCATGACTAGTGGCAGCAGCTTCAGCACGAGGTGGAAGTGGATCTTGATCTTTCCCTATTTTTTTAACCTCCACATTTTTGTTCTCCATATTTTAATGCGCACAACTAAAAGCCACCACAGGTATACAATGTAGATGGATGGATAGTAAGTATAGTATTATATTACTTATGGAGGACGAGTGCACTGACGACACAGAGGTAGGTACAGCCGTGGCCTACCGTACTGCTTATATATATAATATACTGTATATAACGGACCTGGTGGACACTGTCAGCAGACTGCTAAACTAGTATGAAGAAAAAAAAAACCCACCACAGGTAGGTATACAATACAATGTAGATGGATGGATAGTAAGTATAGTATTATATTACTTATGGAGGACGAGTGCACTGACGACACAGAGGTAGGTACAGCCGTGGCCTACCGTACTGCTTATATATATAATATACTGTATATAACGGACCTGGTGGACACTGTCAGCAGACTGCTAAACTAGTATGAAGAAAAAAAAAAGCCACCACAGGAGTGTTTTTCAGGCAGACAAACGTATACTGGACTGGTGGTCACTGTCAGCAAAACTGTGCACTGTACTCCTGCTATAACTGCTCCCCAGTCCCCACAATTAGGCAGTGTGAGCAGTGCACTCAGCACAGATATATCATGCAGCAGTGCAGCACACTGAGTGAGCACAGATATGGTGGAGCATTTTTTTTAAGACAGAGAAACAAAGGATTAAACTAACTCACTGGTGGTAAACCCTGCACTGTACTCCCTAACAGCTGCTCCCCGTCCCCAATCCTCCCCACATAACTAAGTCACTCAGTTTACTCTGTTCTTTTCTAATATAACGGAGAGGACGCCAGCCACGTCCTCTCCCTATCAATCTCAATGCACGTGTGAAAATGGCGGCGATGCGCGGCTCCTTATATAGAATCCGAATCTCGCGAGAATCTGACAGCGGGATGATGAAGTTCGGGCGCGCTCGGGTTAACCGAGCAAGGCGGGAGGATCCGAGATGCTCGGACCCGTGTAAAAAAAAGGTGAAGTTCGGGCGGGTCGGATCCCGAGGATCCGAACCCGCTCATCACTAGTTATACCCAAATATTGTTTAGTGAAGAATATGCCTACTAAAGCTTTAACAACTGTAAATATAGATTTACAGCCACTGGTTATATCATAGGCTAGGCTTTATGATGTCACTCAGACTGGGTGTAAAAGTAAGTGCATGGCACAGAGTACTTAGGGGCAGATGTATTAAAAACGTCCTAACGGACGTTATGTGTCCAGGTGCATATCACCACATTATCGTGGTGATACGCCCGCTGCCGCCGCCACAATGTATTATTGAGGCCCCCGCTGGTGTGGGAGGGCGTTATTTAACCTGTCCCGCTATAGTGCACCTTCCACATCGGCTCGGCTGATCTTGGCGCCGCAGTGTGTACGCATGCACCCTTCTCCCCTGCTTCTAACTGCCCGCTGGCGGCTGGCGGTGCATGCGCTGCTCGCTGTATGAGGCACGTTTGTCCTCTATTGATAAAGGTTTTTTTAGTGAGAAAAAAAACATCCACCAATGCTTAAACTACACATCGCCTGCCTGGGGGAGGCGGTCCGGACCGGCGGCTTTAGGAGGCATAAAGTGACTGCAGAGGCAATCATACATTGCCTCTGCCCTTTGTGTCCCATTGGTGACTGTGGGGATGCGGTAAGCGGCGGGGGCGCACAGCAGGTGAAGCACACAGCGTTAAGCCGCCGTTGATACGTTAGGGGGTTGTGTTGAATGCATGGTTTACGTGCGCTGTGGTCAGCAGAAACCACAGCGCACTTTCATACATCTGCCCCTCAGTTACTATCAGCTGTCACTCTGTACTATATATATTCACTATTTCTCCCACTGTTTGATGAACATGAAATAACATAGACGGATGTAGGTTTTTGTCTGAAACAATTGTATTTTACTTTTCAATATAAGTAGAAAATGTTCATATAAAAAAATTGCATCACACACACATTTCAGCTACATATGAGTATATAAGTTAACTAGCTGACGTGCCTGGTAATTTTTACAAAATGCTGTATAAAATGAGCAATGAATTTCTCATGTTTCCCAATTTTTAAGAAATGTGTGAAATTATTCATTTTTTTGGGAAAAAATAATTCAAACAGTCATTAACTTAAATAACAATAATCATAAGAATTATAGGGGTAATTCCAAGTTGATCGCAGCAGGAAATTTTTTAGCAGTTGGGAAAAACCATGTGCACTGCAGGGGAGGCAGATATAACATGTGCAGAGAGAGTTAGATTTGGGTGTGGTGAGTTCAATCTGCAATCTAAATTGCAGTGTAAAAATAAAGCAGCCAGTGTTTACCCTGCACAGAAACAAAATAACCCACCCAAATCTAACTCTTTCTGCAAATGTTATATCTGTCCCCCCTGCAGTGCACATGGTTTTGCCCAACTGCTAAAAAATTTCCTGCTGCGATCAACTTGGAATTACCCCCTATATGAATACATTCTGAAATAATGTACCAAAGCAAGTACTGTATTAGAAAAATAGGGGAAAATATGCCACACTAAATATTAGAAACATAGAATTTGAAGGCAGATGAGGACCACTTGGCCCATCTAGTCTGCCCCTTTTTTAAACTTTAGGTTCTCATTGCTTTGTTACATTGCTTCCTAGCCTTTAAGTCACTTGAAATTGTGACTCCTAAATCCCTTTCCTCTTCAGTAGTTTCCATTATTATACCCTTAAAACTATATTTAGCCTCTGGGTATTTGAGACCCAAGTGCATGATTTTGCATTATTTAGCATAAAACTGTAGTTGCCACGTTTTTGACCATTCCTCAAGCCTACCTAGATCCTCAATTGTTTGTTTTACCCCTCCTGGTGTGTCTACCCTGTTGCATATCTTTGTGTCATCTGCAAAACGGAATACTTTCCCCTCAATACCATTTGTAATGTCACACACTTAGATATTAAAGAGCACTGGTCCAATTACAGATCCCTGATATACTCCACTGGCAACATTTCCTTCCTTAGAATGCACTCCATTTACTACAACTGGCTGTTTCCTATCCTGCAACCAGATTCTTATCCATTCCACTGTTTTATAATCTAATGCCATGCTTTTTAGTTTATTTAGCAGTCTGCAATGTGGGACCGTATCAATGCCTTACTAAAGTCTAGATATGCTACATCTATGGCCCCATTGATCTATTATTTTAGTCAGGATGGTATCGGGATACTGGCGCTTAGGATGCCAGCAGTCAAAATACCGACAGGTCAGGATCACGACATTAAGGTGGTAAGGAGACTAGCCCTAATTTCCAACACCCTAATCCACCATACCTGCTGCCTGACCCTAACGCACCCTACCACCCCCCCCCCCTGCAGCCTAACCCTCCTCAGGGGTGCCTAACCCTAAATCCCCCTCCCTGCAGCCTAACCCCCCCCACATCTGCAGCCTAACCCTAATCCTCCCCCTGCATACTAAATCTAAAACACACACCCTGCGGCTTATTGTCAGGATCTTGGCGCCGGAATTACGAGTAGTGTCAGGAATCCGGCATCAGTATTTCAAAAAGCCGAGTTCCCGATCGCCAGGATCCTGATTTGATCCCATTTTAGTTATGGAGTCAAAAACATCAATAAGATTTGTTTGTTATGATCTTCTTCCAGTAAATCTGTGCTGTTTGGGATCCCGTAAATTGTTGGATTTAAGATATGCCACAACTCTTTATTTTAGTAGTGTTTTCATTACTTTCGCTACTACTGATGTAAGGTTTACTGGTCTGTAGTTACTTGCTTCTTCCTTGCTTCCACTTTTTTGTAGTGGTACTACATTGGCTCTTTTGCAATCCTCTGGAATTGCTCCTGTAGCTAGTGACTGTAGTTTAAAAAACAAACAAAAAGTAAATATATATATATATATATATATATATATATCCAAACCCGGCACTCACACAGGGCAGAGTGACCCTTTGCTGACAAAACTATATATAAATATATATATATATATATATATATATATATATATATCAGTGCAAAGGATAAATGCACAGGGAATTCAGTCTATTGAAATGGAAGGGCAGATGTGTTGGTGTTAAAGATGTTTGGGGTATTACTAAGTCCTCTCCTTTGCCATAGAAAGCTAATAATGTAGCCATTACATGGTCTATGGGGGACAAGTGTATAACCTATCTTCTTTTCAGTACTCCCTTTGATGGTGCCAAATACCTCGGTTTTCTTTCGCCATACTTATTTCTTTGTTGTCTGCTGATGCAGCTACAGTATGTTTATATAACCTGTACTTGTCCTATATTGTATTGAAATGTAAGTTACTGTCTTCTTATTTTGCTTATTTTGTTTATGTACTCTGTAATTGGGTGCTGCGGATCCCATGTGGCTCCATATAAATAAAGGATAATAATAATAATAATAATAATAATAATAACAACAACAGGATATTAAGTTTTAAGGATTAAAGTGTTGTAGAAAAGCAGTAAGTTCAATGAATTTAGAAATTCTATTGAATAAATAAAGGCTTCATGTAAGTGCATAACATTATCTTTAGTTTTATAAGTAGAGGTGCAGTTTGGTTCTCCAGAAATCCGAATCCACACAAATTTCGGATCGGAACTCAACCAAGACCCGGTCCGAATGCCATGAGGAGATCTGATTCAAACGGAGTCTTGGGGGGTAATTCAGACCTGATCGTAGCAGCAAATTTGTTAGCAGTTGAGAAAAACCATGTGCACTGCAGGTTGAGCAGATATAACATGTGCAGATAGAATTAGATTTGGGTGGGTTATATTGCTTCTGTGCAGAGTAAATACTGGCTGCTTTATTTTTACAGTGCAATTTAGATTTCAGTTTGAACACCCCCCACCCAAATCTAACTCTCTCTGCACATGTTATATCTTCCAAACTGCTAACAAATTTGCTGCTACGGTCAGGTCTGAATTACTCCCTTGGTCTGAATCTTCTGGCAGTTCGGAATTCAGATTTTAAATCCAAATTTCAGGATTTGGATTTCAAACATTACATGATTTAGCCGTTTTTATAGCTTTTTATTAATGATTGTCAATTTTTTTCTATTGATTTTAAATCTAATAAAAATCTGAACCAAACCAGGGGCCTTATTCAGAGTTGGATGCAATCGCAGCATTCGCATGCAGCGGCCCCATCCATAGTGTCTGCGCACGTGCACCAGCAATAGTGCACATGCGTGACCCTTCACCATGCAATCGCTCGCCATGCAATCGCATTCTGGAAGGCCTGGGAGAGGCGACGTGGCGATGGGGGGGGGGGGGGGAGGATGGGGAAATGCAGGCGTCATGGCCGTTTTTAGAGCCAGCCCATGACGGCACCTGAGTTTCCTGCGTATGGAAACATGGCAGCGGTGCCCCTGTCTACGCAGCCAGGCTGCTCAAGCAGGGGTCTTCCTCTATTCGATGCGTTCACAATTAAATTACGAAGGCATTGCGGGGTGGTGCCACACATGCTGGGTGGCCTTGCCCTGTGCTGCGCGGTCCCCAGCATGTAAGTATATGAACGCAGGGAACAAAATCTGCGTCCATCTCTGAATAACCGCCCCAAAACACGTGAGGTTGGTTTTGCCAAAACCAAAACACAATGAATTATAACCAAAACATGGGGGTCCGCGCACATCTCTACTTATAAGTTGTTTGTGCTCCAGGTATGATTTCAAATATGTTAAAATAATTGAAGTATTAGCTTCATTTATGGTATCTAATATCTCATGTTCTTATAGCCTGACTACCTCCTTTTGTATCTAGCTGGTATCAGTGGCGTAACTAGAAATTTTTCTCCCCCAAGCCAAAAAAGTCTTTGGCGCCCCCCCCATCCCCCATAATTGGCACGATCAAAGGGATAAAAATGCGCGCGCCGCAAAAGGGGGCGTGGCTTTGTTGGAATGGGCGTGGCTTTGCATAAAGGGGCGTGACATTGCAGGAAAAGACTTCCATATACCCCAGCTTTGCAACCTGCACGCCCAGACGTTAGCCACCACAGGAAAGAAAAATAATCCTGATTCATGCCCCTTACATTATTTGTCATTTTTCCTCCTTATAGTAATGCCCAGTATATATTATGCCACATACTGCAATGGCCCTTAGACATTATTCCACACACAATAATGCACATGACACAATATGCACACACCATAATGCCCCAGACACATTATGCCACACACTGTAATGCCTGTGACACATTATGACAGGAATCGCAATGCCCGTTATACATTATGCTACACACTGCAATGCCCCTGATACATTATAGCACATACAATGTCTGTGACACATTATGACACACACCGCAATGACCCTGAGACATTATACCACATTACACAAAATGGAAAGCTGCTCAATCAGATTGTAATGTCACTCAGGTGCTAAAAGGGAGGGGTAATTCTGTGTAGGAAAAAACTGTGTTCCCTAATGCACACCGAGTGAAAAATATTACTACATAATAGTCAGATAATACGGAGATCTTAGTTGCGTATATCTGCAGATATAGGGTTAAGCCCCCAGGCCGATCGACAAGGCTTCTCCGTCACTGGGGGTCCTACACATTATACCACATACCACAATGCCCGTGATATAGTATACAACACACAGTAATGCCTGACACATACCGCAATGCCCGTTATACCCTATGCCACACACCGCAATGCCCGTTATACATTATGCCACACTGCAATGACCCTGAGACATTATACCACATACCACAATGCCCGTGATATAGTATACAACACACCGTAATGCCTGACACATTATGACACACACCGTAATGTCCGTGATACATTATGCCACACACTGCAATGACCCTGAGACATTATATCACATATCACAATGCCCGTGATACAGTATACCACACACCGTAATGCCTGTGACACATACCGCAATGCCCGTTATACCCTATGCCACACTGCAATGCCCCTGAGACATTATACCACATACCACAATGCCCGTGATATAGTATACCACACACCATAATGCTTGTGACACATTATGACACACACCGCAATGTCCGTGATACATTATGCCACACACCGCAATGCCCATTACACATTAAGTCCTACAGTAAGGCTTCTAATTACTTTTAAATTACCTGCTCGTTGCCAGGGGTTTCATGCTCTTGGTTCCATGCACGGTGCCAGGGGTTTTCATGCTCAGGGTGTCATGCTCGTTGCCAGGTGTTTCATGAACTGGGTGTCATGCTCGTTGCCAGGGGTTTCATGCACTGGGTGTCATGGTCGTTGCTAGGGGGTAGTGCTTGTTGCTAAGGCTGTGCTCCCAGTGCCACATATGTCCCCAGTGCCAGATATTCCCCCACGGTGCCAGGTACTCACATGCCCCCAGTGCCAAATATAGCCCCCCCATGTGTCAGGTACACATATAGCCCCCCCCCCCCCCCAGAGCCACATATGCCCCCAGTGCCAGATATTCCCCCACAGTGCCAAATATACCCCCCCCCCCAGTGCCACATATGCCCCCAGTGCCAGATATTCCCCCACAGTGCCAAATATAGCCCCCCTCCCCCCCATATGTGCCAGGTACACATACACCCCCCTCAGTGCCACATATGCTCCCTCAGTGCCCCCCCCCCCCGCTGCTGTGTTGGAGGGACACGGAGGGCACAGCGCGTGCCTCTCCCGTGTCCCTCCTGCGTCTCCGGCGGGTCTAATAAAGGAAGTGCCGATTCGTGAGCCAATCAGAGCCCACGAACGGCACTTCCTTTATTAGAGACGCAGGAGGGACACGGGAGAGGCGCGCGCTGTGCCCCCCGTGTCCCTCCAACACAGCAGGGAGGGTTAGTGACAACATATTGACATGCGGACGCTCGTCCGCATGTCAATCTGCTCTAAATCAGTGGCGGCGCCCCCGCAGCCCCTCGCCCCCAAGCCATCGCGCGGACTGCGGGGGCAGTAGTTACGCCAGTGGCTGGTATACATTTTCATATCTGTTTATCATGCCGAAGGTTGCAGAGATACCACAAGCTCTCAGATCGCAACCCTCTAACTGCCTACATAATGTGACTAGCTTGGCAGATGGATAGAAAGTAACTTAGTGGTGTACAGAGTCAGGAGACAAAGAATGATTGGACATAGCAATGATCATGGTAACAGGCACAGGGTATTGTGGCACTGTATTGTTCATCTGGTGCCAGTAACACTGATAGCAACATCAGCAGTACTGCACACATGTACCTATGGGGAGACACCTACAGAAGTACAGACTGAAGTACAAATAGCTGTCAAGACAGAATCAGGGACAGTGGACAGAGCAGACTGTGGGAACCTGGCAGAGTGCACTGGACTAGATTAGTCTGTTGTCCATTAGACGTCACTTAATTCATCAGTATCAGAACAAACTGATTAGCCTGAGTAGCTCCAGTTCACCTGTGGATATAGGAGTAAACTTACAAAGATGGGAGTTCTATTTAAGATGGGATGTTGCCCATAACAACCAATCAGATTCTACTTTTCATTTATGTAGCACCTTCTAGAAGATAATACATGGAATCTGATTGGTTGTTATGGGCAACATCCCATCTTAACTAGAACTCCCATCTTAGTAAATTTACCCCATAGTGTAGGTGGGCCTAATTCTGAATTGAACGTTGCAGTGTCCGTGTGTGTCTCTTGTCAGTATTTGCTTCTGCCACTGCGACCTTATTCAAATACAGCTACAAGCTTTTCCCTGATATACAAGCGTGTGTGTGAAGGTGCAAGGCCTGAGATGCTCAAATACTGCACCATCGAAACTTGCAGATGCCTCATGCTAGGTGCAGTTTGGCCTGAATAGCCTTCTTCCAGTCATTGCCCAAGAACAGCCTTTTCTTTTTTTTTTTCTTTTTTTTTAATGTTTTTATTCAAATTTTCCAATAATAAACACATACAATGTAGAGATACAGTCTCCATAGCACAATAATTTGTAGCTGCATGATGACCACAGAAATGGAGAAATAATCCAATTTATACAGCTGAGACATAGTAAACAAAACAGGCAAACGACAAGACAAAGACAAGGAAGGGGAAAGGGAAAACACAAATAATAATTCAGGCTACATATCTCCCGCAAAGTAGGCCACATTACTAAGCATGCCAAGACCAATAGCCCCAATTAATTGGGATCTCCAGTGATGTTAAGAGCATAGAATATCTCATTATACATTAATCCAGCCAGGGTCTTACATAGAGGGTTGTGGGGAAGAACAAATTTCTCTCAGAGTTGTTCTCTTCGGTGAGTCAAAGAATTCAAGGACATGAGACCTAAGTATGGGATCTAGGATTTCTATGAACGGTCCCCATTTCATATAGAACAGATGGGCATGCTTGTCTACATCATAGAGGGCAGATTGCCTATCATAATACATAGTCGACTTTACCATAGACAGTAGTTGCTCCAGTCTCGGGGGGGATCTATGGATCCATTGCGTCAGAATAGCTTTTTTTGCCAGTGTGAGGAACATGTAGAGAAAGGTACGTAAGGGGAAGGACTCAGCTGGTAAACCCCAATTGGAGAAGTGCAAACCCAAGAGAGCAGCAGGCGAAAAGGGGAGGCGCAACCCAAATTTACTATTAATATACCACAAAATTTTATTCCAAAATCTTTGTATCTTGGGGCAACTCCAGAATGCATGCATCAGAGTGGCATGGGGTGCACGACATTTAAGACAGTGTCCATAATCCGAAGGCACCATACGACTCCTCTGACTAGGGGATATATATGCCCGGTTTAGGAATGTAACATGAACCTCCTGAAGGTTTGAGGAGTGTAAAGCTTTAAAAATACCGGGTAGGGGGTGAAAAAATTCAGTTAAGGACCCTTGTATAGAAAGGTCTACCTTCTACTTTTCGAACAGCTGGCTCCATAACTTATCTACAACCATAGGAAGAAGGTCCCAATATAACCATTTAGTTTTATAGGGTAACTTAGCAGTTCGAGTGAGTAAGGAGGTGAGGGGGTCAGAACCACCTGGGTGGAGCAAGGCATCAGGTAGAGATTGCACATAATGCCTAATTTGGAGATACATGAAAAACTCAAATCGAAGAACACCATACCTCTCCACTAGCCCAGAAAAAGAGTACACCAAGCCTCCCGGATCAAAATCATCCCTGATACTACTGATTCCCTTAGTTCGCCACAGTTCAAATTTTGCATTTTCCAAGGGTGGGGTAAAACAAGGATTCCCACAGAGAGGAATAAAATCAGAACGGACAAAATTTCTGTGCATTGCTTTATTTATTGCTTTCCAAGCAATATAAGCGTCCCAAAACAACACATTTTTCTTCGCTTGTGAAGGCAACAGGATGGTAGGGGTATGTAACAAGGCCTTTAAGTCATAGGGGAACACTAAAGCCTGTTCTATATGATAATTTGTGTATGTAGTTTTTGCCAAAAGCCAATCATTGATATATCTGAAAGCCACCGCCCTAGAAAAAGTAAGCAGATCTGGAATCGCAAGACCCCCCTCCTCCCTCCGCAATTTAAGTTTATCCAATGCCATTCTTGGTTTTTTATTTGCCCACAAAAATTTTGTGAATATTTTGTCATAAACAACAGCATCCACTCTGGAGATTTTCAGGTGCAATAACTGGAGTGAGTAAGACATTTTTGGGAATATAATACTCTTGAGGACCACCGCGCGGCCTAGCAAAGACAAAGGAAGCACTGACCAAGATTGGAGCTGGAGAGAAGTAGCCTTTAATAAGGGTGTATAGCTCACCTTATACAGATCAGATAAACTGGGTGGTATATAAATCCCAAGGTATTTCAACTTGGTTTTATTAAAGGTGAATTGGGAGAGGAGAGGGAGAGAGGACATATTAAATGCTATCTAGGTGAGGGGGAGCAATTCCGATTTAAAGAATTCACCCTATATCCAGATTGTGCAACTGCAATTTTGTGATCATGGACTTTGGACGCATGCGCAGTGCAGTTTAGATAAATGACCAGTAGAAAAAACAACGTTTAACTTAATGGTACTGCGACATTGCGTCTGACTCTGAGTCAGGCCCAGAATGAGAAGTTGGAGCTTTTTTTTTTTTTTCAAGTATATGTAAAACTCCCAAAGAGTTCAACAGAAGACACTGGCATAAACAGCACTTTGCTAAAAGTCAGGATGGATGGAGAAGGCCTGTCATTTATCTTGTTCTGTATGTTAATTAGTTGACTTGGCTTATGAATCACTATGCTCTCGCCTGTGTCTGCTCTCTTCAAACAGCCACCTATGCCTTACCAATTTTATAAGGGAAGGGAACCTGAGAGAGTATAGTGTAGCATGAAGCTTGTCTTGGAAGCCATGCAGGGCGCAGTGCCTAGTGCGCTAGGAACTATGTAATAAATAAATAAACAAACTGGTGGCAGATCCGCTTTAACTCACTTCATTTTTGGCAGAGATGTGCGGGTTCAGTTTTCTAAAAACCAAACCCACCCAAATTTGCCATTTCCGATTAGATCCATGATCAGGGTCTGGTTTTCCTGCTGGACTCAGATTTCAAAATGAGGAAAAACATCATCTTCCCGGCGTCAGATCTTGTATGTTATTAATTTCTATAAAAGTCCATCCCTCTGTGATTCAGGTGCCATTTCACACAGGACACTGGAAGGTTAGGGTATGGGGCTATGGGCTACAGCACTGTGACTGTGTCAGTGAAGAGCTGTGGGTTGCAGCACTACTATGACACTGCTGTGACTGTATTAGACTGTGAAGGGCTGTGAGGCGCAGCACTGCTGTGATGGTCAGACTGTCAGTGAAAGGCTGTGGGGTGCAGCAATACTGTGAGTGTGTCAGACTGTCAGTGAAGGGCTGTTAGCTGCATCACTGCTGTGACTGTGTCAGTGAATGCTGTGGCTGCAGCACTATGAGACTCTGTGTTGTATGTTCAGTGCAGGCACCTTGTTAAAAAATGTAAATAAAACTGTCATAAAATAAAGTTCATTAGGTGCCAGCGTGCTACCATTACTAGAAGCACTGAGTTGCAGTGTATAAAAAAATAAAAATAAAACGTATGTTGTTCAAGTTCAGGCATTGTGATGTAAAATAATAACATTCACTAGATGCTAGTGTGCCACCATTACTAGAAGTACTGCAAGTCGATATGAATTAGTTGATAGAAGAGTGTCACGAACCGATCACTCACCTCTGCGGGTTCTGGGGTCCGTCCGTTGCTGGCGCGGTTGCTTGTGGTGCTGTGCGGCCGTGTGGGGACGCAGCGTGGTCAGCGGCCGAGGTGATGCAGGTTCTGGGAGCCAGGAGTGCGGGACCAAATGGCCAAAGGCACCGCTGTGTGTCTGCAGTATAGGAGGCGGCCATGTTGGAGATCAAATGAGCACCTGAGAGCACTTGTGAAACACCTGTGGGTAAGTGTTAGCCAATCCCATGCTTGTGCTGCCTTTAAGGAGGCTGGGATTGTTACTCTGAGCCAGTGCTTTGTTGTAGTTACTCTGTACCCTAGCTCTGTGCTCTCTCCGTGGTTTTCTGTGTGATTCCAGTGGTCCAGATATCGCCTCCGCTCCCAGAGGTCTGCCTGCAGCCTTCACTGCAAAAGATCCACCAGCTACCTGCTGTGCTGTCAGTCAATCGCTCTCCCAGTGGCAACAAGTGGAGTTCCAGAGTCTTGTGAGAGGTTACCCTGTCTGCCTGCTTCAATCACATAGCCTTTGGAAGATTCTACTAAACTCAGGTGCTCGTTTAATCAGCTCTCAGTTTAACTCATTCTTCACCATTGTCGTCTGCTGCAATTTCACAGTGCTTCAAGTGTTATCTTCACAATTTGCAAGTATTCTATTCAGTATTGTATTTTCATTGTTGCTGCAACCAAGGACAATTCTTCACAACCTTCCAGTTTAACCTTTAAGCTTCAGTACAAGTCTCTACAGTTATTCATTTATGTCTACAATATCCAGTTAACACTCCTTACAGTTTGGCACCAGTCATTGCTTCATTTGGACAATTCTTCACAAGCCTGTTAAAACTCAGTTATATGAACATTTCTTCAATGCATCTTTAAGACTGTTCCTGCTTATCATTATACCATTCATTGCAATACGTCAGTATATATATGGTGACTAATAATTGTCATCCTGCTTATCATTATACCATTCATTGCAATACGTCAGTATATATATATGGTGACTAATAATTGTCATTCAACTCCTTAGCGGAATTGTTGCCTTTAATAAATATATGAAACAGAACTTTCTTCGTCCTCCCTGCTTTCATCATACACCAGCACCTACACCTTTGATTGGTCCAGGGTTAACGGATTCACAAAAACACTCGGCCCTGACAAAGAGCAGGGGTAGCAACCCAGTACTAGTGCTGTGGCTGCTGCCAGTCATGATAGTATTTAAACATCTACTAAAGATAGTCCAGAGGACACAAAGTTTAAGATAGGGCCCCTAAAATCTCAACAATATTTCACAATGTTAAAAAAAATCACCTCTAATAATAAAGTGAACATTTATGTAAAATTGCCAACATGCCATATACCACATGCAGTGGCAAGGAAAGGCTGAGATCATGGCCTTTGTTTGTAAGTGGGAGTCCTGCTAGTGCTCCTGCTGTTTCATGCTCTAGAAGAATGCCTATTGCGGAAGCTGGGGACAAACACAGTCAGGCATCTTCTTCTGTAACCTAATATGATGATGATGCAACACCTTCTCGCTCTTGCTCCTCGAGTTTAGTAGAGATGTTACCTTTTAAACAGACAAATTAGTGCCCAAAAAATAAGAAGTACACTAAGGCTGAAGAACAAACTTTTCAAAACCCTGAGAAGAGTCCAGGGGTGTCCACGTTCGCTGTGGCGATGAATAACAACACTGTTAGCCGTCCATTGGTAGCTTGGTTTGTGGGTACCCAAACAAACCAAGCACTTCAGCCACAAAAGTGGCAGTCCCTGTCGCTGAAGTACTTGGTTTATTAAACTGTGCATGTCCTTTTTAATATACAACATGAGAGTGGGTGCGAAGTACCAAGGACAATTCCAATTGCACCTTTTTCTTTTCACTGTATTTTTGGGGGACATTGGTGACAGTCTTTTTTAAACAGACAACATTTTTATTGGTTATTGCTTTAATACAACACGTTTTCTAAATAGAAATAAGTGCCATGTGTTTGTGCTGCTGCTCTGTTTAGTTTAGTGAGCCAGCCTTTGGCCAATGTTGGTGAACAATATTGTGAGCTGTGAGGTGGTCAGAAGTAACTGGAAATTAATATTATTGAGGATAAATAGTGTAGGAACAAAAACATCCCCAAGTGATATGAGTTTAGCTGTTTTTAGCAATTGTTTTTTTGTGCCTCTTTAATGCAATCGCCAATATGGCATTAACGCAGGTCGTTAGAAGCGCCCACAAGTACTGCTCGGAGAAACAGGCATAATACAGAAGGGTCTCCTCCATGCTTCACACCTAATCCCAAACTTGGATGTCTCTAGAAACTGACACAGTACAGATTAATGTAATTTATTATGTCATTTATCAAGGGCTTACATTTTCTGTACATTACTCAGGCGAGATATACCACAACCATTGTTTCTTGTGATCTCTTTGCCAAAATAAAAATGCACTAAACTGAATAAATTACTTAATTTCCTGTGTAACTTCCCTTAGAGGATATTGTTGGAGACAGTGACTAATTCTATGACTAGTTATGAAGAAATCAACCGAAAATTTTGACTCATATTCCTAGCTATCACACAATCTAGCAATGTAAATGCTATACTGCGAGTTCTATAGGCTATATTCAAGCTAAGGGTAGGATGAGAGACACTTCTAAGAATAGTTAGTGGGTACAATGCCAGACATTTTTGTCTGTGCAAAATGTTTTAAAATGTTGCACCTCCTTCCCCAACGTGTAGCACCTCTTCTGTCCCTTTATAATATATACTCTATTTATTACACATAAGCAAATGTACTACAGAGAATCGAAAGGTGTTCTATGGGATATTCATCTCATTGTGCATTTAGCATTTTCCATCTTCAGAATTTAGCTTTAACTGTTGCACAATGGAGGGTTAAGGGGTAGTGGAGGTACAATTTAATGGGTGTTCCCTGCCATGCAAGTCCATTCCACCTCCCCTAAAATGCCCCAACTCAAAGCTGGCAGAGATAGAATATTTTTCTGCCCTAGTGAGAAAAAGTACTTACCTTAAATATAACATAAATGATAAAAAATGAGTAGCATGTCCTTCTTCCCCAAATCCTCTACTATGCACATTGCTAGGTAGCTTGGTCTGGTATTGCACTACAACAGGGAAACCACAGGCCAGGGTGGTCAGTGTAGTGTTTGTGCCCAGGCTTGGACTGGCCCACAGGGGTACAGGGGAAACCACCGGTGGGCCCTACTGTCTGGGGCCCCACCTTCTGCTCTAAGAATCAGGTTCCAGACTGTGCACTTGAATTATACATTATACATATGTTACCTTATATTGGACTATGGTGTATTTTCTACAGTGCATTGCTGTTATTAATCTGGTACATTATCATGCATGCAGCAGCTGAATTTACTGTATATATTTATGAAGGGGCCCAGATGTTGCACTCTCTAATGGTTAGTCAAACCAATGAGGTGGCAGGCCACACCCCCTCTGCAGACTGGACACACCTCTAACATCGGCCCCTACCACTGCATTCCCCCGTTGGGCCCTACATGCCCCAGTCTGGCACTGTTTGTGCCAATGTAGGGTGTATGCTGCCATAGTGAAAACCATCCCCAAAAGGATGTAGTCAAAATTTATACAAGCAAAATTACAACACATAATATGTTGACGGACAAAATGTCAATATGGTCAAAATGTCAACATGGACATAAGGCCGACAGGGTCGTAAGGTCGACAGTTAAAATGTAGACATTCATAATAGAATAACACAGCTGCTGCTAAAAGCTGACTTGCGGTTCAGTTGATGCTAAAAGCTGGTGTCTCAAATGACTGTGAGAGCTTCCTGTTTAGGAGCGGCAAAATAGTTACATAAAAAAAAGGCTTGTTCACAGGGTCACAGTGAGCAAGCCAGTCCGGGGCAAAATGCGTGTCAGGCCAATTCGGGGACCCCTGCAGTATGCATACAGAGCTTCTTCCTAGCATCCTGAGTCACCATCATTGTAACCTCTTATCTTTTCTTCTTGCTGTGCGCTCTTATTGGTGATTATAGCATGTCCATGCTGATTCCACCGTTACAATAATCAACAGCAGAACCGCTCTGCACTCTGGGATCTGTTCCAGACACTCTCATTGGCCATTCACTGTCCCAGGGACACACGGTGGAAATAGAAATCTGGCACTTCTGAAAAGAGCAATTTCTTACCTTGCCACACCATCTATCATTATACTATATACCATTATTGGTGTACCATGATGTGATTATTATTGTAGCTATACATTATTTGGACAATTTAACCAGGACGTTTCTAAGATTCAAGTATTTACATTATTCTGATTATAAATTGTTGTTTTTATATTTTGCCTACATACAATGCTTGTTTTTTTATTTGCATTTATTACATTAAACTTATGGTACACAAGACCTGTGCTTGTGGTGTACTGCTTGAGTTTTCTAGAAATTGGGGATACCTTTGCACACCCACATTCAGGTAGAAAAATAAAAAATAAGGTATACCTTAACACGTACAAGCCAATTTGTTGTGTACTTTATAAGATGCCTGTGTGGCCTATTATACTGTACATAGGGAAAAACCACTATGTAATTTAAAGAACACATAGGATGTGCAATACGTCAGTCATTAGCAGCGAAGCCTTATGATCAGCCTATAGCCAGGCATTTTAATAGTATAGACATAACCTGGCTACTTTGCAATATAACATTTCTGAATACTATTCAGCCCCATGGCTTAAATGAGAGTCTTTCCCTTTCTAGCTTTTTATAATAATGTGTAAATTGACTATCCTAGTTGTGTCTTGATAAATGTATATGTGTTGGAATACGTGTGTACAAATGGTGGTGGTATGGTAGAGTATATGAACGCCCCAGCTCATGCCCTGTGATAAACAACAGCCCAGTACTTAACCAGTGGGCAGGACCGTCTTAACAGCATTGAAGGGCCTGGATAAAGCAATGCACTGGGGCTCCTACACACCCATTCACGGGAATAAATAAAAACTAAAAACCATAACTTACTCCTCCTGCAGTCCCTCACCGTCTCTCCACCTTTCCATAGAGTGAATGGCTGTCAGCACTCTGATTGCTCGATATCTCCAGACATCCACCAATCAGCAAGCTGACATACCTGGGAGCAGGTAGAGAATGCTGCCTGTCTGCCTTGATTGGGAGCAATTCACTGAGCGGCCAGACAGCATTCTCTTCTTGTCTCCCAAGAAGTTCCAGAGGCGTCAGCCTGGGAGGCAGATACCTTCTGGCCCAGCCCAACCTGCTTGAAGACTCCTAGAATCATGGGGCCCTGGGAATTAGCCCCGTGCACCTATACATTAAGATAGCCCTGCCAGTATAGTGTTCTATCTAGTAGCAATGTGACAGTAAAGACATACTCACAGTTATACACACTAAACTGGTCATGGAGTGGTTCTTGAGTGGAGTGGAAGCATACAGGTCACAATCCAGTGTGTAGTGGTGCAAGCGGCACCAGGCTCTATGTAGCAGTGTACATCCCAATAGATTGCAGGCCTCTCTGGAGCTAAATGCATACCCTCCAATATTTTACACATAAAAATCTGTATAAATTAGGAATGGGGCGTGGCCACGGGTAAAGGGGGCATTGTCACTTCCCTTTTCCTATACTTTCAATGGAAGTTTGGAGAGCCAAAAATCGGTACAGACTATAAAAAAGGTACTGTACCTGCCAAAAAGGTACAGTTGGATGGTATGTAAATGGCAGACATCAGTTTCCCACTCTGGCGCTCTTACACAGTGACAAGAGGGCTCCGTACATGCGCAGTATAAAATTCAGAGGTCATCTTGGTTAGGGACTTGAAGCCTCCCTTTAGGAACCTAAAGATGGAGTATGCACAGTACTGCTTTTAAACGCCAACAATATACATTCATTTATATTAGGGATGTGTGCCGGCCCAAATCTTCCATTTTGGGTTTGGATCTGTATCTCCTTCGTGTTTTGGATCTGTACTGGTTTTGCCAAAACCACCCTTGCAGGTTTTCGTTTTGGATTCCGTATTTTTAATTTTTTTAAAATAAACATAAAAACAGCTAAAATTACAGAATTTTGGACTGTTTTTGTTCCTACAGTATTATTAACCTCAATAACATTCATTTCCACTCATTTGCAGTAAATTTTGACCACCTCACAATATTGTTTTCATCCAGCGTCGGATCTTGCAGGTTTGGGATTCCATATAAGGGAGCTGCAGCCGGGACTCGGCGCAATTTCACTGCCTTTCTGCCAGGATGTCTGCAATAAAGTGGCAATATGTTTAATTAATACTAAAATGTATCATTGGGGTCATTGGTGACAGTCTTTATTGCATAGACAACAATTTTTATTAGTTATGGCACTAATCTGACTTTTACTAATCTGACTTTTCTTTGATTTTACATGCCCTGACTTAAGCTGTCTATCCTCTTGGGTATTGGCCTTAGTAGATGACGTTGACGGACTTGTATCATCATGACTGGTGGCAGCATCTACAGCACTAGTATGTGCTTCCTGCTCTCCTCTCAATTGTTCGTCCTCCATATCTTTTCTTTTTTTCAAATAGTTTATTGACAGAAGATAATCAATACTCGTATACAGTACAGACACACATAACAAAGGCAGGGTGGACCTGCAATACATTACATCGGTAAGAGAGTAATGGTGATCATATGAAAGATGAGAGCGTGTACAAGGTGATAGGCAGTAAACAGAGAATACAGACACAAAAAATCACAGCTTGGGTAGGGAAAGTTGCACATCTTGTCTGGGATGGTTCAAAACAGAACACCAGAGTCTAACACTTCTAAGTTGTACTATTTAGTAGATTGGAAGCATTTCCGCAAGGCCTCTATAACCAACGGGGATAAAGTATGAATGTATAGGAGCCACGTGTTTCCCCGTCAACTTTTCTTTTTGAAGCATGGTGTTGGTCCAATCTAAATAAAACAAATATTAGATTCTGGGGTGTAGCAGTGAAATAGGAACAGGGTCCAAGGAAATCCATTGGGAGAGTATCAGGTTTTTTTTTTTTTGCGGCTGCAGCCAGTTTAACAAGTAAAACACAGTTCCCTTTAGATAATGTATTGGGGGGAGATTTAGGATAAATGCCCCAAAATCCCAGGTTTTATCAATAGTGAATTGAATTTTTAGGTCATTTGTAATATATATTTGAAGGACCACAAGCAATGAACAATGTCTGCTTCCGGTGAACCACATTTTAAACAGTCACAGGTAGGGGCATTCCAGTCAGAGGTAGGGGCATCCCCAATGAGGAATTTCAGTTTAGGTGTAAAGTAGGCCCTATGTAGGATTTTCTGGTGTATCTCTGTATATGAGGTTGAGACCAGTAATTTATCTAGATTCATAGTAGCGTCTAGAATGGACCTCAGTGTGAGGCCACAAAACTCCAGTTTCCATAGCAACAAACCGACAGTACCAGAATCCAGATTAAGTAAGGGTTGTGAAAGATGGATATCTTCCCATTATCTGTGAATGCATGAGCAGGACTAAATCTACCTTGCGTAAAAAGTGATAGACATACTTAAGGCCCCCCCTTATACCATGAAGTCTATTCATGAAGCAGTGAAAAGTGTGGAGAAGTGAGCCTGTGGAGAAGTTGCCCATGACAACCAATCAGCAGTGAAGTAACATTTATAATTTGCATACTATACAATTGTACAGAGCAGCTGATTGGTTGCCATGGGCAACTTCTCCAAAGGCTCACTTCTCCACACTTTTCACTGCTTCATGAATAGACCCCCATGTATGAAATATCAGAGAAGTGTTGTGCGGCTCAAAGTTGGGATTACCCCAAAGGGGTAAAAATAGAGAGGAATACCATGACATTTTCAGTTTAGAGCGTACCACCCTCCACGCCATACAGGTAGACGATAATAAGACATTATCTTTTATAGTGTCGGGCATGGAGTGCGGTGCAGTGTGTAATAGAGATACTTGGTCCCAATTTGGTGTAAAGGTTTGTTCATACTCCATATCTATCAACAAACACGAACCAAATGGAGTACAGAACACACCACAATTTGTACAAAATATGTACCCCCTACAGTGTCACAATACGTGTATGAGTCAGAGATATAATCTAACACTACGTTTTACTTTCACCTACAGTGTCACACAATATGTGTATGAATACGAAATAAAATATATTACTGTGGTGCCAACTTCACCCACAGTGTCACACAATAAGTGTATGAGTCAGTAATAGTAATCTAACACTGTAATTTCACCAACAGTGTCGCACAATATGTAATTTTGTGTTACTTAATAAATAAATAAGTAACAACAAGGAGCAGTCTAGATTAAAAATAGAATAACATTAAAAATTATTTATTTTAAAAAAGCGTACCCGTTTATCATCAGTAACAACTTGGAAGTTGCATCTGTGAGTTTTTGTCCAGGATTGCTTACATAGAAGCATAGAAACATAGAATTTGACGGCAGATAAGAACCACTTGGCCCATCTAGTCTGCCCTTTTTTTTAACCATATTTTTATCTCAAAACTTATTTGATCCTTATTTCTTTGTAAGGATATCCTTATGTCTATCCCATGCATGTTTAAATTGCTCTACTGTCTTAGCCTCTACCACCTCTGATGGAAGGCTATTCCACTTGTCCACTACCATTTCTTTGAAGTAACTTTTCCTCATATTTCTCCTGAACCTCCCCCCCCCCCTCCAGTCTCAGTGCATGTCCTCGTGTTCTATTGCTTCTCTTCATTTGGAGAATGTTTCCCTCCTGGACTTGGTTAAAACCCTTGATATATTTGAAAGTTTCAATCATGTCCCCTCTTTCCCTTCTCTGCTCCAAACTATACATATTGAGATTTTTTAGTCTTTCTGGGTATGTTTTGTGATGTAGGCCATGCACCATTTTAGTTGCCCTTCTTTGTACAGTCTTAATATCCTTTTGAAGATATGGCCTCCAGAATTGAACACAGTATTCTAGATGAGGCCGTACCAATGACCTATACAGTGGCATTATTACTTCTTTCTTTCTTTCTTTCCTTCTTTCTGCTGCTGATTCCTCTCCCAATGCAGCCAAGCATCTAACTAGCCTTCCCTGTTGCTTTGTTACATTGCTTACCTGCTTTTAAGTCACCTGAAATAGTGACTCCTAGATCCCTTTCCTCCGCAGTAGTTTCCAGTACAGTGCCATTAATACTATATTTAGCCTTTGGATTTTTGAGACCCAAGTGCATGATTTTGCATTTTTGGACATTAAACTGTAATTGCCACACTCTTGACCATTCCTCTAGTATACCTAGATCCTCAGTCATTTGTTTTACCCAACCTGGTGTGTCTACCCTGTTGCATACCTTTGTGTCATCTGCAAAAAGGCATACTTTCCCTTTAATACCATTTGCAATGTCACCAATAAAGTTATTAAAAAGCACTGGTCCAAGTACCGACCCCTGGGGTACTCCACTTGTAACATTTCCCGCCTGTGAATGCACTCCATTTACCACAACTCTCTGTTTTCTATCCTGCAACCAAGATCTTATCCATTCAATAATCCTAGTATCCAATCCCAAACTTCCAAGTTTATTTAGCAGTCTGCAATGTGGAACAGTGTCAAAAGTCTTACTAAAGTCTAGATAAGCTATATCCATGGCTCCACCTTTATCCATCACTTTAGTCACACAGTCAAAAAAGTCAATAAGATTTGTTTGACATGATCTCCCCCCAGGGAATCCATGCTGTTTGTGATCCTGTAAATTGCTGGATTTGAGATAATCTAAAACTCTATCTTTTAAGAGTGTTTCCATCAATTTCCCTACTACTGATGTAAGACTCACTAGTCTGTAGTTGTTTGCCTCTTCCTTGCTTCCACTTTTGTTCAGTGAGACTACGTTCGCTCTTTTCCAGTCCTCTGGAATTTCTCCTGTAGCTTATGACTGGTTGAATAATTCTGTCAATGGTGCTACCAGCACCTCTTTAAGTTCTTTTACTATCCTTGGATGTATCCCATATGGCCCCATAGATTTGTCCACTTGCAGCTTTGAGAGTTCTGTTAGGACCTTCTCCTCTGTAAATGTACTTGTTTCATTTTCCTGAATATCCCTGAAACTTAACTGTGGCCCCTTCCCCTCTCTTTCAGTAGGGAATACTGAGCAAAAATAATTATTAAGATGATCTGGAGTGCTATTACATTGTCTCCCTCAACAAGACTCCCAGTCTCTGTATTTAGTTTTATAATTCCGCCTTTTGTTTTTCTCCTTTCGCTTATATACCTAAAAAAAAGTTTTGCCTCCTTTACGCACTGACTGGGCCATTTTCTCCTCAGCTTGTGCCTTTGCACATCAGATTACCTTCTTTTGGTGCCCATACACTTGTGAGATAATCGGTGTTAACCTTCGATTTCGACCGCACCTGTGAGAAATCGAAGGATTGTATGCACATTTTAGGTACCTTTAGACGCGATGCGCGGGCACGCCGGTCGAATTCTTGTCTCAAGATAGTATGTGCTGCATTTAATATGTTTAAAAACACATGCTATATATCGCACTGCAATGTGCGATGGGAACCAGCCCAGAGCGAACGAAGGCCGCTCCCACTCGGCGGTGACGTGCCCATCACGTGATTACCATGGGATCTATCGCATGATCGCATGGTAATCACTCTGCTTATATTTCCTAAAAGCCATCTTTTTTCTTTCACAATATTTGCTACTTATTTCGCAAACCACACTGGCTTCCTTTTCCTTGTGTTTTTCCTAACACTTTTGATACAAAGGTCTGTTGCCTTTAATATTGCACTTTTTAATGTTTCCCATCTCTCCTACACTGCTTCCAAGTTCCTCCACTCTGCCAAAGAATCGCTTACACATTTTCCCATCCCTACAAAATCAGCCTTCCTAAAATCCAACACCTTTGTATTTGTATGGGATGTGTCAGTCTCTGTCTTTATGCTGAACCATACTGGTTGATGATCACTGGATCCCAGGTTTTCACCCACTTTTACATCCGATATTCTGTCTCCATTTGTAAGTATTAAGTCTAATATTGCGTCTTTCCGAGTGGGTTCCCTCACCAATTGGTGGAGGGATGCTCCCTGAAGGGAATTTAAAATGTCCCTACTTCTAGTGGAACTAGCAACAGACACCTCCCAGTTTACATCAGGAAGATTAAAGTCTCCCATGATTATTACCTCTCCTTTTAAATTAATGCCATTTTAGGTATGTCCTGCAATAGATTCTTGTCCAGTTCTTCTTCCTGTCCTGGTGGCCTGTATATCACACCAATATGAATAATAGACTTCTCCCCTGTTTCTATGGTTACCCAAAGGGCCTCAGTTTTTTCTTCAATACTTTGTATTAAGGTAGTATTTATGCTTTTTTTTTTTATGATCGACTGTTATAAAAACCATTTTTTTCTGGACTCAGTTCAGTCATATCGATAATAAGGGTATTAACCCTATGTTTATGGCAACTGCTTGTGGTTTAATATTGCTATTCTGAAAGCATTTGTTATTTTTAAAGAAATAATTTTTAATGTTATTAAATGTTATTCTATTTTTAATCTAGAGCGCTCCTTGTTGTTACTTATTTATGAAGTAACACAAAATTTCCTTTGCTCACTTTACTGATTTCCAGATAATCAATAGGAGCTGCTAATATATCTTATCTAAAAAAGACAATTGTTGTGAATATATAGTTAATTGTGCCCGATTCTGTCTATCTTTAAGATTAAACAGTCCGGATAAGTCACACAATACGTGCATGAGTACAAAATAAAATATATTACTGTGGTACCACCTTCACCCACAGTGTTGCACAATACATGTATGAGTACAAAATAAAATATATTACTGTGGTACCACCTTTACCCACAGTGTAGCACAATACTTATAGAAGTACAAAATAAAATATATTACACTGTGGTTGACCTTCACCAACAGTGCAGTGTCACACAATATGTGTATGAGTACGAAATAATAATATACTGCGGTCTGACTGGCAGTGTCACACTACTTATGAAAATAAAATAAAAATTGTATAGTACACTGGAGTCCAGCACAAATAAAAAAAAAAAAAGAATAATTTTTTTTATAATTAGATTTTAGGCTTTTTGGCTTTTAGTATTTCAATTTTACACTGGGCCGGAGCCCCTTGATGGATGAACAGAGCACCCATGTACAGACACAGCAGCCCCTGGATGTATGCTGGGGTACAGCACACAAAAAACAATTTTTATTTTATTTTAAATGTATAAAATATTAGTTTTATTTTTTTAACACTGGGGTAGAGCCCCTGGATGGATGGACTGAGCACCCCTGTAGGACACAGTAGCACCGCCTGGATGGACAACACTGCAACTCTGAAGGACAACACAGCACCACTGCACGCACACAGCGCAGACACATCTGCACTGTACAAGCTCCACAGCCAGAGTGAAATGGCGCTGATCACCAGGGACCTTTAAAGAGTCCAAAACCTGCGAGAATCAGACAGCGGGAGGATGACATTTTGCCTCATTTTTGGGGTCCGAGCTAGGTGGGAAAACCCAAGCCAGACTCGGATCCAGGCTCGGATCGATAAGCTCGGGTAGGTCTGGTTCTACGAGAACCGGACCTGCTCATCTCTAATTTATATATAGTATCCTTGTTATATTTCTGGTTATTAGACCACTATTATTGCAGCATTCTGTGACCATGGTTTTGGTAAAGAACTCAAAAGTGGATGGAGATAAAGCCAATCAGCTGCCATGTTACAGGCTGTGTTTGAAAAATGACAATTAGGAGCTGGTTGGTTGATACTTTATTTCTCTCCACTTTATCTCACTTTATCTCTCTCCAACCATTAATACATATCCCTCTAAGTCCGGCTACTTGGAGAACCGCACATTGACACACTTAAATGTCTGTTCAGTATACAGGTAAAACCATTATTTGTTATTCTTTATTCCTGACAGGTTTTTCTTAAAACTGAAATGTGGATCAGTAGGTCATGTGGAGCGTTCGTTCAATATTTACTGCAAGCACCACCAATCTCCCTCTCCCTCTCTTTCTCTCACACAAATACACACACACACACTATCTATCCAGGGGCGGATCCAGAACAAAATGACAGGGGGGGCACCATGATAGTGGAAGTCGGGGGGGGGGGGGGGGGGGAGGGTTCTTTTGCTCATGCTCCTGGGTGTGGCTCATAACATGGGTTGTGGCCTCACAGGGAATGCATGCCGAAGAGCCACTCTGCACTGCTAGTTGCCACTGTATGGTGCAATCAGGGTAAGGAAGCATGTGTTTGGATTTGTGTATGCAAATAATGCAGGATGTGGGATACAATGAGTTTTATAGAGTGGGGAGCGGTAGGTGGCACAGAGGTTTGTAGTCAGCGGGGTCACTGACTGTGGAAAAGGCATTATGCAGTGGTTTGGACAGTGATAGGAGGAATAAAGTCAGTGTTTTTCTATATTTAACTTTAAATGCCTTTGAGACATCCATGAGCAGATGCAGTGGTGGAACTAGTGAGCGGTGGGCCCAGGTGCGACAAAATGCTTTGGGCCCCTCCACCATCCCATCCAAGTTCACCCCCTCACCCCTGGAGAGGATCTGGTGAGGGGGACCTGCTCGGGGCCAGGGAAATGGATACCTAGCAACAGTGCCGTAACTAGACATTTTAGTGCTGTGTGCAAGAAACAGCATCGGAGCCCCCCCCCCTTCTATGTAAAACAGGGGCAGTGCGCGCCATAGGCGCGCGCAAAAAATATAGAGGCGTGGACACAAAATAATACCAATTCACAGTAGTCTCCATTATTCAAATTACGCCGCATAGTAGCACCACTACGCCAGGTAGAGCCCCTTTTACACATTACGACAGACAGCGTCCCTTTTTTACACATAACGGCAGACAGCGTCCACTTTTTACACATAACGGCAGACAGCGTCAACTTTTTACACATAACGGCAGACAGCGTCCCCTTTTTACACATAACGGCAGACAGCGTCCACTTTTTACACATAACGGCAGACAGCGTCCCCTTTTTACACATAACGACAGACAGCGTCCACTTTTTACACATAACGGCAGACAGCGTCCCCTTTTTACACATAACGGCAGACAGCGTCCACTTTTTACACATAACGGCAGACAGTGTCCCCTTTTTACACATTACGGCAGACAGCGTCCCCCTTTTTACACATTACGGCAGACAGTCCCCCTTTTTTTACACATTACGGCAGACAGTGTCCCCCTTTTTACACATTACGGCAGACAGCGTTATGTAATGAGTCAGTTTGACTCATTACATGCCGCGCTGGATTTGGGCCCCTGGACAGTGGCGGGCCCCAGTGCAAGGCACTGAACATATGGCTGAATGACAGTTTAAGACGATGCCTAATAAAGATTTATTAAGCTCGGTGAAGTGATAAAGTGGAAGGTGATAAAGTACCAGCGAGTCAGCTCCTAACTTAACTTCTATGTTACAGGCTGGTTTTGAAAAATGATAGTTAGGAGCTGAGTGGCTGGTGCTTTATCACCTTCCACTTTATCATTTCATCATGCTTAATAAATATGCCCCTGAGCTCTCTAACAGAATCGCTGTATGAAAATCTGAACAGGGAACGTTTTGGGGACACTAAAAATATAAACACTAAAAAATGAAGCATAATCCCTCTGTATTTTGTCAGTATTTCCCGCAACCTCTGCCCCCTTGCAAGTGATAACAATCTTACTTACAGTGGTCAGCGAGGGGAGCCGTTGGTGAAGATGCCTGCTCTGGCTCCCTGGTCAACTGGGGTCTCAAGAAGGGCAAGAGAGCACCAGAGCATTGGAGGAGTTCGGGGAGTTTGAGCTGCCCAGCACCCAGCCAGCGTGACAGGGAATGCTGGAGACGAGAGCTTAACCCTGTCACTGTGCTGAGTACGGGCAGCGGCGGGACCGGCAGCGGCGGGACCCGGCAGTGGCAGCATCAGTCCGGGCTGAAGGGAGCTAGGAGTGCCCTTAAATCACGACCCGACCCCCCCCCCCCCCCCCCCCCCGTACACGCGCGCGTGCGCGCGCCGCTCCGGCCAGCCCTGTTGCTATGCGGCCGGAATGTAAGGAGTATAAAGGCTTCATAAATTATCCTAAACGACAGGGGGGGCACGTGCCTGGGTGCCCCCCCCCTGAATCCGCCACTGTATCTATCTATCTATCTATCTATCTATCTATCTATCTATCTATCTATCGCATACTTACCTACATTTTCTTTCTCCTCTCCGGGAGAAGCCCGGAGAGGAGACGCTGCAGTGTCTTTGGAGGGCGGGGCCGGACTGTGACATCACTTAGCCCCGCCCCCGCATCGGGAAATGCCGCGATTCGCTGGTCCGCGGGAAGGGGGCGGGGCTAAAATGATGCGATTTGCGTCATTTTAACTCCTTCTCCACCCGACGGACCCGCGAATGCGGGAGGTTATCTCTCCATCCTGCTCACATCACTAGCGTGCGAGCAGGATGCGGGAGACCTGCCCACTCTTCCGGGGGTGCGGGGGGCTACCCCAAAAAACGAGAGCCTCCCGCAGCTTCCGGGAGAGTAGGTAAGTATGATCTAATGTAACATGGGTATTGTAAATAAGGACTTGCAGGCAGGTTTTCGGGTTACAAACTTACAACCACAGTGTCTTTACTGGCATCAGACACTGTAGCACAGCATACACAGGCTTAGGCCTGGTCACACAGGTACATACAGGAAACAAAACACGAACATTAAAGGTCCTAGCGCTTCCCGTGCTCAAAAGTCATTCTGCTGCAGTGGCTAGCAGCTGCACATGCAGGGGCAAACGCAGGATTTTTACAGGGGGATTCCTATGTAAATACAAAAAAAAAAATTATATATATATATATATATATATATAGTGTATGTCCCCACGATTCCGATTCCAGACCAAGGAGTGTTGCCAGTGCTGTGTGTGTGTTTGTATGAGTATATGTGTGTATGTATGTATGTATGTATGTATGTATGTATGTTCCGCGGCCGTGTTTTGGATTCGGACGCTTTTTGGCAAAACCTCCCTGAAAATTTTTTGTCGGATTCGGGTGTTTTTTTACAAAAACCCACAAAAACAGCTTAAATCATAGAATTTTGGGGTAATTTTGATCCCATAGTATTATTAACCTCAATAACCATAATTTCCACTCATTTCCAGTCTATTCTGAACACCTCACACCTCACAATATTATTTTTAGTCCTAAATTTTGCACCGAGGTCGCTGGATGACTAAGCTAAGCGACACAAGTGGCCGACACAAACACCTGGCCCATCCAGGAGTGGCACTGCAGTGTCAGACAGGATGGCAGATTAAAAAAATTGTCCCCAAACAGCACATGATGCAAAGAAAAAAAGAGGCGCAATGAGGTAGCTGTGTGACTAAGCTAAGCGACCCAAGTGGCCGACACAAACACCTGGCCCATCTAGGAGTGGCACTGCAGTGTCAGACAGGATGGCACTTCAAAAAATAGTCCCCAAACAGCACATGATGCAAAGAAAAATGAAAGAAAAAAGAGGTGCAAGATGGAATTGTCCTTGGGCCCTCCCACCCACCCTTATCTTGTATAAACAGGACATGCACACTTTAACAAACCCATCATTTCAGCCACAGGGTCTGCCACACAACTGTGACTGAAATGACTGGTTGGTTTGGGCCCCCACCAAAAAAGAAGCAATCAATCTCTCCTTGCACAAACTGGCTCTACAGAGGCAAGATGTCCACCTCCTCCTCATCGTCCGATTCCTCACCCCTTTCACTGTGTACATCCCCCTCCTCACAGATTATTAATTCGTCCCCACTGGAATCCACCATCTCAGGTCCCTGTGTACTTTCTGGAGGCAATTGCTGGTGAATGTCTCCACGGAGGAATTGATTATAATTCATTTTAATGAACATCATCTTCTCCACATTTTCTGGAAGTAACCTCGTACGCCGATTGCTGACAAGGTAAGCGGCTGCACTAAACACTCTTTCGGAGTACACACTGGAGGGGGGGGGGGCAACTTAGGTAAAATAAAGCCAGTTTCTGCAAGGGCCTCCAAATTGCCTCTTTTTCCTGCCAGTATACGTACGGACTATCTGACGTGCCTACTTGGATGCGGTCACTCATATAATCCTCCACCATTCTTTCAATGGTGACAGAATCATATGCAGTGACAGTAGACGACATGTCAGTAATCGTTGGCAGGTCCTTCAGTCCGGACCAGATGTCAGCACTCGCTCCAGACTGCCCTGCATCACCGCCAGCGGGTGGGCTCGGAATTCTTAGCCTTTTCCTCGCACCCCCAGTTGCGGGAGAATGTGAAGGAGGAGCTGTTGACGGGTCACGTTCCGCTTGACTTGACAATTTTCTCACCAGCAGGTCTTTGAACCTCTGCAGACTTGTGTCTGCCGGAAAGAGAGATACAACGTAGGTTTTAAATCTAGGATCGAGCATGGTGGCCAAAATGTAGTTCTCTGATTTCAACAGATTGACCACCCGTGAATCCTGGTTAAGCGAATGAAGGGCTCCATTCACAAGTCCCACATGCCTAGCGGAATCGCTCTGTTTTAGCTCCTCCTTCAATGTCTCCAGCTTCTTCTGCAAAAGCCTGATGAGGGGAATGACCTGACTCAGGCTGGCAGTGTCTGAACTGACTTCACGTGTGGCAAGTTCAAAGGGTTGCAGAACCTTGCACAACGTTGAAATCATTCTCCACTGCGCTTGAGTCAGGTGCATTCCCCCTCCTTTGCCTATATCAAAGGCAGATGTATAGGCTTGAATGGCCTTTTGCTGCTCCTCCATCCTTTGAAGCATATAGAGGGTTGAATTCCACCTCGTTACCACCTCCTGCTTCAGATGATGGCAGGGCAGGTTCAGGAGTGTTTGCTGGTGCTCCAGTCTTCGGCACGCCCACCGCGTGAATGCCGAAAGTAGCCCGCAATTCTTCGGGCCACCGACAGCATCTCTTGCACGCCCCTGTCGATTTTTTTATAATTCTGCACCACCAAATTCAATGTATGTGCAAAACATGGGACGTGCTGGAATTTGCCCAGATGTAATGCACGCACAATATTGCTGGCGTTGTCCGATGGCACAAATCCCCAGGAGAGTCCAATTGGGGTAAGCCATTCTGCGATG